>NC_085841.1:115541293-116186293 GCF_035594765.1 Anolis carolinensis
TTTCTATAGCTCCCGCCTCCTCCTCTCTGATTGGCCCGAGGGGGGACAAAAAACGGCTCCCCATTGGGCCAGCAGGGCAAGGCGGGAAACGAAAGCCCGCCTCGTTCAACCTCTCAGCCTATCCGCGATCAGATGGGCAGGGAAGCGGGGCGGGAAATTCAAAGGGCTGTCAGACCGAAACATTGTATAAATATGACTTTATTTGAAACATATGTTACGCTAGTAGATTGAATGATCGCTATTAGCGTCCTTTTCAGCTGAATTGCTCAATAAAAACTCCTTGGCGGATTTTTCCTTCAACTTGGCGGACCTTCTTCATTCCAGGCTTCAGGTTGTATTGCGGCTTATATTCTTCTTTTGGCTTCGCCAAGGTCCGTTCCCTCAGGACCGGGTCGGCTCCCTCCTTAAGGGGCCCGATCCCCCAAACGCGGTCGACAACAACTGCAGCTCCCATTAGTGCTTGGCAGAACTCAAAAAATCCTTTTTGGGGAAAAAGGGACCCACTTTTGCCCTCTCATTGCTCAAATAGGGCAGTCTCTCCGTGAAAGGGTCGCTTTCTGTGTGTTTCAAAAGCCAACTTTGCAAAGAACAACTGCAGCTCCCATTACTCCTTGGCAGAACTCAAAAAATCCTTTTTGGGGAAAAAGGGACCCACTTTTGCCCTCTCATTGCTCAAATAGGGCAGTCTCTCCGTGAAAGGGTCGCTTTCTGTGTGTTTCAAAAGCCAACTTTGCCAAAAACAACTGCAGATCCCATTAGTCCTTGGTAGAACTCCAAAACTCCTTTTTGGGGAAAAAGGGACCCACTTTTGCCCTCTCATTGCTCAAATAGGGCAGTCTCTCCGTGAAAGGGTCGCTTTCTGTGTGTTTCAAAAGCCAACTTTGCCAAAAACAACTGCAGATCCCATTAGTCCTTGGTAGAACTCCAAAACTCCTTTTTGGGGAAAAAGGGACCCACTTTTCCCCTCTCATTGCTCAAATAGGGCAGTCTCTCCGTGAAAGGGTCGCTTTCTGTGTGTTTCAAAAGCCAACTTTGCAAAGAACAACTGCAGATCCCATTAGTCCTTGGTAGAACTCCAAAACTCCTTTTTGGGGAAAAAGGGACCCACTTTTGCCCTCTCATTGCTCAAATAGGGCAGTCTCTCCGTGAAAGGGTCGCTTTCTGTGTGTTTCAAAAGCCAACTTTGCCAAAAACAACTGCAGCTCCCATTAGTCCTTGGCAGAACTCAAAAAATCCTTTTTGGGGAAAAAGGGACCCACTTCTGACCTCTCATTGCTCAAATAGGGCAGTCTCTCCGTGAAAGGGTCGCTTTCTGTGTGTTTCAAAAGCCAACATTGCCAAAAACAACTGCAGCTCCCATTAGTCCTTGGCAGAACTAGAAAGTACAGGTATCCCCTTGTAAAAAAATAAAATTTGCTAAAAAATACATAGACGGTTTTGTGGCAGTTAAGATACCCTTAATAACATAACACGTTGCCAATCAAGAAACAAGAAATATTTTTCAACACTTCCACGACACATTTCCATCCCCCCATCTGTCTCCTGAAAACACTCCTGCTGTCATGAAACGTTCAGCTGTACGCGGGTCTGGGGGAGCAAGTCCTGATAGTGGTAAAGGCACAGCCAGGACACTGTGGGGGGCCAAAAAAGTAAGGGTGGGTCCCATCCGTCTGGAACGCCGAACTATGGGAGTGGGTGGACTTGATGAAGAAGCCGGCTGTTCGCATGCAGAAAGTACACAGCCCTCCACATCGAGTCAGTTGTCTTATAGAGCTGAGACCACAGGACGATCAATGGAACATACAGGTTTAGCCGTCCTGGAACTACAGGTGGTGGATAGTGAGGATATAGATAACCCCACCCCTCCACCCGCTACTGACAGTGAGGAGGAGGTAGAGGAGGTTGTACTATCCAAACAAAAACTTTCTCAAGCTGACGAAAGGGTGCCCACGACTCCTATCTCAGTGGGCGTCCCCACAGTGGCTGTGGGGAGGCCTAGGTCTTATATTTGGGACCATTTCCATGTGCACTCTCAGAGTGCTACCTTGGCTGTTTGTAGGCACTGTGGGACAAATATCAGCAGAGGCAGAGACCTGAGACATCTTTCGACCTCGGGGTTGAGTTCTCACTTGAAGCGACACCATCCCTCCGTATCGGTACGAGGGGGAACTGCAAGCCCTTCCAGTGGCAGCATTAGCACACATAGTTCTCCTGGTGAAGATGGTGGAAGGCAGACACAGTCCACCTTGGAGGATTGGGCCATTCCATTACCCAGAAAGAAAACGGGGGAAACATTACTCACACCCCAGCAGATAACCCAAACTGTGGGAGAGATGATTGCCCTTGATCACCATCCCTTCCGCCTGGTAGAACAAGAAGGCTTCGTACGCCTTATGAAACGACTGTGCCCCCGATACAAAATCCCCTCCCGTCACACCTTTTCCAGAAAAGTAATTCCCGGCTTGTACGAGGGCTGTAAGGAACGCATTTCACAGATGTTGCGTAGCGCCATGGGAGGACACATCCATTTTACCTCTGACATTTGGTCAAGCTTGGGAGGAGGCCATTCCTACCTCTCTCTCACAGCACATTGGTGGGAGAAGGAAGGCAGTATGGATACATCCCATCGTTGGGCACTCCTCGCGTTGGAGGTTGTTGATCGAGATCACAAGGCAGAGACCATCTGCAGCTCTCTGGAAAACATTATGGGGGAGTGGATGCAGTATAGGCCAGAAGAAATGAGGAGGGGCTTTATGGTGACTGACGCTGGGAAAAATATGATCAAAGCGGTTGAAAGTGCCGGGTTTCAGAATGTGTCCTGCATGGCCCACATGCTTCACAATACCGTCAAGGAAGGTTTAAAGAGCCCAGAAGAGCAGCCAGCCAGCAACGCAAACATCTCCCTGCTGATCGAGCGCTGTAGAAAGATTGCGGGCTACTTCCACAGGAGCATCAAGGCAGCCCGGCAGCTGAGAGAGAGGCAGAGCCTTGAAGGCCTCCCGCAGCACAAGCTGCTCCAGGACGTCTCAACTCGGTGGAATTCAACCTTTAAAATGCTTGAACGCATGGTCGAGCAGCAGAAGGCAGTACACGGCATCTCCCTCACATTGGTTGCGCCAGTTAGCAAACTTGTTCCAAATAAGCAAGAGTGGGACACCATCTCCCAGCTAGTAGACATACTAAAGCCATTCAAACATGCCACTGACACCCTTTCGGACTCTAAAGCCCTTCTTAGCCAGGCAGTGCCCATGGTCTTGAGGCTAAGGAGGCACCTAGAAAGGCTTGGGGCCGGTCGAACAATGGACTCCCTGGCTGGACCGCTGACACCGCCGGCCCAGGAGGTGGTGAGGAGGTTGTCCTTTGCTGTACGCAAACGCCTAGAGCCACTTCTTTCCAGCAAAGTCCATATGCTGGCGGCCTTGTGTGATCCCCGGCTAAAGTACAACGTCTGCCCAAAAGACTTTACCGTGTGGAAGGCCCAACTAGTTAACCTTGTAAGGGATGTCTTTGCTGCCAGGGTGGAGGAAACGGGCACAGCGGCCCCTCTTCCGGAAATGCCTGTAACCCCCAGCACTAGCGCTAGTGGCGAGACAGAAAGTCCCGCGGAGCCGGGAGGTGTTTGCCGAAGGGATACGGATCTCCAGCAGCGACCAGGAAACGTATTTTTTGCAGAGACGGTGGCCATACTAGCCTACTCTGAAGAATCCTCTTTGCTGGCTTCTGCTCAAAAGGTAGACTCGGCCGAATGCTCGGTCAACAGGTACTTTGAGGAGCCTCCTGAGATAATATCTTGTGATCCATTGGCCTATTGGGCTTCACGCGAACACATGTGGCCGGACCTGTCACACGTAGCCCGCCAGTTCCTCAGCTGTCCTCCCACGAGCGTGCAGAGCGAAAGGGTCTTCAGCCTAGCGGGAGATGTAGTCACGCCCCACCGCAGCTTGCTGGACCCGCAAACAGTTGAGAAACTGGTTTTCCTGAAGGCCAACCTTCCCGTGTTGAATTTCCCAGATTTGGATTTTGACACCGACGGCTCTTAGAACAATAGTTCTCCTTTAATAAGCTCTGCTTCAGAGTAACTTTGGCTAATTTGGTGGGTGGCCAGGGGTGGGGTTGCCCCTTTGGACTCTGTCAAACAACTCTCTCCTCTAACCTACAATGCTTTCCTCTCTCTTTTTCCTTCCTTTCTCGTCTTTATCATCACTCACCGTTGCCCACTGTTGTTTTCGGGTTCATCAATCACAAGGCGCCGTTTCCCGAATCATTGAATCATGGAACCATAGAAAAGTAGAGTTGGAATAGAACTCATGGGCCATCGAGTCACCATTCCACTTGTTGGAACACACTGCTCCGTCCTGTTGTCTTCTGGTCAGCAGAAAATAAGCTTGCTTCCTCCTCCCTATGACTACCCCTCACATATTTGTACATTGCTAACATTTCTCCTCTCAGCCTTCTCTTCTGCAGGCCAAACAATGATTACCAGCTAATAAAGCCTCTACTCATACAGCTTGATCAGACCCTTTTTCATTGTAGTCGTAATCCTCTATACACTTTCAAGCTTGAACGCATCTCCATTTATCTGCGTAGCGCAAAGTTGGACATATTATTCCAGGTGCGGTCTGACCACGGCAGAGTAGAGTGGGAACAGGACTGCCTTGGATCTAGACGACGATATTCCCCAGTTTATGCATGCCTAAAGCCCATTGGATATTTGCTCTGCCACAAACCATAGTAGGCTCATTGTTATGTTGTTGTCCACGAGGACTCACAGACAGTTTTCTCACACACTGCTGTGAAGGTAGGCGTCCAAAGAAATGTTGCTTGGATTTACATTATGTTTAACAAAGTGAAGTTTCTTTCTTATGTCCCTGTAGAACTTAATAAAGTTACTTTAGGTCCATCTCTGTAGTCTGAAGTCACAAAGTTTTTTCTCTCCCTCAATAGTGACGCTCTATAGGTAGAAGGGTTTTTGGTAAGAAATTACTCCATGAAATCCTAGGTAGGATATGCATCCTCTTTGGGTTCATTACGGATTTCGTTCAATTCCATTTTTTAATTTTTTGGGTTCAAACATTACTTCCCTCATGAGCCATGAATTTTTGGACTTCTCTAGATCCTAAGAGTTCCTGTACAGAAAGAGCAGTGATATATTTGATGAGGATACTTCGGATATTCATTTAAGGTGAAGGAATACGCCAGAGTCATATTTTTTTGATATATCTGTCCATCTGAACGTTTGAGGACGCGTTTTGCCACGGGGATTAATACAACACCTAGACTTTGGCCACTGGCCAGCACTTCTCTAAAGTTTCATCTTTCACTGTCCCATCGGCTTGATCGGTTAGGGTCGACGCAGTGGCCGCGGTACGGGCGCCTTTGGTCCCCCTTTCCCTCTGGCCGCGCACGCGGGCGGTGGCGTTTGCCCGTCAGGGCGTGTGCCTTTGCGGCTGCTAGTGACCTCTGGGCTCAGGTTCCGTCGAGTGCGAACCACATCTTGCTGGCTTGTTGGTATAACTCAGAGGGTCGAATCGTCAAAGTCAGAGGAACACCATCAAAATTGGACTAATTTCTGAAAATGTAAACCTTGGGTCCCATCACCTTGAAAGGCTGTGATTGACGCTGTTGCTGCGGAACGGCCGCCTTCGGTTGTTCTTGCCGTCTTGCCGCGCACGCGGGCGGTGGCGTTTGCCCGTCAGGGCGTGTGCCTTTGCGGCTGCTAGTGACCTCTGGGCGCAGGTTCCGTCGAGTGCGAACCACATTTTGCTGGCTTGTTGGTATAACTCAGAGGGTCGAATCGTCAAAGTCAGAGGAACACCATCAAAATTGGACTAATTTCTGAAAATGTAAACCTTGGGTCCCATCACCTTGAAAGGCTGTGATTGACGCTGTTGCTGCGGAACGGCCGCCTTCGGCTGTTCTTGCCGTCTTGCCGCGCACGCGGGCGGTGGCGTTTGCCCGTCAGGGCGTGTGCCTTTGCGGCTGCTAGTGACCTCTGGGCGCAGGTTCCGTCGAGTGCGAACCACATTTTGCTGGCTTGTTGGCAGGGACAATAGAAGAGGGTGGAATCACCGCACCGCAGCAGGACACCTCGGCCTTGTCCACCTCTTTTTAACATTTTCTTCTTCCACTTTCCAAACGCCTTTAAAGGCAGTGGTACTCGACGCTGTGGCCGCGGGACGGCCGCCTTTTGTTCCCCCCTCTATCTTGCCGCGCACGCGGGCGGTGGCGTTTGCCCGTCAGGGCGTGTGCCTTTGCGGCTGCTAGTGACCTCTGGGCGCATGTCCTCTGGCTACGGAAGTGCTTCTTGCTGCCTTGTTGGCAGCGACGATAGAAGAGGGTGGAATCACCGCACCGCTGAAAGCGGGACACCTCGGCCTAGTCCACCTCTTTTTTAAATTTTCTTCTTCCACTTTCCCATCGCCTTTAAAGGCAGTGTACTCGACGCTGTGGCCGCAGGACGACCGCATTTTGTTACCCCCGCAATCTTACCGCGCACGCGGGCGGTGGCGTTTGCCCGTCAGGGCGTGTGCCTTTGCGGCTGCTAGTGACCTCTGGGCGCATGTCCTATGGCTACGGAAGTGCTTCTTGCTGCCTTGTTGGCAGCGACGATAGAAGAGGGTGGAATCACCGCACTGCTGAAAGCGGGACACCTCGGCCTTGTCCACCACTTTTCTAAATTTTCTTCTTCCACTGTCCCATCACCTTGAGAGGCGGTTGTCGACGCTGTTGCCGAGGGACAGACGCCTAAGGTTCCCCTCGCCCTCTGTCCGCGCCCGAGGACGGTGCCCTTTGCCTGTCAGGGCGTGTGCCTTTGCGGCTGCTAGTGACCCTTGGGCGCTGGTTCTGTTTGTTGGTAGGACGATAGAAGAGGGTGGAATCTCACCGCAGAAAGTCTTACACTCAGAAGTAAGACTTGTAGTCTTCAACTATCTATGGAGAACTCTCGGACAGATTCAGAAAAGAAATTCCTGTTGGACATCAACGGCGTCACTTCCTTCAAGTCCATGCCATCCTGATGCTATGCCTGTAAGATCACTACCTCCTTGAATCGGACGGGCAATAAAACATGGAGGATGGACCAGTTGGATCTTCTAACACTCCCAGGCACTGTCTTGTTTTTCAAAAAGGAATTCTTTTTAAAAGTGCCGTTTTTTCCCACGCTCTGCCTTCCTAACGGTCAAGCTCTGACATCTGCAGGTTTCTGGACTACGGCATTGCGATGACAATGCCAGTATGCGGTCCTCCAATTTTTGCATGAAGTCTCTTTTCTTTTTTTGTGTAGTGTGGACACAGCTCTGCAAAACCTCTACTAACTTGCAGACCACAGTCCACACCTACAGTGAGATGTTGCAAGAATAAAGTAAAGGTCTGTCAAACCCTCCTCATCCAATCCATGCTGTTGACAGTTATACATCTCTGTGGTTCCCTTTGGCTTCCTTCTCAACCCAGCTTTGGTCATTTACCTTTAATAACACCAGACACACACACAACTCTTCCCTCTAGTTCAACGCCATAGAAACATTAACCTGACATCAGAGCCGTAAAACATTCCAGTTCCGAAAAGCCTTCGAGGACTGTGGGGTGGATCGCTGGCAGATGAAGAATTGGTTTCCAGGCAAAGAGTATTTCGCACTTTATTGATTTTTAACTCTCAAACTACCTCATCTATGTGCAATTATTCAGCCCTCGGCCACAGAGCCCTGTTTTTACACCTCTGTTTTTTAAGCAGGTAATGCTGTGACAGCTTTCTTATTTTATGTGTTATTGATGCAACATTTCCTTTAACAAATATAAAATTTTGCGGTTTAATTGTTCACATTGTATTGCTGACGGCCACGCCCCATGGAAGCTGCTCAGAGTCCCTCCCGGAAGATGGGCCGGGTAATAACAATTAAGATCTTACTGTGGTATTAGAACAATCATTATTGATGTCATGATGTCCACGATTTCCCTGTGGAATGCCAGCTAGCTTGTGTCCTCCCGGGAAGGGTGCGGCCAGGGCCGCTGACGGTTTGCTGTCATGGAGTGTGCCTTTGTGTCGGCTACAGACTGTGTTGCTATGGTCTGGTTGACACATTAGTCAGTGGGGCTTGGGCCCCCATTTCACTAGCAGACGTGAAGAATACACGCCCTTCCCCATGTGGGTTCTGTGGTGGGCGTGGGGCCGGCCAACGGTGGCTGGCCCCCCTGGTCAGTGGGGCTTGGGCCCACAGTTCACTAGCAGACGTGAAGAATACACGCCCTTCCACATGTGGGTTCTGTGGTGGGCGTGGGGCCGGCCAACGGTGGCCGGCCCCCCTGGTCAGTGGGGCTTGGGCCCCCATTTCACTAGCAGACGTGAAGAATACACGCCCTTCCCCATGTGGGTTCTGTGGTGGGCGTGGGGCCGGCCAACGGTGGCCGGCCCCCCTGGTCAGTGGGGCTTGGGCCCACAGTTCACTAGCAGACGTGAAGAATACATGCCCTTCCCCATGTGGGTTCTGTGGTGGGCGTGGGGCCGGCCAACGGTGGCCGGCCCCCCTGGTCAGTGGGGCTTGGGCCCACAGTTCACTAGCAGACGTGAAGAATACACGCCCTTCCCCATGTGGGTTCAGTGGTGGGCGTGGGGCCGGCCAACGGCGGCCGGCCCCCCTGGTCAGTGGGGCTTGGGCCCACAGTTCACTAGCAGACGTTCAGAAGACACGTCTGAGGGGCTTGCACCCACATTTCCAGGTATTTTACTTCTCTCTCTGTCTCTGGGAAGCGTGCCGGCCAATGGTGGCCGGCCCCCCTGGGCAATATTTCAAGGTGCGGGCCTTGCCGCCTGTGAGTGTATCTTTCTTTTGTTTTGTTTTTGCTGCCTCACGGCCTACGTGGTCGTGTTTCCCGCGGTGCACCGCATCTCTCTTCTCTCTCGGCTGTCGTTCTTTAACCCTTTGTGCGATTTGGCACGGAAGCCTCCTTGGGGGCGGCCTCTCTTTCTTCCTTTTCGGGAAGCGTGCCGGCCAACGGTGGCCGGCCCCCCTGGGCAATATTTCAAGGTGCGGGCCTTGCCGCCTGTGGGTGTATCTTTCTTTTGTTTTGTTTTTGCTGCCTCACGGCCTACGTGGTCGTGTTTCCCGCGGTGCACCGCATCTCTCTTCTCTCTCGGCTGTCGTTCTTTAACCCTTTGTGCGATTTGGCACGGAAGCCTCCTTGGGGGCGGCCTCTCTTTCTTCCTTTTCGGGAAGCGTGCCGGCCAACGGTGGCCGGCCCCCCTGGGCAGTATTTTAACGTGCGGGCGTCGTCGCCTGTGGGTGTATCTTTCTTTTGTTTTGTTTTTGCTGCCTCACGGCCTACGTGGTCGTGTTTCCCGCGATGCACCGCATCTCTCTTCTCTCTCGGCTGTCGTTCTTACCCCTTTGTGCGATTTGGCACGGAAACCTCCTTGGGGGCGGCCACTCTTTCTTCCTTTTCGGGAAGCGTGCCGGCCAACGGTGGCCGGCCCCCCTGGGCAATATTTCAACGTGCGGGCCTTGCCGGCTGTGGCTTTTTTTTTCTTTTCTTTTCTTGCCTCCAGTATGTTACAACACAATCACACATCACAACACCAAAAAAAGGCCAAAACCAACAACAGGCAATGTGCCGTGCTTTCTATATTTAGTAGTAATATATATAATACAAAATAATAAATACAGCCAGACTTTTGAGCTGCAAGGATATTCAGTGCAATTCAACCAGACCAATAAAAGATTAACCTTCGAAAAAGGCAACCAGGCTTTGAAACAGTGATACTACTCTGAATCTGACCAACCAAAGAATTCCCCTAGATAGCAAGCACCCAGGCTTTGAACCACCGAGGCTATTCATTACAATTCTACCCCCCTAAAAGGCAACTACCTAACCTTCCAAGCAGCAAGCCTATTCCTTTCTATTCCACCTCACCAAACAAGGATTCCCATAGGAAAATGGCCAGGCTTTCAGGCTACAAAGCTATTATTCACTGTTATTCCACCTACCTAACAAAGAATTCCCATACACCACAGCAACGCGTGGCCGGGCACAGTAAACTATAAAATTGTTAAATCTTAGGAAAGGGCAAACGCTCTGCAATTTAGCAAACAAGCAGGGTGGATTGTGTTCTCCCACTGTACCAAATTTGATCAGTATAGCTGAAAAAATGAGAGCAGGAGAGCCCCCGACCCCCCCCCCCGGGGCTGTTTTTGGGCGACCGCGCATGCGCGTCCGCCATTAACGAATTAATTTCGAAAATAACGAATTTTCGTTAATTTCGAAAAATTTTGGGGACAAATTTCGTAAATAGCAACAAAAACGAAAAACTGACCCCTCTAGTTTTGAAACGAGTTTAGAATCAAATTTTTCATGGATCGATCAAGCCTAGCCTCTATGTTAGCTGCCTTGAGTCCCTTTTGGAGTAGATAAAGGCAGTACATAAATAGAATAAATAAATAAATAAATAAATAGTTCCAATTGCTGACAAACTAAAAAATCACACCTCACATGGTATGGTCATACTCTCTGAGATGAAGACGAGTCCATTTGTAAGATTACTCTTGATTTAGAAGTGCCTGGCAGGAGGCCACCACCAAAACAACACTGGCTGGATATGTTGCACAACGATCTGAAGACTACTGGCATACACCCTGATCATGTGCATAACTGGGTGAAATGATGCCAACAAATCAGTAAGGTGGACCTCAATTTCAAAAAGAATAGATAGATAGATAAGAAAGATAGATATCTCATTTGGGGCTCTTGTTTCCAATCATAGAGAATTTTTAAAGCAGGTTTTCAGTGTAAACCTGGGAATTATCTATGTAGACAATTTATTTATTTACTATATTTATACCCCACTCTTCTCAACCCCGAAGGGGACTCAGAGCGGCTTACAGATTATGGCAAAATTCAATGCTGCATTATACAACAAATAATAAATATAACATATCAAATTATAAAACAATTAAAACACATAAATGTATTAAAACAGATTAATCTCAGGTGATCTCTGGTGCGGCTTTGGTCTCTCAGCGGCTGGTAGTGCTGGGGGACTTTAACATTCATGCCGAGGCCACATTAACTGGTGCAGCTGAAGACTTCATGGCCGCCATGACGACCATGGGACTGTCCCAAGTGATATCTGGTCCCACTCATCAAGCTGGACACACACTTGACCTGGTTTTTGTTGCGGCAGATGGTGAGGTCGGAGTGGAAGAGCAAAATATTCTTCCGTTGTCATGGTCCGATCACCACCTGATCAGTTTAAGACTCACTGTGACCTCAAACCTCCGCAGGGGTGGTGGACCCATTAAGATGGTCCGCCCCAGGAGACTGATGGATCCAGATGGATTCTTGAGGTCTCTTGGGGATCTTCCTGTCATGGAGGCTGGCGATCCTGTCGATGCCTTGGTAGATCGCTACAATAGCGAGATGTCCAGGGCAATTGACATGATCGCCCCCGAACGTCCCCTCTCATTGCGAAGAGTCACTTCGGCTCCCTGGTTCACGGAGGAGCTGGCAGTGATGAAGCGCTCGAGGAGGGGACTAGAGTGCCACTGGCGGAAAACTCGTAGCGTTTCTGACCGAGCACGGGCTAGAGCCGCTATTAGGGCCTACTCCGCGGCTTTGCGGGCAGCCAGGAAGACCTTCACGACTGCCCGCATAGCGTCTGCAACTAACAGACCATCGGAGTTGTTTCGGGTCGTCGGGGAGCTCCTTCACCCTCCTGAGGGGGGAGGGGCACCCGAAGACTCGGCAACTCGGTGCAGCGAGTTCGCGCACCACTTTGCAGACAAAGTCGCTCAGACTCGCTTCGACTTGGATGCTAGTTTTGTTGCAGTGCCAAAAGAGGTAACTGAGGCACCTGTCTGTTCGAACTTGTGGGATTCGTTTCAGCTTGTTCGCCCGGATGACGTGGACAGGATCCTTGGGGCGGTGAGAGCGACCACTTGCTCTGCAGACCCTTGCCCCTCGTGGCTAATTAAATCGGCCAGAGGAGGGTTGGTAGAGTGGTTTGTGATGATAATTAATGCCTCTTTGGATCAAGGCAAATTTCCATCTGTCCTCAAACAGGCCATAGTGAGGCCTATATTGAAGAAGGCCTCCCTTGATTCGGCCATTCTAAACAACTACAGACCAATCTCGAACCTGCCTTTCTTGGGCAAGGTCCTGGAGCGGGTGGTTGCCTCGCAGCTCCAGGGTTTCCTGGATGACACCGATTTTCTGGACCCATCGCAGTCTGGCTTTAGACCTGGGCACAGTACTGAGACGGCTTTGGTCGCCTTGGTGGATGACCTCCGCAGGGAGCTGGACAGGGGGAGTGTGACCCTGCTGGTTCTCTTGGACATCTCAGCGGCTTTCGATACCATCGACCATGGTATCCTTCTGGGACGGCTCTCCGGGATGGGCCTTGGGGGCATGGCTCTGTCGTGGCTTCAGTCCTTCCTGGAGGGCCGTTCCCAGTTGGTGAAGCTGGGGGACACCTGCTCAGACCGCTGGCCTTTGACCTGTGGGGTCCCGCAAGGTTCCATTCTGTCCCCCATGCTTTTTAACATCTACATGAAACCGCTGGGAGAGGTCATCCGGAGTTTTGGAGTTCGGTGCCATCTCTACGCAGATGACACTCAACTCTACTACTCCTTTCCACCGAACTCCAAGGAAGCCCCCCAGATACTGAACCAGTGCTTGGCAGCTGTGATGGGCTGGATGAGGGCGAATAAGCTGAAGCTTAATCCCGACAAGACAGAGGTCCTCCAGGTCAGTCGTATGTCCGATCGGGGTATTGGGTGGCTACCTGTGCTTGACGGGGTCGCACTCCCCCTGAAGGCGCAGGTCCGCAGTTTGGGGGTCCTCCTGGACTCAGCACTGACACTTGATGCTCAGGTGTCGGCCGTGGCCGGGAGGGCCTTTGCACAATTAAAACTTGTGCGCCAACTGCGACCTTACCTCGTGAAGTCTGATCTGACCACTGTGGTCCATGCCTTAGTTACCTCTAGACTGGACTATTGCAATGCACTCTACGTGGGGCTGCCCTTGAAGACGGCCCGGAAACTCCAACTAGTTCAACGTTCGGCAGCCTTGCTTCTAACTGGAGCAAATTATAGGGAGCGGTCAACCCTCCTGCTTAAGGAGCTCCACTGGCTGCCGTTCACCTTCCGGACCCAATTCAAGGTGCACGTGATCACCTACAAAGCCCTGAACGGTTTGGGACCCTCCTACCTTAGGGATCGCCTCTCCCCCTACGAACCTGCACGATCTCTTCGTTCGTCGGGGGAGGCCCTCCTCTCGCTCCCACCTCCGTCACAAGCACGGTTGGTGGGGACGAGAGAGAGGGCCTTCTCCGTGGTGGCCCCCCGGCTCTGGAACTCGCTCCCCAGGGAAATCAGGCAAGCCCCCACCCTGGTAGCATTCAGAAAGAGCTTGAAAACCTGGCTCTTTACTCAAGCCTTTAGATAAAGATTGCTCATCCAGAAGCAATCTGAATCTGTGACCATTCTTGTACCGGTTTGCACCTTTTACCTTTGTCAACTCGATATAGACACAGGGTCTATTCCCATCCCAATTTGCGCTTCCAGAATTTGCAGCACTTTATCAGTCACCTTGTGTCTACAATATTTATATGGTGCACTTTACCCAGTCTACTTTTACAATCTCTCAGTTTTAATCCATGTTTTTATTAGTTCTTGTTTTTTATTGGCTAATGTTTTATTTTTATTTTTTTATTTTTTTATTGTGCAAGTTGTTGTCTATTGCTGTGTTTTATACTGCTACTGTTTTTATTCGGGCTTGGCCCCATGTAAGCCGCCCTGAGTCCCCTTCGGGGAGATAGAGGCGGGGTATAAAAATAAAGTTATTATTATTATTATTATAAACCAAAGTTTTAAGGAAGCAGATGTTCCATCAGGGAAGGAATGAGATAAAACTGGGGTCACAGTGCCACCATTCACTCAAGAGGGCCCAGGTACATCAAGGACATAGGCTGGAAGAAACAAATGCCGGTATCTCTGTGCTGACCCCAGGATGCCAAGATGGAGGCTGGTCAAGATGGAGTCTGGCAGCACCAAGCAGCCAGAGTGAGTCCCCAGGAGCTGAGCCAGGGGCAGCAAGGGAAACAAACACTGGCCCTTCCCTCAAAGCCCCTGTTGATGGTACCTTCACTTCTTGCTGTTGCCTGAGGCCCTGCAGGCGTTTTCCTTTTTATGCTCCAGCCTCTGAGCAGCAGGTGTTGCTTGCTGGCTTTGCAGAGTCAGGGACTCAGTTCTGCCAGGAGTGAGTCCCCAGGAGCTGAGCCAGGGGCAGCAACGGAAACAAACACTGCCCCTTCCCTCAAAGCCCTGGTGAAGGTTCTGTTTACACTTTGTATCCTGATGTATCTGTACTCTTTATCTGTCACTCCATGGTTACTTATTCAGAGCCACTGTATATTCAGAGCCACTCAGAGCCAGTCCAATATGGAGGCCAATGAAGCCCCCGCTTGGAGCGCAGGGTCCCCAGGGGCGCCATCGAGGCGTGCCCCCCCCACTGGGACCACCCGGCTCCCTCGCCGGCGAATGCGATAGGCCTCAGTTGAAGCCTTCCATGTTCGGCAGCCACAGGCATGGCTCTTTCTTCCCTTCTCTCTCTCACCTCCCTGCTTCTCTCTCTCTCCCCCTCTCCCTCTCCCCCCCCTCTCTCTCTCTCTCTCTCTCTCCGACCTCTGAGGCCTGGATCCGCCCTCCAGGGCCTTCTTCCGAGGCCCTTTGCTCGGCCTCAAGGGTCTGTGGCAGGCATCCTCAGAGGTTGTGAGGTCTGTTGGAAGCTAGGTAAGTGGGGTTTATATATCTGTAGAAGGTCCAGGGTGGGAGAAAGAGGTTGGATGGCCATCTATTGGGAGGGTTCTAATTGTATCTCCTTGCCTGGGAGTCTGCCTATCTGCTTATCTGGTTTTTTTTAAAGCAGAGGCTGGATGGCCATCTATTGGGAGGGTTCTAATTGTATCTCCTTGCCTGGGAGTCTGGGGAAATTTCCTTCCCTGGTGCTTTTTTAAAGCAGAGGCTGGATGGCCATCTGTTGTAAAGGTTCTAATTGTATCTCCTTGCCTGGGAGTCTGCCTATCTGCTTATCTTGTGCTTTTTTAAAGCAGAGGCTGGATTGCCATCTATTGGGAGGGTTCTAATTGTATCTCCTTGCTTGGGAATCTGGGGAAGTTTGCTTATCTGGTGCTTTTTTAAAGCAGAGGCTGGATGGCCATCTGTTGTAAAGGTTCTAATTGTATCTCCTTGCCTGGGAGTCTGCTTATCTGCTTATCTGGTGCTTTTTTAAAGCAGAGGCTGGATGGCCATCTATTGGGAGGGTTCTAATTGTATCTCCTTGCTTGGGAATCTGGGGAAGTTTGCTTAACTGGTGCTTTTTTAAAGCAGAGGCTGGATGACCATCTGTTGTAAAGGTTCTAATTGTATCTCCTTGTTGAAAATGTGGGTACAGAGTTGGTCCAGATAACTTCATATAGTTTATCAAACATTCTTCTTCTTCTTTTTAAAAAAAATATTTATTCAGGTTTTACATATATATGATAAAAGAAACATGGCAACACCAAAAGACAAAAGAAAAAGAGAAAAAATAAAAAGGAGGAAAATTTAAAAATAAAATAAAATAAAAAAATAGAGTTCCCTACTTCTGGTCTGTAGGATTCAGGAAGCAAGGCAAGTGGGGTTTATTTATCTGTGGAATAATGTCCAGGATGGGAGAAAGAGCTCTTGTCTGTTTGAGGCAAGTGTGAATGTTGCAATACAGTAGAGTCTCACTTATCCAACATAAACGGACCGGCAGAATGTTGGATAAGCGAATATGTTGGATAATAAGGAGGGATTAAGGAAAAGTCTTAATATCATACCAAAATATCACAATACAGTAGAGTCTCACTTATCCAACGTTCTGGATTATCCAACGCATTTTTGTAGTCAATGTTTTCAATACATTGTGATATTTTGCTGCTAAATTCATAAATACAGTAATTCTTACATAGCATTACTGCGTATTGAACTAACTTTTCTGTCAAATTTGTTGTATAACATGATGTTTTGGTGCTTAATTTGTAAAATCATAATCTAATTTGATTTTTAATAGGCTTTTCCTTAATCCCTCCTTATTATCCAACATATTCACTTATCCAACATGCTGCTGGCCCGTTTATGTTGGATAAGTGAGACTCTACTGTATATTGAAAACATTGACTACAAAAATGTGTTGGATAATCCAGAACGTTGAATAAGCGAGTTGGATAAGTGAGACTCTACTGTACTTTTATTTTTGAACTATTGGTTTGGGGGGGGGAATTCAGGGGAGGGGATGGCAAAATTCGGGGGGGGGGGTGCCAAAATTCTGTTCGCATACACTTGAAAATTATCTAGGGCCGGCTCTGGAGCCACTGAGTTATCATTGGCTAATTTCTCCCAGAAATTAGCCAGTAATAATTAGCCTGGAAACTAAACTTGGTTTGTGTGGTGGTGAAACATGTGTAACCTCCCCTGATGAACCTAGAAGATCTCAAGTGATGACATTCGTTAGAAAGCAACCACCCCCAGCCAGTTCATTGGTCACCTTTTCCACTCCATAAGATACTAGGAAGAATTTGGCTCACCAAGAGTACCTCCACAACTTTTCCCAGAGGGCTGTGGTATGAAAACAAGACCATGGGCATGCCCATGATTTAAAGCTTCTCTTATTCTTCCCACCTCAAAGACCTTTTTTGTCTTCAGATTATTTATGCAACAGCCCGATGGTCAGAATGTATGTGTATCACCCCACATCTTGTGATGCTTCCCTAATATACATAAATGGTATAGCTTTGGTTATATTTGCATGAGTATCACAAACTGTGAATCCATTGTAGCAGGAATACAGTACTGTAATCTAAAAGGCTCCCTCTTTCTCACACTAGTATTCTGAAAACTAAGTACAAAGCCAAAACATACTTGTTTACTTAGCTCTCCTTTCTTCTGAAAATCAGAACACTCTACAAAATCGCACACACATCTTTTCTAGGTCATCCTCGTGTGCTCTCTCGCTCTTCATTTTTTAGTTTTTCAGGCATGGAGTATTGTACAAGTGGGTGCTACCTTCTGCTTCTCCTTCCTAGTATAAATTGCAGCTTAATAAAAAGAAGAAGTTTGCTCTCTAGTGGCCAAATTAAAAATGGCCCTGGAAAATAATTCCTAAAGTGAAAATGATCTAATTTACTTTAAAAGAAAATTATTATAATCCATAACCAAAATTACTAAAATCCATAACCAAAGATTCAATAGTTTGTTCTTTTTTCCTTCATAAATCTGAAAGTTACCCAAAGCTTGGGGATTATCTGATTACTACAAATTATGTTTTTTTTTAAAAAAAATGACAAAGAAACAGTGAAGTCCAGAAGCAAAGAGGTCTTTTCATAGAGACCTTTCATCCAAATTGTGCCAGGCCTATTCATACTGAAGCTGCTCCTTCTAATAATTCCATAAGAAACATTGATTTATTTAAACATTTTGCAGCCTGAAGCAAAGGACAACGCAGTACCCCTTTTGCTGTGTGCCACATAACAAAAGTTCACTGGAGTGGTTCTCCTGTATTAGTGTCAAACAATGGACTGGATTCCTCTGTTAGAGTGATGCAACACGTAAAGGGTATGGGAGGATAGCATATCAATAAAAAAAGATCCTAAAGAAGGGAGAGTATCTAACATCATTGTCCTGGATGGGGTGAATGGTCTTTGGTAAATGTGAAAACCACAGTCAGTCATCGTATTTGGGAAGATGGGTGCTCAGGAACCCCTGTTCATTTGCTCTAATGCATTTTTACAATAAAAATATTGATTATTACCTTTATGTCCCAGCATTTCCCAGAACTTGGGAATGTCTATGTGGTTCTCCTTTCACCCAATATCCTTAGTATTTTCGCAACAATTTTGTGAGGATAAGTTAGAGTAAGAGAAAGTGGCCAGCTCAATCTGACATTGAGCATCATGGCTCAGCAAAAAAGAAATTGGAATTTTGGCATCCCATCTCCCAGTTCAACACTCAAACCTCTATACTGCACCAGATCTGTTTCCTGTGTGCCAACTTAAACAAGAAGATGTGCTAGCTAGATTTTATGTCAATGGATGGCAAATCACCTTGGGATCTTAGCTTGATCTGTAAAGGAGTTAGATATCCGTGGGGTGAAGAGATTCAGCAACTATGACAGATTCATTAAGTATAACACCTGGGGTAGATTCACTCCTCTGCTTTCAGTAAAGAAATTTGACCATCTGGTCTTGAAAGTTAAGCAGAGTCAACTGTGGTTAGTACTTTGATGGGGGCACCACCAATGAATGCCAAGAGCGATAGGCTATATTTCAGAGAAAAGAACTGACAGAACCACCTCTGAATGTTCCTTGCTTGAGAAAACCTTATGAAATGAATGGGGTTGCCATAAGTCAACAGGTCTGGATTAAGGTTTTTGTATAAGGTCTAGCGGATGAATGGCACAAGCAATTTGCACTGTTTTAATTTTGTTTATTGTATATTATGATACTATTTAAATGTTTTAACTGTTTTAATGTTATTTTATTGTATATTGGTGTATTGGCATTAATTGCCATTTTTGTAAGCCGCCCTGAGTCCCCTCGGGTGAGAAGGGCGGGGTAGAAATGATGGAAATAAATAAATAAATAAATAAATAGGTTAAGGCACACATGCACTTAAGTCACAAGACCTTCTTCAGGAATTGCAGGGAATGTGGAAGTTATAGCTTGAAAATGGCACCCAGTTTAAAGATTTACAAACAGAAGGAGGTTACAGCAAAAATGGAGACCTTTCACTCACATCAAGCTTTACAATTAAAAGCAGGATGGAGTGTTTTGACCAAATCTTTATGTTATCGGACATCAGAAATAAATTGTTTCTACAGCTGAATTTGTTTCTAGCTCTAGCAGCTTTTGTTCTTTTCATGCAGGGTGCAACTTTGATGTGATCTCAGGATCTCTTTGCTTACTCTTTGTCTTTTAAACATGCCCATTAGCGACAGTCTAGCAGCCCATCAGAATATTGTAGATATCCACTTGCAGCAATATCTTACACCAGCCCTACACAACACTCATGAAAAACAGTTTTATTATGCAAGACATGTCAATGAAGGGGCCAATCCACATGACCAAGATTGCTGTATATGCATCTCCAACTCTGCTGCTGTCCACAGAAATGTCCATTGTGCAACAGTGACTAGAGCGGGCCTTTGGTATCAGCTGGTATTTGCTTCCAGGATTTCCATGAATACCAAAATCCATGGATGCCCAGGTCACATATACAATGGTGCAGCAAATGCTCTTATATAAAATATCAAAATCGAGGTTTACATTTTGGATTGGGAAGGGGAATTTTTCAAGGTGTGGCACTGGCTGGTTAAGTCAGTGGACACAGAATCCATACATATGGAAACCAAATGTAATTCAGCCCACGCACATAGCTAACAGGATGTTGGCTAGTCTCTCCCCCTTCATGTAGATATGCACATACACACCTTAATGTTGTATATCTTGGGTCTTTGTGATTTTTTCTGTGGGACTGTACCACAACCTGGTCAATGGCTTCCACCATGATATGATAACCAACTTTAGGTACAGAATTTCTAGGGCACTGAATAGAAACTTACTTTCATGCTAGTCACATATAGTTCCAAAAATGTTGGGGAAATGATATTTATCATTCCATAATGGTGGAGATGCATTGCAAAGACAATCTTGTCAGCTAGAATTGGCTTAGATGGGATTGCATCTGAGCCAATTTACTGGTCAAAACAGGACAACAAACATCCAGAAATAAGAAAAAGAAAACCTAGTGTGTTATTTTGGTTGTCCAAAGTGGATTTTTTTCTGAAAGATGCTTTAAAATGCTAGGTGGGAGAGTTACACAAAAAATGGTAATTATTGGAAGGGACACTCTGTACATGCTCAGAGCAACTCTCTCTCTTTTAAATGAAAAGCCTTTTTTTCTCACAATAACATGCTGTACTTGGTCACTGTTTAACAAGTTGACAGTTCTGTTGACAACTCAGATCCAGGCCCAAGAGAATTACCTTGGGGGAAAAAAACCACTGAGAAACTCAAACATGATTTACCAAAGGTGGCAAGCAGAGACAGGGGAATTACTACAAACACATCACGAAGGGTTGGTGTTTGTAATTTCACTCTCCTTTCACTATTAGAAATAAGGTCAGTTGCAGACCATTCTTTTACTACTTCTAGTTTATTGGTTTTGATTACAGCAACTATTACAAGATGAGCTGAGCTGAAAAACAAGACAGACAATGTAATGGGGTGAGCTAAGGTGCAGCCAGGAGATTAAGGTTTAATATTAACAATCAGGGAGGGGGCAACAAGGTATCAAAAGAGCCTGACCACACATCACCCATTCCTTCACCATTTCAATTTTCTTTAAATGGGAAAATGTGTACCAATTAACCACAAACATACAGAATAGAACCATACCAGCCCTTCCTGACACTTGTTACCAAATTATTTAACCCCAAATGGCAAACTCTGTCTGAATTGGGCAGCGAGCAGTTGGGCAGCGAGATCTGAATACTGAGGCATAATTAGGAGGACTTTCTCCATTGGACATGCTAGTGTTGGCAGTCCATAGGAACTGTAATTCAATTAGCTGTGGTGGCTGTGTGTGGGAGGAGGGAGTATCATGGGAGTTCTCTGCCCTGGACTGTGGTGGAGGCTCCTTCTTCGGAGGCTTTTAAGCAGAGGCTGGATGGTCATCTGTCGGGGGTGCTTTGAATGAGATTTCCTGCTTCTTGGCAAGGGGTTGGACTGGATGGCTTTTCCAACTCTATTATTCTATGATCCTATGATTCTTATCCAGTATAGCTGGAGAACAGCAGGTTGGATAACATTTTGGTTTGGGGCTCCAGATTGGAGGAGGCAGCATTTGCTTAACGGTCCATTTCTTTGGAGGGTGTATTATACAACTCCTGAGATTTCTTTGTAAATTGTAGCCCCTGAGGAAGGTGCTGAAACACAGTGAGCTTTTTTAAAACAAAAGAGGATCCAAACAATTACCATCCAGTCAGCTTGACATCAATATTAGGAAAGATTCTGGAGTGGACCATTAAGGAGGCAGTCTGTATGCACTTAGAAATGAATGCTATGATCACTAAAAGTCAACATGGATATCTCAAAAACAAGTCATGCCAGACAGACATCCCTTCTTTCGATAGAGTTATAAGCTTGATAGATGCAGGGAATGCTACTGATGTAGCATATCTTGATTTCAGTAAGACCTTTGACAAAGTCCCCCATGACTTTCTTGCAAACAAACTAGCAAAATGTGGGCTAGATAATACTACTGCTAGGTGGATTTGTAATTGGTTAAGTTAGGTAAGGTAAAGGTTTCCCCTGACGTTAAGTCCAGTCATGTCTGACTCTGGGGGTTCGTGCTCATCTCCATTTCTTTATTATTATTATTATTATTATTATTATTATTATTATTATTATTTCTTCATACAGATAACAAAACAATACACTGCAAACCTTTGCCATCTAAATGATAACACAAAAACTGATTACAAACTTTATGGCTGGGATGCAGGTTCCAATTGTGATTCCCTTTACCATATATCTTAATTAATTACCCCTTTAAACCCCCCATCCCACCCACCCTTACCACCCTCTTTCAACCCCCCTCCCACCCCCATCTGGGTTGCTTGAATCAATACATTGATTTAATTGTCTGGAAGGCCTGATTTAAAGTTTTGTACCTATCTTTTCCTTCCGTTTTGTCGATTAAACAAGACCATTTCCTCTGCCAATCTTGTCTTGACTGAGTATTCAAATATTTATTTTTCTTTTCATGGATGAAATCATTAATTAAATATTCAGAGAGATACGACCACCAGGTTTTCAGGTCCCACTTTGTTTTATCTTTCCACCCTCTGGCAATTGTGGCATGAATAGCGGCTATCATAAATTTTAATATATCTGACCATTGGTTGTTCCCCTCCTTTACCTCTATGTTAAGGGACAAAAATCAAGCTTTATTATTTCCTCTATTACTGCTCTAACAGTATTACAGTATTTTTGGATTTCAGAGCAGTCCCACCACATGTGGGAAAAGGTACCAATTTCCCCGCATTTATGCCAGCATTTGTTAGAAATGTTTTTCATAATGTGAGCCAATTGATAAGGGGTCCTGTACCATTTTGAGATTATTTTCTTTTGTGTTTCTTTTATTTTTATGTGTTTAATTTTTTGGGTTTTATCGATCCAGGAGTTTATTAAGTGTTCATTGAAGTTTATATCCTGTTTCCATTTCCATTCATCTCCATTTCTAAGCTGAAGAGCCGGTGTTGTCCATAGACACCTCCAAGGTCATGTGGCCGGCATGACTGCATGGAGCACCGTTACCTTCCCGCCGGAGCGGTACCTATTGATCTACTCACATTGGCATGTTTTCGAACTGCTAGGTTGGTAGAAGCTGGAGCTAACAGCGGCCGCTCACGCCACTCCTGGGGTTTGAACCTGGGACCTTTCGGTCTGCAAGTTCAGCAGCTCAGTGCTTTAACACACTTCGCCACTGGGGCTCCTTAATTAGTTAAGTTACTGAACCCAAAAGGTGCTCACCTCTTCATCCTGGAAAAAAGCAACTAGTGAAGTGCCACAGGGTTTGGTCCTGGGCCCAGTACTAATGACTTAGATGAAGGTTTAGAGGGCATCCTTATCAAGTTTGCAGATGACACTAATACTCCAGAGGACAGGATCAGAATTCAAAATGATCTTAACAGATTAGAGAGCTGGTCTAAAACTAACAAAATGAATTTCAACAAGGACAAATGTAAGATACTACTCTTAGGCAGAAAAAAATGAAATACAAAGATACAAAATGAGTGATGCCTGGCTCGACCACAATCCATGTGAAAAAGATCATAGAGTCTTTGTGGACACGTTGAACATGAACCATCAGTGTGATGCAGCAGCTTAAAAGCCAATAGGATTTTGGACTGCATCAGAAGAAGTATAGTGTCTAGACCAGTGGTTCTCAACCTGTGGGTCCCCAGATGTTTTGGCCTTCAATTCCCAGAAATCCGAACAGCTGGTAAACTGGCTGGTATTTCTGGGAGTTGTAGGCCAAAACACCTGGGGACACACAGGCTGAGAACCACTGATCTAGATCGAGGGAAATTATGGTGCCTCTGTATTCCGCTTTGGTCCAACTTCACCTGGAATACTGTGTCCAGTTCTGGGCAACACAGTTCAAAAGAAATATTGACAAGCTGAAAGGTGTCCAGAGAATAGCAACCAAAATGATCAGAGGTCTGGAGACCACATCCTATGAGGAGTGTCTTAAAGAGCTGGGGATGTTTAGCCTGCAGAAAATAAGGATGAGAAGAGACATGATTGCTATGTTTCAATACTTGAAAGGTTGTCATAAGGAAGAGGGAGCAGGCTTGCTTTTTGCAGCTCTGGAAACTAGGACTCAGAGAAATGGGTTCAAATGACAGGAAAGGAAAATCCATCTGAACATTACAAAGAACTTCCTGACTGAAAGAGCAGTTCAATTCATTGCCTCAGAGTGTGATGGAAGCTCTAAATGGCAAATGTGGTCTCTTCCAACTCTATGATTCTATGATTCATCTTGTTCTTAGGTAAAATATTTCCTCCTGCCTTAGTACCCCAATGACCATCCTTAAAAATGAACTTGTCATCTTATCACCATACTTACAGGTTTTGCATTTCCAGGGCAACTCACACACACAATGTGTTCCCAGGCACATCACTTTGTGCCTTTAATGAAGCAAGCTTCAACTTAGAAAAGTGTATTCTACAAACTCCTCTGTTAGTTAGTCTCTAAGGTGCTACAAGATCCCTTTGCACATTACAGCATACTGACGCTCTCTGATATTACATGCATAAACATTAGGAACACTTGTTCATTTTTCAGTACATATTCTCTGCTCTCCATCTGTCCCTGGTGCATATACTTTATTACTGAAAGCCAGCTGTAGTGCATATATTCCTCAACAGTCTGCCTTGAACTGATTAAAAAATAAATCAATCCTATCCTGCCCTGTCAGTTCAAGTTATAGTAGAAGATATTATTGTCCTATAGTTTGTGATTAACCAATGGCAACAATACACTCGGTGTCACCTGATGCAGTAACTTGTAGTGCCATTCCCATGGACTGCTTCGCATACCAGACCAAAACACAATATTGTAACTAAAATACTAGAAAATTTGACAAAATCAGCAATTATAAACATCAGAAGTAATAAAATTACATGATTCAAAGCATCATTGTAATTGGGTAACAACAGCAGCTCTGTATGTGAGAAGATTTAAAAAGTAAATTAGCACAGGGGTTTAGAGTTGTGTTGATACAGTACATGGAAGCTGAGCTTACAAAAATGTTATATCTAACTACAGGAATATGTTTATTTATAATAATAAATGTCTGCTCAAACACTGCCCGAAACATTAATAGATATTTATTAGGGCCACATCAATGCATTTAAATGTAATTTTGATTGTATTTATTTTATCTTAACTGTATTTTAACTTATATCCATGACACAAATGTTTTCTTTTTTATTAACTAGCTTGGGTAGCCAGCATTGCCCAGGTTATTAGAAGAAGTCATTTTTTATTTTACAAAATACATAAGGTTGTGGGTGTACTACAATTCACATCATGCCAGATTAACCCCCTGAAACTCCATCAATACTTAAAATTTGTCATGTTGGGCAAATGTGCTCTAGATGCATCATCGCTGAGGTTCAATATGCTCTCCAGCTGCAGGATGAATTACAACTCCCACCATGGTGGGTCAGTCCCGTCAAATCCTTCCAGTACATTCAGTTGGTCATGAGGGTTATGTCTGCCAAGTTAGGTCCAGGTCCATCATCGGTGGGGTTCGGAGCACTCTTTGAGTGCAGATGAACTATATATCTCAGTACCTACAACTAACAAATGTCAAGCCAATTCCACCCCAAATCCACCAGTATTCAAATTTGGGCATATTGGGTATGCGTGCCAAATTTGGTGCAGACCCGTTGTTGTTTGCGTTCACAGTGTTATCTGGATGTAGGTGAACTATAATTCCTGTAAATCAAGATGAATTTCCCCAAAGCCCTCCTGCATTTTTTGTTGGTCATGGGGGTTCTAACTGAATGGGGGTTCTAACTGTGCTAAGTTAGGTGCAGGGCCATAATTGCTGAGGTCCAGAGTGCTCTTTGATTGCAGGTGAACTATAAATCCCAGTACCTACAATGGTTATAAATCAAGGTGAATTCCCCCCAAACCTCTCCAATATTTTTGTTGGTCATGGGGGTTCTGTGTGCCAAATGTGGTCCAGGTCCATTGTCAATGGGGGTCACAGTGCTTTAATTTGATTCAGGATGAACTACAACTTCCATCATGTGGAGTCAATCCCCCTAACTCCTTCAATATATTTACTTGCTGCTCAGTTCTGCTGTTTGTTATACAGACAGAGATGAAAAGAGTAGGAAAGGGTTAAGTGAGAGGCAGTGGCGGGATCATGCAAATGCCACACCAATGGGAAAAGTAATAAATACTGTGATGTTTGTGGTGGAAGAAACACATACAGTCTAGGAGGAAATTGTCCCTGAATGAAAGCATTCCTTGGGTGGTGGGCAGTATGGTGTTTGGGGAGGACATTGGCAGGGGTTGGGCTACATGTTCATGGTGCTTGCTATAACCTGAAATGTCACTGGAGGGAGTGCTTTTGGTGGCTCCTCAACACTGTGGATTATAGCTGTTTGTGGAAACTGGAGCATCCCAGCCACCTACACACATACATATTTTCACATTGATTATGTGTATAGATTTATTTATTTTTGCCTTCAAACCCAGTTCGTTTTTTTCGTTTTTTTCTTCTTCTTTTTCTTTTTTCTTTTTTATTGTTTCACCATTACAACACCTTGCTTACACTTAGTTTCTGTTGCTGCTCATATACATTTCATTTCCTTGTAACATTACTGCACCTTCTCTTTTTATATGCCCTTCTCTTAAAAAAACGTGAAAGGGAAGGAAAAATAGATGACCTCTGGTCTGTCCCAATCTAGTCACAAAGAAAGCTAGTATCATATACTTCAACCTCTAGAGTCTAGACTTTTCTATGCTAGTTCTTTTCTCATATTACAACAACGAAAACCTTTAGTTTATTCTTCAAAACTCAGAATTGACAAGCCCTTTTTCTTCTTCATGCAAAAAGTTAATAAAAAGTTTCCAGTCTCTTAAAAAAGTTTTTAATGTCCTTTCTTTTAGTAGACATGTTTTATCATCCAGTCCTCTGTTGTTTGTATTATTGTACTCTTCCATTTCTGTCCGTATAGCAATCTGGCCGCTTTGGTCATATATTGCCATAGTCTATCCTTTTTGTCAGTCAGATCAAATGGAAAAGTCTCAGGTTTTAGCTGGATATTTCCCCCTAAAATTTTCTGGATCACTGTGTGTATTTGAATCTAGCATTTCTTTACATATCTTAGAGAGCTTTTCAGTTGTCATATACCACTGATACATCATTTTATAGAAATTCTCTTTCAGGTTATAGCATTATGTGAATTGTAACCCTTTATTCCACATTTTCTGCCATTGTTCCAACACTATAAAATGCCGAACATTTTGGGCTCACTTTATCATGCATTCTTTCACTTGCTTATCTGCCATTTCCCATTTCAATAACATTTTAGCAATATTTAATTGTTTCTCATTTTTGTATTTGTTGTCTTTACATTTATAGGGTTGGTCATGTAATTGTGAGCTACCTTAAGTTCCCCTGTGGAAAAAGGCATAAATAAGGTAAATGCTATATTATATTATATTATATTATATTATATTATATTATATTATATTATATTATATTATATTATAATCCTCAGATGACTTTTATGCAATATGGCCTACTTCATCAATCAAATGAGTCTGATAAAATGGATTGTAATATATATGCAAGTTTATACCATAATAATTTTAGTTTTCATCTTCAAGATAACATATTTTGATTATGTAAATACAGTAAGTTATTATTTCTGGATTTATTTCTAGAATCCCTCTCCTGGGTTAATTTCTTTATTTACTTCATATCCCATTTGTATCCCAATTGGGACCCAAAATGAAAGTTTTAGGCCTCTCCTATACTGCCATATAATCCAGATTATCAAACCAGATAATCCACATTATCTGTTTTGAACTAGATTATGAGAGTCTACACTGCCATATAATCCAGTTCAAAGCAGATAATCTGTATTTTATATGGCAATGTAGAAGGGGCCGCAGAGCTCTAATCCAAAAAGCAATTTTTGTATACACAGGACTCTTGCATCAAATTGGTCCTCTTACTGTCTCTCTTTAGTGACTGTGCTGCATTTGTATTCTAGGACTTGCATATCAAATAGTTAACACAGTATCTTACTGTCCTTTTTCTGTAAATACAAAGTCTTACTCAGAACTGCTGGAGAAGATTTTGAAACCCTTTCTAATATGTTGCTTCATCACTACACTGGAAGTAAGTGAAGTAACAGCATGATTTCCTCCTGCGACAGCTTAGAGCTCCTCTAATGGCCTGTCACAGAGAAATCTCCAATGTTACTGCATTACTTGAATTCCAGGTCAATGATTTCCACTGGCAGATAAAATAACCTTTGGTGATGGTGTCCAGGCTTATGTGTTTGTGCTTGTGCTATCTTATTGTGTTCTGGAACATATTAATCTTGTGTGTCTGTCTATTACATGGGAGAAGAAGCTGTGCTGAAGAAACGGTTATGTTCCTTTCCAAAAATGCAAGTAGACAGCAGAAAGATACTATCTTTATTGATGCACAAATATGGTAAACATAGTGTTCAGCTGCATCTGAATGTATTATATTTATTTATATCCTGCTTTATCTCCCCCAAAGGGGGAAGCTACAGTCCATAAAGAAAAGGCCAAATAAAATAAATCACCTTGTTAAATTGTTGTTGCTACTTCTTGAACAGGTCCCTGGATAACTCCAAGAAAATATAGTTAATGTACTACTAGTAGCCTGCTTTAGTTTTCTTCTTAACTGGATGCGTACATTTCCTTTCCTGAGAGGAAGGTTTATCTAAACATCAACTGGCTCAGACTAGGATTTGGTGAGCAAACAAGGATAAAGCAAAGGAAATTACCTTTCAGGAAAGATGTCAAGAGATTATTGAAAGGGTAAATAGGAAATGGCTAGGTAGAAAATTTCAGTCTTTGGAGACATCTGCACAGCACGTGGGACAGAACACTAAAATAACCCCTTGTTTTGTTCATTAGCAATAATGATGTAACTAGCACTCCATCATGCCATTAATAAATCAACTGTGTTGACGTAATTCAAAAAAATGAGTAAGCTGGTGTGTCCAAGTGGTGGACTTGATTCTCTTTTATTTAAATTTAAAGTTTAATAATCTGTCTCTTAAGAAGTGATGAATAGGAAATGCTATTCTCTAAAACTAAGTTAAACATTTGCCAAGATAACATATAATCTGCTTGTATAGAGATTAAACTATGTTCGCTTCCTTTTGCTGCCTTGCATATTTGCTTGGTTTTGTTTTTACTGTCACTTTGTAATTGAAAGGCAAACTTCTGGTCATTTCTTATGAGCTGATGAAATGTTTAGTTCTTCTATCTCCTCATGACAACACAGACCAAGCTTTCTAAATTAAACTCAAATTCAAATGTTTCTTATTGTTGACATAAAAATATTTGTATGTACTGCTTTCCAAAAAAGGCTTCTCAAGATGTTTTACAAAGTGATTTTTTAAAAGTAAAATACACTTAACTATAATAATAATAATAATAATAATAATAATAATAATAATAACAGCAATAATGAATTTATTACATGCTTCTCAACTTTTGAAATAGCAGTAAAACTCTAAATTCTAAAAATTGACATCGCTTCCTATAAAATAAGTAGGAACCATGGCTCTTCACTTGTGGTGTTATTTTAAGACTGTAATTCACAGCATTCTTCATCATTGGCTATGCTTCTAAGGGTTGTTGGGGTCTGAAGTTCAACAATATCTTTAAGACCACAAAATTCCCTCTCCTGAATTAAAAGCAGATTAAAATTCCAAGGTTCTTTCTACAAAGGGAGAGAGAGCCACATGCTACTTTAGGGCATTTCAGAAGAATTCATTGAGAGACACAGTTTGATGTAGTGGTTTGTGTGGTGCACTTGAATTTGTGAGATCTTGGCTCAAGTGCCTACTGAGCCCAATGCCCGTCTTCAGGAGTGGGTGGGGAAAAGACAGGTAAGGACATGGGATGGCTGGCCATCCCTCAAGACAGAGAAGGATGGGAGGGAATGGATTAAGACAGTTCCCTCAACTATCCCCTTGCTCCATCTGATGAAGTCCAGAGTGAATTTTAGTCTTACACCCATGCCCCATCTCCACTTATTAATCAGCAGCTGCTTCTATTGGCGGGGTCTATTCCCCTGTCCTCCAGGAAGCAGTTGAATAACATTCCCACCCTCTTGCACAAGCAATCTCAATTGTGATAGACAGAAACAGGGTCGTTGAAGGCTTTCATGGCCGGAATCACAAGGTTGTCATGTGTTTTCCGGGCTGTATGGCCATGTTCCAGAAGCATTATCTCCTGACGTTTCACCCACATCTATGGCAGGCATCCTCAGAGGTTGTAAGTATATTGCCTCACATATACCTCACAACCTTTGAGGATGCCTGCCATAGATGTGGGCAAAATGTCAGGAGAGAATGTTTCTGGAACATGGCCATACAGCCCGGAAAACACACAACAACCTAGAAACAGGGTCCTTGTTGCAACCCACCCTCGCAGTGGAGATCATTCACATGATGGGAGGATATAGGACAGTCAGCCAGCTGCTTCCCAATTGGGAGAAGAACAGACCTGCTTTGTTCATAATGGCTGCTGACTAAAAAGTGGAAACAGAGTTTTTCACAATTCCTATGTATCTTCTAAATGCAGGGGGGGGGGGGGGGGTATTTCACAGATCATGAGTATGATGCAGTTACAAATGTGTAACTCTTATTTATGTGTTCATATCTACCCAGACCTATCCAATAGGATTCTGGCCAAGGAAAATAAAATAATCTTCATTAGGCCAATCTTGGAAAGAATTAGGTAAAAATTGTAAAGTCTTAACTAATTTTACTAAAGTCCAGAGCTATTTCTTTAACCATTACTGATTTTATACTTTCTCTTTTCCCTTTTAATGTCTCTTTTCCGCTTTGTCCTTGTGTCTGAACAATTCTAGGACACAGTATCAAAATGGCTTTTCACATTATCAAGAAGTATTTAATGCAGATAAAGAAAACAAATGTCAAATTTGAGCTTATCTTAAGCTCAAGAACTCTGCATTCTAAACATTCTGTGGTTGTTTCTATATTGTTTAATTGCAGAACCATTAAGATTACATTATCAATAATGTTAACTAAATGTCATTTTATACATTTGTTAATTCTCAGTATTTGATGAAAAACTCAAAATCTTCTCATATAATTTCGCAAACACCAAATAATGGATTGAGTGATGGACTAGTACTGTGGAAGACTTGGGGCACATTTACACTGACAAATTTTGCAGAGACCGATTTTGTTGTGTAGGTGATTAGATTGACAATGACAGGGATAGATTTGAGGCCAGAAAGGTGATTACTTTTACCACTGAAGGTGGTCTCAAACCAGTTCTAGAATCCAATTACAGAATCCTCTGGCCTGGTGCAATTTAAACCCTTTAATTTGCGCTGCAGTGCACTTGGTGGCTTGTTTTTTGTAGCTACTGCAGTTTTAAGTCAGTTTCAAGTTGCATTAGATGCTCAGTATACATGTGCTCCAGATGGAATACACATACAGCCAATGATCACAGAATGACCCCAGGAAAGTCATGCTTTTCCAACCTAAGAAGAAGGCAATGACAAACCTCCTCTGAATAAATCTGGCTGGGAGATCCTGTGATAGGGTTTATCATAGGTCAGAGTCATCTCAACAGCATATAGCAGTCCTTTCAAACACTGTTCTTCCAAACATGTTGCTAATGAGTTACCTGGTTTGATAACCATGAACATGAGCATTTTTAAAATATTGCAGCAGTTCTGAATATAAGTTAAATATTAACACCCCATAAACTTTACAGATAAAAACATACATATATAATAACATATAAAGTTATTATATGTTGTGTTCTTTAGGGCTAACAGAAGCTTGAGAAGTTCAGTTTAGACTAGCAAAATAAGAAAGAAAGAAAAATAAACATTTCTCCAAGATCTGGCTGATCCCTCAAAGCATCTATGCAGAACTGCAGTCCTCAGCGGATCATGGAAATCAATCAGGGAAGGGATAATTCACTCATATCAACATTCAGAATCAGGAGAGGAACTCTGAACTGTTGTATGTCTTTCGGGCTGTGTGGCCATGTTCCAGAAGCATTCTCTCCTGACGTTTCGCCCACATCTATGGCAGGCATCCTCAGAGGTTGTGAACTCTGAACTGTTTTTTTCTGCTATAATTTTTTTTTTAAATTGCTAAAATATTAACCTGCTGGCCCTCTCCTTGTTGGGAAGTATATTCTTTCTATTGGAATTATCCTTATAAAATCTAGAATTCATGTCTATATTTCTAGATCCCAAAATATAGTGCCAAGATTCTGGATCAGCACAACCTTAAAAAGCTTACAACCATCAATTGCAGCACTTAATTACCCTGAAACAAGAGTCTTTTGGATTTTATTGACTTGATTTGTGACCCTGCTTAGTAGCTATATATTGATTTTACTTGCTATTTACATCTTGTTTCATTAAATTGTTTGGCTAAAAAAGGTGTAGCAACCTTTTGGTGAAGACGTGTTGGTGGATGAGAAGATGCAGAAAAGATTTTGTCCATACCATGGCTGAGATAGTGACACATCTGCTTTCTGGTGCTGCATGGTACACAAACTTTGTTTCATACACAAAATTATTAAAATACTGTGTAAAATTGTGCATGACACATGCATGAACTTTATGTTTAGACTTGGGCCATATCCAAAACACCTCTCGCCCTGAGCTTTTTGGATAAGGGATAATCAACCTATAAAAGGGTGAGAATTTTACTGGAAAAAAGACTTGTGTTCTCATGATTCTTAACTAAGCAAAATTTAAAACTGTCAGTTAATTAGGCAATCCCTCATTGTCCGAGTATGATGGCCTTCCAAGTGCAGTGTCTTGTCGATGGATACGTAGGTAACGGTAGAGCCTTATTCTTGACCTACACGTTCTTCCACAGTGAGGACATTGGTTTCCAGGTGGAAAAAATATCCTTCTATCAAACTATCAAGATAAAGAATGGAAAGTATAGCTGGACAAAGGTGACTACTTTCTGGCTAAGAGGTTATGCAAAAAGTCTTCCCTATGGCAGCATCACCAAATGCCCAGTTTTCCTTCAATAAGATGTTCTCCAAACATAGCAGGTAGTGTATATTGGCAATTCCTGGCAGCACTACCTTTGTTCTGATCAGTCCAGTCATGCCACAATTGGACACAACTGGCAGGCAGGTTCAGGAAGAAATTTGTAAACAGGATGGCATAAGAAGATAGCCACGAACTTATTGGATAAAGAAACCAATCACCATGGTTACATGCATAATAAAGAAGCCAGATCAGTGAAGTGTTTATTCTTTGTAGAAATTTTACTCAGGAGGCTTTTGCTCATGTCAGCTTTTTGGCTTGCCTTAGACCACTCTCTTCCAACACAGAGGAGGCACAAATCCTAATACGAATACAGTACAAGCCTTGAGCGATCTTGTCAGAGCAATTTACAATTTAAAACAGTTTGAATGTCCAAAGGAAGAAGATGGAATTTTAGATTAACTGGAAATGTAAGTGTGCCTTGCATTTTGAATTTGCATGGCTGGCTTGGAAGATCAAGTTGCAGGAGCAAAAGCAAGCAATATTCTTCCTCAGTTCCTCTAGATATCCTTTGAAATTGATATTTTCACATGATTACTTTCTTTCTGTTGTACTAGACCCAAAGAATAAAGCCTTATCCACATAACAGACTCATGTCTTTATGCACAGAAGGAATTAATGGCACACTAGTTTATCAACATGAAATAGCATGAAATCTTTTGTGATGTTTAGTTCATATATTCTCTCAACAAACCTGTAAGATGAGCAGAGCTAAAATTTGTAGACCTTTTTCATACTGCACAATTACAGTACTTTGATCCCACTTTAACTATCATGGGCGCATCCTATGGGAACCTGGGATTTATAGTTTTGTGAAGTAGTTATAAGCTTCTGCCAGAGAGACATAGTGTCTCAACAAACTACAAATGCCATGATTCCATAGGATAGTTAAAGTGCAAAAGCTGGGTTGCAGTTAAACATCAGGAAAGCCAAGATTATGGCAACCAGATTGATTGATAATTGGCAAATAGTGGGAGAAAATGTGGAGGCAATGACAGACTTCATATTTCTAGGCATGAAGATCACTGCAGATGCAGACTGCAACCAGGAAATCCGGTTATTATTTCTTGGTAGGAGGGCAATGACCAACCTTGATAAAATAGTGAAGAGCAGAGACATCACACTGGCAAAAAAGGTCCGCATAGTTAAAGCAATGGTATTCCCCATAGTAACCTATGGATGTAAGAGCTGGACCATAAGGAAGGCTGAGTGAAGGAAGATAGATGCTTTTGAACTGTGGTGCTGGAGGAAAATCCTGAGTGCCTTGGACCGCAAGAAGATCCAACCAGTCCATCCTCCAGGAAACAATGCCCGGCTGCTCACTGGAGGGAAGGATATTAGAGGCAAAGAGGAAGTACTTTGGCCACATATAGACAGGAAAGCTTGGAGAAGAGAATGATGCTGGGGAAAATGGGAGGAAAAAGGAAGAGAGGCTGACCAAAGGCAAGATGGATGGATGGTATCCTTGAAGTGACTGGCTTGACCTTGAAGGAACTGGGGGAAGTGATGGCCAACAGGAAGCTCTGGCGTGGGCTGGTCCATGAGGCCACGAAGAGTCGAAAACGACTGAACAAATAAACAACAAAATTAAAGTGGAATCATAGTGCTAGAATTATGTTGTGTGAAGGTGCCTATAAATATTGTATCAAAAATAGTAAGATATTTGAGAAAGGAAAATATATTTAAGTAGAAAAATCAAAAGGAAAATAAAGTTGTCTCCTACCTAGGAGGCTACAAATACTTTCAAGATGACTTGCAACTAAAATAAAAAATACAATATCCAAAAATACAACAAAATAACATCTGGATCTTTCCCATAAAGTGCCAGCTGCCCCTCAGCTAAGGAAGAGAATGATTCAGTTTAAGCATACTCTTCTGGCCCCTTCATTTTACTGGCATTGGCAAAGCAAAAACATAGTATAGACAGATCCTGAAGATGTTGCTTTTTGAAGTAAAACTCCAAGAATGTCCAAGTCAGTTTGCTATCAAAAATTAGACTCCAAAATTATGAATTATAAGATGTTGCTTCATTGAGAAATATAGCTAAGGAAGTTCCCCACAAGTTCACCTCCCCCTCACCTAGAGAAAATTCTCATATATCCTTACACAATGAGCTGGAAAGAATGGGAAGGGGAGACACAATGAATTTGCTCAGCACCTTTAGGCTCCCTTTGTCTGTTTTACCTGATATGATCTGGGCTAGCCTGGGAATGCTCCCTTTCCCAGGTCTCTGTATCCAACACTTCTGGAGAGGCCTATTGACTTGTTCAACACCTATTGTTAATCACTAGCCACACCAAAGCTGAAGATATGGGGACCCATCCCAGACAATTATCACCAGGCACACCACATCCCTTCTCGATTGCACCCCTCTCCTGGGAGGATCAATAAATGGACTGACACTTCAAATGTTCTAATTTCAGTTCATCAAATTTCCCGCCACAACAAAGGGCCAACCGGTGATGACATTGGACAGAATCCTGAGCCACTCAGAATGCAGATCCTAGCTGGACGGTTTTAAAACCAATCAAGAGCTTGCACTGGTTTCTTGAATAGCTATCAGAATAAAATTAAAATACTGTGTATTTGCAATTAGGATATGTCAATTCTTTGAAGTACTATCTCTGCTTACACCTTCTCTGGCCATTGAGAATAAATCTATGAGTTTGCCTTCAACTTATCTGCATCTCATTTGACCTTGGAAGCTTGCATGATGACAAACCTCTCTTGTTTGATCTGAACTGGTTTGAGCATCACCTTAAGTCTGAGGGTATAACAACAAGTGTTTTCTTATTTTATTTTATTTTAAAAATCGGTTAAACACATTCAGATTGACAGCAGGAAATCCAGGTTTGGTTCCAACTTGCTAAGTTGTTCGTTTTTTTGTGCAAAATTGAAGTGTTGAGTAAGATGAAACAATGTGCTACAAAGTGCTTCCTCCAGTGACGCTAATGCCAAACAGGAAATGTGGGAGTCTCTTTGAGTGTGGAAATGTGAAGTGAAAGCAACAGATCGAATGTCAGATGTGTTGTTCCAGCTGTGCAGGTCCTCCCAGCCCATTTGGCCTGGCAGAGATTGCCAAGGGGAGTGTGATTGTGCCCGTGTGGCCTGCATTGTGTTTAACTCACCAGTTCTGTGCATACAACCCTTATTTGCAAAAGAGAGAAACCACTTCGTATAACCCTTTGTTTTATTCTAAGCTACAGATTTGAGCAAACAATGGTCTTCTTATCTTGATTTCTTCAAGCAACAAAGTCATTTGTCTCCATTTAAGTTGCTGTCCCTGAATACGCATCATCAGCTGAGCCAGACAGGAAAAGGAAGAAAAATTTAATTATGAATGTAAGACAATTAAGCAACCATTATTCTGAATTTTATGGAAGTCCTTAACTTAATGTTCCTGATATAAGCATGTTATTGCCATTAATTGCTACTACTGACTCTGCGAGGCTCAGAGAATAAGGGCATATCGCTACTCTGTGTTTTGAGCATTGGACTATCACTCTGGAGACCATAGTTGGAATCCCTGCTCTGCCATGGAAACCCACCGGATGACCTTAGGGAAACCGCACTCGCATCCTCAGTGGAAGGGAAAGGCAAGTCTTGTAAGAAAACTCCATAATAGGTTTGCCATAAGTAAAAAAAAGACTTGAAGGCACTCAACAACAAGTTCAATCATAAATTAATACTCTGACTGCATGCCATGATCCACAAAAGATAATGTGTGGAAGAAGATATACTCTCCTGGGAAATTTGTAAAAAAAAAAAAAAAGGCAGGATCAAAATAAAGTACAGGCAGTCTCCAAGTTATGAACAAGATAAGTTCTGTAGGATTGTTCTGAAGTTGCACTTGTTTGTAAGTTGGAACAGGTACATTTTTAAAATGTAACTCCACCCCCAAATATATATATTTCAGTTTTGGATAGAATAGGGAAGGATTAACACCCCTATGGCATTTGTTTTGCTGTCTGTGTTCCTTTTCAGAAGATTTCAGCGTACTTTCTGAGGAGCCCCCAGTGGTGCAATGCGTTAAACCCTTGTGCTGGCAGGACTGCTGGCTGACAGGTTGGTGGCTCGAATCTGGGAAGTGGGGTGAGCTCCTATCTGTCAGCTCCAGCTCCCCATGTGGGGACATGAGAGAAGTTTCCCACAGGATGGTAAAACTTCATACATTTGGGTGTCCCCTGGGCAATGTCCTTGCAGATGGCCAATTTTCTCACACCAGAAGTGACTTGCAGTTTCTCAAGTCACTCCTGACACGAAAAAACCCCTCACTTTCTGTCCCTGTGAGAATTGCATTTTGAAAAATTTGGCTTGATGTAGAAACAAGGATTGGTGATAAGGCTAGAGATAACTTTTTTTCATGATAACTCTTTCAGGAGTGAATTTCCCTTCCTAGGAATAGATTTCTCTCAATTCCTGTTGTCTCACTCCCGTTCTTAACTATGAGTCATTTTTAAGTCAGATATTTGTAACTTGGGGACTGCCTGTACTAACAAAACTAGTCTACTGCAACATGTTGGCAACCCAGATCTAACTTGCTCCTTTTGGGACCAAACTAGATCTTACACACAGTGTGGCTAGACACACACACACACACATTTTTTAATTAATTGAAAAAAGTGTACCTTCCTTTCCTTTGAACATGAAAAAACAATGAAAATAATAATAATAATAATAATAATAATAATAATAATAATAATAATAATAATAATAATAATCAGCTGATGACCCAAAATGCAGACTGTGCAAGGAAGCTGATGAAACCATTGATCATATCCTCAGCTGATGTAAGAAAATTGCACAGACAGACTACAAACAGAGGCACAACTATGCGGCCCAAATGATTCATTGGAACTTATGCCTCAAGTACCACCTCCCAGTAGTAAAGAACTGATGGGATCACAAACCTGCAAAAGTATTGGAAAATGAGCACACAAAGATACTGTGGGACTTTTGAATCCAGACTGACAAAGTTCTGGAACACAACACACCAGACATCACAGTTGTGGAAAAGAAAAAGGTTTGGATCATTGATGTTGCCATCCCAGGTGACAGTCGCATTGACAAAAAACAACAGAAAAAACTCAGCCGCTATCAGGACTTCAAAATTGAACTTCAAAGACTCTGGCAGAAACCAGTACAGGTGGTCCCGGTGGTGATCGGCACATTGGGTGCCGTTCCAAAAGATCTCAGCCAGCATTTGGAAACAATAGACATTGACAAAATCACGATCTGCCAACTGCAAAAGGCCACACTACTGGGATCTGCGCGCATCATCCGAAAAGACATCACACAGTCCTAGACACTTGGGAAGTGTTTGACTTGTGTTTTTGTTATACAAAATCCAGCATATCTATCTTGTTTGCTGTGTCATAAAATAAAATAATAATAGTATTTCTTATCCACCTCTCGTCATGGTTCGAGGCAAGTTACAGAATAATTAAAACAAAATAACTTTGCAAAATAGCACAAAAACACATCAATATGTAAAAAGAATAGATTACAAAGCACTGTTTTGTTGTTCTACTCCTGATTGCAGTTTGAGGGCTTACAGTGTATATATCTGTCAGGACATAGAGATATACAAATGTATATAATCTATAGGCCAACCTTTCCCTACAAAATTATTCAGAGAAGTAGATGAGTTCCAGAGGCAGTTGGTGGATCTGCATCTGGTGAGGAAGGACTCTACTCCTCATTTTATGACCCCTAATTCCACAGTTGCTCCAAGCTGTCCAGTTCCTTAGCAGAGATAGAGTCTTCTAGCATTTGCAGAGCTCCCATTCAGCCAGAGGAAGAGTGACAATAAGATCAAGAAATGGATTTGCCTACTCTGTGTGGTGTCATTATGTCTACCAGCTGCTCCTGTTGAGTTCTAATGTTTGTGTGTCTTTGCTTTATATGTGTTATAGTTCTGAGCTCAGTAAATCTATATGCTAACATGAACCAGTAATGCAATCTGATTAATTTATATTAACTCTCTTTTCACAACATCAGGTCTGCTTAAATTAAGTAGATGCAAATTATATCTGCGTAATTAAATGTTCCTTTGGAGCACCAACCTTGCCCTCAAAGGCTGGAGCTAGAAACAGCTGGTTTATCTGATCTCTAAAGGCTGGAAAGCACTAATGAAAAGAACAGCAGGTCTGCCTTAATGTTCTTTTCACCTCTCTTCTACTGCCTTTATTGGGTCACTGCAAGTCAAAATGACCTCGGCAAAAAGATTTTGACCCTCCCTATGGCCAAATTACTCAATTTTTCAAAGGGAAAAGTCTGATCATTACCTTCACATAGCATAGCGGCATAACCACGGCTACATTTCTGTTCTCAAGCTGGCACAATGCAATTATTCTCACTTCAATTCCATTTTCTTTCTAGCAGTATTTCAGTGTGGGGGTATGTGTGCTGTGAAATTACCTGCTGACATATGGCAACCAGTGTATTTCATAGGATTTTCTTAGACAAGAAATACTCAGAGGTGGTTTTACCAATTCCATTCTCTGAAATATAGCCTACACTTGGTATTCATTGGGCAGTCCCTCATCCAAGTACAAACTGACCCTTTCAAGATCAGACAGGATCTGGTACTACCTGTATTTACAAAAGTATAATGCATCATCAAATCTAATGCACACCTCAATTTTCAAAACTTTGAAACCCAAAAAATTATTTGCTAGCAAATGTAATGTGCAGTGACAAAAAGTGCACTCTTTGTAATTTGGCCAAAAAAAATGCACATTACAGTGGCTGCCTACTTAGAATTCCTTCTTTAAAAACAAACATATTAGGACACCCAAGCTTTCAGCAATAGAAAAGAAAACATTGGGGAATATCTATGCTGTAGAATGAATCCACTTTAACTGCCCTCACTCAATGCTGTGGGGTCATGGGGGCTGTAGTTTGGTTTCATGGAGCTGCCAAAGGATGCTGATGCCTCACCAAACTACAGATCCCAGGATCTCAAAGCATTGAGCCTGGCAATTAAATTAGAGATGACGCTTTTCAAATAGGGGCTTCAGGTGCAGCTCCTGAAACAGCCTCCCTTTTACTTTGGCTCAGCACTAAGATTGCCATATGATGTGAATTTAATATGCATCATAATTTTGGGAAAGTAATTTAGCCAACAAAGGTGAGCACTAGCTTCGCGTAAACATTGTATGTTGGGGAAAATAATTCAAGAACCAAGTCAAGAATAAAGGGCAAGGTTACACCTAGGAACATTGTCAAAATAATTTATAATTCCCATCTCATTCTAGTCTATCTCCCTTGAAATGTTTTTCTTCTAGAATGGCTATATTTTGGTCTGTGAAGAGTAGAAGATGGGGACCTAAGGAGATGGAAGAAGTCTCCTTATTTTTCATACATTCACAACCTCTACTGTTAACAGTAACACAGATCTCTGTCTGAGGCTGTTTTTTAAAAGAGTCTGATACCAACATGTCTTATTTGGCCAATCCTAGGAGGAAAATTTATTGATCTGGTTGTTCAGCATAGTAAATAAGCTGCATACTAAAGACAGAACTACTAGTCACGAGATACAGTCACCACTTCACATTCTCTGATGTTAGAGGCACGTTGAGCCACATTGGAGGGCCCAGAGACTCCTAAAGAGGTGTTGTCTCTAAAAATCTCCAGATCCTCCAAGAATGACTGGAGGAATGTGACCATAGAGCAGGCATCCTCAATTATTTTAAGCATAGGGCCGGTTCATGGTCCCTCAGACTGTTTGGGGGGCAGACTATAGTTTTAAAAAAATGAGGAATTCCTATGGACACTGTATATATCTTATTTGTAGTGCAAAAAACCATGAAAAAACAATACAATATTTAAAATGAAGGAACAATTTTAACCAACATAAACATACCAGTATTTTAATGGGAAGTGTGGACCCGCTTTTGCCTGATGAAAAAGTCAAGTTAATTAGGATTGCTCTTGTTGTGTGCCTTCAAATTGTGTCAAGGTGACCCTAAGTCTAAAGTTGAGAGTGGGAGCTAGGAAAATGACCTTGGGGGGCTGCACCCAACCCATGGACCATAGTTTGGGGAACACTGCCCAAAGGCACACAAAGGTCTGTCACAAACACAGACCTAGAGATGCCCAGAGAGATCAAATCCATGAATAATCACATCCGTAAAAGTCAAAATTATAAATGCGGAGGGACAACTGCATGGACCTGGTTCCAAGGCTTGGCCTGAGATCTCTTTTAGCTCATGAAACTGCTGTTGGTGGCTTTAGGTTGAACAAAAGAACGAGGGGCAGCATGATGTTGGGAAAGTGATGCCTAAAACACTCCTTTTTTTGCCACAAATGACCCCATTATTCAGCCATTTAGTTCTCCCTTCAACATGCAGTTGTAAACATGAACCATTCCTTCAATGAAGCCCAGCATTCAGAAAGTAAGTACAGTGCAGTAGTTAGAAAAATTGTGATTTGGGAGATCCAAGTTCTTGTTGAACCATGAAATTTGCTGGATGACCTTAGTCCACTTTCTTTCTTCAATATGATCTATCTCACTGATTTCTGAGGATAAAATGGAGAAAAACCATGTACTTAAGTTCATTGGACAAAAGCTGAGGAGAATAGAAACACAAGTATTAAATGTAAATAATACCCATGATCTCATATGGGGCAAATAGAATTCATTCAGTTTTGAAACTAGAAATCTGACCATCTAAGCTGCTTGGCGCCATGAGAATAGATTAAAATGTGCATTGAGCATGTGTTGGTTTAGGAAGCTGAAAAAGTATTTCACTTCGATTTGGCTGAATCACACAACCAACAAGACCAACTGCATTTTGTAAATGAGGTTTTCTGGAATAAATTAATGCAGGAAAGCCTCACTATGACATACTGTACTAATATAATTCCAAATGCTTATGTGAATCACATCCTACAAGAGCAACACTAGTACAACCCATATTGCAACAAAATTGTCAGAAGAGGAGAATTGTGACATATTTGTACTGTTTTCATATACAGTTAAATCATTACATTTTTTTTAATAAAGGAAGAGAAACACTTTGTTACAAAGTTGAGATGGCAGCCTGAATGAGTCACAGATGGGATACACAGATATGTCAGATTTCATTTAGCAACACATACTGGGATCAATAGAGACAAAGGCAGGTATCCATTTCTGAAATCACAAGGCTGGCTGCAACTGAAAGATCATAAGTAGTTTATTCCACCTGCAATTCCCAATTTAGGACTAGGTTTAACTTTCGGCAGCCTACAGACCATATGGCCATAATATTTAGCTTAATTTTAGACTAGCCATTCTTTCCATCATACCCTATTTTTGTACTACTTACAGTAGAGTCTCACTAATCCAAGCCTCGGTTATCCAAGCCTCTGGATAATCCAAGCCATTTTTGTAGTCAATGTTTCCAATATATCGTGATATTTTGGTGCTAAATTTGTAAATACAGTAATTACAACATAACATTACTGCGTATTGAACTATTTTTTATGTCAAATTTGTTGTATAACATGAAGTTTTGGTGCTTAATTTGTAAAATCATAACCTAATTTGATGTTTAATAGGCTTTTCCTTGATCAGTCCTTATAATCCAAGATATTCGCTTATCCAAGCTTCTGCCGGCCCGTTTAGTTTGGATTAGTGAGACTCTACTGTATCTTGAAAAAAGGTTCTGGGAAATTGTTGGGGAATTTTAGCTAGTCCTAATTAAGATATTGCCCAATTGTGTGGTAAAATACAGAATGCTAATGGATACAAAGTGGTAGTGTCGCTAGGGTTGGTGTCACCCAGTGCAGTAAAACTCATGGTGTCACCCCCAAAGTCCTCTTCCTGTACTAGACCATATCCATAGCAATGTTTTGGTACTAAAACTTTATAGGTAGTCATTTCTATGATGGCATTCTCCAGTGCCATCCATACCACCACCACCACCCACACTGCCTAGTGACAGCATTGCTACAAAACATGTGTCAGCAATGCAAGATCTCTCCAGCTTCTCTTTGCTTCAAGTCTGCAATGGAAACTTGCCAGCAATGCATTTTTCATACATCATTCCTAAATTGGAGGAAATGTTAGCCATTGTCACTGTCTTAAATAAAGGGTGTTGGTCACAGAATGAGCAAGCTGTAGGGTGCAATTCTGAGATCACCTGAAATATGAAGATAAGTGTTGTGCTTTTGCTTCCTGGTTTATTCAGCAAACCGTGACAAGATGTTTGTATGCTGAATTGTATTGTACTCCCTCTCCATACTTTCCCCTGTCTTGGGGTATTTGTGCTTTGCTGTTTCCTACCCACACTCCCAATATCTCTATATCCTGGCTTGAAGAAATTTACAGAACAGCTAAACTGCTTTTCCATGAAGACAAGCCTTGAAGAAAATGAGAGAATCAAGTTTGACAAGAGAAGAGCAGCTGAATCAATAATATGACATGTTCAACAATCTTCCTGCCAGGCATCTCAGTGATACAGAACAGGTATTATTAGGCAGCCCAAAAACTATTCTTTTCTATTTGGTGTTTCTTGTTTTGCAAGTATTTTGTGCTGTGAGAAGCTTATAGCAAGCCTAGATGAGTTATATATTACTGAATCTGCTAAATGCCCAACACCTTTACATGAAAGAAAATACCAATGACATCACCTTTCAAAGCAAGTATTATCACTTGGCACAGTGATAGAGATATTCAACCAATTTCAGTTTTATTTGGGGCAAAGATTTTTAAGATGGCATGCCAAAATTTGAGGGGAATTTTTCAGATTATCAGGACTAGCCTAAGATACTTTGCTGAAGAATAAGATTGCATTGTCCCCCATTATTTACCTCAAAATTATCTGAGGGGACTTCCATTGTTGAAATGGCCGTACAATACTGGCAATAGGGCAGTGTCTTGCATTGTACCGGAGGCCAGCAATCTCTCTTAGGGCCTGCAAACAGGTCATGGTGCAAACAATACTCCTTTATATATTTCTGCCAGAGTACCGCATCTGCGGTTGCAATTTGCCCGATGTTAGAGCCATCTCTGTTTGAATATGAGGCTCTTCTAGACCTGCTGCTGCTGCTCAGTCGCATAGTCGTTTCCGACTCCTCGTGACCTCATGGACCAGTCCACGCCAGAGCTCCCTGTCGGCCGTCGCCACCCCCAGTTCCTTCAAGGTCAAGCCAGTCACTTCAAGGATACCGGCCATCCATCTCGCCCTTAGTCGGCCTCTCTTCCTTTTTCCTTCCATTTTCCCCAGCATCGTGATCTTTTCCAAGCTTTCCTGTCTTCTCATGATGTGGCCAAAAAACTTCAACTTTGCCTCTAATCTTCTAGACCAGAAGATTCTCTAAATCTTTCCACTCATGGCCTCTTTTGGCCGAGAAATTATTAAGTGACTCCAGGTATATAGAAATATAAAGTAAGTATAAAAATCAATAATTTGTTGACAACAATCAGCATTTGCAATGCTTCCTAAACAGGATGATTTTCCTTTTTTATGACACAGAACTTAAGTATCTTTTGCAGAGTCCACTATAAAAGCTACACAACAGATTCCTGTAAATGTCTTTAAAAGCCACCGAGTGACAGTCAGAAAACTTCAATGTTGCCAAATTATCTGGGAATCTAATACTGAGCTAAGGGGACTCCATTTAAGGTTGGGGGCACAGTTTAAGTAGTAGTGTTTTGGACTATTATTTAAAAAACAGCTTTCACAACATAAAGTCTTCGTTATTTATAGTTGGTATCTCTTCATATCATTCTCCAAATTAAAATAGATTTAGTTTGTATAAAAGGCTGTAGATTACTTAGCCAGTAGTGAACCAGGGCAACTTGGCCTTTCTACTAAGTGGCCATCTTCTTGTTTCAAAAAGGAATTATGTTCTGAGAGTCTTATTTTTACTAGAAGAAACAACTCTTTTCCCTCAGCCTGCCCTCTAGGCAAGGAGGAAGAGGAATGACCAAGAAATACAGTACAAACTACATTTATTGAACTAAACAGTTCTTAGGGATTTGTTGTTGATGATGGTGTGATGTATCCTGAATTGAAACAAACAAACAAACAAACCAATACAACCAAACTGCTGGTGCTGAGAATTGCCACTGAAATCTCCGCAATCAAACAAATGCCACATGTTTGTTTGTTTGTTTGTTTGTTTAACGAAACCAAGAAGTACAAAAACAATTTCAAAAACCAATAGCAGCTTTTATTCCATTTGTTTATTGCATTATATAGGGACTATATGATGAAAGTGAGCACAAACTGGGCACCTCTTATCTAGAACTCCAAAATCTCAAATACTTCAAAATCCAAAATTGTCTACCTAGGTAATTGAGAAAGTGACACATTTGTTTTCGGGTGATTCAGTGCACAAAAATGTTTCTTCATGAACAACATCATTTCACATTTCATGTACAAATTACCTTCTGGTTATGTGTATAAGCCAGTGGTTCCCAACCTTTTTTTTTTTTTTTTTTTTTTACCAAGGACCACTTTACCAGGGACCACTCTTCAACATTAATACCTAAAGGGTTACAAATCAGTTATTGGTCAACTTTAGATTCGGTTTGGTTATTTGGGGTGCTGATTCAAAAAATTGCATTGGATAAACCACATCAGCTCTAGTTTCTGATACAGAACATATGCCATCCAGTAGTCGCCATTTGTTCACCCATAGAAAACCATATTTAATCATCTAGAGCTGATGTGGTCTATCCAGTGCCATTTTCTGAATCAGCACCCCAAATAACACCAGGAATAGGCATAAAAATGAAAACCACAATAAAAAAAATTTGGGTTGGACCTTGTTATTATTTTGAGTAGCAGTGAGGCCACAGCCCATATTTTAGTTCTTGCAGACCACTGGTGGCCCATGGACCACAGGCTGGGAACCACTGGTATAAGCAGTATATAAAAATGTTAAAAATGCTGTTTAGAATTGGGTCCCATCTCCAAGATATCTCATTATGTCCATGTATGCAAAAACAGTTCCTGAATTCCAAGTTTTGTACTGTTGCAAAGGGGAAATATGTTCTGCATGGGCAAATGGAGAATGTAATCCATGATTATCTTACTCTTCAGATACACAAACATGCATTTACACTTCTATAAGAGCAGATGCAGGGGATGAATAAAAAGACAGATCTTCTAGAGTGGCACATTTGAAAACTGATGTTTTTTTTTAATTTTTCCCCTAACTTCAGTGTTGCTCTTCTTGCTGATGGTGGATAGAAGAGAGATTCTGCAATTTCATAAGACAAGGTGACACAAAAGTAAGTGCTAATGGTTTTGATGGTGCTTTCTCAGAAGCAAGTCTTTCTTTGATTTGGAATATTCACTCTCAGACAGGCTGGAATCTTCTGCAGTGATAAAGAACATTTTGCAATCTATAAAGGAAGACAAAATGTTCCATTTTTTCCGTTGCCTAAAAGAATATTTGTCATGGCCTTACAGTGTGAGTGTGCCGTATTGCATGGAGAATGCTCTTCGACTCCCTCATCCCATCAGGTACTGTTTGTACTCTTGCTAAAATGCTAATCTGTTCTTTCCACTTCTTTTAAATACTTTTGCCTAGTCAGGAAATGACTTTGCGGATACATTTCGTTTCTGCCGTTATATCATGCACACACCAAAAGAAGAAAGGGGGAAAATGTAGTATATATGACATTATCTTTATTGCCCAGATTCTTGTCTCTCTGGTCTCAAGCGTCCTTTGCTTGCTCAGTTACATGGAAACAATTTATTAACATCCTTTTGTAACATGAACAATAGCTTTTTCTACTTGTTAAGAATTTATTTCTTTAATCAATACTGTCAGTCCCCTACAGCCTAATTCACCTCATAGTTACTTTTCTCCATGTGCAGTATATTGACAGAGAAGTGAAAATGGCAGCGTTTGGAGTTGGGTGCCCTTCCTTTGAGCATTGTACCTGAAATTGCAAAGAAAAATGGATGTAGTTGTTCAGATAACAAATTCCAACTTTGAATATGCCTCCATTATTGCATGTACTCATGTGTACATGAGGCCGTCTCCACTCTCCAAACTGAAGAAACACCTGCGTGCCTCCTCTTCCTCCTCAGACATTGTGCGGTCTGCTGGAAACAAGGCAAGTGAGGTTTATACACTTGAATAGTGTGTGTGTGTGGGGGGGGGGGGTTGCGCCAAATTTTTTTGGGGGGGGGGGGGCGCCAGCCTTTCTGTTTGCCTACACTCCAAAATTGCCTTGGACCAGTTCTGATGACAACCCCATAAATTTCAAATAATTTTCTTAGGTAAGGAATGCACAGTGGTGGTTTTGCTCATCCCTTTCTCTGAAATATAACCTACAGCACCTGGTATTCATTGGTAACCTCAGTCTTAATAACTAAGCACACGGATCCTTTGCTTCCAAGGCCAGACAAGAGCTATCTTTTGTCAGGTCAATTTAAGAACAAATTAGCATATTTCTATGTGTTATGTTTCATATTCACAGTCTCTTCTTTTCTATTCCTAGATAATGAATTATGAACTGCAGCTTTGGAGTGAGACTGAATAGTTATCATAAAGCTTATTCCCATATAAAGCACATCCAGTGTATCTAGCAATCTGATTTCTGGCTTGCTATCTGAGTCTGCCTCCAGCTTGTTCTATATCAGTGGTTCTCGACCTGTGGGTCCCCAGATGTTTTGACCTACAACTCCCAGAAATCCCAGCCAGTTTACCAACTGTTGGGATTTCTGGGAGTTGAAGGCGAAAACATCTCGGGACCCACAGGTTGAGAACCACTGGTCTATATGACTCCTTGGCTCCTCTCATAAAAACCTAGGTGGTAGTAGTAGTAGTAGTAGTAGTAGTAGTAGTAGTAGTAGTAGTGGAAATATAAAACAGAGCCTGCCTCCTGGATATCTTTTGCCCTCAGGCATTTGTCTAGTGTTGACCCTGCTTTGTTTGATGCCATATGCTTTGCAGCTGAGGAAAAGTGGAAGAAATATTTCTACGGCCTCCAACATATTATGTAGTCAACTCCTCTAATGCACAAAGTGAGCTATAACTAGTTAGAAAAATGGAAACCTGAAACCCTCTTCCTTTCCCACCTCCAAAAAGGACACTTAGGAAACATAGGTGTAACCCATGCCTTGTATATTCATATTATACAATCTAGCATGAAGTAAGCTTTGACTGTGAGGCAACTGGGCTTCCCCACCCTTTCAAATTTGGATTACAGCCTTCCATTTAATCAAAATGATGATTAAGAGTACTTTTTCATGGTATCATAAACAAACACAATTATTCATAGGCAAGCCAAAACAGCCCTAAAGCTCAGAGATGATATTTTGAAATAAAATGAATGAATGCTGTGTTGCAGTACTTGTCTGTCTTCTTTGCCCTAAAGAAACTTATGTACGTAGAAACCTCACATACTAGAAGAGACAAGAATTGTCTGTAAAAAAATTAACCCCTTAAAGAAATACTTTTTTTCAAAATGTTTATCTCTGGTGTCAGATTGTCTTTATGTGAGTTTTTCTTTCCTCTCAGTAAAAGTGGTTGGCATCAGTGCAGAAATCCCTTTTTAAAATAATTTGCTGCAGTTCTCAGAATCCTCTAGCAATTATAATTACAGTTCTGGCTGTGCTTGCTAGAGGATTCTGGGTGTTGTAGTCCAATAAAATACTTTTCCCAAGCTCTGCCTTTAATGCAGATGTTCTGCAAGTAGTGTAGTAATCTAACTCATATCCTGTCCAACCCAGTTGCCCCAGGGCTTTCTACATACTGGTGCCCCATAAACAGGGTTGACTCATTGCAAATCAGCTACGAAGGACACTTCTGAGATTTACAGGGCTGTCTGTTCTCTCCAACTCTTCTTTAATTTGCTCTAGCTCATGAAAATTGTGGAGAATTTCACCTTATATAGCCTCAGATTTGAAAGCTGTGAACAATGCACCCCCAATATAAATCCCCACCCAACAGATTCTTAATTACATATACTACACATGACATCTATAACCATGCTTCACCTTAATTTCTCTACACACAATAATTTATTTTACAAAAGCCCATATCACAACCATTTGATTTTAATTCCAAATGACTGGGAGAATCTCTAGAGGAATAAAAGGGACTAAAGCAGAAAAGAAGAATATCACCAAAAACAATCTCCTTGCGCGTTTTGGTTGTTTTGAAGTCCACCAGATCCAAATAACTTCCATGAATGGAAGTTCTTGTTTTCTAAACAGAAAAGCACCTTTGGATCCAGCCCAGTGAGTCTTAAAATCAAACTAGTCTTGACAGCAAGAATTTGAAATCTTTCTTTTCTGAAAGAGTTGATCTCTAAAAGGAAATGCTTAGAAATCAGGAATCAGAAGTAAAACAGGAAGCTGCTTAACCCTCTTCTTTAGTCTACACAAAATCAACTTCAAGCGGCATTTTTGAACCAGCAGTTGAATAGAGAATGATGGAAAATGGTGATTAAACAAACAGGAATATAGGAGTCTTTGAAGACCATAAGTCGATCATGAGTTAATAGTGTAATGGGGCAACTAAAAATATCAATGCAAAATTTAGGCTGTATCAATAGCAGTATAGTAGATCAAGGGAATATGCTGCCTGGGAGTGTGATTGAGTCTCCTCCTCTGGAGGCTTTTAAACATAGACTGTATGGTCATTTGTCTGGAGTGCTTTGATTATTTCTGTATGGTCAGATGGGCAGGACTGGATGTCCCTTGTGATCTCTTTGAACTCTTTGATTCTAGGAAGGGAAAGGGCTGAGCTGCTCCTCTTCCATCACTTTTGTTTCAAATGCTGCTATTCAGAAAAAAAGATCACTCAATGAAAGACCTAAAACTTTGTGTCACATCTATTTTGGCTGCTGTTCATATGGACTAGCTAGCTTCAGAGGAGCACCTTTCAGCTCCCAGGAGGCCAGGGTTTTCATCCTCAAAAGAGTTCCCATACATTCAGCCCATTTACTTCATGAGTTCTGAGCACTGAGAAGATCGAGTGGCCCAGATCTTGTAGTGGGAGTAAAACCATTTATCTGTTCCCTAGGGTTTTGTATCAGAACAACCATGTTTCAAATGATAAAAAATATTATAGACAAATGAAGGACTAGAAGAACTCCCTTTCAATTATTCGAGCTAAGACATAGCTCTGTGCTTCTTCAGTTATTTGATGTGGAAGACCAACATGTTTTTTCCTTCCACTATTCCAGGGACCTTCGTCCAATTCTTGCCCATTTTGGGCCACCACTGTTACATAGCAACTTGCTGGGGTGTAGCCAATGGTTCTCAGACCAGCATCATTCGATCATCATTTTAATTGCACTGACATAATTTTCATACTTTGTTTAAGAAAATAAAACTTTGCTTAGCTGTAATTTGTCTGAAAGTGCTATTAGATCATTGCTCTTCTAATGCTTGATGGAAGAGGGGAGATTGCCTTCATAATATTCAAGCATGACTGAGCATGATTACTAAAGTGTACTAAACTTGTAAGATGAAAACAGCCATTCACTATACAGTCGGCCCTTCATATACACTGGGGTTAGGGCACAGAGCTCCCATTAAAGTGAAAAACTGCAAATGAAGGAATTGCTCATAGCATCATAGTTGGAAGAGCCACAAGGGGCATCCAGCCACAAGAGGCATCCATGGATGCCCCAGTCCAACCCACTGCTATGCAGAAATACACAATCAAAACACTCTCAACAGATGATAATCCAGCCTCTGTTTTTACCTTCTTATATTTTATATTCTTCATGTATTTTAGTTGTGTAGATCTTATTACGATGTAAATGTGTATGATGAGGTTTATTATATTTTTAATTACTCACTTTTTGGTTAGTTATAATATAAGTTATACTAGCTGTGCCCAGCCACGCATTGCTGTGGCTTATGGGAATACTTTGTTGACCAGGTGGAATAGCCTTGCAGCCTCAAAGCCTGGCTGTTTTCTTTTTATGGGAATCCTTGTTTGGTGAGCTGGAATACAATGGAATAGGCTTGCTGCTTGGAAAGCTGGGTACTTGCATTCTAGGGGAATGGTTTTTTGGGCTGCTAGAATTGCAATGAATAGCCTCTGCTTCAAAGCCTGGCTGCTTGCTACCTAGGGGAATCTTTGGTTCATCAGTTTCAATAATACTGAATACTATCACTGCTTCAAAGCCTGGCTGTCTTCTACCAATGTTAATTAGTCACCTTGATTAGCATTTAATGGCAGCTTCAAAGCCTGGTCTCTTCCTGCCTGGGGGAATCCTTTGTTGGGAGGTGTTAGCTGGCCCTGAGTGTTTCCTGTCTGGATTTCTCGTGGTTTCCGAGTGTTGCTCTTTTTAATGTTCTGATTTTAGAGATTATATTGTTCTGTTTTATTATATCACAGTAATTTTTATATACAGCATTATATTTATAATCTTACATTATTTGCTTTGAACTTAATTATATGAGGCCCCTTCTACACAACTGTGTAAAATCCACATTGAATTGGATTAAATGTCAGTGTGGACTCAGGATAACCCAGTTCAAAGCAGATACTGTGGATTATATCTGCCTTGGCATTCTGGGTTATATAGCTTCAAAGCCTGGCTGCTTCCTGCCTGAGGGAATTTTTTGTTGGGAGTTGTTAGCTGGCCCTGATTGTTTCCTGTCTGGAATTCCTCTGTTTTCAGAGTGTTGTTCTTTATTTAGTGTTCTGATTTTACAGTTTTTGATCCCTAGAGCCAGATTGTGTTCATTTTCATGGTTCACAGCATACACAGTAATATTAATAATAATAATAATAATAATAATAATAATAATAATAATAATAATAATAATAATGTTTCTGATAATACACACTACTTCTCTCCCTCCTCAGCTTCCTGCCTGGGCAAATCCTTTGTTGGGAGGTGTTAGCTGGCCGTGATTGTTTCCTGTCTGGAATTCCCATGCTTTCAGAGTGTTGATCTTTATTTACTGTCCTGATTTTAGAGATTATATTGTTCTGTTTTATTATACCATAGTAATTTGTATATATTATATTTATAATCTTATATTATTTGCTTTGAACTGGATTATATGAGACCCCTTCTACATAACTATATAAAATCCACACTGAACTGGATTATATGCCAGTGTGGACTCAAGATAACCCAGTTCAAAGCAGATACTGTAGATTATATCTGCCTTGGCATTCTGCCGTGGCTGTGTGGAAGGGCCTTGAGTCTACAATGTGCAAAGAAGTCAGAATGGGTATCCAAAGAAGTTCTAACTGGTCTAAGACTCAAAAACGACATGCATAAGAAGTGGAAAAAGGGAGAAATCACCAAAGAAGAATTCAAACAAATAGCCAACTCCTATAGGGAAAAGGTTCACAAGGCAAAAGCACAAAATGTGCTTAGGCTTGCCAGAGACATTAAAAACAATAAAAAGGGCTTCTTTGCTTACGTCGGTAGGAAAAGAAAGAACAAGGAGGCGATGGGCCTCTGCAAGGAGAAGATGGGGTGATGGTGACAGGGGACAGGGAAAAGGCAGAACTACTTAATGCCTTCTTTGCCTCAGTCTTCTCACAAAAAGAAAACGGTCTTCAACCTCAGCAACATGGAATGGATGAAGGATTGGGGAAAATCCAACCTCAAACAGGGAAACAAGTTGTCCAGGAACACTTGGTGGCTCTAAATGAATTCAAGTCTCCAGGGCCGGATCAACTACACCCAAGAGTATTGAAGGAACTAGCAGAAGTTATTTCGGAACCACTAGCAATCATTTTTGAGAGCTCTTGGAGAACAGGAGAAGTCCCAGCAGATTGGAGGAGGGCGAATGTGGTCCCTATCTTCAAGAAGGGAAAAAAGGACGACCCAAACAATTACCATCCTGTCAGCCTCACGTCGATACCAGGCAAGATTCTGGAAAAGATAATTAAGGAAGTGGTCTGCCAACACTTAGAAACAAATGCAGTCATTGCTAATAGTCAACACGGATTTACCAAAAACAAGTCATGCTAGACTAATCTGATCTCTTTTTTCAATAGAGTTACAAGCTGGGTAGATGCGGGGAACGCCATGGATGTAGCCTATCTGGATTTCAGTAAGGACTTCAACCCCATGACCTTCTGGCAAACAAGTTAGTCAAATATGGGCAAGGCAAAACTACGGTTATTTGGATCTGTAATTGGTTAAGCGAACAAACCCAAAGGGTGCTCACCAAAGCGTCTTCTTCATCCTGGAAAAATGTCACGAGTGGAGTGCCGCAGGGTTTCATTCTGGGCCCGGTTCTGTTCAACATCTTTATTAACGACTTAGACGAAGGGTTAGAAGGCACGATCATCAAGTTTGCGGATGACACCAAACTGGGAGGGATAGCCAACACTCCAGAAGACAGAAGCAGAATTCAAAACGATCTTGACAGACTAGAGAGATGGGCCGAAACTAACAAAATGAAGTACATCAGGGACAAATGCAAGATACTTCACTTCGGCAGAAAAAATGGAAATCAAAGATACAGAATGGGGGATGCCTGTCTTGACAGCAGTGTGTGCGAAAAAGACCTTGGAGTCCTTGTGAACAACAAGTTAAACATGGGCCTACAATATGATGCGGCGGTGAAAAAAGCCAATGGGATTCTGGCCTGCATCAATAGGGGTATAGCGTCTAGATCCAGGGAAGTCATGCTCCCCCTCTATTTGCCTTAGTCAGACCACACCTGGAATACTGTGTCCAATTCTGGGCACCACAGTTGAAGGGAAATGTTGACAAGCTGGAAAGTGTCCAGAGGAGGGCGACTAAAATGATCAAGGGTCTGGAGAACAAACCCTATGAGGAGTGGCTTAAAAAGCTGGGCATGTCTAGCCTGCAGAAGAGAAGGCTGAGAGGAGACATGATGGCCATGTACAAATATGTGAGGGGAAGTCATAGGGAGGAGGGAGCAAGCTTGTTTTCTGCTGCCCTGCAGACTAGGACACGGAACAATGGCTTCAAACTACAGGAAAGGAGATTCCACCTGAACATCAGGAAGAACTTCCTCACTGTGAGAGCTGTTCTGCAAGTGGAACTCCCTCCTCCGGACTGTGGTGGAGGCTCCTTCTTTGGAGGTTTTTAAGCAGAGGCTGGATGGCTGTTGGGGGTGCTTTGAATGAGATTTCCCTTCTTCTTGCAGGGGGTTGGACTGGATGGCCCATGAGGTCTCTTCCAACTCTATGATTCTAATGTCATATCATTGAGTCCAAATCAGATAACCTGTATTTTATCAGCAGTCTGGAAGACTTATCAGCACTCTGGAAGACTTCCAGCAGTCTGGAAGGCTTAAGTAATGCCTAATTCTGCCTGTTGCCATTGTGGCTGAGTGGGTTGCTAGGAGATGATGGGGGCGGGGCCTAAAGGGGCCGGGGCCTACCCTTCTGAGCGGCAGCCAGGGAGAAAACGGCTGTTCCTCATCTTCTAATTTGGACTTTATTTTTCTAGGTTTTTTTATTGAAAGACATAGACTGGATGACTATGTCTTTTGTGGCCAAATTGGGTGTGATTTGATTCAGTGGTTTTGTTGTTTACTCCATAGTAAAAGGTCACATTACACACACACACACACACACACACACACGTGTGTGTGTGTGTATATATATATATATATATATGTGTGTGTGTGTGTGTGTGTGTGTGTGTGTGTGTGTGTGTGTGTGTGTATATATATATATATATGTTGTTTTATTGTTTTCTATTTGGTTTGTTTGTTTTTATTATGGCATAGAATGTTTGCCACTCTGTGTTTGGAAACTGCCCTGAGTCCTCTCAGGGAGATAGGATGGGTTATAAATAAAGTTTTATTATTATATTATTATCTGAGAAAATACGTCTCTGGGAATTCCTAGGTCTTCCAGTATGACTTTATGGTCAAGTTCCAATGGAGATTGACTATAGAAATGCAATGGGAAAAAAGAGATTCCTAGAAAGAACGTTTTAAATCAAATCCATGAATCATCAAACCTGCAAAAATCAAAACCCCAAATGCGGAGGAATGACAGTACTTTATACACCCATTCTTGTTTCTCTTCTTTGGCCATACCTGAATAGTGTGGAACTGGCTTAGAGAGAACAAGTAGAATCAACAACAGTATGTTGTGGTATGTAGTACATTAGTTCAGGGCTGCTAATACTCTTCGCTGGGAAAGTTTTGTCCACATTGCTCTCCCTTGCCACCCCATACCCATATAGATTTCATACTGTTTCCAACCTTTACATTCACACAAACCTGCTGACATCTCCCATTTGTGTATGGAAGTGCAACCTTGGCTACAAAAAAATGGACACTCAGAGAACTGAGATAGTTGTAAGTATATATGATACACAGACCTGATGTCTTACCTGTCTTTGAATGTAATGGCTCAACTGGTTTAAAGGATGCCAAGAAGATAATCTTCTATGTTCAAATTTCACCAGGGTTAATATTATTTTAAAGAAAGGCTTGCCCCAGTCAAGCCTAGCAACACAGCAATTATTGCTAAATTCAGACGTGTGCTTGTATCCTCTCTTTGCTGTCTTGTTTGACATTTGTGTTTTAAGACTTTGCTGTTCCTTGATAGATTTTGTACCAGAAGATTTCCAGGCACCATCATTAAACCCTTTCATAGTAATCTACCCTTAGGCACTCTGAACAGTAACAAGTCTACCCAGAACACGTTTTACATTGTTAGCTTTTGCCACCTCTTTTCATTATCCTGCATTTGTAGCAATCCCTAAAGCCTTGAGTAGGGAGATGACTTCAACATCTCAGTGACTTCAACAATAGCTTGCTGCTGGTTGGCATGAAATCCAAAAGAGCTAGAAATCCAAAGCAGTGGTAAAAAAACTATTTCATCACCACCATCATCAATAGTAGTAGTGGTCGTATGATTCTCCTTCCTCTCTTAAAAAAGATTCATAGTGGCTAAGAATGCTAAAAACAATACAATTTACAATTTAAAACTTACAACATATAAACACAAAAATAGAATTGATCATAGTTAAAATCACATCAACAATTTAAAAAAATTAAACCAAAGAAGCAGAGGTGCTGGATCCTTCTTGATGGGACAAATTAAAAGGGGAAAGTGACTTGAGTAAAGAAAACACAAAAAAGGCTGGAAATATATGTAGCTAAGTCCCCGGTGGCACAGCAGGTTAAACCGCTGAGCTGCTGAACTTGCTGACCAAAAGAATGGTGATTCAAATCCAGGGAGAGGGGTGAGCTCCCACTGTTAGCCCCAGCTTCTGCCAACCTAACTGTTCAAAAACATACAAATATGAGCAGATCCATAGGTATCGCTCCTGTGGAAAGATAACACTGCTCCATGCAGTCATGCTGGCCACATTACCTTGGAGGCATCTACGGACAATGCTGGCTCTTCAGATTAGAAATAGAGATAAGCATCAACCCCCAGAGTCGGACATGACTAGACTTAATATCAGGGGGAAACCTTTACCTTTACTAAACTGCAAAAATGTTGATTATTCCCAATATTAGCATGGAGGTTGAAAATGTACCATCTTAACAGATTTCTTGATTTCACTTTGGATTAGAAGGCAATTTTATGGACGAATCGGATACATCATTCCCCTTACACTGATCAAACTGGGAGGGGGATTAGGGACACACACAAACGTTCATTTTCAAAGTAATTTTAAAACATCATTAAAGCAAAAATGAAGAGTCCGCAGCATCTTTTATCTGGTGTAATTAACAATAACAATGGGGCAATGTAAAGCATGATTCCTACATTTTCACTCTTTGCTTTATGTAACAGCATTGTGCACTGAAAGTCATTTTTCAGTGCCTCTTTCAAACAGCACCTGGATGGAACAAAAGCCAGTAATGGTGTGGTCTGTCCTTGCCTCTGAAATACTTTAAAACGCTGAGTTATTGTAAAGGTCGCTTCAGGTTTTTGTGCTATAATAGTCTGTTCTAGCCTAGAGAGCAAACAAGAGTTGATTAATGTATATGACCTATAAGGAGCAAATTTAAATATTTCTCAGCACATTTACTTAAACCACTGATTTCAATGGGATTTATTCTCAGACGTTCATAAAATTGCACCTCTTTTTAATCTATATATATAAAAGGGTAATGAAATTTCGGCCTAGGACAAAACAACAAAACTACACATCCCAGAAACACTAAACTTGGCAGCACAACCCCTCATCCATGCCTCTACGTTCATACAACAAAAAGAAAAGAAAAATAAACTCCTAATTAGAGGGAGAGGAATAATTGTTTTTATCCAATTGCTGCCAGTTAGAAGGCTAAGTTCCACCCACTTGGTCTCCTAGCAACCCACTCAGCCCAGGGGACAGGCAGAGTTAGGCCTCACTTAGGCCTCTTCCACACTGCCTATAAAATACAGATTATCTGATTTTAACTGGATTATATGGCAGTGTAGACTCAAGGCCCTTCCACACAGCGATATAACCCATTTATAATTTTATATTATCTGCTTTAAACTGGATTATCTTGACTCCACACTGCCATATAATCCACTTCAGTGTGCATTTTATACAGCTGTGTAGAAGGGGCCTCATATAATCCAGTTCTAAGCAGATAATATAAGATTATAAATATACAGTACAGTCTCACTTATCCAACATAAACAGGCCAGCAGAACGTTGGATAAGTGAATATGTTGGATAATAAGAAGGGATTCAGGAAAAGCCGATTAAACATCAAATTAGGTAATCATTATACAATTTAAGCACCAAAACATCATATTATACAACAAATTTGACAGAAAAATAGTTCCGTGCGCAGTAATGCTATGTAGTAATTACTGTATTTACAAATTTACCACCAAAATATCACAATGAATTTAAAACACTGACTACAAAAACATTGCCTACTAAAAGACAGACTGTGTTGGACAATCCAGAACATTGGATAAGTGAATGTTGGATAAGTGAGATTCTACTGTAATATGAAATAATTACTGTGGTAGAATAATACAGAACAATGTAATCTCTAAAACCAGGACAGTAAATAAAGAGCAACACTCTGAAAGCAGGGACATTGGAAATTCCACAAAGGAAACAATCAGGGCCAGCTAACACCTCCCAAGAAAGGATTCTTCCAGAAAGGAAGCTGAGAAGGGAGCGAAGCAGTGTGTATTACCAAAGTCATTATTATTACTACCATTTATTATTATTGTTGTTGTTGTTGTTGTTGTGTTGCTGTAAACCGTGAAAATGAATACAATCTGGCTCCAAGTGTTCAAAAACACTAAAATCAGAATATATAAAAATTACTGTGGTATAATAAAACAGAACAATACAATCTCTAAAATCAGAAAACTAAATAAACAACAACACTCTGAAAACAGGGAAATTCCACACAGGAAACAATCAGGGCCAGCTAACACCTCCCAACAAAGTATTCCCATCACCAAAGTCTGGTAAAGCCTCTCTTTTCTGAGGGCCATAGACAGTAGAAGCATGAAAAAATATCGTAAAGAACACCACTCTGAAAACAAGGGAATTCCAGACAGGAAACAATCAGGGCCAGCTAACACCTCCCAACAAAAAATTCACTCAGGGAGGAAGCAGCCAGGCTTTAAAGCTGCAAGGCCATTACATCCTAATTATTTTCCCTAATTGCAGCATTCAAACTTGCCTCCAACAGACAAAAAACAATCAGAAATTTTGTATATTCACAAGCTTTAGGAAATAATATCCCCTGATGGCGCAGCATGTAAAAGCGCTGAGTTGCTGAACTTCTGGACTGAAAGGTCACAGGTTTGAATTGGGGGAGCGGAGAGAGCCCCCACTGTTAGCCCCAGCTTCTGCCAACCCTAAAGGTCAAAAGCATGCAAATGAGAATAGATGAATAGGTACCGCTCCGGCGGAAAGGTAACGGCGCTCCATGCAGTCATGCCACATGACCTTGGAGGAGTCTATGGACAACGCCAGTTCTTCAGCTTAGAAATGGAGATAAGCACCAACCCCCAGAGTCAGACACGACTGGACTTAATGTCAGGGGAAAACCTTGACCCTTTACCTTAACTACCACCAATTCCTCAATACTTTATTTCCCATACCACCATACTTCGCCACAGTAACGCGTGGCCAGGCACAGCTAGTATTTACTAAATGCTTAATTTGGGTAATAATAAAATCTTGAGATAATCAATTAAATTATTTTCAGTCTATTTCAACTCTGTAAAAAAATTTAATGACATACTGGCACTATTTTAGTGTGCTTTTCTAAGTCATTCTATGTTTGGACAGGATGTTGCTGGTTATATTGTGCTTCATCTTATGATATGCTATTAATTATTACATAGAACACTAATCCAGAAAACTAATTAGTTTTATAATGAAACTGAATTTCAGTCATTCCCTAGAGCTCTATGTGATTCTAGTTCTTTAGACCATGCAGACCCAAACACAGTTGGGAAAAGGTACAAGCACAAAAACTGACATTGCCCTTCTGTGAGTTAACCAGAGACTGGAAAGTTTTCTAAAATCAAAACTTCTATAATCTTCCTGACTGTGTGACTTCTAATATTTCCAAATTCTCTGTTTTAAGTTCTCCCCATGGTCAACTGACATCCATATGGTTCAGCTCTAGCAAAACAGCCTCAAGTAGACATTTTGGTACCACAAAGAGGGTGGACCTGAGCTGATACAACAACACCACCAGCTCATTGAAAAGGTGTGGGTGACCGAGAAAATCCCAGCAGACTTCAAGGATGCCACCATCATCACCCTTTTCAAGAAAGGGGACAGAACAGACTGCGGGAACTATTGCGGTATCTCCCTTCTAACCTCCACCAGGAAAATCCTCGCAAGAATCCTTGCAAACCGCCTTCTCCCTGTCTCAGAAGACACCCTCCCAGAATCCCAGAACAGCTTCAGCCCCTCCAGAGGAACAGTGGACATGATCTTCACTGCACGACAGCTCCAAGAAAAATGCAGGGAACAAAACCAACATCTATGGCATTCATTGACCTTGCAAAGGCATTTGACAAAGTGAATCGCAGCGCCCTCTGGACCATCCTCCAAAAAATCGGGTGCCCTGACAAATTTGTGAACATCCTGCGGCTCCTCCATGATGACATGATGGCAACAGTCTTGGACAGCAACGGCTCCCAAAGTGACCCATTTAAGGTGGAATCAGGTGTCAAGCAGGGATGTGTTATTGCCCCTAACTTATTTTCCATCTTCATCACTATGATACTTCACCTGGTTGATGGGAAGCTTCCCACCGGAGTGGAAATCATCTATTGGACAGATGGCAAGCTATTTAACCTCAGCAGAATGAAAGCCAAAACCAAGGTCACCACAACATCTATTATAGAACTCCAATAGGCTGATGACAACGTAGTCTGTGCGCATTCAGAAGAAGACCTACAAGCCACTCTAAACACCTTTGCAGAAGCATACGAGAAGCTCGGCCTCTCACTGAACATTGAGAAAACCAAAGTGCTCTTCCAACAGGCACCAGCTAAACCCTCTGCAATGCCAGGAATACAGCTTAACGGTGTAACATTAGAAATTGTTGACCATTTCAGCTACCTTGGCAGCCACGTCTCCGTAAAAGTCAACATCGACATTGAAATACAACACCACCTGATCTCTAAGAGTGCAGCATTTTTCCAAATGAAGCAGAGAGTGTTTGATGATTGGGACATCTGTAGAGATACCAAGGTGCTTGTTTATAAAGCCATTGTCCTCCCAACTCTGCTCTACGCCTGCGAAACATGGACGGTCTACAGACGTCACACTCAACTCCTGGAGCCTTTCCATCAGCGTTGCCTCAAAAAAATCCTGCAAATCTCTTGGGAAGACAGGCAGACAAATGCCAGTGTGCTTGAGGAAGCAAAGACCACCAGCATTGAAGCAATGCTCCTACACCATCAACTCTGCTGGACTGGCCACGATGTCCAAATGCCCGATCACCATCTCCCAAAGCAGTTACTCTACTCCAAACTCAAGAACGGGAAACATAATGTTGATGGGCAGGAAAAGAGATTTAAAGATGGGCTTAAAGCCAACCTTAAAAACTGTGGCATAGACACTGAGAACTGGGAAGCCCTGGCCCTTGAGCGCTCTTATTGGAGGTCAGCTGTGACCAGCAGTGCTGCGGAGTTCGAAGAGGTACGAATGGAGGGCTTAAGGGAGAAATGTGCCAAGAGGAAGGCGCGTCAAGCCAACCCTGACCAGGACCGCCTTCCACCTGGAAACCGATGTCCTCACTGCGGGAGAACATGCAGATCAAGAATAGGTCTCTTCAGCCACCTAAGAACCCATCCTCAAGACTCCACAACTGGAAGACCATCATCCTCGAACTACGAGGGATCACTGAAGTACTACAAGTAGATCAGAAGTTTGGTATACCTGTGAAGACCTACCTGCACTGCTAAGATATTTATGGTCTTAAAATTTGCACATTTGTAAGGATATCGAGCATCTTCCAATCTTCAGAAGAAACATGAGTATCCAAAATAGTTCTATAGAAAGTGACTGCTGTCAAGGTAGTTTAAGTCTGTCAGTCAAAGAACAACGTATTGCTTAGGCTGTTTTTGCTCAAAAGAAACTTGTCAAAATTCAACAGTAGTCTTGGATTTTCAAAAAAATCTGCTGTCTGTTTAAATTAACTCATCTCTTGCTGTACTACAGTTCTGTTTACCATTGATTCTAAGAAAATTAGAAGTAGGTGTGAACATTCAAACAGTAGCATGCATGAATAGTAAGAGACAGACCTAAGAATAGGCTTCTATTCAAGATGTCAACTTCAGCTTTTGATTTTGTTTGCTTATACCAGAGCCTTCAAGTTCCTCCTCTAAAGACCATAATAGTTATATTCTTTTGTAACTCCCTCCCTTCTTCCAACCTTGTCCCTATCATCCTTCTGAGTTTGAATCATCACATTGTTTTATTATCTTTGCTTCAAACAAATAAAAAGAACCAAACCCATTGCAAATTAAAGCAAACAAGCAACAGTGTTTTATCATTATTATGAAACAGTGTAGTCTTGCATTATTATTTTCTGGCTTTCATCTAGGAGCTGAAATCTAATATATGATGCTAGAGGCTGCCTAAATAGCTCATTTTAAATCCAAATCTATGGAAACTTTTCTTGAAGCTCATCACTTGTAGCCTAATTTTTTATTGCTGACACAGTCTTGCCTTGAGCCCATTGCGCCATTACACTTGTACAGCAACTGTTCATCATCAGAAAAGAGGGCTTTTGCCAGGGCATTGGCAAGGAGTTATTTGTATGACATTTTGTTGGGCTTCCTATTGACAAGGTGAGTAACAATGTGTGGGAAACTCATCCAAGGCAGACGACAGGAGATCTGAAGATCACAGTCTGTGTTTACTGTGTGAACATTTGATTCTGATATAAGAAGCAAGGCTGGGGCAATATCAGGCTCCTTTCAATAGTGTTATAGCCTATTTAAGGCTAAGTTTCCTGATTTCTAAATGGGTTGCTAATGTATCAGGAATTCCAGCTAATCTGTATTCCAAAAGCAACTCCTTAATGATAAGATAAAATCAACAATCCAAGATAATTATGCTTAGTCTACAAACTAGATTATGCTGTTTGATACTTTACTGCTTTGCTAGTTATTCATGCTTAGGCTGTATAGAATGAAACTCTTCACTAGCTGCCAATTTCTTTGGTGTGAGAAACCAACAAAGAGTGGGGAACATGTTGGTCCCCCAATTTTCTAGACTCCCAATTTTAATCAGCTCCAGGCAACACAAAAGATAATTGTAGTCCAAATACACCTGAGGCCTACAGGGATTGTTTCTTCATTTAAGGTTTTTGGAGCATGTAATTAGAAAGTATATCTGCTCACATATGGACCTGCCCCATTGTGTTTCAGGGATACAGACATCTTAAGAAGCGAGGTAGATAGTGTTGTCGACCGCGTTTTAGGGGATCGGGCCCTTAAGGAGAGACCCGACCCGGTCCTGAGAGAACGGACCTTGGCGGAGCCAATAGGAAAATATGAGCCGCAATACAACCTGAAGCCGAAATGAAGAAGGTCCGCCAAAGTTGAAGGAAAATTCCGCCAAGGAGTCTTTATTGAGCAATTCAGCTGAAGAGGACTCTAGTAGTGATCATTCAGTCTACTAGGGTACCACATAATCAAAATAAAGCCATATTTATACAAAGTTTCAGTCTGACAGCCCTTTGAATTTCCCGCCCAGCTCCCCCGCCCATCTGATCGCTGATAGGCTAGAAGGTTGAACGAGGCGGGCTTTCGTTTCCCGCCTTGCTCTGTTGGCCCAATAGGGAGCTGCTTTTTGTCTCTACTCGAGCCAATCAGGAAGGAGAAGGCGGGAGTTATTGAAACAATGAAGTGACAGGGCAGGAAAGATCGGATTAATTCCTGCCAGACCGATTTCTAAAGGGATTAATGGCAGCAATCAAGGATGTCCGGGTTTCTGTCACGTATACAGATTTTAGATATGCCTTGGGGTGTCAGAGGTGGAAGTAGAGATGGGTGGTGATGAGCCATAATTGACAGGCTCTGCAGGGCGCCTTCCTGAGGTGTCCTGGATTTTCCTTTGGATGAGATATGACAATGTTTGCCTTGAGGCGAATCACCTTTAGGACAACACTCCGAATTTGGCGACTCAAGCCCTATATTGTCCATGCAATCTGAATTTGATTGGGTTTAGCGGTGGCAGATTATCCTTTTGTTTTTGGGAAGGGAAGCCTGGGTCATAGGAAATGGGATAGGTTCTGGGGTTCAGGTTGAGTTCAAAATATTTCCTATTTGATTTCATGACTTGACAATTATATGAAATAAAATGAAAAATAAAATAAAGTTGGAATATAAACCCTGCTGGGAAAAATACATATTTTCCGGGGATCCCAAAGAGTACAAATACATATAGGCAGACAGATAGATTTCATGGAAATAAGGGAGAATCCATAAAAGTGAGTTACATTGCATAAAGGGGAATCATGAATGATATAAACAATTGAAAATATTTGATAAGAACGAAGTTCATAACATCTGGAGAACCCAGCATGGAAATTCATAAAAGTGGAGTTTTAGCAGCATGATTTTACAATTCATGAAGTTGTTATCTCTTGCCTCAGAGTGCAGGGATAATCCACAGTAAACTCCAGTAAAAAGTCTCAATCACCTTCTACTATAAATATATGGAATATAGAACATAAAGTCTTGATTTTTGAACTATCTTTTACAAAGTCCTGGGGGGAGGGTGGTCACCTCGATCACAATAGCTACCTTGGGCAACATCTTCTTTGTAATGGCCTAGGGTAGATTCATATCCAAGGCACATTTGTCAGTCATTCTGTTTGCTCTGGCTCTCTTTGTTCTTCTTTCCCTATGCCTTTCTTTTATGGTGTTTAAAGATGAGTCCTGCCAAGTTGAGGAAAACTGCTGGTCTTTGAAGAAAAAGCTGTAGCTCGGGTGCAGAACACATAGCCTGAAGCATTGTTTTTTAAAAAGAAATGTGTTGTTTGTTGTTTTAAAAAGCAACATGGGAACACTGCTCATCTCTTGTTATTTAAAGAAGAATGAACAGCCTTGGATAAATGACCCCTGAAATCTATTGGGGGCTGATGGCTAGGATGTGTAGTCCAAAAAACAAAACATTTCCAAGCACTGGTAATGTGATAACAATCCAGTTAAATTTTAACTATTTCATGATTTTTATTTTCAAGGGGGGGGGGAGTTATAACTGACTCCAGACTCCATAAGCACACTCCTCAGAGTACATTTTTGGAAAAAAACACATGACACACAAATCTCACTTGTTATGGTTCCAAAATATAACATCAGTTATCTTAGTGGATTTGGGTTTGGTTTTTTTTTTGGGGGGGGGGGGGAAATATTACAGTTTGCTATCTTTACCCCAGTAATGAATCTCAGCAGGCATGTAGCTGAATCCCCTAAAGCCCCCCCCCCCCGCCCCAAAATTCTCAGGGTGGTCCGCGAGAAGGCCTTACATTTATTATTTAAACTGTTTTGTTTATTCATATCATGATCTGATCATCATGCTCAATATATCCCATATGTATGGGGGTATTGGGATAACAATACAAAAGGTTTGCTAGGGTAGATCCTCTCTCACTCAGATTCAGCCCCCACCCACCCCTACCCACCCCTGAAGCAAAATCCCATATAATGCAGTTCAAACCACTCACTGACCATACAATGCAGTTAAAATGGCATTATTCGGCAGTGTAGATCCAGCCTCAGAGAGGATCCATTTTCTGGCTTTGGGACCCACCAAGGGACTGATGAAAATGCCAAATCCCAACTCAGATGGGAAATCTTGTTTTTTACAGCATAATAAAAACTGCAGTTGACCCTTCCAGCCTATTTAAAAAGTGGTTTCCCTTTTAGAGTGGAAGAAAAAGGGAAGCTAGAGTCTGCAGAATTTGAAAGCAGCAAATGCAGCTGGGAGAAGGAAAATCAACCCCAGGACTGCAATGTGCCCCTATCAATCTTTACTATAGTCATGAACAATTAAAAAGCAATGGTTCAAAAACATGTTTTATTCAGAATGTGTAATTAGGCATGTGTATCACTTTGTATTAACAATGTGCCGTCCGCCGGACAATAAAAAACTATAAAACTGAAACGTGCTGTCCTTTATCCGGGCGAACTGCAAATCCCTATAAGCTGTCCTATAGATATTGAACGACTGAGTCTGGATAACTTCAAAAAAGGATGTTTATTCATACAAGGTTGTAAACCTGGCACAGATCTTAAAGTTGCAGAAAATGAAACAAATTTCTATAGGTTTTAGGTACAGAATTATCCCTGGTTCCAGAAAGCAAAGGTGATTATAAAACCACTATACCCTAATCACGCTGCCTATATTAGAAGGAGAAACTCTTTCCTTCCCTATCTTTACAGCAAAGATTAGTTCTAGAAGCGACAGAATAACCCTGCTCCTCCAACTAGATTTCCTATTCCAGATCAATATAATTCAATACTTATCTAATTTGGATAGGCTTAGATTGGCCTGGTTTTGAGGATGATTTGTCCCAGTTAGCCTTGCACAGCTCCAGCACGTTGGAAGACTATAGCCAGAATGAAGCTCCAAAATGGAGACTAGACCCTGGTAAAAAGGGCGGTCCTAAGATGTTGCATTCTTTGACCAATCACTGCAAAGAAAACTGCAGCCAGCTCTTGCAGATTCCAAGCCACTTTTCCTAGGCTTTTGCAGCCAGAGGCTCAAACAAAATGTAAAGGAGGGAAAACAAACAAACGACTAATAGGTAAGGCAAACCATCGTCCTGGGGGACGGAACACTCCCCGCTAAATTCCCAGGATGTGGGAATTTACCAATCAAAAACATACAAACACCTTTGTATACACAACAATACAAACACTAGAACTTTAAACATCTCCAATAAGCAACACGAGGTCACTAATTGGTCTGTCCAAAATGGACACTTTGCCTCTGTTGCAAGTCTTTAATTGAACTTTCCTGACCTTACCGTCCGGGCAAGGAAAGGTCTTTAATACAATGCCCATGGGCCACGCATGGCGGGGCAAGTCTTTGTCCTTTAACAACACAACGTTGTTAACCTCAATGTTGTCCTGTGGGCTTTGCCAGATTCTTCTAGCTTGAAGCTGGCTTAAGTACTCAGCTTTCCACCTTTTCCAAAAGTGGTTGGCCAAGGACTGCACCTGTTTCCACAGGGCACGGTGAGTTCCGTCCGGAACTGGCAACATGACGTCCTTCCATCCTGGCACCTTTTGTGTCAAAATAAGTGCAGGAGTCAGTGGTTGTAAGTTCTCAGGGTCACTGGTAAGGGGAACCAGCGGCCGGTTGTTGATAATTGCGGTAACTTCCGCCATAAGTGTCACCAAAACATCATGCGTCAATGACCTATGACTCAAAAACATGGCATTAAGGATTTTGCGACTAATACCAATCATCCTCTCCCAAACACCACCCATATGGGAGGCGTGAGGAACATTGAAAGTCCACATAATTTGTTCAGTATTCGTAAAGTTCTGAACCTTTGGGTCTCTCCCAAACCTAGACACACAATTGAGTTCTTTGGTCGCACCTACAAAATTGGTGCCACAGTCCGACCGAATTGACTTAATTGGCCCTCTGAGGGCTATGAACCTTTTTAATGCGTTTAAAAATGATGAAGTGTCCATCCCTTCTATGACTTCTATATGGACAGCTCGTATTACTAAACAAGTAAACAAAACTGCCCACCTCTTGTTATTTACAACACCACCCCTGGTTTTCCTAGTGACAACCTCCCAAGGACCAAACACATCGATTCCCACATGGGAAAAGGGTGGGTCTGTCAAAGTCCTATCCTGAGGTAGTTCTGCCATCAACTGACTTTGACAGTTTCGCCTAAGGCGCCTGCATTTAACACATTTGAAAATACAACTGTTGACCAACCTTTTGGCATTAACTACCCACAGACCTTCATTTCTAAGGGCTGCCTCAGTTAGAGTTCTACCCTGATGATGGATCCTTTCATGGTGATGCCGAACGAGCAGCAATGCAGTGTGACTATTAGGGGGTATGATGATGGGGTTTTTTATGCACGCCTTGAGTTTAGCTTTGGCTAACCTTCCTCCAACTCTCAAAATACCCTCCTTGTCTAGAAATGGGTTTAACTCATTTAGAAGACTTTGATTAGGGATGTTGAGCCCTTGCTCTAGCCTAGCTATTTCCTGCTTGAAAGCAGATCTCTGCACTGACTTGAATATGACGCTCTTAGCCTTTATCATATCCTGGACCTGTAAAGGCTCACTATCTTTGCAAGCTAAACGATGTATAAGCCTAGCTACTGCTCTAAGAAGACTGTGCCACTCCGAAAAACGTTCAAAACGGTGTGGTTCCAGGCAAGATCTTTGGCCCATCTTGATTTCTGTGGTTGATTTGCAGGCTTTCACCTCTGCACTTCGTGAGACTTGAGCATTCATAATGTCCGAAAACCTTTGCTCATCTTTCGAGAGCGCTGTGGCTTCGTCTCTCTCAGAGACTTTGAAAATGGAGGAATACTCTGGAGTTATTGCTTGGCAGTAGACTGAGATGTGACTTAGGCAACTGCGCACAAGTGTAGGACGTCCACCTTTAAGCACCTGTGCTTGATTGGAGTCCAACGACGATGGTGGGTGCATCTTGTTTATGCACACTGGGCCTGTAACTGTCCAGCCTAGTGGTAGCAGCTGAGCAATGGGCGCCCCTGGAGGTCCCTTAACTTGGTCGTTCACATAGAACAAGTTCGGACAGTCCGCACCAAGCAGAAGGGCAATGTCCACATCTGGACGGAAAGCAGGTATGGCATTCTTTAATCGTCGCTAATGTGGATGAGCCTCCACAACTTCTCTAGTTACAATTTGTTTTTTGTTCCGAGGGATGGAGGAACACTCAATCAGGTCTGGCAACTTGAACTGCCTCTTCTGGTCGCAAGAGGAGACAACAAAGCCAGATGCTATGCGACCCTGCAACTTCTTTTTTCCTGCACACGTAGTCATAGTGTAGTCAACCATCTTGGTTTTAAGGTCAAACATGCGGAAAAACTCTGGAGTCGCCAGGGAGGCGTCGCTTTGTGAATCCAAAGCCACGTAAAGTCTCTTTTTAAGCCAAGGTCTTCTGGCTGGATATACATCTGCTAGGCAGATGGGATGGCAGACTCTGAACTGGTGCACGTCAGAGCATAGTTCAGTGCAGGCGACCGATGGAGCATCCTCCTGCATCCGTGACGCGGCCTGCATGTTGGTGGCTTCAGTAGATGATCCTTCTTTGGAAAACGTGTCCCCTTTGGCGCGGGAGACAGCGTCAGAGTTGTGCATCGCGGTGCAATGCTTAAGGCTGTTACACCTTGCGCATTTGACGTCCTCTTTGCAGTTGGATGCAAAGTGAAGAGTTGCTCCACAGCACCTAAAACATATGCCCAGCTTCTGTACAATCTGTTGTCTTTCTTTATAAGGCTTCTTGCCAAATTCCCGGCAGTTGGCCAAACTGTGAGGCTTTTGGTGAATGGGGCAGAGCACCTCTTTTACCTCCGACCTGGGTTCATCAGTCTTGTGTTGAGTTTCGACTGCCTTTACGCTGACAGGTCTATTGGCCTCTCTAGGTGGTTTCTTGTCCACTTCAGATGCCTTCCCTGGATGGGTCCCTTGGTATAAGGTGGGGAGGCCCGTCTGCGGATCATTCCTTTCTCTGGCCGCCCTGGTGATGAACTGGACCAAATGAGAAAATGGAGGGTATGCCTGGGAGTGGGCCTCCTTGTAGTTGAAGACCTCCTGTCCCCAGCGTTCTTGCAAAGTGAAGGGCAGCTTGGTCAAGATCTGCCTCTGGGACAGGTGCTGATCGAGGCACTTCAAACCGGGCAGTTCTGGATTCTCCTTGGCCGACTCTAATTCCGTAAGGAGATCGCTAAGGTCCCACAAGAGTTTGAAGTCTTTGAGTTTTAAAGCTGGGAACCTTTGGAGCTTGTCCATAAGAGATGCTTCAATCTCTGTGCTGGCCCCATACCTCTGCTGCAACCTGGCCCAGGCCTTTTCCAGGGCTTTGTCGGGATCGGCTACGTGGGCTGCGTAGATCTTCTTAACTTGTGAGGATGAGGCTGGGCCCAACCATGCAGCCAGAAGAGTCAGTTCTTCCTCAGGCAATAACTTTAAGTCTCTGATTGCTCTCTGGAAGGTGGCCTTCCAGAGAAGAAATTCCTCAGGCTTGTCCGAAAACTTTTCGACACCCTTGTCCTTAAGATCTCTTCTGGGGCTTCTGATGATGGAGACAAGCTGGGACTCTGGCGTCGAAGGGAACAATTGAGGAGTTTGCTGTTGTGGAGTGGACTCCCACCGTGTACCTTGCGTCAACCTTTGGCCTCTTGGAGGGATGACATCGACCACTGACGAATCGATGGTTCCCTGTGCAGCTGTCTGTAGGGGCCAACTAGCACTCGGCCTTGAGGCCCTGATTGACTGACCTAGGGTTTTAGCAGGAGGCACAGGTAGCTCGAGCAAGGGTGAGCTCCCCGCTATGACGCTCTGCTCTGCAGGAAACTCAAAAGTGACTTTGGGGCCCTGCTCTGGGTAAGGAGAGAAGTCTCCCTGTTCCTCATCCGAAAACTGGCTGTTCATGCTGCCAAGGTGCGCAAACACTTTGGCAGAAGGATCCTGTATTGGTAACTGGCTTACATTTTCTTCTGTGAGTGGCTCAATTAGGGCTTTGGCCAAAGTCTCAGCCCTTACCCTTTTGGCTGCGGCATCCATCTTTATTCTAAGCATTTCTATTTCACATTGCCTTTGGGCCTGTTCTATTTGCATTTTGCTTTGCAGTCGTTGCTCTTCTTCTTTAAAGGGAAGGGTGAGATCAGCTGCCTTAGCATCAGCCTCCGCCCCCGCTACCTTGCTCTTTAGCTCCAGACGTGCAGCCTCCTTAATGTGCAAGGCAGCTAGGGAAGAGATGGCACTCCCAGCAGCAGAAGACTTGCTAGAGTGGCTATGTTTAGATGATGCACACTCCCTTAGTTTAGATACCTGGCTAGAGCGGTTGGACTTAAGACTAAGTGCCACAGCAGGTGATTTTAAAAGATTGGTCTCATGGCTGCATAAGGAAGACTGATTTCCTTTTGGCTCAGACCTTAGATTAACAGGTGGAGAACTAAATTCCAAGGCATCTAGAATTGCCCTCACCTTATTTTCTTTCTCATTAGTGTCAGCTAAGACACTCACTATTTCTAACTCTGAATCCTTGGCGTTAATGCGCTCGAGGACCTGGACTATCTTAGACACCAAACCCCTCCAGAGACCGAAGGTCTCTTCAAGGTCGGTCTGTAATATGGATGGCACCCTTGTAATACCCAAGCTCTCAATTCTGTCCATTAATGTTACAATTCGCTCCCATGCCGAACCTAACCTCACATGGAGGAGCTCCTTTTCATCTATTAGATGGGCTAGCATCTTGGCTGAAGGGTGCTTTATCCTTTGGGGCCTTTCATTCCTACTTTCAGCCTCAGAAGGAGGTATACCATCTGTATCATCTTGAAATTGCATAGACATTATGCATTCTTAATAGCAAGTAAATTTACAACAAAAGCAAATACAACATACCAGCAAGTAAATTTACAATAAAAGCAAATGCAATATATAATACAATGCACAACACTTAACCATAGCAATATATATCACTAAGTAACTATACTTTACAAAGATTGTGACCTTTGGCGCCAGATTTTAGTGGGCAAGCTGCAAAATGCCAACTGACAGCAACTTGCCACTTGATACCTCCCTTGCCCGAGTGACGTAAACTGCCAAAATGGCGACTTCGCCAAATTTTCAAGCACCTCGTGCTCTGCGGCTCGAGGCCTGCCGCCGAAGGAGCACCGAGGCTGGCTTTGGAAAGGAGGAGAGAAAAGACGCCTCCTCCCCGCTGTGAAGGGAGGTCACCACCGCAGGACGATGAAGCAGGTCACCACCGCAGGACGATGAGGCAGGTCACCACCGCAGGACGATGAGGCAGGTCACCACCGCAGGACGATGAGGCAGGTCACCACCGCCAGGCGATGAGGCAGGTCACCACCGCAGGACGATGAGGCAGGTCACCACCGCAGGACGATGAGGCAGGTCGAAGCCGGCCGAGTGCTCCGGCCGAACTCGCAGCAGCGTTGCCAGGCCTGTCCAGGTTCTAGCCTGGTTCTGGTGGGCTTCACGCCTCAGAGCCAGCCAAAGAACTGTCGCTGGTGCTCCGCGGCTCGAGGTCTACCGCCGAGGGAGCCCTGGACGTTGCTGGGAACTGCACAGCCTGTGCAAACCCAGAAAGCCACTGGGCCACGTGCGCACACGCGAGCCAAATAGCAAGGAAATAGAGCCCCACTATTTGACTCCTTCAGGTCTGAGAGCGGGCTCCACTGCCTCAGACGCTGGTAGAGTCTTTAGGTATGCAGACTGAGCTCAGGCGGAAAAGCCGCGGCCTAAACTAAACTTCCTAAACTATAAAAAACTATAAGCCGTGCAAGCTAGCTCAAGCGGAAAAACCGCTGATCTACCTCAAAACTGTGCCGTCCGCCGGACAATAAAAAACTATAAAACTGAAACGTGCTGTCCTTTATCCGGGCGAACTGCAAATCCCTATAAGCTGTCCTATAGATATTGAACGACTGAGTCTGGATAACTTCAAAAAAGGATGTTTATTCATACAAGGTTGTAAACCTGGCACAGATCTTAAAGTTGCAGAAAATGAAACAAATTTCTATAGGTTTTAGGTACAGAATTATCCCTGGTTCCAGAAAGCAAAGGTGATTATAAAACCACTATACCCTAATCACGCTGCCTATATTAGAAGGAGAAACTCTTTCCTTCCCTATCTTTACAGCAAAGATTAGTTCTAGAAGCGACAGAATAACCCTGCTCCTCCAACTAGATTTCCTATTCCAGATCAATATAATTCAATACTTATCTAATTTGGATAGGCTTAGATTGGCCTGGTTTTGAGGATGATTTGTCCCAGTTAGCCTTGCACAGCTCCAGCACGTTGGAAGACTATAGCCAGAATGAAGCTCCAAAATGGAGACTAGACCCTGGTAAAAAGGGCGGTCCTAAGATGTTGCATTCTTTGACCAATCACTGCAAAGAAAACTGCAGCCAGCTCTTGCAGATTCCAAGCCACTTTTCCTAGGCTTTTGCAGCCAGAGGCTCAAACAAAATGTAAAGGAGGGAAAACAAACAAACGACCAATAGGTAAGGCAAACCATCGTCCTGGGGGACGGAACAAACAATGTTGGGTTTATTCTTGTTATGTACTACTACTTATGTTGTATGTCAGATTTTGGCCTTTCATTTGTCTATGGTTGAAAGGAATGTGTTTTTAGTATTTTCTTCTGTACCATATCATGTATATTGATGACAGTATATAAATTAAGAGAGCGGTCTCGGGTGATGTATAGCCCTCTTCCACATACCGCTGGTTTGCAACTCCCATAAAGTTTTACCATCCACAATACTGGCTAAGGCTGATGGGACTTACAGTCCAGCAACTTATAGAGGGCCCCTTATTCCCCAGTCTTGACCCAAGGCTAATATCATTGTAAAAAGTGAATTTTTGAAATACATTGTTAGAAAGTAAACAGTGTTAATGTTACTGCTGCTGCTACTGTTGTGATATCAATATGAATATATAGTTAGACAAGTAATGCTCACCAAAAAAACTGGGAAGTTACAATATATAGTCTTATATTTGAAAATAGGATATAACTTAATGGCCTGTTAAATTGATGCTGGAATGAGATACAGGATGAATTCAAATGCTTGAAGGCCAAGAACTGCTTAGAGACCTTAATCCTGTGAAGGAAAGAAACACAATTAAACTCTGTCTGTTACTAGATGTGTAAATGACTGGTTCATAACATTTGCTGGGTAGGAAATAAATGGCCCAGCACAGACCTCCTAATCATACATAGCATCAACACAGTGATAAAATATTAGCAGATTTCTGGATTTTCTACTAGCAATTGTTTTCAAGGCAAACTTCAAATAATACTTGTAACAGCTGCACCCAGTTTTTTTAATGCCATGCCCCTTGCTCCTTTTGCATAGCTACAAAATAACTTTTTCCTATATAGAGTGGCATAAGGGTAAAAACCTGAAGTGAATGCATTTATGGCATGCCCCCATATCCAAATCACCAAGGAGAGTCAAACAACACTGGCAGTTGACCACCAGTGAAGCAGTTTGGTCTCCACTTGGAGCAGGTATTTTTTAAAAGTGACTTGATCTTAACTATCAATTGAAGAACAAGTCACTATAAAATATTAAGATGTTTAGATTACAATAGCAGCTACCTCATAATAATCCATTCTGAATATTCCCCAAATGCTAATGCAGCAAGTATTTTAACGCTACGGGTATCAGATTGAAGTTGATATTAGAAGCTAAGCAGGGTCAGCTCTGCTTACTACTTGGATGGGAGGCCACAAATGAATACCAGCTGCTGTAAGCTATATTTTGGAGAAAAACCTAAGTAAGAAAAACCTATGAAATGAATGGGCTCATCGTAAATCAATCACCTTGTGTCCCACTATTGGGAGAAAGGCAGGATAAAAACAAAGTACGGTAAATAAATAAGCCAGAATTCAATACAAACATACAAACACACTACTTGAACTGTGAAGGGTTGGCAGATGATAGATTTGTCCCTGCCAATGAAAAAGCCCTAGTGCTTACATCTCAAGAATCTGCACTCCACTGCATATTCTTTAATGATACAAAATGCTGGGTCCAAGGGTGTTTGCCCTTGGCTTTCTCTGCGGCTGAAAGAGTGTGACTTACCCAAAGTCAGCCAATGGGTTTCCATGGCTGGGAGAAGATTTGAAACATTGGTCAATGCCTAGGGGTACATCTACACTGCAGAATTAATGCAATGTGACCCCACTTTAACTGCCATGGATCAATGCAAAAGGGAATCATGGGGATTGTCATTTTTCAGTCTTTAGCCTTCTCTGAGTGCCCTGGTGCCTCACCAAACTACAAACCTTAGAACAGTTAAAGTGGAGTAAAACTGCATTAGTTCTATAGTGTAGGTGCACCCGCAGCTATTCTTGGGTTAATTTTTCATCTATTTCGATGTAACAAGAGTTGCATTTTCCATCTGCATAATGGTTTTAGATCCTTCATACTACACATGCCCAACATTTCTTTACAAAGATGTAGACTGATTCATTTCAGCCACCATTTAAAGCCCCAAATGTCCACATTCTATTAGTACTGTGTTTTAAACTTCATACAGTAGAGTCTCACTTATCCAACATAAACAAGCTGGCAGAACATTGGATAAGCGAAAATGTTGGATAATCAGGACGGATTAAGGAAAAGCCTATTAAATGTCAAATTACGTTATGATTTTAAACAAATCGACAGAAAAAGCAGTTCAATACACAGTAACGTTATGTAGTAATTACTGTATTTATGAATTTAGCACCAAAACATCGTAATGTATTGAAAACATTGGCTACTAACAATTGACTACAAATAAATATAGAATTGCATAAAATACAACATAAAATACAACAGTAACAACATTGTCAGAAATTAAATGTGTAAAAAGTTCAGTCCTGATGCCTAGAGAAACAGCTGTGGATCCGGGCAGGAGGCAGACCGCATTGGATAATCCAGAACATTGGATAAGCGAATGTTGGATAAATGAGACTCTGCTGTACTATGTATTTCAATATATGCATTTCAATGGATGTTGGATAAGTGAGACTCTACTGTACTAGGTATTTCAATATATGCATTTCAATGGTTTTAACTGTATTGTATGCCTCATCAAGCCATGAAAAGATGGATAAAAATACCATTGATTATGATTCTTATTACAATGTTTGTATTGTTTTTGTGTGATTTTCTTCATTTAAAGTCATGTTTAAGAATGAAACCCTTCAAAAATAGTAACTCTCTCTCTCCCTGATTGGCCTGTGTGGCAAATATGGAATAAAATAGAAGGATGTATTTGAAGCATAATATTATAAGCACAGGGTTCTTCATTTCAAGCCTTTCTTCTTCTTGCCCATGCCTGTCTTCCTTGACTTTGTGTTTCAGTTGAACAGAAAATGCCCTTTCATTGCACCTCCCAAGTGTTAGGCCTGCTGTTACTAAATAACATCGGTCAGTTACAATTTCCGCCAACTAAGCTCTTTCACTCCTGTTTAGTCCATTGACTGCTCTTCCTTACATTCAAACCATACTTCCATTTCATGGACGGAATCACTGGGTTGCTATGAGTTTTCCAGGCTGTATGGCCATATTCCAGAAGCATTCTCTCCTGATGTTTCACCCACCTCTATGGCATCCACAGAGGTTGTGAGGTCTGTTGAAAACTAGGCAATGGGGTTTATATATCTGTGGAACGTCCAGGTTGGTTAGAAATAACTTGTCTGCTTGAAGCAAGTATGACTGGTGCAGTTGGCCACCTTGATTAGCATTAAATGGCTTTAGAGCTTCAAAGTCTGCCTGCTTCCTGCCTGGGGAATCCTTTGTTGGGAGTTGTTAACTGGCCCTGATTGTTTCCTGTCAGGAATTGTCCTTTTTTCAGAGTATTTTTCTTTATTTACTGTCCTGATTTTAGAGTTTTTTTTAATACTGGTACACAGATGTTGTTCATTTTCATGGTTTCTGTAGAAATTGTCCACATGCTTGTGGGTTTCAATGACTTCTCTGCGTAGTTTGACATGGTGGTTGTTAGAGTGATCCAGCATTTCTACGTTCTCAAATAATATGCTGTATCCAGGTTGGTTCCTCAAGTGCTCTGCTGTGGCTGACTTCTCTGGTTGAGAAACACTAATCAGATTTTCAACTCAACCGTGCCTGTCTTCCTTGACTTTGTGTTTCAGCTGATCAGAAAACGCCCTCCCAAGTGTTAGGCCTGCAGTTATTGAATGCCACCAGTCGGTTACAATTTCCGCCATCTAAGCTCTTTCTCTCCTGCTTAGTCCATTGACTGCTCCTCCTTACATTCAAACCACACTTCCATTCCTTCACCCTGTTTCACTTGCATTCCTGAGACACAAGATCCTCTATCTATAGGGATTTAAATCCTAACCCGGAAGTCGGGTCCATAGCGCTTTGCACGGCGGGAAACGTAGTCCTGGCTCCATTTGGATATTGTGGAGAAAAGACCCACAGAAACGACATTTCCCAGCATCCTCCACGTCAGCCACCGCCCCCTTGCTGCGCAGGCGCGCTCGCCGGGGATGGTTTTTGAATCAGCGGCGTTGTTATTGACGCCATATTGCCGCTGTGGAAGAGTCATAGAGGGGTGCACGGAGACGGACGCCGCGGCCATCCCTCTTCATCGGCGGCGCCAGGCCTGGTAGCCTCCCGTCCAGCCGCCCGCACCGGCCTAGAGACCCTCCCGGATACGACCCGGGGAGGATTTGCCGCGGGAGGAGCCGCGCCACTCCGGGAAGAGCCGGGTTAAGAGCGCCGGGCCGCGGAGAGAAAGAAAGCTGAGGCGGCGGCTGCGAACTTCAGGGCCTCAAACCTTCCTGTTCCGCGCGAGCCTCCCCGGCCGCCGTAGGTGTTTTCTTTCCCCCTGTCCCCTGCCGCCATGGCCTGCGGAGCCACCCTCAAACGGACTCTGGATTTCGACCCGCTCCTGAGCCCGGCCTCGCCGAAGCGGCGGCGTTGCGCCCCATTGTCCGCCTCAGCCGCCGCCTCTGCCTCTGCCTCCGCGGCCTCCTTTTCCTCCTCGTCGTCGCCGCAGAAATACCTCCGCATGGAGCCCTCGCCTTTCGGGGAAGTGTCCACCCGCCTTACCACAGGTGAGGGGGATCGGAGGGGGCCAACTTGTGGGCAGGGAAGGGCGAGGGGAAGGAAGGCCCAGGGAAGGCCGCAGACGTGGTTCCCTTTCCCTCTTGACCCCCGCTTCCTTCCTTTCTTTCTCTCGCCTTGGCTTCCCTCCCCCTGAGCCTCCCCCCTTCTCTTTCTCTCCCTCCCTGCCCCCCTGAGGCGGCTGGGCTATGGCCGTCGTCGTCGGCACAATGGAAATGGCCGCCCGCCTTCTTTCCTCCCTCCCCGCCTCGCCACCGCGCTGGGGGCGGGGAAGTGGCAGATACGGGAGAGGCCGGAGGAAGAGGAGATCGTGGGAATGGGCCTCTGGGCGGGGAGGAGCTGCAGCAGACCGCAAGGGCCGGCCAACCCGACACTATTGTGCCGGGCAGAAGAACACAACGCCAAGGGGGGGATTTACCCGCCGGGAATATTGCCTCGCTGGTGTGTGCCTTTATGGCCCTCCTGGTCTCTTCTCATTCCCTGAAAAATTTCTCCCTCCCAGCGTTACTGGAAGGGAGCTGCCTTTACATGGCGTTGGTGTGAGTGCGCGTTGCGGGGAGGGGCAGAGGAACATCCTTATTGTAACCATGTTCCAAGTCAGAAACCGTGTTAGAAACACTACACACAACAAAAGGCTCAGAAAGAAATAGGCCCTAATCAGGACAATAAGTAAAGGAAACAGGAATTCCAGACAGGAAACAATCAGGGCCAGCGAACACCTCCCAACAAAGGATTCTCGCAGGCAAGAAGCAGCCAGGCCTTGAAGCTGCACCACTCTAACAACCACCATGTCAGACTACACAGTGAAGCCATTGACACTCAAGCATGTGGACAATTTCAGCAGAAAGGAGGAAACCATGAAAATGAACCAAACCCGATTACCAGTATTTTAAAAAAACACCTCTAAAATCAGGACAGTAAACAAAGAACAACACTCTGAAAACAGGAATTCCAGACAGGAAATAATCAAGGCTAGCTAACACCTCCCAACAAAGGATCCCCCTAGGCAGGAAGCAGCCAGGCCTTGAAGCTTCAAGGCTTTACAATGCTAATCAAGGCAGCCAATTGAAACATTCACACTTGCTTCCAACAGGCAAGAGTTCTTTCTCCCACCCAGGACTGACCACAGATATATAAACCCCATTGTCTAGTATCCAAACAGACCTCACAATCTCTGTGGATGCCTGCAATAGATGTGGGCGAAATGTCAGGAGAGAATGCTTCTGGAACATGGCCATATAGCCTGGAAAACTCACAGCAACCCAGTGATTCTGGCCATGAAAGCCTTTGGCAATAGTCCCTAAGGTTGGACTGATAGAATTGGAAGGTGAGAGGAGGACCCTGTGTCTGTCTGAATAGGTTTTACAGTTTGAGCCTCCAGTTATTGGCGAGGGAAGAGGAACTGGCATTTATTGCAGTTTGCTCTGGAAAGATCCCTCTAGTCCCCCTCTCCCCCTGCCTTTCTTTCCCTCCCAGATCGATTTGTTGCAGCCATTAACTCTGGGCGTTGAATGTGTCGCTGAGGCTAGACAACTGCTGCTACTGCCTCTCCTTCAAACACTGTGTGGGGGAGGGGGTCTGTTGTAAAATTATTTGCTTTATTTTTATCCCACCGGCTTCCTGATACAGGGACTAATAGTAAACAGGACACAGAACAATTAAAATGCAGCAAATGAATTAAAGTATGAATATCATTTAACCCCCCCCCCCCATCAAACCCTTTGTGCCATGAAACATAAAATGTTGAAAATACATTTAAAGCAACACTTTAAAAAAATACACAGCTCCCCAAAATCCTACTCAAGTCATATCCCTCCACCACCACCCCAGTCCCATCCCTCAAGGTTTTCAAGTGCAAAAGGCAAGCAGGGGTGGGGCCATCCTGCTCTCTTTGGGAGGAAATCACAGTGGGAGCAGCCACTGAAAAGGCTCTCTGCCTTGTTTCTGCTCAGTGAGCTTGAGATGGTGGCGGGACAGAGAAAAGTCCCTCCCCAGATGATCATAGAGGTCTAAAAGGCTCATGCAGAGAGATGAAATCTTTCAAATAACATGGGCCCAAACTGGATAGGGCTTTATAGGCCAAAACCAATAAAGCCCAATCACTTCTAGTAGGCCACTTAGGCAGAAGCAGCAACAAAAGAATTGATTTTTCGTCCCCCGCCCCCCAGCTCCAATTTCAGGACTGCCTATGTTTCCACAGAGGGAGGGGGAGAGGTCGGCCCAGTAAAGAGACTTCTAGAAGGGTGTGTGTTGACAGGATAGCAGATAAGACAAAATGAAAGTGATTTTTATACTGTTTAACCAATAAGAACCGTTCCAGTGAGTACATCTTTGCTCCCTGTTCTTGCCCCACCCCAGCAGACACTGAAAGACCGAATATCAGTATTCAGTGGAATACCACACCAGGAAATTTACATGCTTAGCTTGCTGCATGGTATCTAGTTAACAAGCCATATGAAATCATATTCATGCACAGTATTCATTGCTTTTGCCTTAATATAAGCCATCCACTTTTTCCATATTTTTTATGCAGTTCTTCACAGATTTCAATTAATGAGTTGTCATTGTCTTCAGCTGAGCTGCATATATGCATGTTCTTAGAATTGTGGCATTGGAGTCACTTGATAAGATCAATTATAGTAGCAGGAAGAGTAATTTGCCTGCCTTTTACAAGACTTAATATTTTCATGTACAGAAATTTAATCTCCAGCATCTATACTGTGCAACTAAACTGAACCGGAATGATTGCCGTTGTCACATAGCAAATATGATTCTTTTGCGAGGTTTGTACTTTTGCAAATATCTTTCAAATATCTGTTGATGAGTGCTGCTTTGTGAATTAGGAATCACTTCAGATTATCATTGGCATAGTGTACATAGTTATTAACATTTTACTGTGGGACTAGGCTGCATTCTAAAACATGGTTTCAATGCCCTATTTAGGCCTGGTGCACTATCATTAATTTTAATTTTAATGGGATTATAGAAGTGTGGCTGAATGACTCCCTAAACAAATTTCTTATGAGTAATTTTTGTTAGAGTTAGTGGAGCACATGGTGAGTCCTCCGGATTGTATCTGAGGGTGAATCATAAAGCAGTTAAACATTGAAGTGCAAGCAAGAACAAAATTATTTAATATTAACAACATAACATTGGTGGTTTCACTAGAAATAGTCAAACTGAATATTTAATCTAAGTATGGGTTTCAAATTGTCAAGTGGACAGTTGAAAATGTAGAATAATTTATATAGTATGCACATTGATGATCTTGTATTGTGAGACACTCTTCACAAAATACCAACATAAAGTTTAAAACTAAAGGGTCTAGGGATGATAGACCTGTCAGGGTTTTATCATTAAAGTCATTGCACGATAAGTGACAGCTTATTTATTTAAATACTTTAAGAAATTTCTAAGATGTGAGTTGGCACTGAATACAAGTCATACTAGATGCATGTGTACCTGAATCAATTTCAAAATTATATGTATAATTGTCATTTAAAGATATTAACATCTTTTCAGGCAAATCCTACATAAAAGAATAAAATTTCTGCATCAATTCTCATGACACATTTTGAGTTGTCTGGCGATTCATTTATGAGATGCAGTTTTCCCTACAAAGAGATGTGGATGTTAAATGACTTCAGTTCATGTAAATATAGACAATTGCTTAATATTCCTATGACAGTTAGGATATAAAAGGACTGTATAGCAGAGGTGGGGCTATGTGCTACATAGAACCAATGGGGGCTTTTTATGGCCTGCCTGATTTCCAATGCTTGGGGCACAGAGTAGTTGAGATATACCCCAACTCTCCAAATAGGCAAAAAAGACTACCCTCCCAGTTTCATGTTCTTTCATGGTAGCATGGCCGGATGTAGAGGCAACAATATCCCAGCATCCGTAGCAGCTTTCCTCCCTGAAGCAAGTAGGTAAGAAGTTTACAGTGAAACTGTCTAATGAGTAAGAGCCAATCTGACAAAAGATAATGGTTTATGGAGATTTTGTGTATAGTATGTATGATTGACAACATAATTGCTTTCCAGACTCAACTATTAACCCATTGATACAGTGGAACTTAGAGAACTGGTGGTATATCAAGTTCTCATAGATGTAGTAGCTCTGTTGTAATTAGTACTAGCAGTTGGCTTTAATGCAGCAAATGCAGCTCACTCCATTTAATTTGGTATGTTACAAGCCTTGGGTGCAATGCTGTCATATAGGACAGCTTTCATTGATTTTTGTTAATTGATATTTTATACAGAAAGAATTTTTTTTATGTGGAGGCTCTTGGGGATATTTTGAATGCCCTTAATGTCCCTTACAATTTGTATTTTCTATCCTTGGTAAAACCCAGAACCATCAAATGTTATGGGCTTAAATCAGGATTGGGCAACTGTGGAAGACTAGAGGGTCACATAAGCCCTCTAGGAGATCTTGGAGCTCTGCATGCCCCTGCTTCCACCAAAAATCCACATTTTTGCTCCTAGATACTTTACAGGATGGATTTATTTGGCCTTCTTGATTCCCTAGATAGCACTCTGAAGCCAATTTTTTAAAAAGAAATTGTGCAAACTTTTGTTTTGATCCCTGAAGGGCCCAAAACATAAATGCCCCTGAAACCACTTATAAGTCTTTCCAAGCTTTTAAATACAATCTGACTTTCACAATTTGAAAATACTCCTTTAAAAAAATTCCACCCCCTCCTGGGTATCCTGTTAATGCATAGATGTATATAATGGGATTTGAACATCCTCAGATTTGGATATTCTTGGGAGAGGGTGGTCCGGAAACTAAACCCTAGTGGATAACAAGAGCCCACTATCATTTTCTTTTGTTCTTTTTTTTGGGGGGGGGGGTACAAAAACAACACCAATATATATTAGCTGTGGAATTGCTTCCTCATTTTAGACAATTGTCAGTGTGCTAGTTCTTAGATCAGGCTGAATAATTTCTCATAAGAATTGATTTTCTTTTGTCCTCTTGAGCGGGGAAGGTACAAAACAACCCAGGGGATCTTATGTGATCCATAGTCTACACTTGGCCCATCCTTCAACTAAACTTCCTCTTGAAGATTGAGCTAGAACTATTTCCTTCTCCCTTCCCTGTGCATTTTGGAGCAAGGTCTTGACCCTCTTGGTTGCATTGGGCTGCGCCTTGGAACAGCATCTTTTTATATTGTCTGCAGCACATACGTGTTCTACGAACCACACAGGTCCATGCACTGATGATAGCTGCACTGTGGAATAGAGATTTTAAAAATAGTTTTCTATTGTGCTGCTCTGATTACTAAGATTTGAATTTCTTACCTTGGCCCAATTTTTCTTCAGAATCTTCCTAGCTTTCCTTTTGTATCTCAACTTGAATAACTGAATGCCCAGTTATTAAGCAAAGTTTAAAACAGAATCACTAAAACAACAGTACAAAGAAGATGGTATATATAAAAGTGCCAGAAACATGCTTTCATTTTACAAAACCATTGAACTGTAAGATTTGATGATGGAAACCATTCAATAAAATTTGGCTGAAATTTTAGACATGTTTTCTTGGGAATGTACTTTTTAGCTTAGATAGTATTATATGCCCTGTTGTGGATTTTGTATTGATGTGTTGTTCCTATATTAGCACAATACCAATATATATTAGCTGTGGAATTGCTTCCTCATTTTAGACAATTGTCAGTGTGCTAGTTTTTAGATCAGTCTGAATAATTTCTCATAAGAATTGATTTCTTTGAAGTACTTCAGTGTAGAGTATCAAAGCACTTTGAATTTTGCAGAACTTACTGTAAAAATTGATTTGGCCATGTAATGTTTTTTGGATGACTGGATAAAGTAACTCTTTAGTGAGGCCCTGATACCTTAAGGTGAAGCAAGATTGATCTTAGCAGTGTACTGGGTCTCTTAAAACGAGGCACCAGCTGTGTTGAGTAGAAAGTAATAATTGATAAATAAACACTGTACAGAGGGAGCGAAGAGATGACATGTTAAGAGCAAATATATATTTAATAGCCAGAAACAGTTTTTGGATAAGCACTATATTGCTTCAGTTTTGCTCTAACAACTGGTTTTTTCTATTTTATGTTCTTGTTTGTTCAAACCTGAAGGAAATTGAATTGCTTAGACCGTGTAACAGTACATTTCAGCATGTGCTGTATATACATAGCACACAGATAAAAAAAATCGTTTGGGGGAATATGGATTTTTATTCATTTATTGAAATTGAAATTTATGCTCTGCCTTTCACAAACCAAGATAGGACAAGGCATTTTATATATTTAAAATAAAAGGTATCTAAAATCTTATTTTATAAAAGTAACAAGAATTGAAGAACAGTATTAATAAAAATCATAGTTAAAACATAGCCACCAATAAAACATTAAAAATACAGCACACCACTTCAGACACCCTACTGCTACATAATTCAATTTCAAAGGTTTGCGTCAATAAAACAGTTTTTCATTTGTTGTGGACTGCAATCAGGCTGCAAACCTTTAATTTCAGGGGCAGTGTAACCCCATTTGGCACAAACGGGAAATTGCTAGTCCTTGATTTGCTTTCAGTTTCTTCTCCCGCATCCAGTTTTGACTACAGACACTGGATTAGTACAAAGACATGTTGTATCTATGGTATGTTTTATAAATTTAGGTTTAGTACCAGAGCAGATTAGAATAAAATTCGTGTACATAGGCCTTACAATGAAATTCAGCCAATTAAAAAGAGTAAAGTCATTGCAGGGCCTTGATATTAGGCTTCTGTTGAAACTGCTTGAACTATATACCACAGGAAGCTGGCGGTGAGGCTTCACATGCCTTGAGGTATTAGTGCTATACACAGCTTGTTGTTACTTGTAATCAAGTTGGCTTCAGCTTATGGAAACACTATGAATCAGAGATGTACAAGAGCGCTATGTCCTTCAATTTCAGAGCAGTGGGTCCTTTCTAGAGTAAATCCATTGGTAATTAGTACAGTTGAATGCAATGCAACTTATTCCTGGTGGCCTGACTAGAATTATGTAAACATGCCATCATTTCACATAGAGCAGAAGTGGTAAAGTGTAGTATATCTTGCTGTTTTGTGGCCTTATTTTCAAGGTCTCTTTCTTCTGAACTGCTTCTTTTGGGAGACACTTTTGAAGTAGATTCTCACTTATCCTCTCTTGCACGGTTCAACATAAAATTACTGATTTTTTGAAATTTGAACGTTTTTTTTCTCGTGTCAGGAGCAACTTGAGTCATTTCTGGAGTAAGAGAATTGGCCGTCTGCAAGGACGTTGCCCAGGGGACGCCCGGATGTTTTTGATGTTTTTACAGTCCTTGTGAGAGGCTTCTCTCATGTCCCTGCTCTCCCCGGGTGGGTTTTGAACCTGGAAGCCTTCAGGTCAGCAACCCAACCTTCATTCAAGTCACAAGGCTTTAATCAATCCACTACGCCACCGGAGGCTCCTCGAAATTCAAAGTAGGGTTTCAGTTACTGAAGCTTTTGGTTTTTGGCCGTCTGTACATGGCCCTCTGAAAGTACCAGAGCAAAAACCGCCATTGAATTATTCTGAACTTCCTTGCCCCTGTATTCTGTGTTACTGCTGGTAGGAGCAAAGGAGCCAGATATCCAGGGGAAGAGTTCTGAGTTTGTACACTCATTGATATGTTAGCTTAACTAGCAGAACTTAGTGTGACCCCCCCTATGTAGTCTGAACATCTTAACAACCTGAAATCATGGATCTCTTAATGAAAACTAGGCCAGTGTAATTGCTGAGTGGGTGCTTAAAGCAAAGTTAATGTGACTTTTTTTTACAGATGAGGTCACTGAGTAGTATGAGTTTGAATTAGCTTATCATTTAATACTCCTCCCTTAAGCTGTTTCATACATTCCTGGTTGTTACTTCACGTACTGTCTGTGTGAATGAACCAGTCACAAATTGGACAGTGTAGACGTTTGAATATAGGCCCACATGGCCCATAGACCTTGGGAAATGTAATCCGTGTGCTGTTCAATTTAGAGAGAAGTTTTTATTATTTGGACAGGAATACCATGACATCATGCCACATGATCAGTGCTGATCCTGTGCTTTATTTGATGTTATAAAGGACTTTAAATATAGAAACAATAGTGTTGGTAGGAAATTGCTGTTATGATTCTTTTCTTCAGTAACAGAAAGTGTATCAAGAAAGGGAACCATATGAATATAAAAATAATATAATTAAGGTTTCATTTCTGTTGAACAATATCATCAGTCCTATATTTCTGTATCTTTTCTCCTATTATTACTGCTGGTGTGACCAAATTTAGTCTCATCCCCCCAATTAAAAGACGTGTTTTCTTTACAACATCTAAAGTAATCTGACTCAGTGTCAGTACTGAGTGGAATTTTTCAATGACGGTGAAAAAATGGAAGGTATTGCAGCGTAGATGGGAAGAGCCACACCTTTAATCTCAGTTCTTGCTGTTTAAATGGAGTCTGAAATGAGAGACACCAAAGTAATTGATGCAATTTGATATGGAAGTGGTATTGCCCTTGTTAAAATGGAAACAACTATTACTGTTGCACCATCTCAGAATAGAGGTTACATATGTATTCAGCCAGTTTGAAAACTGGAATACTGTATAAATCATTCCTGTGAGAGATCAGGATTTGCTGTTTAGTAGATTCTTCATTTGACAATGACAATATATGTAGATGGAAAGTTCTTAAATCATAAGCTCCATTTAACTATATAAACTTAAAATCTTTTCTGCATTACCTACAACGTATGAGTCCCCTTTGGGGTAGAGAAAGGCAGGGTGTGAATAGGGTAAATCAATAAATCAATATGAGACTCCTTTTTGGGAAATCCTGCCCTCATATCCTGGAGCTCTGTTAATGCAACAATTCTCATCCCAGCTCAGGTGTTTGAAGGCAATTATATGCTTGTCCATCTACTGTTTTGTTTTGGAGTATCCATTCCTTCTCTGTTACGAACAACTCAATGAAGACTTCCTCTTGCAGAGCATCCATTTTGTTGTACAGTGTTCCCTCACGTATTGCAGGGGTTAGGTTCCAGGACCACCCGCAATAAGTGAAAAGTAGGGACGCTATATTTATTTTACTATTTATACATTATTTTAGTAGTTATACACTATTTTAAGTCTTTATCAACCAATCGCCTCCTTCTCCTCCCGTTGCCGCTTGGACTCCTTTTCTCTCCCTTTGGCTTCTCCTTTTCTTAGGCTGTAAATTGTAATTTTTTATGATTTATAATAGTCTTTCCTCCTTTACGTAATCCTCTCATTTACAATTCGTGTTTAATCAAATGAACAATTTTCTATTTATCTGAGTTTATGTAGTCATTAAAACATGTCCAGTTCATTTTTTTAATTTGAGTAAGTTGATATTTCTTTAGGTGGTGTGTTAAAATATCCATGTTCATAATGTCCATGATTTTTATAATCCAATCTTCTATGTTAGGTGTTTCTTTGATTTTCCATTTTTTTGCATATTCCCTTCTAGCTGCCATAGTAAAATATGTAAATAATTTCTCTAGATTTTTGTTAAAAGCAAATCTGTTATACCTAACAAAAATATTCTGGTTTCATTGGAAACTTCAGTTTTAAGATTTTTGGAATTCTTTCATGTATGTTTCTCCAAAACTTATTTGCTTCTTCGCATGTCCATCACATATAATAAAAAGTACCTGTATGTTTTTCATATTTTCAGCAATTTGGTTGTACATTTTTGTAACATTTTGCCAGTTTGTTTGGTGTCATATACCACCGATAGGGCATCTTATACCAATTTTCTTTTAAATCATAAGAATATGTATACTTTAATTTCTTATTCCAACATTTTTCCCAGTCATCCACTTTTATATCGTGTCCAATATTGGTGGCCCATTTAATCATACAATCCTTTACTTGTTCAGTTTCTGTCGACCATTGCAATAAGATGTTATATATTTTTGTAATCAACTTCGCATTTATCTTTAAAATTTTGTCCCATACCGAATCCTTCTCTTAAAAGCCTAATTATTTATCTTTGTTGAAGTAATCTTTTAATTGTATATATTGAAACCAAGATACATTTTTATATTTTGAATTTATTTCCTTTTGAGACTTAGATAATTGTCCGATTGCTTTTTAAGGATATTTTCATAAAAACAACATAACTCTTAGTGTCATTCATATCTTGACATAATAACGCTGAAATAACATACAGTTTATATTTGTCACAGTAATACCAGTTTTATTTAATGCTTTTCCTAATTTTGAAACCTGACTTTGTCTAATTGTGTTTGATTCTTTTTTGTCATGTTTTGTCAATATATCACCTTTTGTTTATTGATCTTAAATCCACCCAATTCCCAGATTCTTTCAATCTCTTTGTTCATGCTGATAAATACTGCCTTTAAGCAGTGTGGCATATTTACAGAGCAGTCAGCACTGTTTGGACAGTAGATAGGGAAGGGCATAGTGAAAGTGGGTAATTGATTCAAAATTATGTGAGTGTGTTTTAGCTTTCTGTAAATCACACTGTACATATTTCAGAGCATTGTTTTGCACAAAATTGACAAATAGCAATTAACAATTCTATTTCATCAGCTGCCAAGACTTGTTACTGGACTGAAATGAAGTTAGCAGAAGGGTAGGTCCTGCCAACAATCAGACTTCAGCACTGTGACAAGTAAAGATTGAAGAAAGTGTGGGAAGGGGGTAGTGGAAAATAAATTAAAATTCTATATTCTCATATTATGAAAACCAAATTTCCTCCATTTTAACAAGCTTTTGAAAGAGTTCTCTGTAATAAACCTGAGTATAATTTGAAGATTAATAAGTTACAGTATGAGTTTGCTTTAATAGTTCTTGTTATATTTTCCTGTACATAGAAGGAGAAGAGTATTATGAAAAGGTAAACATGTTTCACTAGTGGTTGGGAAGACCTGGATTCAGTCTGCTTTAGACTGTGTCTGGTTCAGGGTATGAGTCAGACATGCTTTGGATTGTTCCTTGTTTTCTACCCTGTTCAGCTTCCTGACGGGACAAAGATGTTTTCTCTGTACTTCCTCAGTAGTGAAGGAGTACAGTTCCAAACCTTTCTTAGATTCGAGAGATGATCTGACTTTTTCAAAAACATGTATGGGTGATTAACAATAACAATTGAAACAGATGTTCAAAGCTATGTGTATAAGGACAGCCCATCTAAGTATTTGATAGCCATGGTTTTACTTGCCTACTCTCTAAAAATATATCTTTCCGTCCCCTACCTTGCACTGGGGGGGGGGGGGGGGACCTTGAGAGGTAGTCTACATGTGTTTGCAGGCGTCTCTAGGTCCTACAGCAGGCATGGGCAAACTTCAGGGCTGTTAGGAATTGTAGGAATTGAAGTCAAAAACACCTGGAGGGCTGAAGCTTGCCCATGCCTATCCTACAGTGTGATTCTATTGTATGTTTCTGGCCCAAGTATAGTTTTTAAAAAGGGGTTCATTATAATCCATGGTTTCCAGTATCTACAGAAGATCTTGGGAGTATGTGAAACATACATTAATTTAATGTTTATACTTGGTTCCCCTCTCTAAGATATCTTTTTGTGTATATGCAAATATTTCCAAATGCAAAACACCTCAACCTGTAGTGCATTTTATATACAACAGTTAGGGCTGAATTATATTTCACATAATACATGCCTTTTAACATTGGAATATGATGTTTCACTTAAGATCATTGAAAATATAAATGGAATATAAAATATAGGGTGTCTGAAAATTATCTTTACAATTTCAAACCTATGTATAATTCAAATTGTAAAGATCCTTATGGAAACCTTGTACTTCATTACCAAAAAGTCTAGATGCTTTTGTTTATGCAATTTGTTCATTTGGGGATAGCTTGTAGGATGGAAACATCAGCAGAAATAAATGCAGCACATTTTACAATTCCTAGCATCAGTGCCTTTAACATTTCTGGTTCTAAATCTGAGAGGTGGGATTAATATAGCTATGACCTAGAGTTTAGAGCTTTCCTTCCTGTTTTCTAGCAATATGTAGAGAGGATATGGGAATCGGACAGTGAGCACAAATTACACCTTTTTCGTAGCTCTATATGTGTCTTCTGGAATTTTAATTGGGAAGAATATTTGAGATAGAGGATGCTGCACAGAATTATAATTCTAAAACCCAACGTTATGTACAAATTCGTTTAAAATAGATCTGCTTACACTATTAACATTTATTGTAATGTAATTTGTTGAATTGTATGCTTTTTATATGCACTTGCTGTCTTGAAAAGTGGCTGTAGTTGGTATATTGCAAATAGTAATATTTGAGGATAGTATATATCCTATTATTACCTATGTTTAATCCTTGAGTTTTAAAAGCGGAACTTGGCCATAGTGCATTAGCATAATCAACATCTTTCCCTTTTTCTAGAGCAAATCCTGTACAATATAAAACAGGAGTACAAACGTATGCAGAAGAGAAGACACTTAGAAAATTTCCAGCAAACAGATCCTTGTTGTTCTACTGATGCACAGTCGCAAGCATTTCTTCTTTCTGGACCAGCTTTGCCAGGTGAAATTTTTATAAAAGAGTAAATGCCCGTAAAGATTCATAGATCTTAATTATTGTGCATAGGGATAAATGAAGCTTGATAATTTAAACTTGTCATAGATGTGTTTCACCAAGGATGTATTTTTAAAAATCCTCATTGGGGGCGGGAGATTACCTTATATTGTAATGACAGAAGCAGGTCATATATGAAATTCAACACTGTTCATCCAGTCAGCAGACCTGGCATTATTAGGAGACTTGATATCATTGAAGCATTTCTAAATGATTATAGAACGACTTGGATCCCAGTCTGGGAGAAAGGTGGTGTATAAATCCTGTTAAATAAATAAATATAGCTTTCCCCCTCTAAGAATACTATACATTCCTGTGATGCATGCCACTGATAGTACCAGTGATCTACAATTTTTAGTTGACTTAAATCAGAAATAGTAATCACTATCTCCTGTTATTCTTGCATAACCCATCTCCTTTGCTGCTCATTTGTGACAGAAGAGAAGTGGAGTGGCTGGGTAAAATGGTGGGCTGAGGATGAAGTTACTAAATTTGTGCAATCTTGATTGTAGATATACATGCACTTTTGTATCTTTCCAGAGACACTGCTCTGTAGGGGTATGAAATTGTTTCTAAGAATGGGCATTGAAGACAACAGAGGGGAAATGGTAGTGAACCTTATGGCCTCCTTCCCCTCACCAGCAATGTTGAGTCAATCAGATTCATGGGAATTCCACTTGCAACCACTTGATAGATTGAATCATTGCAAACATATTGTAGTAAGTGATTTCTGGCACTTTACAGTCATCTACTGTATTTTGCCTGGTACAAACAGCACATTTTAAAAGCTTGTTTCTCACTACTGAATAACATAAATTTGCTTCTCAGTTTTATAGCCTTGTGCTTGAAGTGACAGTTCTGCATTTAGGTCAGTTGAAGTAGGTAGGACTTGAGCACATACAGCTTTTTTGGCCTGGGGTTAAGATTGCTTTCACTGCTCTAAAATCTGATTTGTAGATATATGGCACTGTAGGCGATCAGAAATTGAAATATAAAATAAATTTGAATTAACTGTGGGGGACTGTTTATTCAAAGGTACTTCATCTGCGGCATCATCACCACTGAAAAAAGAACAGCCCCTATTTACTCTTAGACAAGTTGGAATGATCTGTGAACGCTTGCTTAAAGAACGTGAAGAGAAGATCCGTGAAGAGTATGAAGAAATCTTGACCACAAAACTTGCAGGTATGTTAAAGTGAATTTTATGGGAATAATGGCATCTTTGTACTGTAGACCTCTTTGAAGAAAGATTTCTGTCTCCAGGGTTATTCTTAAGGTTATCAGGGTTGTCATGAATTGGCTTCTTCTGAGAAGAAGTGTGCTATCAGATGTGCATGTTGTGCAATGACACTCACAAACCAAGTATTAATCAAGTCAGTGTTGAGTAGGTAAGTTAGTTTGGCCTCCCAAGTTTTTGTGTGTATGAAAAACATGTACTGAGCAACATAGAAATGCCAATTCTCGCAGTATTAGAAGATTCAGGAGTACATGTTTCATGTAGATCACATTAACGCTATTAATGGGATAGTTAGGGAATTATAGTCTAGATCAGTATTTCTCAAACTGTATTCCTCCAGGTGTTTTGGACTTCAGCTCCCAGAAATCCTAGCCATCTTACCAGCTGTTGGGAATTGTGGGAGCTGAAGTCCAAAACATCTGGAGGAACACAGTTTGAGAAACGTTCTTGATTGAACATTAAAATACTGCAGCATATGGAAAGGAAAAACAATTGAAGTGTTAGCAGCTTAAGACTTAAAAACCTGTTCTTACAATGAGACTGCCTCACTCCTTACCAAATATTCCTAAATTTTCAGGAGTCCCATCTCTGGAACAGATTTCTAGGAGGGTCTGCTTCGAGGCAGGATTCCCTTCCCTGTTCTGATAGAAACAGTTCAATCAGTGGAAAAATGTAAATGGATTTCACTCTTTGACACAGTGCTGAAGATTCATTCACGCACATGTTTGTTGTAATGTGTTTAATGAAAAGTAATGCCTTTTGTCCTCTCCTAGCTACACATTAGATACTGTCCAGCCTATTACGTGAGGTTAATCACCTAACATTTTGTTGCTTACAGAACAGTATGACGCTTTTGTGAAGTTCACGCATGATCAGATCATGCGACGATATGGAGAACAGCCTGCAAGTTGTAAGTATTTTTAACTACTTTCTGTGCATTTTCCTAAGTACATAACAGTCTTCTAGAGCAAAGTTAGTGGGAATATGGATGGGATGAAGTTGGAATTAGTGAAAATTGCATCTCCTCTTGTTTGTGGAAGGTTTTTGTGAGAGGAGTTGAATTATGGGCCATTGACTTCAGTATCCTAAACCAGCTTACAGTGCTTCTATTGAATCTTGAGTTACATGAGCTGCAATCCCTTAACTTGACTTGTTTTCTCTTTTCAGATGTTTCATGAATCATGTTTTTTCTGCATATGTGGGCAGCCCTGAAATCCTGTTCTATTGTTGCAAGCTGTCCTTTAAAGACTTGCAGCAATGCCATATTTCCCCTCCTCCCCTCCTGTATACACTGGTTATTTCAAGCTTTTGTCAGTGGCAACCACTCTTATGCAGCAACTGGTTTTGGAGTGCTCCCTGATGTCAGTACCACCTGGATGTGGACCTTTGCTACCTGTTAATACCAGTGGTCTCATTTGCTGTATCATTACAATTTGGCTTATGTTAATAAGTTTGAAAAGTAAAAGGATTAAAGCTGGTGTACTAGAACTCTGCCCTTCAATGGTCATGTAAATAAAAGTGTAGAATGACACTTTGATGGAAGTTAGTGTGGTTTTCATAACTGTGCACTGCAAAGCTGTATTCACAGTTAAATTAGAATGTAATTCCTGGACAACTTTAAGCAAATAGCCCACAGTACTGCCTGTGAAATAGTGAAGGAGGGCATTTCTGTATTCCATGACTTTTGGGGGGGGGGGGTTAAGAATGGGTTTATATAATTTCTCATTTTTTGTAGGTTTTATTTATTCTATCAGTCTTTAACAAATGTTTATTGCTGCAATTTTTCAGTGTATCATTGTTTTACTGCCCTTGTAGTACTGGAATTTAGTTGAATAAAACATTTACTTCTAGCCTGTGTGTTTAATATATATAGCTGGTGTTAACTTGGTAGCTCAACCATAAATTGTCTAGGGTCAAGCAAAGGTGTTCAATTTAAAGGCACATTGCACATACCTAACTTATTTTTTGGGCAAGAAAAACATGACATAGCAATACAATACTTGAAATGAAGAACAATTTAAACCAACATAAACGTACCAGTATTTCAAAGGGAAGTGTGGGCCTACATTTGGCTAATGAGCTAGTCAAGTTAATTAGGATTGTTGTTGTGTGTCTTCAAGTCTTTTCAGACTGAAGGTGACCCTAAGTCTAAAGTTTAGGTTGAAGGCGGTAAATGATCTTGGAGGGCCACATCTGGGCCGCGGGCCTTAGTTTGGGGGGGGGGGGGCTTGGCTTTGATTAACAAAGGGGGGTTTCATAGAAGCCAATGCAACTCCCCTCCCTGTTTTTGCAGCCTTCACAGGATTTCTCTGCTGCAAATAGCTAAACGTCACTTACTGGAAATTGACAGTACTGCAATCTTGACAAGTGGTATCACAGATCCCTTTGCTTTGGTTAATGTTGGTTTCTCATTGGGCTTCCTCTTGCTTCCTCCCTATATTCAAATGAGGTAGACCACACACTGGTATGAACACTTCCAAAGGGAATCTGGGAACTCTGTTTTGTGTCTCTGGTAAGATCTGGAGATTCTAAGATCTCATACCAATGATATTTGAGAAACTATGGTATCATTACATAGTTCTTAATGCTTAATAGCAAAATACAGGTCCATTTCTTAATTGGGTTTCCCTGTAAGGGTTCTGTAAGACGTCACTATGCATCCCACAAAATGTCATCATTGTGGGACCAAACACCTATTTTGAGCTGTAGATATAATAATTTTATGTAGGGGTTCCCTGAGTCCTGGATGATTAGTACTCCACTAGGTTAAAATGGTTGAGAGGTTCTGATGTAGGCCTATCTTAACATAGTGCAAATCCTCGTTTAAACTTATTTTCCATGCAGAAACCTTAGTCTTAGTTGTAAATCTAGTTCCATTTTTTCTTCTGTATGTACTGCAAATCACAGAATTGTAACATCATAGAATTCAAAATATTGTGAACTGGTGCTCCAAAGCATGGGGTGCCATGGCATGGACTGGGTACCACAATAGTTTTGCCTTAAGGGCAAAATGATACGAGGGTCAGGTGCATGTTACTCTTAGGGTGGACGTGTTGAATTGTTTGACAATTATCTGGCATTTATGCTAGTGAAAGTACTTTATCATAGAATCATAGAATAGTAGAGCTGGAAGAGACCTCATGGGCCATCCAGTCCAACCCCGCTAAGAAGCAGGAAATCGCATTCAAAGCACCCCCGACAGATGGCCATCCAGCCTCTGCTTAAAAGCCTCCAAAGAAGGAGCCTCCACCACAGTCTGGGGAAGAGAGTTCCACTGCCGAACAGCTATCACAGAGAGGAAGTTCTTCCTGATGTTCAGGTGGAATCTCCTTTCCTGTAGTTTGAAGCCATTGTTCCGTGTCCTAGTTTGCAGGGCAGCAGAAAACAAGCTTGCTCCCTCCTCCCTATGACTTCCCTTCACGTATTTGTACATGGCTATCATATCTCCTCTCAGTCTTCTCTTCTGCAGGCTAAACATGCCCAGCTCTTTAAGCCGCTCCTCATTTGGCTTGTTCTCCAAACACTTAAACATTTTAGTCGCCCTCCTCTGGACGCTTTCCAGCTTGTCAACATCTCCCTTCAACTGTGGTGCCCAGAATTGGACACAGTATTCCAGGTGTGGTCTGACCAAGTCAGAATAGAGGGGGAGCATGACTTCCCTGGATCTAGACGCTATACCCCTATTGATGCAGGCCAGAATCCCGTTGGCTTTTTTAGCTGCTGCATCACATTGTTGGCTGATGTTTAACTTGTTGTCCACGAGAACTCCAAGGTCTTTTTCGCACACACTGCTGTCAAGCCAGGCGTCCCCCATTCTGTATCTTTGATTTCCATTTTTTCTGCCGAAATGAAGTATCTTGCATTTGTCCCTGTTGTACTTCATTTTGTTAGTTTCGGCCCATCTCTCTAGTCTGTCAAGATCGTTTTGAATTCTGCTCCTGTCTTCTGGAGTGTTAGCTATCCCTCCCAGTTCGGTGTCGTCTGCAAACTTGATGATCGTGCCTTCTAACCCTTCGTCTAAGTCGTTTTTATTCCCTTTCTTTTTTATCTTTTTTATTAGTCATTCCTTCTTATTCTATACAATATTGTTCCCCCACTTTCTATGCAGAATTTTTTTCTCTTTTCTTTTAATAAAAATTATATAGCAAAAGAAAGAAAAGAAACGAAGCACCAGTGCTAGAGTCTTGTAATGACTTGAACCATTTTTTAATGGATCGCATACCCCTAGTACAGTAGAGTCTCACTTATCCAAGCCTCGCTTATCCAAGCTTCTGGATAATCCAAGCCATTTTTGTAGTCAATTTTTTCAATATATCGTGATATTTTGGTGCTAAATTCGTAAATACAGAAATTGCAACATAATATTACTGCGTATTGAACTACTTTTTCTGTCAAATTTGTTGTACAACATGATGTTTTGGTGCTTAATTTGTAAAATCATAACCTAATTTGATGTTTAATAGGCTTTTCCTTAATCCCTCCTTATTATCCAAGATATTTGCTTATCCAAGCTTCTGCCGGCCCGTTTAGCTTGGATAAGTGAGAGACTACTGTATTTACCTTTTAGTTTTATATCTCTAGTTTCAGCTATAGGCAATTCAATTCTATTATTTGTCTCGCCCAAGTGCTTCACTGACGTTTTGTATCAAGCTCTTGGCTTGATATGTTGAACCAGTAGATAGTTCGGAAATGGCGTTAAATAATTTGCCCTTTACTTGTGTGAGAAGTGGCCCTGAAACGTATTCTGAAATAGATTTTACTAAGCTGTCATGAGACAATTACTGCTCTAATCTCATTGGAAGTGTTGTGTGGAAATTATTTAACATCGGGAGGTTTGAGGATTAGGATAAATAGAGCAATTGTCAAGAAGTAAAACTGCTGTTTAAATGCTGAAATAGTATGTTTTCTCATTATCTGTTCAAGCTGAAGAGAACTCTGGCCTTGGAAGTGAAGCTTTTTTCCCCTATGAGACAGTAAATCTACTGCCATTATCTGTTATGTATGAGATTTTTCTGTAGTTAATAGGACTTTGTCTTCCTTGCATTCATAATGAAAGTTAGTGGCATAAGAACAAATTCTTTCACTAGTGGAGACATTGAAACTTCCCTTCAGCAAGAGAGGGATTTGTAGCAATAAAAAAACAAAACAAATTCACCTCAAAGCCCAAAAGGTTCAACACTCAAGAGTACTTTGAGATGTCTAATGATAAAAAGGATCATGCAGACCTCAAATCTTAGCAGAGAGTTCAAGCCCAGCAATCTAGCCATGCAATGAAATAGCTTTGCATGAATGTTCTGTTTATATGTAAGTATAGTTGATACTTTTAAGAACTCTTCTGTTTGCTCAGGAATCTGATTTTCAGAACTTCCTGGATTGATTCCCTGAACACATCTGTGAAGATCTAAAACTGTTCTAGATTTAGTTCTATTAACATGACTGATGTTAGGCTGACATATCCCTTAATTATTTGTAGGGTTAGTGGAAGAGCAGATGTTGAAAGTAAAGGTGACAGGAAAACCCTGGAGTGTTGCTTTATTGGGTGTATGGACAAAATGGGCTATATCTATAAATGTCTTTTCACAAAGGAAACTGTTCCGTACAAGGGAACTCAGATGCTCCCACGAGGCCAAACACCCCTCCCCCCAATTGCTCTGATGGGAACAGCTGTTGAGCAGATGTCCAGGAAAGCCTTTTGCATAATCTTGAACTTTTCCCTAGCAGTAACATGTTAGGCCAGAAATCTGGGGTTTGTAGTGTCCACAGTTCTGAAGGTTACAAGCTGTAGACCTCCAAATGGCATTAGCCTTAAAATTGCCCTTCCTTACAACTAAGAACAGGTAGCAATAATTACAGTAAAGTAAAAAGTTATGTGAATCATGCTTAGTGTATCAATGAAACAGCCTTTAACTCCAAAAGCCATTACATTTTCTGGAGGCTAGAGAGGGGAAGCCAGGACAAACTTTCCTTGGGAAACAGTTCCATAAACTCAGAGGGGCTATGAGTTTTAGCATGAGCCACCGTTGAAATTATCTTCCTATTGCTACTGGTTTTGACTGTCAGTGCAGTATTGGTATTGTATACTTGAACAGCCAATTCGCCTTAGCCTTGTACAGTGGTTCTCAATCTGTGAGTCCCCAGATGTTTTGACCTTCAACTTCCAGAAATCCTAACAGCTGGTAAACTGGCTGGGATTTCTGGGAGTTGTAGGCCAAAACACCTGAGGACCCACAGGTTGAGAACCACTGGCCTAGTGGCTTCATTGTGTTTCAGCAAGTCAAATGCTTTTTGAAGGCAGCAGTGCACAGCATGTTGCAAATATTTTAATTTTACGTGATTATATTCTAAAGTCATCTCATCTAAGTAATGGCCAGTAAGAAAGATTCAAAATTAATATAAAATTACAAAAATAGTGTTCTACATTTCAAGGTGATTGTTAAAAAAGTAAAAAAGTTGCACCCCATCCAAAAAGGGTACACAAATGCAGGCCACTTAGATCTCATGTCACCAATAGTGTAAAACTCTGTTTATTCCTACTAAGAAAAAGGTAAAGATTAATGAGCTCAAAACCCTTGCTGGATAAGCTTTAACATAGTTGTCCAGGTAAATTGATCAATATTTAGCATGTCAAAGATTAAACACAAAAGTTTCAAGTTTGACCTCAGTACCAAAGAACACACAAGACATCAGCTTGTCTTTTAAAAGGTCTGGTATTGATTTTATGTGTTACAATAATGGGCTAGAGCTGATTTGCTGCCTCCAAAACTGCACTCCCTTGAAACTTTTAAAGCCATGTGCAATAGGTAAAACAAATGAAAGCCAAACAACTTACAGTCTATGTTACATACATCCAGCTGAACGAAACAAAAAAAGTGTTTATGCTAAGACCTACCAGTAAGTTGGGCTTGATTGGCATATCTTGCCTGAAAACTCCAAGAATCTTAAGTATGCCCATTGCATTATATTGCTTTCACTTCATGCAAATAAACAGGATCCAGTAGGGTATTTACATGTACTTTATTACTGCAGCAAAGTAAAATTTCTCCTATAATGGAAATTACTTGACAAGGATCCATCCGTCTTGTAAAGATTACTGTCCTTTTCCTTGGGAGGATGCACATCAACAGCTGCCCCATGTCAGCCTTGCCACGTGATCTGTTTTCTGCTTGGTAGGCTTTATGAATCCCAAGAGTTCCAATTCAGAGACTGCTCTAATGAACCGAGCGCTAGGGAAGTGCCAGTTAAGGAAAACCACGTTTCCTTCAATTGGGAATACACATAGACAGATCTGGGTAATTTACTAAAGCACAACGTCATCCATTTGCAATTGGTACAACTGGACAAGTTCCTTCACTGAAGCTTACTGGTGTAAGTGTTAACTTACCATCCAAGGACTGATTCAATGGATTCACCTTAATTTGCACTACCAATACAGTTCCAAGTCAATTTATAACATGATGTGGTTCTATTTTTGTAATCCATCTACAGGATTGGGGAAATAATGTTAATTTTTTAAAAGAGCAGAACTAGGGTTGATAATGCTTCTACCATCAAAAATCCTCTGTTCTCAGACTAAAAGGGTACTTTTGCAGGAAGACCTGCCCCCCTCTGCAAACATGTAGTGATTACTCAATTCTAAATTCAAAAGGTTTAGCAAGTCTTGATCTTTCCTGCATAAAATAAGCTCCTTTTTAGGGAATAAGGAGATAATGATGAAATCTGATCTTTTTTGTTGATACAAAGGGAATTTTGACTTGTACACAATGGTGGTAAAGTTAAAAGAAAATTAGGGGGAAAAGGATACTGAGTAATGTCATCTATCCGATCTTTCACTGAAGAATCTGTGTTGTCAGCTGCTTTTACAACAGTTGAAAAAGCCTGAAGAGGAAAACGTCACATTGAATGTATTACTGTTTGTAAACACCTGACAAAACTAATACTAAATGTACATACAAGGAATATATACACTACCTGGAACTTGTAATGTCATTAATACATAGAACATCAAAATATAAACTGTGAAGGGGGAAAGGTTCTGGGCACAATGAAATGTAGGTGGGCTTTTAATATTTCCTAGGGCGGTATTCAAATTTGTTAATGAAATGACCAATAGGGTTGTTGTGTGTTTTCTGGGCTGTATGGCCATGTTCCAGAATTATTCTCTCCTGATGTTTCGTCTACATCTATGGCAGGCATCCTCAGAGGTTGTGAGGTATATACCTGACAACCTCTAAGGATGCCTGCCATAGATGTAGGCGAAACATCAGGAGAGGTACTTCTGGAACATGGCCATACAGCCCAGAAAACACACAACAACCCTATGATTCCAGCCATGAAAGCCTTTGACAACACAAATGACCAGTACTTTGGCACTACTGACACCTCCCACAAAAGCCCAACAGGAATGCGGAGAAACTAAACCTTCATTTGTCTAAACAGACTGGGAAAGGAGTGAATTATCTTCTGCAAAAACAGTAGTGGTGCATGTCTGCTGTTCTAGTGAAAGCCTAAGGAAATGCAATAAATCACACCTCCTTTTCTACAAGCTCTCTTGAAAGAAGAGGGCATGTTTTTCCTTGCCTTTGGGAATTTATGAAGGGTGGCAGCATGACTCCAAAACCATCTTGGCCAGCAATAAGGCTTTGGTCCCATCCACAGGCAAATACAATTTTCTTCAAGTGCTAGACATGCAAAAAGTGCTGCGATGTGGAAAAAGGGAAAGAGCTTTCCTTGTTTCTCACTCCATTTTCTCAGTAATTCTTAAGGAGTAGCAATGAGATGTGAATTCTGTAAATTCTAGAGAACGTAATTTCTTCTTGTAATTTGGGCTTCTGAAGGAAGTCTCACTACTTCCAAGGATGAAAGGCTTAACTTCTTTCTTCTTTTCTCAAGGAGGAGCAGTGAGACAAGTGAGTCTCTGTATCAATGGGAGAATCAACACCACTTTGCTTCTGCTTATAAAATGGTAGCAAAGGAAAAAAATTGCTAGCTGTACTCCCTCACAGGGAAGAATAGGTATACGGTTTCTCCCCCTTGCTGCCACTTTGCAGGAAGAAGCAATGAGTCAGAGAACAGGGAATGAAAGAAGAGTCAGTTTCATACAAACAAGGCTTTTGACTGAAACACAGCTGCGCTTTCTGCGAGAAGAGAGGTTCTTGGTATGAGAGCATGAATGCACTGAACCTAGCACTAGGGCAAATTAAAAACAATTACAATTTGTGGAGCCCAAAAGAACAAGGAAAACACTGCATATTATACAAGGACTACTTAGAAAGATTAAGAGATTTAAAGAGAAGACAAGTCAGTGGGGGATTCAGCAAAACAGGAAAGTAGTCCTCAACCGATTTAATATTCAACTTACCTCTAACCAGTCAACAAGGTTAATTAATCTGCCACACTCTAAATGAAGCTTGTAGGCTATACAAATATCAGGAGCTGTGTTGGAAATGGAGCCTGCTTCACTTTTTAAAGATTCGTTCTAATAAACAAAATTAGCAATGGAAAAATAGTTATATATGCACATTTCATTTATATGCTAATCATTCCATCTTCTCACCCCACTCACAAATAGAAATGAAGATATTTACCAGCTTTTTGACATTGCCATCATTATCTAGGACATTATTTCAGAAAGCTATAATAGCAAAGCTTTAGTAATATGAATCCACAAGCCTATTCCCTACCTCTCCTTTACTATCAACTGCAAGTGGATGTAAATGACCCAATTAATGTTATATTTCATTTAGTTTTATTCAATAAATAAAGAATTTGGAGAGGCTTTGAACTTTGTCAGCCACAATATATTTTCTTCAAGGCTAAACTGAAATGTATATAAGGGCAACTCTTACCCATTATCTGAGTAGTGCCAACCATAGCAGAAGTGCAATGCCACTTCTACTTCACACAAGAATAATCTCACTTATTCAGACTACATTGGCAAAATATTTTTTCAGTAGAAGACTACAATATTTAATGTTCCAGACTTGAGGAAAGAGTAGGTTGATGCAAGAGTCTTAAGTTGTGTCTGTACATCACACCCTTTTTTTGGTGACATAAATAAGAGATTCATTGGGCCGAAGGCTGAACACCCTCCTCTAGTTCACCTTCTAAACAACTTCCCTTCGACATGTGCATTTACACACCCACCCACTCCTTTCTAGGCCATAGCCAATAACAGCAACAGAATTTATTCCTGTCTGTGTGGTTCCTTCTAACTATGATTCTAAATTTAATCATAGCATTTAGTGGTTTTATGTTGAAATACAATGGTGTAATACAAAGCTAAATTTCAGCAGTATTTGGAATTCTTTTAGAGGACTCCTTGTATTGACTTTGAGAACTCTATTTGGCCCATGCATTGCTCACCATTCCCTTGGAGGGAAGTGATCTTTGGCGAGAACATACTATGCTGCTTAAATCATGTTGATTTTCAATTAAAAGGGAGTTGAACAGGCAAGCTCATATATAATATTCTTCGAGCATTGATAAGTTTGCAGGTCTTATCTGAGAGACTGTTGTTGCCAACAGAAGGATACCTCTCTGAGAGAAGCAATACTCTTTGTGAGCATTAGAATGCTGCCCCCCGTACCTGGATTCTTATTACTTTGCTGTTCCTTTGTTGTTTTTGTCATGAGAGCTTTCACCCTAGTTTTGTAATTCATAAATAAAAGCAGACTGTCAATGCTGAGAAAGTTATTTATTTTAGGCAAATATTAGTGGACTGGAATGACATCTGCTACACACAGATATTCCAAAGTATTTTCCCAAGAGTAGAGAAGACATTTATCAGATATACCAGGCCTAGGACTTCTATTGTCAGATAGTCACATATCATACACCACAATGTCTCAGAGTCAAAATCGTATTGTAAGTAATAAGATATTGTGGGACTCATAACATTGAGCGCAATGAAGGCAACCAATGCAGGCAACTTCAGACATGGAAAGCAACAACAGTGATAAATAATAGCACCTGATATAAATATGCCATGGAAACATTCACCATTTCGCAGTTCCTTACCTTCAAATAGAAATATGGATTGTTCAGGGCATTGTGAAGAGCAACACGGGGGGGAGCATTCAAACGTTCACGAAGAGTATTGGCTGCACTGAAGTACATCACCTCATGCAATGTCTGCATTTCTACAGGTACAAGATAATTTCTGAAAAAGCACCATGGAAAAATAGGATTAGGAAAAAATAAAAACCAAGATTAACCTTATATCATGAACATAATATCAAAGGCACAGACATTTTGTATACTGTTCCGTCATCATGTGACAATTAAGTTATAGTGCCCTAAATGTAAAAAGGGGAAGGGGGAGAAATATTTTTCTCCAATGTAAATTTGGAAGACGTCGGCTATAAAATGTTGACTTGCCTCAATACCTGATTGTTAGTGTTTGGCATTCCTTCCAAATGCAAATGGAGGAATATCCACTTAGACTGAAGAATTCTCTACTATATTTATCCTTCCCATATCTGCTTTATTTTGCTTTCATTCTGGTTTTATCCTCTGCCTCCTTCTATGAAAGCTACACCCCACAACACCCCTTCAGGTACTGTTCTTAAAGCCATATTTCTATCTTCGATGGTCCCTAAATACTCCCTGGGGAGATGGAGCTCTACAAATGCTGAAATGGTGCTTCCTCCAGTACTGGCGATCTTAACCTTTCTTAGTGACCAATTAGAGCAGTGGTTCTCAACCTGGGCTCCCGAGATGTTTTTGGCCTACAACTCCCAGAAATCCCAGCCAGTTTACCAGCTGTTGGGATTTCTGGAAGTTGAAGGCCAAAAACATCTGGGGACCCCAGGTTGAGAACCACTGAGTTAGAGCACAAGGCTTCTGAAGCTGATAGCAGAGCTTGGGGAGGCTTATATGGATATGGCCCGCCCTTCGATAGCTTCCTTCTAGCTTCAGGCTTCAAAGGCCAAAGCTAGTGCTTGATATCTGACCAGAAAACCATGACAAAGCAAGAATTTAAAGCATACCAATGAAGTAATCTGAAAAAATACAACACTCTCTTGGAAAAAGCTCCTTTCATAGCACCCAGTCATTTGCTAAAAGACTGCCTGAATAAAAAGACCCTTTTGCCTGACAAAAGGACAAGAGGGGGCTCCTCAGCCACAGTAAAACTGCACCAAGGAACATTCCCAAGAAAGAATAGATGCCATGTGTTCTTATTTTATGATCCTCACAAATATTCTTGATGATGTACTAACGGAAGTTCCTGAACTGATTTTTACATGCAAACCTTCGCAGAGCACATTACAGTTACCAATCCTTAATGTGACCAGAATATGTGCTACTGAAGCAGAATCAGGTACTTTTAGATAGGGTTGCATCTGGCAGACTAAACTGCATACGCTGAACAACAACAACCAACTTTTGGCCGCTGCTGGGGCCTATGCCATAAGGAGCATATACTAGGGAGGGTGCTATGACCCTCAGGCTAATTTCCAAAGCTCTCTGCAAACTATTCATTCAAACATCTGGCAAAGAGTGGCCCGAACTTTCTCTAAGGGCTATTGGGGCAAGGATGAAGGAGGAGACAGGAAAAAAGGAAGCCCTAAATCAAACAACCCCTTTGGCCTCTGTCCCTTTCCACTCTTTGTTTCAGCCTCACACACCACCACAATGTAGCCCTTGATACTTTCTGGAAGGGAAAGCATCCCTTAAAAAGAAAAAAAAGCTGCATCCCTCCTCTATATAGTGAAACTGTTTACGAAATTACGAACACGAGACACATTGGTAGCTTGTCAGAATGTTTCCAACAGGTGCATACTGTATATCCAGTTTTAGACTTTTAAGTCCATATGAGAAATATAGATGTTTGGTTTAGATGTCTCTTAGATTCAAAGTATATGTGACCATACAATTTTTTCTACTTTTGAATTCTTTTAGTATTCCCACAATTTGTTAAATAATATCCTCTTGTAATATTCTGGATTGGGGAACTGTAGGACTTTAGTGATTCCAGTACAGCAGTCACAGCTGATATAACATTCAATCACATTTTCTCAATTCAGATGTCATGGGAACCTATAATTTAATGAAGTCTAGAATTACTCAGCTAAAGAGCATGAAAGAAGTGATAAAGGATGGAAAGGAGACAGATATGCACATATGGACCAATTCCTGGTCCCATGACCATAATTCATCACATATGATCTCAGTGTTTGTTGACCAATTGACACAAATTAACCATACAAACTAGGCAACTGCCTTCTTGGGCATTGATTTCTAGTGGAACTTAAATAAAAACTTTAAATGCATATTTTAAAATTGTAGTGCTTACTTTACAAGGCTATCTACAAAGTCAACAATTTCAAAACGGAGCATTTCAAATTTCGTCAGTTTCTTAAGTCTTCTTGATTCCTTCATCTCCAACAAAGTCTAAAGCAAAAGTAATGCAAAAAAAAAGACAATTCCAAGTTAATATGCTAGGCAAGCCATCTGTCAAAGTTAATGAGGTTATTGGATTTTTCAACTGAAAACAACGAATGTTCCCAACAATGGAAGATCATTACAAAGAGTATTTGCTGTAGTTATCTAATATATTGTGCTCCTTAGCTGCAATAGTTATTTTGCCAATATTAAAAATAATGGAATGATGTATGAATTTCAGCCTGACATTCTAGTCCCCATTAAGCCAAGAAATTTTCTGCTTTACTCTGGGTCAGCTTTGGCTAACCTACTTCCCAATATTGCTGTGACAATTGAGTTGGAAGGGGCCCTGTAGACCATCAAGTACAACTCCCTGCTTAACACAGGATCTCCATCTAGAGCAGTGGTTTGCAACCTATGGGTCCTAACAGCTAGTAAACTGGCTGGGATTTCTGGAAGTTGTAGGCCAAAACACCTGGGAACCTACAGGTTGAGAAGCACTGAGCTAGAGCATCCCAAGCAGGTAGCTGTCTAGCCTCTCTTTGAAGGAGACCCCACAATCTCTCTGGGTTACTGGTTCCATTAACAAACTATTCTTACTGAGAAGTTCCTCCTCATGTTCAGTCAAATTCTAGTCTCCTGTAACTTAAAACCATTAGACCTAATTCTACCTTCTGAGGCATCAGAGATCCAGCCTACTCCTTCCTCTCTGTGACAACCCTTGAGGTATTTAAAGGGTGCGATCATGTCACCTTTCAGTTTTCTCTTCACCAGACTGATTACGGCCAGATATTTGTATATGTTTTGTTCTCCACACTTCTTATTTTCCTTCTTGCCTTTCTCTGAACCTATCCCACTTGTCTATATTCTTAAAAGAAGGCCCACAGTACTTCAGATAAGGCCTGACCAGCACATAACAAAATAGCACTATTACTTCCCTAGACTAAAATAACTATGCTTCTTTTAATTCAGGCTGAGATAGCATTTGCCTTCGTTGCTACGCATTACACAATGGGCTCACATTTCAATTTAGATCAACAATAATCCTAGTTTCTTTTTCACATGTAGTACAGCTGAGTCAGGTATCCTCCCATTCAATATATGTGTATTTTGTTTTTGTAGTCTAAAGCTCCTATCATCCAAATAAGTAATGGAACAGCATTGCAGGTTCAAACCCAAGCAAAGCTGAGTAGTTAAGCACTGTTTTAAGCTTAGAATATTCTGGCAAGAAAAGAACCAATAAGGAATAGAAATGTCAGCTCAGAGAGCACCTTCATCTTTTCACACAATGAACTGTGCTGGTATTTCAAGACTGCAAGCTCACATTAAGATTTCTCTCTTTTGTTGATTTTAATTCTACAGTTCCTAATGATGTGTGCCAGTTAATCTGGCCAGTCTGTAGACTAGTAACGTTTTCACAAGTCAATGGCTACCTCTTAAGTGTGCTGACCTTTTGGAGATGATACAGATCTGTCTTCTTCTGAAGTTCTTTTAATGAGGATATAGATGTCTCTTGATCTTCATTAATTTCTACTCTCAAAACAAAAAAATAGAGGTCAGATTTGGACACTAAAATGGTGGGTAAAATCTGTTGCTATTGCTTATCCAAAGAAGAAAAGGAAGAAAAGGGGAAGTTAGAAAACCCTGGGCTGAATTCAGCTTTACACTCACTGGAGTTCTGCTACTAAAAGGGATGGGGGAGCAATTTTTCCCACTTCCCATTTCTTCGATGAACTACCTCCCATGGTATTCCTAGGGTTGAGGGGATGTGAAAGCATTGGAAATAACTGCACCCAATCTCTGGGCACATATCCTTTTGGAAATAAATGGCAATCATAACCTTATTAACAAGGGAAAATGATGTCATATCCGTTTGGCAAATGTGAATCTCCATGAACATGTGGAGAGCACCTTTTGAAAGCCACTAGTCAAGAAAAGCATGACCTTGTCAGAAGTCAACCCTTTGAATAAATGATATTTGTAAGCATTCATGTAATGGCAGACAGATAACTCAGCTGTTAAACTGAAGAACCGTGTCTTTGAACTGCCAAGGACAAAGGCATGCCACTTCAAAAAAATATTTGATTAGCAGAGGATGGTTGTTTCTTTGAAGTAGAAATTGCAGTTGCAATTGTAACTGCAGTGGTAATTGCCCAAAAATATATATACTCCCTTGAAACCTCCTAGTGCACTCAGAAATAAAAAAAGTCTTCTTTGAAAAATAACATACCTTGTTTACTCACAAACATCTTGTATTAATTCACCATACAGGCACATTTCTTATTAAAGTTCAGTTATAGATAGCATATAGCTTCCCTCTGTGTTGAGTATACAGGGTATCATTTTTAATCAATAGTCTATAGTCTATAGATATAGTTGTACTCAAGTCCAAAAGCATACAAGTGGCAGAGGAATAAGAAAGAAAATATTTTTCCCCTTCTTTGTCACATAGCAAGCCTTCGCTAGAATTTAGTTTCCTTTGGAGAGAAGGCCATTCTATTGCAGAAAAACAAATCTAACTCTACTATGTCCTGAGAAACTTTCAAGCCATTTTATCCTTCTCCCCCTATAACAGCCTTCTGCAGTCAAACAAGAGAAGATTAGGACTTAAAGAATAAAAGATAAGATGCAGCAAGACTGTGAAATCCCTCAGCCTTACTTAATCTCGTATTAAGTCTTATTGGGCATGTTCTCTGAAACAAAACAGCTCAGTTCCGTTGCATTCCACTGAGCCTTTACTTATTGTTTTTAACTAACACAAACACACATGTACTCACTTCTGGTTCATCATTCCCCACCCGCAACTGCCCTCATGTAAAATCTTTAAGACAGAAAAGAGGCTTATTTCCTAAAGCCTCGGGCAGCAGAGATTTGCCAAATAAAAACAAAAGCACCAATAAAAATAAAACAGAGCTTGACAACAACTTCCTGATCTATTCATCTTTGATTTCTACCTATTCCTGTTAATGGTGCAAATAACAGGGCTCTCTTCAAATTCTCCCAATATCCCACATATTTGTAATTCTCTTCCCACATTTTTGAGCTCTCAACTGTAAGGTTTCGACATTAAGCTCTTTAATATATTTAAACCTCATATTTGCCAGCTCCCTAATTCATGTAATCTTCCCATAAAATTTATATTCCTTACAGCTCAAAATAATCCCCTCCTTCAGTTTGTGCATCACTCTTGACGGATCCAAGGCAGAAAAGAGCCACTAGGGAAAGAAAACCTCTCCCTGGGGCAGTTTTTTTTTTCCTAATCAGGTTCATTTCTGGCCTCTGCAGTGGCTGAGGGGAAATGGGCAAGGTTTTACAAAGGGAGGACTAACAGGGAAAGGAAGCGTTATGCGCTCCTTTTCCTCTGCAGATCCTCCCCACAAATTATATACATGTGCACAGCGAAGGTAAACACGGATAGCCCCTTGTTTCTTTGGACTCATAGGATACAATTATGCTTTGCACAGTTCTTTCAATATGCTAAGGAGTGTCTCTGGCAACCAGAAGAATGAACTGTTTACTCATAACTGGTTCTTTGGAGTGTCACTTGTGGACTCACCTAGAAGGATCGTTTTGCACCTATCTGTGTGTGGCAAAGACCACAAGTTGCTTAAGTAACTGGTTCTTCAAGCAGTCATCTGTAAACTTACACAAACAGACACTGATTTACCCATTACTGTGAGACAGCCCACAAGGAAGAATAGTGTTCTTCCTTCACTTTATGGTCTAGTGTTTGCATTATTATTCTACCAAAATATTTCAGAATTCTGGTAAATCTGTAGAATTGCGTTGCTAAGTGCCAGAGAGCTCTTTAATCCAGTTGAGATTTTGAGACTAGAAGGTACGTATGGCTGTGGGGATTATTTTAAAACATGTATTTTTCTTCACCCCCTTTCACCTCTCACATTATTTCAAAACATCCCCTATCCATTTGGAGCAGCCTAGTGCTGCTTCCCAATGGGAAGTTACAGAGACGTGCGGGGGTGTAGGTCAAAATAAGGCTTTTCCATTTCCTGAAGCTTTCACTGGATCAACCCATGTTTTGTCAGCAGATGGGATGCAACTAGACACAATGTGAGATCTTTCTACTGCCCAGTTCCATCTCACTTTTCAATCTTAAGAAACTCTAAGCCTGGATCTACACTGCCCAATATCCCACGATCAGATCCCAGATTATCTTCTTATCCCAGATTATCTGGCACTGTACACTCATATAATTCAATTCAAAGAAGATGATCTGGGATCTGATCCTGGGATATTGGGCAGTGTATATCCAACCAGGAGCCCCAGTGGTGAAGTGTGTTAAAGCACTGAGCTGCTGAACTTGCAGACCGAAAGGTCCCAGGTTCAAATCCCGGGAGCAGCATGAGCAACTGCTGTTAGCTCCAGCTTCTGCCAACCTAGCAGTTCGAAAACATGCTAATGTGAGTAGATCAATAGGTACCGCTCCAGCAGGAAGGTAACGGCGCTCCATGCAGTCATGCCGGCCACGTGACCTTGGAGGTGTCTACGGACAACGCCGGCTCTTCGGCTTAGAAATGGAGATGAGCACCAACCCCCCAGAGTCAGACATGACTGGACTTAACGTCAGAGGAAAACTTTTACCTTAACCTATATCCAACCTAAGCAATCCACAGTGAGTAAAGACCCTTTTAAAGAAGGATATCTTCTAATTTATTCTTCAAAACATACTACTTACAAGAATGCTCTATATATACGGAAGGCGTTTTCCAGTTTATCAATATCTTTGGTGACTAATTGGGGGGGGGGTGATGGTGGAAATTAAATTTGCAACACAATCTAGCAATTTAATAAATACCTTCAGGATGTTTAAGTTGACTCAGGTACTCTTCTATTTTCTCTAAAGAGTTTCCTAGATGTGCTGCAGGAGAGGATTTCAGAATCTCCACACATTTTTCAAGAATGTCCACTAACTCATCCGTGGCCATCATCCTGAAAGAAAACAATCCCAACAACATTTTTTTAAAAACATAATATATACACACAGAGCAACTAGTCAAAAGGAAGAGGGAGCAGGCTTGTTTTCTGCTGCCCTGAAGAACAGGACTTGAAGCAATGGGTTCAAATTACAGGAAAGGAGTTTCCACTTGAATATTAGGAAGAATGTCCTGACCATGAGAGCTGTTCAACAGTGGAACTCTCTGCCTCAGAGTCTGGTGGAAGTTCCTCCTTTGGAGGCTTTTAAACAGAGGCTGGGTGGCTATCTGTTAGGGGTACTTTGATCATGCTTTTCTGCTTGGTAGAGGGTTGGACTGGATGGCCTCGTTTGGTCTCTACAAACTCTATAATGTTATTATTCTAAGTGAACAGCCACATGAATGTGTGGATTAAAATAATTTTAATTAGATACATTTACTTGATAATAATAAGGATAAACCTGCTTGTTTATGTTCAGAATTCATGCTCACATTTTAGCTCATGCTCCACAAAGCCAGGAAACTGGAAACTAAGGTTCATGATTCGACAGACACGTCTCTGTTCAAGAGTGACATTGTGAGAACAATGTAATGAACTGTGTTTACAATTTTGCCTTGGTCATTCAAGCCCAAATCCAGATGTGAAAGATGCAGTATGTGGGACAAGAAAAGGCGTACTACTTTGTTCTATATTGCTTTATGAACCTTCCTGCAACTAGATGCTGGTTTGTGGCTTCCATTAGTAACTGGGAGGATGAGTTCAACAGTCAGAGACAAGGGCTTCTAATGACTGGAAGGTGTAGTGCTTGTAGAGGTATGTCCTATAACAATACAGTGACTGATAATAAGAAACACAAAACCAAGGTTTGAAAACGATTCACCTGTTTTGGAGATGTTTAAAGAATGGCCTTGATAATGCTTGAATGAAGGAAGGTACTGATTTTCAGCAAAAATGGGATGCTTAATTATTTATATTATTGTGTATTTGTGCCAATGTTTCTTCCCTTTGTTTAGCAGGCTCACAGGGATTTATGCTGATTCATACATCTCAGCCTACACATCTTTTCTGCACAAGCTGAGGATACAAAGAAGTGTTATGCTAGTGGAGGCTGCTTACCCCCTTTCCCTTGTCATTTCTTTCCATCAACATGACACCACCCAATCTGTTTTATCCCTACTAAAGCAAATTCCAAAGCAACCCCGGCCAGAACAGCTAGATCTGGCAGCATGCCTGCTAGTAGAAATGCCAACATGGTGGTGAATGAATAAATTTGTCATCAGATTGTAATTTCAAATCCAAAGAAAGAAACCTATTTAAGAAACACAGAAATGCTGGACCACTTTAACAACCACTATGTCAGACTACACAGAGAAGCCATTGAAATCCACAAGAATGTGGACAATTTCAACAGAAAGAAGGAAACCATGTAAATGAACAAAATCTGGCTACCAGTATTAAAAAAAAACTCTAAAATCAGTACAGTAAACAAAGAACAACACTCTGAAAACAAAGGAATTCCAGACAAGAAACAATCAGGGCCAGCTAACACCTCCCAAAAAAGAATTCCCCCAGACAGGGAGCAGCCAGAATATGAAGCTGAAAGGCCATTCAATGCTAATAAGATGGCCAAATTGCAACATTCACCCTTGCCTCAGGCAGACAAGAATTCTGTCTCCCATTCTAGACATTCCACAGATATATAAATCTCACTTGCCCAGTTTCCAACAGACCTCACAACCTCTGAGGATGCCTGCCATAGATGTGGGTGAAATGTCTGGAGAGAATGCTTCTGGAACATGGCCATACAGCTCGGAAAACTCACAGCAACCCAGTCAACTAGACTGTCAGTTAAATCTTTTTTCAACAATGATGAAGAAAAAGCAACAGCCAGAGCGGTGTAATAAATAAGGTGACAGAGAAAGGAGGATCAGGTTCAAAAGTCCAGTCAGAATCCAATCACTGTTCTTCAGCTTTAACCTATTTCAAGGGAACATTAGTAGGGTGAAAATGGGATAAAGGGTAGTCATGATTGCTGTGTGGAACTCCTTAAAAGGAGTTTGGGAAGAAGAACATAATAGCGCACAATGAACAGATTCAACAGCTAACTTTTTTCTCAAAGGACTAGTTAGCACAAATGAAAAATAAGTTTGTCTCTGCATTCCATTCAGCAAGTCTAATATAAAGGACAGAAATGTGAATTAAAAACTTTAATTTTTCTACAACAATGTCACCAGTTACAAAAATATTCTGTTGGCAACATCTTAAAGAGCTTTGAGGTCTTTTTGAATAGTAAATGGATGCATTTAAATAGCTAAATTACAAAAAGAAAATGGAAAGACTACCTCACCAGCTGAATGGCAGATTCATACTCTTCTGTTTCCCACACTTTCTTCTCCAAACATGCACAGTACAATTCCCTGATCTGTATATGGAAAATAATGTTTCAGAAACATAAACAATGTTTACAGTAAGGAGTACTAAGTTACTGTAGGACTATTTCCTTCCAAAACTTACTATTAAACATGGGGGAGTCAATACCCACACCAAAAGATCTTAAAAACAATTTGACCTTTTTGCTGATGAGCCAATATGCAAAGAAACTAACTGAAGATATATATGTATGCATATGATACGTGCAGTTCCCTGGATTCTACTGAGGCTTGGCTTCTGAAGGGAGAACCCTACCACTTGCACCAGGAATATAACTGCCTCCCCCTTTTTTCTTTTCTCTTGCCTTTTTTCAAGGCTATAGTCTTCATTAATATTGCTACCGCCCCCTTCTTTGAGAGTTATCTCCCTTTCTCTCTCTGATTTCTTTAGTTCCCATGGATAGTTCCTTCAAGGCTGAGAGGAAAGGGAGGGAAAATCAAGACCAGATTCTTCTTTCTCCTTGTTGCTCTCACTCCTGGAAACTACAGGGTGATTGGAAGGGGTGTGTGTAACAACATGAGTTATTGCACTAGGATGTCAACACCCTTAATGGCACCAATGGTACATATGTAAGGGGCAAATGAATAGACAGAAATGAGTTAAGCTGTGCCAGTGTGTGGGGGGAATGATACAGAAAGTGTATGTTTGATTAACTGTTTACCCACAGCCTCAGGAATAGGATGATGATTATTATTTCAAATTTGTATGGAAACATTCCAATATAAAAAGAGTCACAGTGGTGCAATGGGTTAAACCCTTATGCTGGCTGAACTTCTGATCTGAAGGTTGCAGATTCGAATCTGCGAGACAGGGTGAGCTCCCATCTGTCAACTCTAGCTTGTGGGGACATGAGAGAAGCATCCCAGCAGGATGGTAACACATATGGGTATCCCCTGGGCAATATCTCTGTAGATGGCCAATTTTCTCACACCAGAAGCGACTTGTAGTATGTTCTCAAGTTGCTTCTGACACAATAAATAAAAATTCCAATATAACTATTATATTAGGAAGGTATGCATTTACTTATTTCTTTCTTCTCCCCCAATTTAAAGATCCTTGATGATGCACTGTAGGTTTTTAAATCTTGAATTAAGTCTTGGGGGTCTGCAGCAACAAAATATATTTAAAGGATGTTTCTGGTAAAGAAAAGGTAAAGAATCATTGCTGTAAATATTCAAGATCTCAAAAGTATACATACTTGTTTTCCTAATGGATACTTTGGAAGAGAAGATGTAAAAGCATGAAGACAACGTAAAACTGGGAAATAATTTTCATGGTAAGTATGTAGGTCTTGCAGCAAAGCATATACCGTTTCCTAAAATAATAAAGAAAATAGAAGGATCCTGATTAATACTTACTACACCAGTCAACAGAGGACTTCTAGCATTACAATAGAGTTACAGAAAGCCACTGTCCTAAAAGGCAGAAGCTGGATTTTAAACATCTAAAAAACACAATTCTGGATTTTGCAGCAACTTTGAACTATTTTAAAAGCTTTTATAGATAATTTGTGCTGAATACCTCCTGAAATGATTAAGGCTAAAATGAATGGCTTGGTATTTTTAAAAATGAAATTCTGTTAGATAGCATTTTTAGTACAAATAGTAGCAGAAAAAGTCTGTTTAAAAGGATTAGCAACATCACTGTAGTGGACATAAGGCACCATCTCAAGGAAAAACCTTCATAAATACATAAACAATTCCTAGCTGTAGTGATGGAGCCTATAATGGGCCTCAGAAGGTTACCTTACTGCAAATAAGATAACCAGAGTACTTCCTGAGATGCTGAACTATTCACCCTGTCATGGTATTCCAAGAGATAAATGGCCCTGAGAATTAGCTGGCTTCACATGTAGCTGGAAACTGGTTGGGCTTCAGTCTCCCCTCCTATTTCTGCCATGTAATGAGAAACAAGAGTGATCTCATTTTAGCTGCTTCAGCTTCTGAGAGCTCCTTTTTTGCAGCTGTTTAGGTAAACATTTTAAAGTTCTTACTTTGCAGCAATGCTCTACATGGGTGAAGGTTCTCAACTTTAGATAAAACACTAAGCTTTCCTTTGATTATGAAACACACATGGAAACAGTGGTTAACCAATAACATTTTCTTTTACACCATAAAAAGAAAGAAGAGGGGAGAAAAACTACAAGAAGTACCAGCCCCATTAAGACTACTTTTTTATTTGGAACAAGCACCTGTGAATTCAAAAACTCACTTCTCAAGATGCAGTACCAGTAATTCATGCTAGTACTGGCAAGTAATACATCTCTTGAGATCTAGTGCATAATACACAGTTAACCTCATTTGTTTTTAAGATAACTTTAGCTCAACTTGAACAAGCTGTGGCATATGTGGAGCTCATGGATTTGAAGCCAAACCTTATCTCTTGGCACCTGACAGACTGGAAGCTAATTTTGTTCTTCTTGCTAGAACAAATCTCATTGTACTTCCTATAAAGATAAAATTAAAAGTGTGCACATTTTTCAAATCCTTATAATGGCTCTCTGTGTCTAGGGAGTAACTGATTACATATATCTTTGATATGAGCCAGAAGACTTAGTGTTGCAACAATAAAAATTTTTTGGAAAAATGCTCGTCTTCTAAAGAGATGGCAATTTGCTCTTGTGTAGCAGAACTGAGGTTATATCCTCCTATCACACATATTTCACTTTGCAAGATCTTCAGGCCTTTGCAAATTTAAGGTAAAAATCAATTTGTATGACTTTTCCCTCATATTTTATGGTTACATATGACAGATAATTTTGTGCTAGGTTCTTTTGTTTGATGGCACTGGGATACTTCTGACAGGATTTTCGATTAGCCTCAATTGTTGCTATAACTTTGAAATAAAATATGACAATTCCCAAAGAAAGGAGATTTAATCCAGCTTTATGAAAGCCCTTTCAAGTTAGAAAAATGCAGCACCGAGATATTGGTGCTTTTACTGCTGTTTGCTACTTTATCTTTCTATGGATGAGTGATTTCCAGCCATTCAAGATGAACTCAAATCTCCACAGACTTAGGAAGAGGTGGTACCTGATTTTTCAGAAATAATCCTTCACTTGTAAGATAGCAGGGCAGCATTTTAATGCACATTAGATGTCTTTTTAAAAATACATTTTGCATTACTTGTGTCTGTCAGGAGGGTTTTGTTCTGCTTGGCCTCATACTTTTTACTTCTTCAAAAGACAGGAAATAAGGGGGAAACTGGGCATATCAAAAAGCTTTCATGTCAAGCAGACAGAAATTTATGTATCATTCAATATGCCAAGCTTGCTTTGTTAACATTAATAATTTCTCTCACTGTATATATAAAAATATAAAACTTGATATTCTACAATTGAAAGTAAATCTTACTAAATTCAGTTGTTATTTCCCAGTTAATAGATACTGTACTGGGCTGGCTGCAAGGATCCTACACAAGCTCACCAGTGGCAAATCTACTCGTTAACACATGAAAACAAGCTACAATAGAGTCTCACTTATCCAAGCCTCGCTTATCCAAGCCTCTGGATAATCCAAGGCATTTTTGTTGTCAATGTTTGTATAACATGATGTTTTGGTGCTTAATTTGTAAAATCATAACCTAATTTGATGTTTAATAGGTTTTTCCTTAATCCCTCATTATCCAAGATATTCGCTTATCCAAGCTTCTGCCGGCCCATTTAGCTTGGATAAGTGAGACTCTACTGTACTTGCATGTCTTGCACTTGTACTTTTCCTTCATATACTTGCTACAGTTCAATGAGGTATCTTCCTTATTAGGTCAACCAAAAGCCTTCAATGTATCTGAACCAATAAATCATAGCATGTGCTGAAGAAGTAATGAAATGTATGGTGGTGGATGTGGTCCAGAGGGAAGACATTCATAGAGTTGGAAAAGACTCCAAAGGCCATTCAGGAATATACCATCAAAAGGACTCCCAACAGAGCTAAGAGGGAGCCATGAAGAGAGTTCCATCTTGTCTCTTTGCATCAGCTGGAGGCCCCTCCCCGCAATAACATGCTATGCTAGTTTTATATATATGTATATGTGTGTGTGTGTGTGTGTGTGTGTGTGTATATATATATACACACATATATATACACACACACACACACAATATAATTTACAATAATATATAATAATAACATATTGTATATACATATAATATTAATATTATATTGTAATACGATATAATACTAATAATACAATATAATAATATTACAATATATTGATACTGTACAATATAGTAATTTATTACCAGTATTGTACTATGCTAATATAATATTGTATGTAAATTTAATTTGTAAGCCGCTCTGAGTCCCCTTCGGGGTGAGAAGGGCGGCATATAAATGTAGCAAATAAATAAATAAATAAATAAATAAACAAACAGAAGGTCAGGATTATCCATGTCACTGTATTTCTGGTAAAAATGACCAAACAACATTCACCCATCGGCCAAATCATGAGATAATATGAATCATTAGTAAAGAAGGTTATGTGAGGAAAGAGGAAAAGAAGGAGAGCGTGTTAAGGAGACACAATGAAGGAAGCCACACCCTGTTACAGGATTCCAGCAGAACTTTTGATGATACTGTTTCTTGGCAGTCTATAAGTCTAAACCAGTGGTTCTCAACCTGGCGTCTCCAGTTGTTTTTGGCCTACAACTCCCAGAAATCGCAGCCAGTTTATCAACTGTTAGGATTTCTAGGAATTGAAGGCCAAAAACATCTGGGGACCCCAGGTTGAGATCCACTCATCTAAACCACCTTGACATTTTTTTCAGTTTATGCTAATAAAGTCTGCAATGGGGAATTTTGCTTGTGCACAATAATTCATATTAGTAATTTAGATTGACATTTTAAGGCAAGATGTATGAACACAATTTATATATAGGCAAGTAAATTCAAATGCAAAATGAACAGAGGCAAATGTGCATAATTCTATATAGCAATATACCAGTACTAACAAAGTTCAAACATTATTACCTACGTTTTAAAAAAGAGGAATACCATTTATCTTGCATATATACTGGAAAGACAAAGACACATATTGAATTCTTTGTTTAGATTGAAAATTTGAATGTCTGATGCAACATAATGTACTTTTCAATATCACATTGCTTTAACCTAGATATATTATCCTTATTTCTTAAATCTCTCAATTTAAAAATATACCTTTAGGCCTTCATCATCTGTTAGTAGTATAGTCTGCTTGTTTGACACTTCACTTTCAACAAACCTAAAGAAAGGGGAGGGAAGGCTAGTTTCAAAATATGCATAATATTGTTTTCAACAAATTTCTGACTAGATAATAATATTGTGAAATTTGAATTCATGTACTCAGTGATGGTCCATTGTGACTAAGTCCCAGTGGTGGTAGAGATTGTCCCAATGCCCTTCCTATGGCGTTTCATAGAATTAGAGTTGGAAGAGACTCCAAGGACCATCCAGTATAATTCCCTGCCATGCAGCAACACACAATCAAAGCACTCCCCAAAGATAGCCATGTGAGGTACAGAATAGCAGCCAGAAGGACTAGGATGATTAACAGCAAGGACAAGAAACATGTACAATGAAAAAATGAAAGGAGATAAAGAAACTGAGGTGAGTACAGTAGGGAAGGCACACAGGTCAACCACTGAAAGGAAAAGGCACCATTTTATTTCATACTGTGTTGGCAGACTGTCTTGTGTTTGCCTAATATTCTTGCAAGGACTTGTATAAGTGTGTATGAAAAAAGGAAATAGTGAGTGAGTATCAAAATATTATTCTGCTTCATCTTATTCAATGCTTTGCACTGAAATCACAGACAAGTCTGAAGCCCTGCACACCTCATTTTAACTTGAATTCACTGTATCTGAGACCTCAAAGCCTTTCCAGCCTACGCTTTTTCCTAAGGCCTGGTCTTGACTTCAAGGACCTCTGTTACTTGATCTTTTTTTAAAGAACTCTGTCAACCCCCCCCCCCCCCCCCCCGAGCAATTCACGTTTTCTCTGCTTAGCTCCGGGAAAATTTAGAAAACTGTCAGTCTTGTACTATTTCCTCATTCTAAAGTAACTGTATTTATACTAGCTTGTTATCAACTTTATTTACTTACAGTTTGCCATTTAGGAAACTCTACCATAATATAGTTTGTGTTCCTTTTCAATAGGATCATTATATATATTATACAATTTAGATTCTTGCATATCCCCATTTTGAACATGAGTTATTATAAAATCTCTTATGGGGATGTATATCTGGAAAACATTTGATTTCATGCATACAAGAGGGCATATGTGCATGCCTAGAGCATTTCCCATAACAAGCTGTTCCAAAAGCAAATCAATTTTCAATTTAAAATGAAGCTTGCTTTTTCAGCACAGTTAGCACAGTGACTGTCCTGTGTCCCCCATGCAATGGAATATGATCATTTGTAGGACAAATGAAAACGACAATGATTTGCCTGCTTTTCTTCTTTTAAAAGAGACTCAAAGCTCTACAGATGGATCTATGCAGTACTTTTGCAACCTCCTAGTAATATCATACTCAACTATTAAGTTCACATATAATTATGCATGCACATTTTAGATGCATTCCAACTGAAGACACATTTGCATAGAACAGCATAATATAACACTGGCCACATTTTGATGCCTCAAGTGTTAGATCTGTTTCTGGGTATATTTGACTTGCTGATTCCAAAAATGGCACTACTTTTCCCCTATCCACTCTAGTTTTTGAGATACAGAACAAATGTCCTCTACCAGTCTTCATTTGCTTGCCCACAGAAAACCATGATAACCACATCTAAGAAACAAGACCTTATGCGGTCTAGCCAAAGCAGTTTTGTGAATCAGCACCCCAAAGAATCCCAGGCACAGGTAAAAAAAACCAAAGCACCAATAAACATTTTTTTTGTTTGGCCATGTAATTTTTTACCTTCTAAAAGATGACAGTCTTCGAATATTTTCACACTGATTGTGTGATAAAGAATCAACTCTCTTCTTAGCTTTGTAAATCTCACAGCACAACACACTGAGTGGCTGGGAATAAAAATGCTCCAGAAGAGACAGCTGCAGAAACAAAGCAGTCAAAATGTACTCTGATTACGGGATCTGAAGCACATTGGAAACGTATGATGACTCGATCATTCAGTTAGTAATAAAATGCATTTCCAATAAGTCTTAAATTCCACAATGGATTACTGATTAGACTACTAATATAATTTATTGAGATCCAAATTTGTGGCATTGTCACAGATACTGAGATGTTACTGAGCAGACATAGTACACATTATCCCACAGAAATGCATAACATCCTACCTCCTCTTTAATTCCGTTGAAAGACTGCTTGCTCTACAGGCACTTTACTTGAGCAGTTTAACAGATTTATCATTTTGCATCAACACGTCCTGTAAATTCCACTTTCAGCATGTGAGATTATTCAGACAAATCCTTGGTGTTTCATTTCAGTTCTGTGAGATTCATACCCAGGTCCCCAGTTAAACTAGAAATTAGATCTGAACAATGTGTTCTACGTGCAAAAACTTGATTATTTGCATGAAGCTTTGATGCCTACAGCAGCTTCCTTCTTGATTTAATAGGAGAAAGCAGTTACGGACGCAAGGAAGCACCATGCTGATCTGCTGTCTCTTTTTAAATCAGTACTTCCCAAAGTGGGCAATATTGCCCCCCAGGGGACCCTGGAATGACTGGGGGGAGAGGGGGTAGTAACCTGGGGAGCAATTGGGGGCGTTGAATAAAAATAAGGGGAAGGTAGAAACATAAAGAAGAAAAAATTGGAAAAAAAACAATTTGCGCATGTTTCATTTGTTATATAACATACAGATAAAGTCATAGTGATCGTTTTATTTTCCAAATGAACACAGAAAATGCCATTTATAACTGATCAGTGGGGTCAAGGAGCCCCCGGTGGTGCAATGGGTTAAACCCTTGTGCTGGTAGGACTGCTGACCGAAAGGTCAGCAGTTCAAATCTGGGGAACAGGGTGAGCTCCCACCTGTTAGCTCCAGCTTCCCATGCGGGACATGAGAGAAGCCTTCCACAGGATGGTAAAGCATCCGGGTGTCCCCTGGGCAACGTCCTTACAGACAGTCAATTCTCTCACACTAGAATCAACTTGCAGTTTCTCAAGTTGCTCTTGACACAAAAAAAGTGGGGTCAAGATCGGCAACAGGTCTTAATGAGCAAGTGTTGACAGGTGAGCAGGTCGCACATCATCGGAGCACCCATCAGCAGGATTATGTGTATAATGACTTCTTTACAATATGATAATCTAAATAGCTGACACATATGTATTCAAATTTAGATTGTTTCTGATTAATATAAAGAGCAGGTAATGTGCAAGACAATACATTTTAAAAAATGTATTTCATGCTGCTGAGAAAGATATAGCCAAACATTAATAAATTGGTAGCAACACACCAGGTTCATCCTTCTCATTAGGATTTTTTAAAATGTTACTTGCAATTTTAAAAACATATTACCCTCCATTATCTTAATTTTCTGTGTGTAATGTGAATATTACTATGGTTGATTTTAATGAATAATTTGATAATTTTAAGCTTCAAGGTGTCTAACATTTTGCTTTTGTTGTAGGACATAGGTGAAAATATAGATACATAAAAGAACACAATTTTGTCGCTGCATCTTTCTGTTTGCTTACAGAACATAGATTTTCAGGGGGGGGGCTCTTCAGAATGTTGTTTTTTTTTCTGAAAAGGGGGTGGTAGGCCAAATAAGTTCAGAAAATTCTGATTTAAATAAATTGGACAGCCTGTCTGCATAAGAGAAAACCAGAGCCCCCTGCTTCATTTTTTATGTCTTTTTTCTTTGTTTTGTATTGTTCATTGCTTCTGGGGAAAATTCACTTAGTGGCTCCCTGCTGATGCAATGACTTCTGACAGCAAATTGGAGAGAGTAAATATTCCCATTCTTGCTTCTTAAGGATTAATTTACCTCTTGCTTCTGTCTGCACCACAGATATCATATGATTATGAATTATAACTAAATGTCTTATGTACACATTTTCTAATTTTGGTTGGTGTACAAAAAATATCTTATTTTTGTGCCATTTTCTAAATCATATAACAATTGTAGCTTAACATGGTCAGTGAGGTGGTTTGCTATGCTGCCTTAGTATAGTGAAGGGGGAGAGACACCTTTCCTGCCTCAGTTTTTGTTGCCATGGTAGAGTGATAGAGAGATGAGTCTTCTGATCTTTGCAAGGGGAAAAGGTGAAGATCAGGTTCACTGTAGCCAATATTGTATAAATATAGTACAGAAGAGTTGAGTGGAGGATGACTCCAGGGCAGGCAGAGACTGCTGATAGCATCAAAGATCACCTTCTGTACTTTCTACAGTATTGACTGCAGGCACCTGTCTATTACCTCCTCAAGATAAAGGAAAAAATAGCTTTCTTCCTCCTCCAACAAGGCAGCTGCCCAAGGTTTGGATTACTAAAGTAAGACAAAAGTTCTAGCAATAACCACAATATCTCACTTCTAGGTTTACTACCTCATTTGCTATTTGCAGATTCTGCTGGTGATTTCTAAGACTGACCATTGGGAAAGAAAACCTTCTGCAAATAGGCAAGCAGATGTCAGAAAAAAATCTTTTGGCCCATTTTTCTTCTCTCATGTTTATTTTGTTACATGCACAAAATTTCCCTGTTTGCAGGAGTATTCAACCACACGAACCCCAATGAAGAAATAGACATGTCATCCCTATCATGAAAAGGTGGTGAAAATTGATACGAAATAAACACCATCTAACTGACAAAGATAATCAGCTGTTCTTATCTCTGCTTACCTGAAACCCCTTGATGAAATTCTGGACAGAGAAATCATGGTACAAAAATATGTTGATTAGTACCTGAAGAACTTTCTCACTAAGTTTAAAGGGAAACTGACTTGTCAGAAGTAGCTGAAATAGAGAAAAATGAAGGTCAATCCATTCATGAAATAAGATTACAAAACAATGGTTTTCAAACTGCTGTTTATGAGATCTTAGAAATTTTCTGAACCTTAAGGGGGTTTCTCAATTAGAAGCTCAAAACCATATAACAAGCTTTCACTACTTCCCCACAGCGTAGAGCTTAGCTGGATGTTTTTAAAAAGCAGTGCTTCTCAAACACTTTCTCTTCAAGTTTTGGACTTCCGATTCCCAGAATTCTTGACTGTTGACCCTGCTGTTTGAGGTTTCTGGGAATTGAAGCCCAAAACATTGGAAGGATCAATGGTTGAGAACCAGTGCTTTTAAGCAACTCGTATAGAGGAAGTCCTACTCACACAGGTCTACTCAAATTGGTTGTTCCCTATGGCAGCCATTGGCTATCAGGTACTCATAAGTTGCCAGGGAGGAAAAAAACCCCAGTGTATCCAGTGGAAGCACAAATATGATGCCAGTTCCTGACACATTGGAGGAAAATAACTGCTCCCCAACGTTAAATGCCTGAAAAGCAATGCAATGCTATAGAATATTTAAAATGACTATGGGGTAAGGAGTGGACAAATCAATTTAGCAAGTATTATATGAAGAGTGTGTGTGAAACAGAAATAGCAATAGCTATTAAGACAGAAATTGATATCTGCTGATGTTTGGGTCCAGGACGTGACTGTATGCCAAAATCCATAGAAGCTTGTCCCATTATATATAATGTTTTTAAAAACTGCGTTCCTTACATAAAATGCAAAATCAAGGCCTGCTTTTCTGGATTTTTTTAAAAAATCCAGCTGTGAGTGGTTGAATCTGTGGTTACAGCAGGCCAACAGTGTCTGAAAAAATAATTTACCTAAGTATCCAAATATCATGATAGACAAATGATGTAATTAAGTCAAAAATAAAAATTTCAAATCCCGTTGGTTTCTCTGAAACTGAATAAATGAATTAAGCAAAGACAAAACTGTTCTGCCAAATTAAACACCTTCTTAAACTGCCTTTTAAAAAAACAGACATATTATTTATTAAAATCCTATATCTCTTTCAATTTATCGCATAATTTGAAATACAGCACATAAACTACATTCTTGTACTATTGTGGAATTCATTTATACTGCTTTCAGCATTTCAAAAAGTGTTGAAATGCATTTACACCACCAGCAGGTAACTGCAATTCATTAAATATCAGAATGGTTATCACTTCCTATACCGATTTCATAGGGATCTCATGCCCTGATCTTCACTGAAATGAAAGTATATACTGCAAAACCAGCAGGGTGGCTCCACTGCTCCAGAGAATCTTCAGATCTTAAAATATTTTTAAAAGACTGCTACTTTCAACAACAAAAAGCTGTACAAAATAATTTAATAAAACATATATTTCACTTTCCAATTAAATAAAACCAATTAATTACCTTATCAATTACTTTACTCAAATGTTCTTTGCAAGACAGAGACTGGAAGAGCTCTATACATAGCAAAGAGGAAACCGAGTGAGGAAGTAACTTATGGATGATCATTGGAGAAGTGGCAATTCCAAAAATGAGTACCAGTGGAAATTCACGTATGCAATGACTTAGGCCCATGAGAGAAAAACACAGGAGGAAAGAAAAATATAAAAATGCATAATCAGATGGCCATACACATTCACTATAACTATGTTGAAAAATTAACACAGTGAAGTAATATTAATGAGATGAAAAAGCAAGCAAACAGCAGAATTTTAAAACATAAAAAGTATAAATACCAGTACAAATTTAGCAGCCTGTTCTCTCTTTAAATCTTTCTAGTTATTGTAGTTTAAGACATGAATAACAGGAAATACACAGAACTGAATGCTGCTCTCTGAGTCTTATATTGTATCCTTCCAGGTGCTTAACAGATGCTTGACAGATTATATTGTGTTCTGCTAGGTACTTGACAGGTACTTGAAGTTTCAGACAGATATCTGATATAGCCATCCTAACACTGCTAATCAGCTGCTGTTCAGCTGGACATTTACAAGTTATATTGGCCTGCTATAGTTGATCAGCATATTTGAATTTAAGGAGATTTCTTCTTTTTTCCTCCATACAGTTCCAGAGTGCAAGTTATGACTAAAAATGATTTACAGGGCAGAAATAGCAAGTAAAACTGTCTGCAGCAAAATTATATATTAATCTGCATTAGTGAAAGATGAATGCATCATGCAAAGAAAGGCAATTTAAATATGTTTGCTTATGTGTATGATTTAATTGGTTCGGCTGGTGTGTAGAGGGGTAAAATGTTTTGGAGGGCACTAAGACACATTCTTAATTGCTGGAAATTCATAAGAAACCCCAGGACTTCAGATAATAATACTCATATATTTTGAGCTCATTGTCACAGGTTTTGTACTGGCGTTTATTTTTGACTTTGTATGAAATCATGGTGGGAACTCGTCCTATGTGAAAATCCAGTGTGTGAAAATAATACTTATTTCCTCCTTAAGAAAACTGTTGTCCATATACAAAATACTGCACACTAATACTCAGAGTAGACGTATCATCTGACTTTACAAGAAACTTTACAATGACATGCAACTTCTCCCATCCATGAGTCTACTCATTACTGTATTTTTTTAAAAAAAAAATTCTACAGTACTTCTCAGTAAGCTTCTGATTAACCTAAGCCATTTTCTATTTAGAAATTCAGGTGTTTTCCAATTTTCTTTAATTCTATAAATGCCTTTGAGATGCAGTTCTATAAATGCTTACCAACGAATAAATCTTATGTATATCTATTCAAACAAAAAGTTAGTTGGATGTACTTAACAAGTAAATATATGTACCACTGTAACTTCAATAACATACGCCTGAGAAAACATGCCCAAACTTGAAGGATTCTGCTGATTTCTATTTCTGTAGGAACTGTATGCATTCCTGTAGTCCCAGTCATAATTTTGGGGTAAAACAAGTCCAAATATTTAGAAAAACAGTAAAGAAAAAACTAGCATAAATCAAGATTTTTCATTCATTTCCTCTAGAAAATATAGTGAACCAGAACATTGCACTTTTGGAAACCCATATCATATTACCTGCTGATTGTTATGAAATCCTGCAGTACTTTGGATGAGAAACTTTCTATATTCTTGAAAATAACCACAACTGGAGGAGATTCACAATGTTTAGAAGAAAATATTCTTTTTTTGCATGGTGTTTCAGTATCTGCTTTCTTCAAATCACGGCACATGTGTTGGAAGATTGAAGAGAGGGAAATTAATGTACATGATCTGAACTTTGCTAGAACAAAATAAGGATGAATGCCTGCATCAGACAGCAACCTTGTAAACATTTTGACTTTGCTAAAGATATGATTCTATATAAAGAATCAACAACGCATTTCACTGTAAAATAGAAAAATAGAAAATAAACATAAGAAAAGAGAGAACAAAAATTCTTTCTGGAACAGAAACTACATCTTTCATTGTTATCTGTGATATATTTATTCTTTTTTTAAAAAAAAACTCCCATGAAACTATGTACAGCAGCAGGAAATGGCTGGGCTCATGGGGAAAGAAATATAATTTCTTGTATTTTAAATAGATATATGTGAGAAGCCTGAAGTGTTGGCAAAGGGCAGGGTAACGAAAGTTTCTTTACCAAAGGTACAGTTGCATTACCCTATTGAAAAATGGTATGTGCATAAGCACACATGAAAATGACTCCTCACCCTGCTTTTCCAAAGTGGTTGTGGGTAAGGATTATTTTGTAGAGAGAAAAAATAAACATACTATACTATAGACCTTTCCCTTTTGCCATCAAAAAATATTCCCAGTAGCACAACATAACACACAGGCAGTAAACCTGAACCTGGAGGAGCATAGTAAAATAAAGATGATTGAAAAGTAAGGGAATTCATCTCACTTACTACTTAGCTAACACAAACTGTCCCTGATCTCCCCCCTTCAATTCTTCCTAATCAAAAGTCTTCTGTCTTTTCCATCATCAGTTGAATAACTGCTGCAGTTACGGAAGGACTAGCCTCCAAAAAGTATGATACATTCACTCAATGTACCCTGGTGCACATTACTAGATAAATGCTATCCATTAAAAATCCATTATTTTCAATTTCTAAAAACAATAAACATGATATATACCACCACAAGTTGGAGTCCCTAATGTTTGCTGTCTAATTAATATATTATCTTGCTCAGTAGTGATACATAAATACAAAACATGTTCGACACTATGACTAACCCAAGGAACACTAAAATTATGTTCCAAATTAATCTACTTTCTCACTCAAATGTACTTGTACATAACTCTCTAAAGGGATACCAAACCAGGACACTTATTCATCTTCAAGCAACCTGACATGCTCAAAGAAGATTATTTAGCCACTTGGGGTAAAGCAAAGGAAACTCCAGACTACGTAGTAAATCTAGGAAACAGTTATGACAAACAGATTGGAAAAAGTGAAACTGACCTTGGTTACATTCCTATACCACTTAGTAAGTGATGTCACAGAGTAACGAATCCTGTTTGGAGAAATCTTGGAAGATTCTTCTTCATCAGATGAGTCCATATCTACTGGGCAACCCATCAGTTGAATCATCAGCTTCTGCAATAGGTTTTTAATGCCTTTAGAATGCAAAACAGATATTTAGGAAGATAAAACACTCTGAGTAGGTCTCTATGAAAGAAAAATTCCAAATACTTTTTAAAATTATCTGATTTTATGTCTAATTTTACTCATGGATACCCTAAAATAAACAATCTCGCACAACAGCAAACTAAACTGTTCAGTCACATGTGTTCACATGAACCAAAGATTATCTTACAAAATAAAATCAACCATTTTCCCCAAGTTGTCTTCTGAATAAAATAACTTTTATAGATTTGATGACAGTCCCTCGGAGTTGAAAATGCAGTGAATGGAAAAACAAGTGCTATTCAAGATTTGATTCTGGATGAGTCTGATGACCTGGCTGAATGAGACTGGTGTATGTTTGTGTGTGTGTGCATGCTAATCCTTCCACATATTCATCTGTATAAATGTGCATAAAGAATGTGGGAAGCCAGGACAGATGAAATAAATATGATGATGATGATGTTTGTAAGTGAAAGGTCCCATGTTGAATCTGGGAAACTTGAAATTAAATATCTTAAACATGGAACAAGCCTATCTATGCTAATTGGGCGGGGGGCATTTCTTACACCACAGATGCAATTTACCAACTGAAAAAGCCTCTACAAGTTGCTATATTTACCTGGACATTCTTTCGACTTCAGTGACACTACAAAAGGAGTAACATCATTCTGGAAAACTTCAGTGAGTCTTTTAAATGTCAGATCATGATCTGTAACATTCACACCTAAGAGAAAAATCAGACAAAATTAAGAACATAAGAGCCCTGTTGGATTTGATCAAGGACTGTTTACCTCTTTCCTTCTATTTTTTTCTAAGATAAACTGCAACATTGTAGCCTTTCTTCCAAAGGGATTTCCTCGAATCTCATGATTTTGGATTGCCCTTTTCTGCAATGTTCCTTGATCTACAGTATCTTTTGTTCTGATGCAGTGATTATATTTATACAGTATTCCAAATGTAGATGCACAATGGATTTATAAAAGTGAAGTATGACATTGTTTGTTTTATTTTCAAAACCTTTTCTAATCACTTAACATGGAATTTGCATTTTTGAAGCAGCCACACAATGAATCAATGTTTTCATCAGTTTATCTGTGTCTTTTACCATTTAAAGTAAATGGCAGATCAGGTAACTAATGATAATGTGTGGGTGGGTGTGCATCCATATGTTTAAATCAGCAGGATTTACATAAATGTTATTTTGTCAGTATTCAGCAACTGATTAACTGGGTCTACTCTGGTTGTATTGGAGATTTAAGCCATAGCTGTCAACAAGTTTCACTGTATGGCCACTTTTAAAATGGAGCAGAGGAACTGGCAATAATTGAGAAGGAAATGTCCTTTTACATTTGGGCCTGTGAAATGATAGATTTGGTTACGTAGTTATCAACTGTTGATGTGTAAAATACATTTTTATGATGTGAAGGGTGGTACTAGTGTACCTTTGCTCAGTCATATAGTTCCATCAAGAGATTGAGGGTTTGTGTGTTTTCTGACACTAAGAGCAATCTGTGTTTCTGAGGAAGTTGTATAGAGATCCTAAGGAACAGAAGGGCAAAATGTGGCTTCTTGGCAGCTTTGATGGTTTTGTTTAACTGCAGTCTCTGATTTTAAATAAAGCTATACTTGACAGGCAGTTCACACTCTATAAGGATCAGAAGGTTTGCCATTACCAGAAGGTATGTGGCTTAACTTAAAATTATTTTGGCCAATTCCTACTGTATAGCAAGAAATCAAACTGGGAAGTGATCTTGATTGCTACATATAATGCAGTAGACTCTGATAAAAAGCAGGGAAATACAGAAAAATAACTACTCTTTAGGATAGCTTCTATTTTCTAGAATAGCTTAGCAACTGCATTTGCAGAATGTATCATATACTGGCTATTATACAAAATAAAATTTGTGAATTTAATTTTGCAATAATAATGACAAAAGGCTCCTAGAGAAAACATATGTTAACATATACTTACCATTAAGATGGACAAAATGTCATAATACATTTGAACATATCTATGTAGCTGTATCTACATATTTCAAATCTATTTTGAACTTAGCTTTATTTCATTCATTGCATAACAAAAGCATTCATGTGACTAAAATGGATATGCATATAAATAGTTAACTAAGTTGTTCACTAGCAACAGATACATGCCAAGTCTTGCCTACAACCATATTCTTCTTGCATCCCATTCCCTTTGCTAGTTGTAGTGTACTTGCTGATAAGCCTAAAAGAATAATACTGCACAACATTATCAATAACACATGATTACAGAGGCCAATGACCTTATGAAGCTGTCATTAAGGACGACCAGTTCTCCTGTAGCTTTCCTCTTTCGGGGCTGCAAAACACAACCATGATCATGGCAAAATATGACTGTGCATTCCTAATAGGCTTGTGAGCTGATCTGTTTCAGCCATTTTCCTTCAGGCAATCCCGCTTCATCGGTTTGGTTGGATGGCCGTAATGGCAAGGGCTCAGCCGTCACGGTTTCCCATCCATAACAGGACCATGTGGCAGCTGATCATGGCTCCTCCTCCCCTTTTTGGGAGCACACAGCGCACAAAGATGACCTGCTCTGAACTGCTAAGACTTAAAATAATATGTTCCAAAAACATGTTTTTCCCAAAACATGGCTAGATTTTGAACAAAGGAATGGTTGCAGAGAGTTCTCATGGGAACTGCTTTCTAATTGTGCTTCCATTTAGCCACCTGTGAGTCCGTGGCTCCATTTGTTTACAGTCCTCATCAGTTGTTTTGGGATTTTAAAATGCATACATGTGCTGAAGTAGTCCACACCAGCATATTGCTACAAAATCTCATGTTCTTCTTGAGTGCAAGAATATACAGTCACATTTTTCAGCCTGATCTCAGATTTTAAGTGCACTTTTAAAACTTGTGTTTTTCAGCTGATGATGCAATTCTGTGCAGCAAGCCCTCTTTAGCTTGGTTTCTCTCGAATTTTAGGGCCTGTATAAAAGGGCCTTCAAATTTTAAAAAAACACACAGAAATTCAATTTGGAATGATAGGGGAAGCAATTTGTCTTGCAACTACCAAGACACAAGTTAAACTAATTTATCTTCTCTGTTAACTATAACTAACACACAATATAACAGATGTAGGAGAAAGGCTAAACAAACTGCGGCTGACTGATCAAGAAAGAATTAACTTTTGCCACAAGATGCAGTCTTAACCACTTGATGCCTATTCTATTTCCATATTATTTAAAGAAACACCTTGTGAACAAGTATTTGTATGTGAAGAGGAAAAGAAGAGGGGGGGAAAGCCAACGTATATAAAGTTTCTCTTTATTAATTACACCATGTCAGCAAATGTTTAATCTCTGGTCATGGAGGAACTGATGTGAAGCACTAACTGTTAACAGTCTAAAATCTTTACAGATCAGAAGAGATCCAATGGCCATATGTTCATCTTCAAAAGGGAGAAAAGAATACCAAAATTCCTGTGATTTTATTATAGAGGGAAGTGTAAAGAAGATGATTCATATACACCTAGAACACCAGTAGCAGCCGTTATTGATCCATAACCAACATAAAGTACTTTTTTTCAACATAAATTATAATACCGGTAATACTATATAGCACCTAATTTACTATTTACTCTCAAGCAGAATGTAGATACCACAGAGTAAAATGAGAAAATTCTGCAGGCAGATACATGAAAGGGAGGGATGCCTTAGAGCAGGGGTCCCCAAACTAAGGCCCGGGGGCCGGATGCGGCCCTCCGAGGTCATTTACCTGGCCCCTGCCCTCAGTTTTATAATATAATATATTGTATATACATATAATATTGATAATAACATTATAATGTAATACAATATAACACTAATAATAATACCATATAATAATATTAATTATATATTCTATATTACATATAATATTACTAATAATATTACAGTATAGTGGTATAGTTCAATAAAGTAATATATAATGCTAATATTGTGCTATGCTAATAATATAATATATTGTATGTACATATAATTTGTAAGCCACTCTGAGTCCCCTTTGGGGTGAGAAGGGTGTGATACAAATGTAGTAAATAAGTGCAGTAAATAAATAAATAATAAATAAATACATTTTAGACTTAGGCTCGCCCAAAGTTTGAAATGACTTGAAGGCACACAACAACAACAACAACAACAACAACCCTAATTAACTTGACTATCTCATTGGCCAGAAGCAGGACCACACTTCCCATTGAAATCCTGATAAATGTATGTTGGCTAAAATTATTTTTATTTTTAAATATTGTATTTTTCTTTCGTTGTTGTTGTTGTTGTTGTTGTTGTTTTTGCACTACAAATAAGACATGTGCAGTGTGCATTGGAATTTGTTTGTATTTTTTTTTTCCAAATGATAATCCGGCCCCTTAACAGTCTGAAGGATTGTGGACCGGCCCTCGGCTTAAAAAGTTTGAGGACCCCTGCCTTAGAGAAAGTAGATCTGTCAAGCCAAGAAAGGCCTCTGACATTTCTGTTGCCTCTTTATTAGGCTTATATGTGAATTGACTCATCAACAAAGGAATGGAAGGCATGTTATACAATCTATAAATAAATGCAAAAAAGTGTGAAGAGTTGCTAATATGACAGGTGTTAGAGACCGCTCACTGTCTTCCACTCAAGTGGAGGAGCACATCTCTATTTTAGAAGTAATTCTTCTTGTAGGTTGTCAACACCAATTTCCTATCAGGAAACCTGGGTCAGTGGCAGGACTGGATGCTTCCACTGGCCAATTTGCTTCCTTCTTTTCACTTTGATTCCCCCGAAACTCTTTATTGAAAAATATGAGGAATATCACTAGTGCAGTGAGTAATAGAATGCAAATCAGAATGACAAGGAGTTATGATAGGAAAGCTTTTATTCTAAGCAAGCAGGCATATAATATTTGAATGCACTGTACACGTGAAAACACCTCCCCCAGATACATTACACAAGAAGTTACAAAATCACTTCTAAGCTGCCAGGTTCAATGTGGGCTGAAAAATCCTAATGTAACTCTCAACACCTGATCCTCTAAGTTTACTCATTCTGAAGTCAGCAATCTGTCTCAACCAGTTCTCTTCCACTGCCCTTTCCCATTTGAGGGCCTGTCCTTAAATGTACAAACATTCATTGTTTGTGATCCAAAGGACATAGAACCAATTCTGAATTTCTGAAGGGCTTTGTGTTCTGCAGCCCTGTGCTTAAAGCATGAATGACTTTACAAAGCAGATTATGATACATCTTGGGGCTCAGATGTTTAAACAAGCAAAGCCTGAAAATGAACAAATCGAATGAATATCTACAGGACTGGGGCTACTGACTTAGCAAATGTAAATGAAATCCAGTGACCCAAGTCCAATAGCAGAGCTTTCATTTTGTCTGTTCCCTTTTCCATCTACAGCCTTCAGAAAAAGGTTAGATTAGGCTTCCATGGCATCCATATCAAGTTTTTTTTTGGAGTGGGGAGGGGGTGCTGAGCCAACAATGAGGAAGGAAAATTGACTTCTTCTGATTCTGCTGAAAGATCAAGTTTTTTCACTGGAATTATCCTACTGGATCCTAGCCATTACAGTCCAGGCAAAAAATATGCGGTGGAGACAAATAACTGAAATAACTATGCTATAACATAAGGGGGGAGTACGTAATTGAGAAAAGGACAGGGACATTTCTTCCCACAAACTGCAGTGTCATTCCTTAACACAACTTGAACCAACGTAATGCCACTTGTGAAACTGACCATTCAAAGGCCAAGTTCTTCATGCAGGGGTTGGGTGGCAGTTGTGCAAGGGTATTGAAATTTGATTTGTCAGGAGGCAAAAAAGTTGGCTGCATTTTTTTATTTGGGTCATTAGTTTGTGGCCAAGGGTTGCTTGTGGTCCACATTTTCCCCCATTCTGCCCTAGGGAAATATGTATACTCATTTCAACTTTTTTTTTTTTTTTTTTTTTTTTTGCAAAACTGGTGGAAGTGATAGCCCTTCTTTCCTTGAAACTAGCCAAGCCAAAGATGATCTAGTGGCCAAAATGTTATATGATATTCTAGGACAGTGGTGGCAAACCTATGACATGTATGATAGGGGAGGCTGTAGGAAAAGAGGAAGTCTGCATCACAGCTAAGGAGAACTGATTAATGCCTCTTTATTTATTTTATTTATTTATTTCTCACATTTATATCCCGCCCTTCTCACCCGAAGGGACTCAGGGCGGCTTACAATAGTGGCAACAATTAGATGCTTTGAAAAGACAGAGTCATAACATGAATGAAGAAGACCTTTCTGAAAACAAAATTCCTTGGATCCTACTGTACTGATTAGTTATAGACCAATGTCCAACTTTCTACTTTTAGGCACAATATGAGAGTATGTGGCAGCTTCTCAGCTCAGTGATTTCTGGATAAAATAGCTGTAGATCCATTTCATTAAACTTCTGGGGGAGGTATCCATCTTCTCAGGCTCATTCAGTGTAAGACACAGGACCTTCTCAGTGGCTGTTCAGAGGCTTTGGGATTTCCTCCCTATGGAAGTCAGGATGGCTACCTACTCAACTTTGACAAATTGATTGGGATAGGCTTTTAATGGTATGTAGTGCTGTTTTTAAGGCTTATATAAAATCTTTTAAACTTAATTTTAATTTTATAATTTGTGTAATTGCTATAGTTTTTATAATTATATGTTTATTGGAGCTTTTGTAGTTTTAAATTTGTATTTCTATACATTGGTAGCATTATTCAGAGAAAAGCAGGAATTATAAATGAATAAGAGATAGATACTAGAATTGGAAAATTCTTTAGAAAACACACTGAAGAGAGATAATCCACAACATGCATGTATTCCTGTTGCTATCAAAACTGGCTCCTCCACCATTATATCTCAATGGAGTAAATCTGAGTACACTGACATAACTGTGCTGCTATCACATTTCATTTGGCATTCTGCTCATATTAATATCATGATCCTTGACTACAATAGCTCTTAATAGTTTTTCCACGTTTCTCCCCATGTTTTGATTTGATGTCATCCCAGAAATATGACATTTATAATTAAATTGTTTTTATAAATTATAATACAAGATAAAACATTACCTAGAACAACTGCTGCAGTAGGAATTTCATTAGACTTCATGCGAGAAGCCCATTCTGTTTTCTTCTGTTTGAAATCCAGATGAGATTTTCTCAAAAAATCTAGAAGGTTATGAAATAGTTTTTTATTGAGATCCTCTTGTATTTGCTGTTAAAAGGAAAACACACAGAGCTTTCAGTTAGACAACAGAAGAAACACTTTTGTCCTTCAGTGTATTCTGCAAACTATCTCAAAAGTTAATCAAGCTCTAATTATATGAAATTATTTGTACTTGTACAAATAATACAAAAAATATTTGTACAATGTACTTGGTGATCAAAGATATGCTTTTCAGTGGTTCACTGAATTGTTCTGAGTCAATCAATAATTCAGTTGTTATGTAACTATGCAACTCTATGAACAGAAGTATTTTGTTGTTTATTTCTTTAGTGGCTTCGATTCTTTGCAGCTCCTCCAAGGTCAAGCCAGTCACTTAAAGGATACCATCCATCCAGCTTGCCCTTGGTCAACCCCTCTTCCTTTTCCTTCCATTTCCCCCAGCATCATTATCTTCTCCAAGCTTTCCTGTCTTCTCATTATGCGGCCAAATTATCTCTGCCTCTAATATCCTTTCCTCAAGTGAGCAGTTGGGCATTATTTCAGAGGTATATGAATCTTCTTTTTAAAAAAATCAGAATTAAATAATATGGCATATTCCTATAAGAATAAGTTTTTGATTTGATTCTTTTAGAACTTTGGGGGACACACCAATTTCATAGAGCAGTTCCTTCATAACAGGTTTGTATGTTCAGAAATAAGATAAACTGATTAGCTGGTAACTCATTGATCTTTTAGGGCAATATAAGCACAAAATGTAGAAGCAAAATACAATTGATTTCTGTGAACCATAGCTGGAGCAAACTGTCTACCAGAGGTGGGGAACCCCGGGTCCTTCAGATCTTTTTATGTATTGCTCCATTAGCCTCATCTAACATGAAGGAAGGATTTATGGAGCCTAAAATAAGACATTATGGGGCTTCTAATCCAAGGCAGGGCTTCTTAAACTTTTCACTTTCAAACCCTTTCGATCTGAGAATTTTTTACGTGAACCCAGGTATATGAAATATGTATACAAATCAAGTATCAGCATTTGCAAGGCTTGCTAAACAGGCAGCTTTTTCTTTTTATGAAGTACAGCTGAAGCATCTTCTGCAGTGCCACTGTAAACACAGCACAACACATTTATGTAAATATCTAAAAAGCCACTAGATGGGTTTCAGAAAATTTTTGCTCTTTGTCAAATGTTTCTTGATCCTAACATTGAGTTAAAGAGGACCCAGTTTGGAGTCAGGACTCAAACTTTAAGAAGCAGTGATCTAAGATATATGGAGGGTCAATGTTTCCCCACAACAAGATAATCCAAGAATATAGCACAAATGGGACAAGAACCCACACAGTGGGTTTGAGGGTGATACACTCATCAAGTATCCAGAAGTGACTGGCTTGACCTTGAAGGAGCTGGGGGTGGCGATGGCCGACTGGGAGCTCTGGCATGGGCTGGTCCATGAGGTCATGAAGAGTCGGACGCGACTGAACGAATAAACAACGCACTCATCAAGTATGACCGAGATGTGTAATTGTGTATAATTTTCAATTTTATATGACAAATATGAGTGGCCATTGGATGGCTTGGTGCCCTCAGGACACTAGAATGGTTTAGCTAATGAGATCAATAGAGATACTCGTTTTTGGCAGAAAATGTTTTGCCTTAACTATTATTAAAATCTTGCAAATGGAAAGATGGAAGAACATGTATGAAATGCATAGAGTATATTTTTGCAGGCCTTTCATGTATTTTGATAAAAAGTACTAATGGACAACTGCATCTGCAAACCTCTCTTATATTAACAGCCAAGTTTTGTTCATTTAAAACTACGTTTGGCTTATATATGAATAACTGTTAACACTAGTTGAAACTTAAGTTATATACTGATGGCAGAGAAATTTACTCAAAACACACATAGTCAATGTGCACAAATCAAATGTAACTCACTTGCATGGTCAAAATTAAAACTCACCTCTGTTTCACATTTAATCTCTTTCCATAAGGACTGGCATGTATCAAATCGTAGCCCACTATCCTCAGCATCATTGTTACCTTTACTAAAGTATTCAGCTAGAAAAATAAGAGGAAAATTGATAGTCACAGATAAGAATTGGCAATCAGAGTCATATTTCTCTCAAGGACAGAAATGCAAGAAAAAGTGAAACCATGAGTTTTCTTTGATTTCATTTTTCTGAAGGAGGTCATATTTACTGAGGTACATTTGCTATCAGTAGAAAGCTCAAGAAATAAACATCCACAACAAGCTACTTCAAAGAATAAGATATAAACAGCCTCCTTTATACACGCGATCAGCAGCCTAGACAGTGAAGCAATAAATAGCAACACTAGAAAGAAGATAACATAAAATTGTCTAGAGTGAAAGTTTCTACACAATCATAGCTGCCACTCATTTAAAAATCTCTATGTCATAAAACGGACAAAACAACATAAATCCAGAATAGAATTTGAGTTATGATTAAATCTAGAATGATGAAGATGCATTAGACAAGATTGTAATATCCCCAACTGATTAAAAGACAAATATCACAATATCTCTATTTTCTATTTGCAGGATCTTAGAAAGTGTTATATTACTGTGTTGTTGAAAGCTTTCATGGGTGGAATCACTGGGTCGCTGTGAGTTAACTGGGCTGTATGGCCATGTTCCAGAAGCATTGTCTCCTGATGTTTTGCCCACATCTATATGGCAGGCATCCTCAGAGGTTGTGAAGTCTATTGGAAACTAGGCATGTGAGGTTTATCTATGGAAGGTCCAGGGTGGGAGAAAGAATTCTTGCCTGTTTGAGGACAAGTCTACATAAGGACCCCAAACGCAGCATTGCCCAAACATGAATCAAGGAACATGAAAAGCACTGCAGACTAATTCAACCAGAGAAGTCAGCCATAGCAGAGCACCTGATGAACCAACCTGGACACAGCATATTATTTGAGAACACAGAAATGCTGGACCACTCTCACAACCACCAAGTCAGAATACACAGAGAAGCCATTGAAGCATGTGGACAATTTCAACAAAAAGGAGGAAACCATGAAAATGAACAAAATCTGGCTACCAGTATTTTAAAAACTCTAAAATCAGGACAGTAAGTAAAGAACAACACTCAGAAAACAGGAGAATTCCAGACAGGAAACAATCAGGACCAGCTAATACCTCCCAACAAAGGATTTCTCCAGACAGGAAGAAGCCAGGCTTTGAAGTTGAAAGGCCACTCAATGCTAATCACAGTAGCCAACTGCATCGTTCACACTTGCCTCAAGCAAACAAGAGTTCTTTCTCCCATCCTTTTAATGAATAATGGCAAAGACGACAGGGACTGACTTATGGCTAAAGCACGAGGTTTTTGTGGACAAATGGATCTGACTATTTGTTTTAAAAATGTTATATTGTATTTAATAGTTTTAATTGATTTTATGTACTGTGTAATTTTGATTTTGTGTAGACATCGAATTACTGCCATTGTTGTAAGCTGCCCTGAGTCCCTATGGGTGAGAAGGGTGGGATATAAATGTTGGAAATATAATTAATTAATTAATCAATCAATCCTGGACAGACCTAAATAGACATTCTACAGATATATAAACCTGGACATTCCATGGATATATAAACCTCACTTACTTAGTTTCCAACAAACCTCACAACCTCTGAGGAAGCCTGCCATAGATGTGAGAGAAACGTCAGGAGAGAATACTTCTGGAACATGGCCATACAGCCCAGAAAACTCACAGCAACCCTGATATACAGGGTATTTGAAAAAGAACTCCCTAGCTTTAATGTGTTTTAACTTAAAACTAGGGAGTTCTTTTTCAAACATCCTGTATTACCGACCGTAAAAGAATAATCACAACAGGAGACAAAATAAAGGTGACATTGCAAACTACACAGGCTTAATTTACAATATGAATATCTCAAATTAAATGTGAATCCATTAAATCTATTGCATATTACCTGCTGAAGATATCTTCCTCTTTTTTGAATCTGGCTTGAACACAAAACAGCCCTAAACAGCAAGGATAGAGAGAGAAAACACCAAAAGATTATCATTCCAGATTGAGAGAAACAGATTTAAACACCTATGTTTCTGTAATCCTGAACTGACTGGTTAACTGTTACAGTGGACTTATTTATAATTTAGGAACAAAAATTGTGTTACATAGTGTTAGTGTTATAATACATGGACTGTGCCAGGAAACATTGTTTCCATTCAATTCACTATGGCTAGCCCTGACCTGGGCAAACTTGGGCCTTCCAAGGGTTTTGGACTTCAAATACCAGCGGCTCAGGGGGAAAGGAAAGGGCCTGAGGCTGTTAGAAATTGGGGCAGTTGAAGTCCAAACCCCTGGAGGGTCCAAGTTTGCCCAGGCTAGACTGAAGCCTGTGACTATATCGGAAATGCACTGTTCCCTCTTTCCAATCTCCCTTTGAAGGGTTTTAGAATTGCTCACTGAGATGTTATCAATGCTCTGGAGTTGGTAGTTTTACAAGGTCTTTAGAGACTTTTCTGACAAAGAGTGATGGGGCCTCAAATTACAAAGCCATATAGCACTGAGATATTCTGCCTTGGTCAGACCACACCTGGAATCACACTGTATCCAATTTTGGGCATCACAATTTAAGGGAGATGTTGACAAGCTGGAATGTGTCCAGAGGAGAGTGACTAAAATGATCAAAGGTCTGGAGAACAAGCCCTTTGAGGAGCGGCTTAAAGAGCTGGGCATGTTTATCCTGCAGAAGAGAAGGCTGAGAGGAGATGTGATGAGGGCGATGTATAAAGATGTGAGGGGAAGTCATAGGGAGAAGGGAGCAAGCTTGTTTTCTCCTGCCCTGGAAGCGTTCAATGGCTAATTTGAGAGAGCTGTTCAGCAGTGGAACTCTCTGCCTTGTAGCGTGGTGGAGGCTCCTTCTTTGGAGGCTTTTAAACAGTGGCTGGATGGCCATCTGTCGAGGGTGCTTTGAATGCGATTTTCCTGCTTCCTGGCAGGGGGTTGGACTGGATAGCCAACCTCCTACCAACTCTATCTATATATATAAATGAGTGATGGCATCACGGCGACCAACAAAACAACAAAACTACAGGTCACCCAACCTCAAAATTTGACAACACAACCCATCATCCACACCTCTAGGTTGATACAACAAAAAGAAAAGAAAAAGTCCTAATTAGAGGGAAAATGTTTTTATCCAATTGCTGCCAGTTAGAGGACTAATCTCTGCCCACTTGGTCTCCTAGCAACCAACTCAGCCCAGGGGACAGGCAGATTTAGGGCTAATTTAGGCCTCTTCCACAGATTATCGAATTTGCACTGGATTATATGGCAGTGTAGACACAAGGCCCTTCCACACAGTTATATAACCCATTTGTAATCTTGTATTATTTACTTTGCACTGGATTATCTTGACTCCACACTACCATATAATTCACTTCAGTGTGCATTTTATACAGCTGTGAAGAAGGGGCCTCATATAATCCAGTTCTAAGCAGATAATGTAAGATTATCAATATACAGTAGAGTCTCACTTATTCAACATAAACAGGCCGGCAGGATAAGTGAATATGTTGGATAATAAGAAGGGATTCAGGAAAAGCCCATTAAACATCAAATTAGGTAATCGTTATACAAATTAAGCACCAAAACATCATATTATACAACAAATTGGACAGAAAAAGTAGTTCCATGCGCAGTAATGCTATGTAGTAATTACAGTAGAGTCTCACTTATCCAACACTCGCTTATCCAACATTCTGGATTATCCAACACATTTTTGTAGTCAATGTTTTCAATATATCATGATATTTTGGTGCTAAATTCATAAATACAGTAATTACTACATAGCATTACTGCGTATTGAACTACCTTTTCTGCCAAATTTGTTGTCTAACATGATGTTTTGGTGCTTCATTTGTAAAATCATAACCTAATTTGAAGTTTAATAGGCTTTGCCTTAATGCCTCCTTATTATTTATTTATTTACAGCATTTATATTCCGCCCTTCTCACCCCGAAGGGGACTCAGGGCGGATCACATTACACATATAGGCAAACATTCAATGCCTTTTAACATAGAACAAAGACAAACAAACATAGGCTCTGAGCGGGCCTCGAACTCATGACCTCCTGGTCAGAGTGATTCATTGCAGTGATTGATTGCAGCTGCTCTCCAGCCTGCGCCACAGCCTGAGCCCAACATATCCAACATATTCGCTTGTCCAACATTCTGCCGGCCCGTTTATGTTGGATAAGTGAGACTCTACTGTACTGTATTTACAAATTTACCACTAAAATATCACAATGAATTTAAAACACTGACTATAAAAACATTGATTATGAAAAGGCAGACTGCGTTGGATAATCCAGAACATTGTATAAGCGAATGTTGGATAAGTTAGATTCTACTTTAATATGAAATAATTACCGGGATAGAATAATGCAGAACAGTATAATCTCTAAAACCAAGACCGTAAATAAAGAGCAACACTCTGAAAGCAGGGAAATTGGAAATTCCACAAAGGAAACAATCAGGGCCAGCTAACACCTCCCAAGAAAGGATTCTTCCAGAACGGAAGCTGAGAAGGGAGCGAAGCAGTGTGTATTACCAAAGTCATTATTATTACTATCATTACTACTACTATTATTATTATTATTATTGTGTTGCCGTCAACCGTGAAAATGAATACAATCTGGCTCCAAGTATTCAAAAACACTAATATCAGAATATATTAAAATTAATGTGGTATAATAAAACAGAACAATACAATCTCTAAAATCAGAACACTAAATAAACAACAACACTCTGAAAACGGGAATTCCACACAGGAAACAATCAGGGCCAGCTAACACTTCCCAACAAAGTATTCCCATCATCAAAGTCTGGCAAATCCTGTTTTCTTAGGGCCACAGACATTAGAAGCACATAAAATATTGCAAAGAACACCACTCTGAAAACAAGGGAATTCCAGACAGGAAACAATCAGGGCCAGCTAACACCTCCCAACAGAAAATTCACTCAGGGCGGAAACAGCCAGGCTTTAAAGCTGCAAGGCCATTACATCCTAATCATTTTCCCTAATTGCAGCATTCATACTTGCCTCCAACAGACAAAAAAACAATGAGAAATATTGTATATTCACAACCTTTAGGACATAATATCCCCTGATGGCGCAGCGTGTTAAAGCACTGAGCTGCTGAACTTCTGGACCGAAAGGCCACAGGTTTGAATTGGGGGACCAGAGTGAGCCCTCACTGTTAGCCCCAGCTTCTGCCAACCCAGAAGTTCGAAAACATGCAAATGTGAGTGCATCAATAGGTATTGCTCTGGCGGGAAGGTAACGCCGCTCCATGCAGTCATCCCAACATGACCTTGGAGGAGTCTACGGACAACGCCGACTCTTTGGCTTAGAAATGGAGATGAGCACCAACCCCTAGAGTCAGACATGACTGGACTTAATGTCAGGGGAAAACCTTTACCCTTTACCTTAACTACCACCAATTCCTCAATACTTTATTTCCCACACCACCATACTTCGCCACAGCAACACGTGGCCGGGCACTGCTAGTGATTCTATAAGGCCCCATATACACTGTCATATAAAATTCAGATTATCTGCTTTGAATTGGATTATATGGCAGTGTAGATACAACCTGAGCCATGGCAGTTAAAAGTGGTGTCAAACTGCATTCACTGACTGGAGGTTTATAATTAGAGACTGGATGGCTGGCCATCTGTCGGGAGTGCTCTAACTGTGTGGTTTGGCCTGGATAGCCCTTGGGGTTCCTGTGAGTTTCATTTCCCCGCCCCCTCCCGCGTATGACGTAAAGGCTCCTGTGGCACGTGCCGCAGCTGCCACTCAAGAGATGCTACTATCCACTGCGATGGCAAAAGGCGAAGAAATGGCCTCAGCGATGCGATGTGCGCATGCCCCGGGGAAGGACTGCCCGCGAGGCATCCCTCACTAACCCCCTCCTCGCCGATCAACGCACTTGCACAACGACACAAAACTTACCCCTATCCGCGCGAGGGCTCCTGGAGGGAGGGGGCAGAGCGATCCATCCCCTCCCCTTTTGAACTCACCTTGGAAACGGAGCACGTGCTCATGCTGGCTGCGGCCAAACTTCCCGCGGGGACTCCAGAAGTCCACTACCGTGCAACTTAGACTACAAACAACGCGCATGCGCAATCTCGCTATTTACCCGCGCATCCGTGCTCCTTCTCTTACAAACTTTTCCCCCCTCCACTAATGGTACGGTCCTCCCGAGTCCGTCTCTTTTATTGGTGCTCGTCTTAGAGCAGAGCAATCCAATTGGCGGCGGGGGGAGGAAGGCTCCACCTCAAATGGGTTGGTCTACAGCAGATTGGCCGGGGGGGGGGGGGGGGGAGTTGAAAACAGGAAGAGAAAAAATGTTGGCAATGGTTCTTTAACAAGAGTCATGGCGGCGTGCCGGTTTCGGAGAAGCATAGCAGCTCAGGTATTGATTTCCTCTGCAATTAGTCATGCATTAATCCTTCAATAGCAATAAGTGGTTCCCCCTCCCCTTCTTGTGCACTTGGACTCGCCCGCCCCCTTGCATTGCGGCCCTGTTTCTAGTGCATCTCAATGGAAGGATTAATGCAGTTTGATCTCACTTTAACTGCCATGGCCGATTACTATGGAATTGTAGTTTTATACGGTCTTTAGTTTTCTCTGCCAGTGCTGATGCCTCACCAAACTACAACTCCCAGGATCCCATAGCATGGAGCCATGGCAGTTAAAGTGATATGGAACTGCATTCATTCTACAGTGTAGTAGAGCATAGAGATTGCAGCATTAGCATAAATTCTTCCAAAATGGTGAATTCCAGGATTTAACCTGCTGTTGAAAACACATGATGTTCTGCTTACAATAGTCATAACATTAAAGTATTCTTTGGTTGAATGTTTCCCTTTCAGCTAATTTTGATATTTTTATTTTTAAATCTAGCTTTCGCATGTTCTGGAAGTGCCACCAGAAAACTTGATAAAGTCAATATGCGCTGTTCCGGTGTCAAAAAAAGGGTACACTATTTCTCACAATTTTTTATCTTCTTAAAGTATTTAAAATTAAAATTCATTGTATTGGTAATATTTCCTAGTTGTCATTCATCAATTTCAGAACTATGTTGGAATACATGTCAGTATTTAATAAAAATCTAGTACAAATAATAATAATAATAAATTTTTATTTATACCCCACCACCATTTCCACGAAGACACTCAAAGCAGCTCACAGAAGCACTCCAAGTGCTGCATATAAACAACAATACACATGTATAAATACTATGACATAAGTATAAACAACAGCACATGTAAAATCCCACTAATAAAATTGTAAGAGTATAAAATTATAAAAATTCCTAAAGCATAGTAGAACCTGCAAATAAGTTGGCTATCTGCCATAACAAAATGCAGAGCAGTACAATCGGTGGCTCATCAGCTGACTATAGATTACACAGGGTCAAAGGCTGTCTGAAGAGGCGTGTTTTTAAACTCACCCAAAAGGCTTGGAGGGTGGGGGCTAGTTAATTTTTTTTAGGGAGGGTATTCCAGAGCCAGGGAGCCACCACCGAGAAGGCCCTCCCTTTCGTCCCCATTAACTGTACTTGAGACAGAGGTGGGACCAAGAGAAGGACCTCCCCAGCAGATCTCAGTGGCCAGGCTGGTTCGTAGAAGGAGGTGAGGTCTCGAAGATAAGTTGGACCCAAGGCATATAGGGCTTTATGGGTAATCACCTACACCTCCCCAAAAGTTAGCCCTATTTAACATGAGTACATACTGCAGAGTGAACATGCATAAGGTCATACCACACAACTACTTTTGTGTGCAGTGTTGAGCATGCTTAAGAAATTAAGTGGCTTTGGTATCCATCGCTGTATAGCTTCTGATGTCATAGTCATAGTCTTTTGACCCTTTTCAGGGAATTTGGGAATGTAAGCGATGCCTTCTGTGCTGTTGCACCCAAGCTGCTTTAATTGTCTGTAGCTCTAACATGCTCTAACTTTCTGCCAGCTTGGGGGGTGCTGTATTACCTTCCTGTTTGAGCAAGGAGCCCCACAGAATCAATGCCTACTCTGTTGCGTTCAAGAAATGGTAACAATTTATTAATTGGTCTTGGGCCTATCTCCACCCAGGCACTACCTTGATTTCCCCACAACAAAGTCCATACTTAAACTTTGAGGGTAACTAGTTGTGCTTGAAGTCGCTGCTTGTGGATGATTCTGGAGACGAAGGACAGATGCAAGTTTCCCTTGCACACTTTCTCTAGAAGAGGGGCCTCTGGGGCGCCCATTGCCCAAAGTGATCAGGCCGGAGGTTGAGAGAGCAGGTCCCTCCTATTGATGCCTGGCATCTTGCTGAAGGCGCTGGAAACTCCACAGGCTGTCACTGACCAGTGGTAGTTCAGTATAGCTGCATGAGTTCTCAGAATAGTAGTATTGGCTTGAAATGGCTTGTCGAAGCCTGGATCTCGCTAAGATCACACGTCCTGCTTCCACAATTCCCTGGTAATAATAACCCTAAACTAAAGTTGGGCTGCCTTTCCCCAGGCAAAGGGGTGGGCCAGCTTACTACTCCAAACTAGAAAGGGTTTCCTTACACTCCAACCTCATAAAATTAACAAAAAAATGGCTATTCTCAAGCTGTGGGTTAGATAGTCTAACAAAATGAGCTGGGACTTAGACAGTTCCATCACACCTTCCCTCGTATGTTCTGTTCTGTTCATAGGCTCTCCTGGCATCTTGAAAGAAAGACTCCTTAGTATCTTGTTCATTTGACTAAGCAAATCCCATGACAAATTGTACCTGCTCCACTCTTCTCTGAGTTAGAACTATATCCAGGTGGGAACTATATCCACCCCATGATTCCTCATGAAATTGTATTATCCTTTTTTCATGCCTTAGTGTTCAGTAAGCAATTGTATACATTGGGATTTCCTTCTAGGGCCCTCCATGGGCACACAGATCTGAAGATACTTCTCCCATTTTATACAACTTTGTAATAAAATAGTGTCATTTACATAAAATGGCAAAATCAAGGTGGAATTTTTCTTGGGGAGGGCACGTTTTTGAGTCATAGATGGTTGAACCTGAGGATACAGAATTGGTAGATACAGAGGGTCTTGTTTTGGGAAGTCTGCTGCAAGTTCAGAGGTAAACAGCTGCAGTGTTTTCTGCCCTGAGTCCACATGCTACGCAGATATTCCCAAAATCAACCCCAAAAGACATTGTCCATTTTCTGGTTTAACAAAAATAGGAGGGGATCTTAGTGCTGAATAGTGAAGAGTATTTAAAATGTGACCTGCCATTTCTAGGAACTGTCAGAAGCAATATATTTTGGGAAGAAGGCAGAAAAAAGGGAATCTAGGGGATATGAAGGCTGCTACAAACAGCCCTGGGAGAAGGTACATTTTGACAACCCTATTCTAGATATTGCCCAACAGTTCACAGACAGACTCACTTGCACACTGTGGGTGAACCCATTTTATGGATCCTTCCTTGGATTCCTTGGCTCTGGGCATAAGACGGCATTCTTCCACACTCAGATCCAACTTTTCTGTATGGAATCTCACTACTAGGATTTTGTGGTTAAGGAGCTGCTTATATGCATTGGCTGCTGGCTCCGATGTCCAAAGTGGGAGCTGTTGATCTTGAAGGAGTTACTTCTTTGCCTACAGCTCCCCAAATACCTCAGCACTAACAATACTGGCTAAGACCTGGGAGAAATAGTCCATGAGACTAATTTTTCTATTATGTATAGATATATTGCCAGACTACCACACTGGATGCAAAGCTTTGCAGTTTCAAAATCTTCTGAGAATGAGGTTGTTTCAGATCTTTCCAACCAGGAGAGAGAGCTGAGAGGAGACATGATAGCCATGTATACATATGTGAGGGAAAGTCATAGGGAGAAGAGAGCAAGCTTGTTTTCTGCTGCTTTGGAGACTAGGGTGCAGAACAAACTACAGGAAAGGAGATTCCACCTGAACATCAGGAAGAACTTTCTCACTGTGAGAGCTGTTCAACAGTGGAACTCTCTGCCTCAGAGTGTGGTGGAGGCTCCTTCCTTGGAGGCTTTAAAGCAGAGGCTAGATGGCCATCTGTCGGGGGTGCTTTGAATGTGATTTTCCTGCTTCTTGGCAGGATGGCCCATGAGGTCTCTTCCAATTTTACGATTCTAAGATCCATTTAATGTTTAAAAAACTAATCTCATAAGTCATTGAAAAGAATTGAGGAGATTGACACTTATACCTTTTCTCACTTACTCCCTTTTAGGCAGGAAACTGATTTCCAGCTCTTTGTGAGTTCTGTGCTAGATGCCAACTCCATTGATAATTCAAGGAGAGACATTCAGCTTGAAGCCCAGAATATGGCAAAGAAGGTATATGTAAAGCTACTGAATTTGATAGTCAAATTAATAGTAATGAAAAGCACAATAGTAAGGAAAGTACAACACACACCTGTTTAAATGCCATTGCCCACCAAGTTGTCATCTGTCGAAAGCTCACCTAACTAAAGCACACTTTTTCTCCTGAACAGAAAAGGTGCAGGCCTAGCTTGCCATTGAAAAGATCCTCAGTATCTTTCTTCATTATTAATGGCATACAAGGTTGGCTATCTTCATCTATCAGCAAATGTGAAATGCCATAGAAAGTCCTTCTGAACTCTCAGAGCATGATTAAAATCTTCTTGTATGTGAGAACCAGCTGCACTCTGTGTAATTCAGAATCATTGCTTCTCTCAACATATATTATAGTTTCCCAAAACTGACAGATGTGGAGTGTATAGATTTTGCTGCTCTTTTATGGCATAATCCATTTGTCTGTGTGTTTTATCTTTATTATAGTTAAAATGTGATGGAGTAGTGAGCAGAATTGGCACAGGAGATGGAACAGTGAACTTTACAATAAATCGAGAGTTGTTGGCAAAGGTAAGAATCTATCTTTCACGTGTTTCAAAAAGTGAAAATGTAGCAGTTTGATGTAATATTGTATTTCTGTCTTCTAACTTAGTACCTATATTTGCTATATTTGTTTCCTAAGACAGTGTTGCAGCAAGTATTTGACGATGGCCCTCAGTATGGACTAAAGAGTGAACTTTTCTCAGATTTGCCCAAAAGAAATATTATAATTGAGTTTAGGTGAGTATATTGGCCAAGTTAGTATGAGTCATATTACTAAAATGCCTTCAATGTCATCGGAGTCTGTGGGCTAGTAAGCAAGTATCTTTGAACTACATTCATCATAGATTCAATTAGCTTATTTGGGGTTAAGTTTTATTTTTGTTATCCATTTTACTGTGTACTTTAACTGAGTTCATACTGCTTATACACACACACACACACACACACACACACACACACACACGGACTATTCCAACACATCTTCCACAGGAGCATGCATCCTTCACTTTTTCCGTTTTTGTTAAAGTTGTGGTGGTGGCATGCCTTGAGGTCATTTTCAACTTACAGCAACGCTAAGGTAAACCTGTCAAAAGGTTTTCTTTATAAAATTTATTTGTGGTAGGGATTCCTTTATCTCCTTCTGAGGCCAAGACAGCGTAACTTGGCCACGGTCGGTTAGTGGGTTTCCATGCTGAGTAGGAATTCTGTTATGACCCATCCCTTTATACATTTTAACCAGTGGATTACAAGAAAGAACCATGTGAAAGAACCACTGCTGTGGTTTTTTAAAGCATTGGATATGTTTTTATGAATTTAAACTTTAATTTCTTTACTACCATTGATGTTTAATTCTGTTTGAATTTTATATATTTGTAGATTTTAAACTGTATTGAAATGTTTTTAATATAAGCTGCTTTGAGTCTCCTTCTAGAGAGAAAAAGCAGGGTAAACACAAACATCATAATAACATTATGTAACAAAATTTGAAAAAAATAAGTTCTTAGTTTGAAAGTGTTATTTCCTGTTTAATTATGTGGCACTTACTTTGGAAAGAGTTGTTCTACTCCAGAAACTTTGTTTTTGTGGCTGCAACAAACTAGGTTGAATTGTTTGAGACTCTATGAGATATTCATTGAAAAACTACAGCCAAATGTGCTGTAGGATATCCTGCAAAAACAAAGTTTTTGCCATTTAATATACTTTTTCAGTGTTTTGTGATAGAACCAATTAGGAAATTATTTTTATAACCCAGGAACAAAAACTATGTTAAATAATGTAATAATGGGGCCTCTGGTGGCACAGTGTGTTAAAGCGCTGAGCTGCTGAACTTGCAGACCAAAAGATCCCAGGTTCAAATCCCAGGAGCGGAATGAGCGCCCGCTGTTAGCCCCAGCTCCTGCCAACCTAGCAGTTCGAAAACATGTCAATGTGAGTAGATCAATAGGTACCGCTCTGGCAGAAAGGTAATGGTGCTCCATGTAGTCATGCTGACCACATAACCTTGGAGGTGTCTACAGACAATGCCAGCTCTTCGGCTTAGAAATGGAGATGAGCACCAACCCCCAGAGTCAGTCACGACTGGACTTAACGTCAGGGGAAATGTAATAATAATCATTAACAACAACATCATTATACATGCCCAGGAAATGTGCTTGTAACTCATCTCAAGTGAACTGTGAATCAGCACATAAATATCTGAAAAATATTTCATCACAAAATACTTTTAGTAGAAAAGTATTCGATTTTCAAAGGACATTGCTTATGCTTCCATTGGGGAATGGATGAGCTCTCCCAGCATCCAAATTATTATTTTTGCTTTGTATTGCTTTTACATTTTCATGGGTTTTACATCCCAATCGTGTTTTCCTTTACACTCTGTATGACACAAGATTTGTGTGGAAATGCATCTGTTTGGGTGTAGTGGTTTAATATTTCTGTGTATGTAAATGACTGCCTTCCTCTCTTGTGTGTTTTTTTAATTTTAGATTAGGGAAATAACCTGAACTAAAAATAGTAACTCTCAATATTTTTTGCAGTTCGCCAAACATTGCAAAGAAGTTTCATGTAGGCCACTTGCGTTCTACAATAATAGGTAAGGTATAATTGAAATGGAGTCTAAAAAGAAGGAAATAACATACTGTTTATGCTTTAAACTAGAGTAGAGAAAGTGTAGCTTATAGGATGGATGGACTTTTCAAAGCCAGTTTTGAGGCCCACACTTTTTGTTTTCAATGTATCTTTGTCATATTAACAATAACTTACTGATAAACAACCACATTATGATTCTGGGTCCTGGAAAGAGAGAATGTTTATTTCTTCAGATGCAGTAGCTCCAAAACACAATTTAGAGTTTAAAGATTTGCTGCAGAACCTTTTTGCGTGCTTTTCAGCTTGAGGGGAGAAGATGCTATTGCTGCAGCACGTTCTTTGATACTTCCAGAAACAGAAAGAAAAAGAGAGACATTTTATGTTTTGAAAATCCACTGGGAAATTCTATCAAACCATTGAATTTGTTGGATAGGTGATAAAGAAAAAAGGGAGTTTGTGTTACATCAAATTGAGCATTTGGAAAGAGCCATACAACTTACTCTGTTTGTATTTATAGGGAATTTTGTTGCAAATCTCAAAGAAGCCTGTGGACATTATGTTAAAAGAATAAATTACCTTGGAGACTGGGGCATGCAGTTTGGTAAGAATTGTTGTTTATTTATTTGGCCTCATGATTGCATCCCTGAGTGTGGGATTTTTCAAAGTTTTTCAAAGTTTGACCTTTTAGCCCTTTTTAAAATAAAGCTGTCTTGTGGAAATCGGTGACTTGATCTCAGGTTGGCTAAAGTGCATGTTAAATTATGGTCCACTTCCTCGGTTTTGCACAGATAGTCTCCATGTTGATGCTGACTACCTCTGAATTTTTGCAAGCCTAATGGTGTTGTGGGTGACCTCTCTTAAACAGCAGTATTTATGCTGATCGACAAAGGGGTTTTTTTGTTGCTTTAAACTGAAGAGTGTCTTAAAGCAGCTTATGTTATGACGTAATGGATATATATCTAGCCTAAATGGCTGGATGTGATCAATCCGTTTTGCATTCTGAAGCAGTTATTTTGTTTCCAGCTATCCTGTTTGCATCTGTACCATCTGGACACTTTATTATAGTTAAAAGTGTCTTCATTTTTGTGTAAAATTGTGCCTTTTTATTCTAACAGCTTCCACAGTTGTACCTTGTGTTTGCTGCTCCTAACCATGGTTCATGTGCAGTGTTTCCCTGTGCATTTCTCTTTCTTTGGGATCATGGCTTATATTTATAGTCAGCTTGCAACAGGCCCTTGAGGTAGGAGTGGGTAATTGCGTTCCTCTTAAACTCTTGTTATCCCTCACAATTGGTTACGTTGTCTAGAGCTGATAGTTCAGTGACATGAGGAAAGCAACATGTTCCCCACTATAGGGTAGAGCTGGGGTGAGCAAAGTGCAGCTTCTGTGGCTGTTACGTAGAATGCGGAAAATAAAGAGGAAAGAAAGAAAAATAAAATGTCATTGTTTGTAATAATCATAATAATAATACCATCACCTTTTCCCCTAGATACAGCTAAAAGCAGTTAAAAACAAGACCTCAGCTGAAGAATATAAAAAGAATGCAAATAACGTTTTATATTAAACTGAATAAGATTTATCACCAAGTGAAAAAAACCTGACATTTATTTCATCCTCCTTTGATTTGGTTGGTCAACATCTTTTCTAGAAATGTGAACAAGATTCAAAATATCATAGCTCAGTTGTTGTTTAAAAAAAGAAAAAAGAACAGTTCTTCCCTAATGTACTGTTGGATTAATGATCTGTCCAGATTTCCATTATAACAGGCTTTTAAGTGGATGGCTTTAAATTATATCCTTCTGAAATTCAGCAGGCAGAAAGGCAACCTCTGATCCACAAGGAATTATTTTCTTACAGAGATCAATTTGAATGGGAGTTAGCCCTGTTTTTTTTTCTTATTCCATGGATGTCAGTCTGTTTCCTCATTGGCTGCGTTTGAGTGATTGCATCTCAGCTTAATAAGCAGAGAAAGGAACGGGTCTTTTGCCTCCTCACTTGCTCCTTTGCAGCAAAGGTGAAGGGTTTGTTTAATCATGCTTAACAAGTTAAATTGGGGAAGTCATGACTAAAGAGAAGGAAAGAAGGATGTGGAAAGAAAAAAGGAATTGGAGATTAAGATCTGGGGCAAAAAGAAGTGGGAGGGTATCCTCCAGATGTGCCACATATTTTGGTAATTTTGAAAAGCAACTATATTGCATTTGATGATTGTCCTTGCTTTTTCTCTTGCAAAGAAACAGAAAATATTGCTTGCTGATGAGGTAGTTTAAGTGGATAAAACAAAATTAGTCTCCTTTGGTAGACAAAAAGCATGGTGTGTGTGTATAGTTATTATGATTAATGCTATCTGAGGCTGAGGTAGACAGCAGTCTTCTTTCAACAAATCCTGTTCAACTATAGAGCTAAAGAATTAGAGTAATAGATATGAAATTTAAGTGAGAAGCTATGTTAGTCAACTTCGTGTTTTACCCACAAACGTGTTCTCTTATCAACATATTATTGGCTATGCCATAATATCCATATTTGGTTCACAGTTGTGTAAGCAGAGTTCTGCAAGTGTAACTGTTGTACATGGAGTTGCGTTTTCTTGAATGGTATAAAAACACTCTCAGTGCCTTCAGTTTAATAATTGATTCACTGGGATTGCAGAAAAGGGCAAGCACATTTGCAAATATGCTGTTGGCTGAACAGTGTTGATATTCAGCAGAAGAGGTGGTTGATGCAACCACGACTTAACATGAATGTATAGATTAATACTATAAATGTTGATTCATATTTTGCAAATATAGGATCTCAGCTGTTTTTTGTTGTTGGAAGTGGGGCAGAGAGTTTTAAAAGGTTGCTTTTTTGGAGCACAACTCTGAGAACCAGCAGCTTTTATAGGTTAAAAGTGCAGTTGTCCACCAACTGTCCACCCAGTCTGGTGCTTACTAACACTCACCAATTGAGTGTTGGTGGGCCTGACACAATGGTGCACATTTACTGTTGTTGTGTCAATGTCCATATAAACTGATTTCTCTAGTGCCCATGTTAACATGTAGATGTCAGGACAGGAGACCACACAATGTTGGAGGCATACCTCTGCCTTCTCTTCAGTGTGCTGATGTTTATTCATGTAGATAAAATGTGAAAGAGACAACTTCTAAGAAAATGCCTGCCTAGGTTTCTCTTGAAGCATTGCTCCTTCCTTTCTTAGAATAATAGAATCTTCCAGTTGATGCAACCACAAAGGCCACTTGATTGACCCATTTGTCATGCAGGAATACACACCTAAAGCACTCTTGAAGGATATCCATCTAACCTCTGTTTGAAGACCTCCAAAGAAGGAGAGTCTGCTACCCTCCACGACAATCTGAACAACTCTTAGTGTAAAGAAGTCCTTCTTAATATTTGAATGGAATCTCTTTTCTTGTAATTTCATTCAATTGGTTCGTATTCCAGTCTGTTTTCTCCTACTATGGCATCTTGCTAGGAGGTTGTAGGCTGATTGTAGGCACAAGAATGTGCAGGACATCCTAACTTTTCTTTTGCACCTTAGGTTTACCTTCTTTTATCTTAATACAGCCCCATGATCCACAGTTTTTAGTAGACCTTACGCAGGACTTAAACTCTGCTTGTAGAACATTCCCAATAGTTAGCACTTTCTGCTGATTTTGCAGCCATGAGTATTCATGGCAAACACCAGTATGTTTTTCATTAGTCTAGATTTTATATTTATTTAACAGTATGGTATGGTTTTATTGCAAAAAAAAGTAAACAGGAGCAGCATTGTCCATTTTCAGTTCACACAATTATATTTGTCACAGTTGTGTGTGCTATAAATATTTATTGCAGGCCTGTTGGGAGCTGGCTTCCAGCGTTTTGGCTCTGAAGAAAAATTACGGTCTAATCCTTTGCAGCATCTTTTTGAGGTATGTTAATGCATAATTAAAGCATTTATAGAAACATCATCCAAAGTAATTGCTGTAACTTACTATGGACCCTAAAGTTATCAAGCTTTAAAGCTCTTTCCCGTAATTTTTAAATTTTGTTTTCTGTGTTTTTATATGTGGTTCTCTGGCCCAAAGGGAAGAGTTATTTAGGTATCATACAAGAAAGTAACAGCTAGAATAAGGGAAAGTTCATGGCTCAGCGATTGCGCAGCTGTGACCTGCATGCAACACATTTTGCTGAAATAAGGGTCTCCTAAAGCTGTTATTTATCTTCATTCAATGGGAGGGAAAACCTTTCATAACATCTGCTTAGCTATCAATTTGATATAGAATCTGAGCTTTGTTTCTCCTTTGAGTATGTGAAGCTAGTACAAATTATATACAGTACATGGCAGGAGGTTGGACTGCATGGCCCTTGTGGCTTCTTTCAACTCTATGATTCATTGAAATGGCATCTGTGCTTTGTTAGATCCATAGAGAAGACAAGGTAGGATTGTGACTGTTAAGTTCAGTAAATCGAGTCTTCTCTCGTGCTATATCTTGGTCACTGAGACAGTATAGAATTTGTAATTGGCCAAAAACAAACTGTTGTTTCCCCCTTTGTTTGGAATCCAAAGTTGATTGCTTTACAAGAGGAATTGATCAATAGAAATCGGGAAGGATAATTTTCAGTGATTGTCTACTATCTTCTTCAGCCCCCATCCCAATCAATAAGCTGTAGGAGAGTAAAGGATTCCCCCCCACCACCCCCCACCCCCACCCCCATTGTCACAACTAACATGGCCAGGTATTAGGAATAGTGGGGGAACTGGTACAATAATATCTGAGAATGTATAGATTTCTTACCATATTTATTCAGACTGCCAACTCTTGGGCTTCCCAAGCCACTGGTCTTTCAGCTGTGCTGCTTGCGAGTCCATCCATAGCTCAGAGATAATTACTTTTTGGACCATGCTGTCTGGTTTCTAACAATTGACCCAAAAAGTATTTTTTCCAAATCTTACTTAATTTGGACACCACCAGGAATACTTTGGACACAACTTTTGTTGCTTTCCACTTTATTGATGGGAAGAATTTTAACACTGACTTACCTTTCTTATCTTGGTCTCACCTAGGTCTATGTGCAGGTCAACAAGGCATCAGAAGAGGAGGAAAATACTAAAAAGCAAGCACAGGATTTTTTTAGAAAACTAGAGATGCGTGAAGAACAAGCAGTGTCATTGTGGCAACATTTTAGAAATGTCAGCATTGAAGAATATATCCAGATGTACAAGGTGCTTACTTTGAACCTTTCTTTCAATGTACACAAAGTATCATTCATATTCAGGGAACAGGATTTTTACATATGTAACTATTTGTAATTTATATCAATATACTGAATATTTTGGGATGTTATAGGCTTTTAGGAGCCCCGGTGGCGAAGTGCGTTAAAGCACTGAGCTGGAGACCGAAAGGTCCCAGGTTCAAACCCCGGGAGCAGTGTGAGCGGCCGCTGTTAGCTCCAGCTCCTGCCAGCCTAGCAGTTCGAAAACATGCCAATGTGAGTAGATCAATAGGTACTGCTCCGGCGGGAAGGTAACGGTGCTCCATGCAGTCATGCCGGCCACATGACCTTGGAGGTGTCTACGGACAACGCCGACTCTTTGGCTTAGAAATGGAGATGAGCACCAACCCCCAGAGTCAGACATGACTGGACTTAACGTCAGGGGAAACCTTTACCTTTTTATAGGCTACTGTCAAGGAATGCCTTCCATTAGCAAAGTGGGAGAATAGGTACTTCCCAAGCTGCTGACTCAGAATCGAATATGGTATTCACACTTAATCTAGCATGATTATGGTATATATCATTTGCTCTTGTCTAGCTTGCTCAATAAGTATGTCCAGTTATTTTGATAAAAAATAAATAGTTCAGACCTAGCCAAACGGAAATTTTGAGGCAATTGTGAGCAGTGGAAGAGATATGGCCACACTGGAAATTGAGCTGCATAGATAGGTTGCCTCAGCATTTCTAAATGACACATTTAAATTTTCCCTCTTGAAACTGATCAAATCTGCTAAACAATTATTTTAATTTGATTTTTAAATGTTATTTGCATATCTCCAGTCTCATGTTTATCAAGCGGTACTTGCAGGAGTAAATGTAGTCATTGCCTTACATTAATGCTGATTTCCTTTTATCTCGGTGGAACCATTCAGCGTCTTGGAGTATGCTTTGATGAATATTCGGGAGAATCTGACTATCAAGAGAAAAGCCAGAAAGTTCTGAAAATGTTGGATACCAAAGGACTTTTGAAGAAAACAAAGTATGAACAAGTTGCTTCATTTACAACCTTTGAACGGTGGGCTATAAGCCCTTTTGCAGTAGATATCAGAGACCAAAGTTTCGTAAGCATCTGTTAAGGGTTTTGAATGAATCAAAGTAATATCCCCTTGATATCAAGCCTTTCTGTTCTTATGAACTCTGGGTCCTTTAACCAAATGTTTCTCCTCCTGGGTTTATCTAAATAACAAAGATAATATTGCAAATACTCTTTCATGTAAATAGATAGGTCAGACTACAAAATGTTGAAGGAATGAAATGTGCACAGCTCTCAATACCAACTAGTTTTGTACGATCCCTCCCTCTGCCAAACCCTTGGCCAGCCTTCAGGGAAAAGAAACAGTTTTGACAGGATCATGATCCATTTCTCGAAAAACAAACAAACTAGAATTTCCTGAGTTATCTGAAATAAAGAATTTGTTTATTTTACTGAAAAACCAATGTGGACATTGAAATGGTTACTAAGAAAATGAATATTTAGTCCAGTGGTGTCCAACCTTTGGTCTTCTAGGGTTTTCAACTTCATCTCTCATTGTTCCTGACCATTGGATAAGTTAACCAGGGCTTCTTGGAAGGCGAAAAGTTGAATACCACTGATTTAGAATATAGGATGAAATTATGATGCCCTCCGGTTGTCCTTGGACCTTAGCACCATCTGTGACTGTGTTGTGAGGGCTGCTGCAAATTGTGGTCCTTCATTTTGATAGTAACCTGGTTCAAATTGTGATGGTGTGGTCTCTGACATATAGTTTCTTCAAATCTTTTAAAAACTATTTTAGGGAAGGAACAGGAGTAGTTCACCTTTCTGAAAATGGAGACCAGTCTGTTGTTATAATGCGTAGTGATGGAACCTCCCTCTACCTCACAAGGTAGGTATTCTGGTCAGGTTGTTTAGAGTTGAGTTCTTGTTTATTTATACGACTGCACACAGCTTTCCCTTATAAGATTAAACTAAAAACAGATTTCTTAGCATTGATTAAATACACATTAGTTAAAAGAGTTCAGGTTTCTACCATAAATGCTTTTCTTTAAATTCAAATGCAGGATGGAAAGAATTTGCACACAATCAAGGAGACAAAACATTAATCTCTACTAAAATCAGGAAAAAACGGTCAAAGCTTTGAAAGAGAGGCAGCCAAAACTCTGGATTTTAGCATTATGGACCTCACTTAATATAACATGGCAAATAATCACAATGAGATATATTTTATTTTAAAATATTTTGATTTTGATTTGTTCTTTCTTGTGTTTGTTTTTGCAGAGATCTTGCAGCTGCTATAGACAGAATGGATAAATATAATCCTGATACCATGATATATGTGGTAGGTAATTCTAAATCTCCTGTGGACTGCTTTTTTTATTGCTGGGATAGGAAAGACGTGGACTTCCAGAGGTTGTTGGGCTGCTGCTGCCATCATACTTTCCCCATTGACTATGTTGGCTAGGGCTGAATGGAGTGGCAGTCTTAACATCTAGAGGGCTATACATATTCCCTGCCCCATAGTTTACAAGATACAAATACAGTAAGTGTTTGTGGGTTTGACCTTTGCAGATTTGATTAGTCATGGATTTCATTAAAATGTTCAATATCTGAATTCTGTGGAATCATGTGAGGTGTAGTTTTTTATAAGGTCTTTAGTCTTCTCTGCCAAAGAGTGCTGATCTCACACCAAACTGCAAATCCCAGGAATAAATTGCTTTGAACCGTAACAATTGCAGTGGTATCAAACTGGATTTATTCTAAAGTGTGGGTCCACCCCAGTGGGAGCTGCTGCCATTAACTGGTGTGTAGGAAAAGGCAGGGACCATGGTAATGCACTTCGCCTTGTCTTTCCTTTGGATCCAAGACCAGCCACTCTTTCATCATATGAATTGCCAGTAAGGAACAGCAACATGGCCGACCCAGAGTTTTGCAGCTGCTGGCTACATAATGTTTTGGAAAGGGACCAAGGGCTAGAAAATAGCTTCTTCCACTCTTTTAGAAAGAGGCATAGTGTGTACAAGCCACATTATGGACAACACACTTGAATTGCTAACACGCTCCTGCCCACAGTGTGATTACAATTTCAATTGCCAATTTGTATCTCACAACAGTACTTCATGCATCTGATCCAAGCAATTGCAGGCCAAAAATATTAATGCCATTCCACTTTGTTCATAATTATACATTGATGGCTATTAATGCACACCAAACGTTTTTGTAAGACATATGGCAGACTAACATATTTGTATTCTGTTTGATATTTTAAATAGTGTAATGTTTGTTTTCCTTTTTTGTGACTCATGGTGTGAATGGATAAAAAGATGGCTAGGTTTCAAAGTTCTGGACAAACATTTCTGAGGTTTCTCTAGAGCTTGAACATTTTATAAGTTTAGATTGTTCTTTCAAGGTTGATCTCTTTTATGTGAGACCACTTTACCAAATTTTACTTTAGACCAGTACTCCCTGTATCTCAGTTTTCTGCTCTTTCTCTGATATATAAGATCAATTCTATTTTGTGTCATTTGTTTCTAAACCTAGGAAAATTTACTTTTGTGGCTAGAGTTTCCAGATTTTCCCAGTCTTTGTGGCCACTGGCCATAGTGATTAGGAAATTATTTGAGTTGCATTCCAAAAAAAGTAATTTTCCCAAACTTTCTTTCTTCAGACTTGAATATGAACAAGATTCACTTGACTTGTACATTTAGTATCTGCAGTATGCTTAATGACCTCTTCCCTCCTCTAAGACAGATAAAAACCAAGTTCCACATTTTCAGCAAGTGTTCCAGATACTGAGGTTATTGGGTTACGAATGGACAGAAAGGTAAACATGACCTTGGCAAATTGTTCATGTGCATATATGTATCAGATGTGTATGATGGTAACGTTAATGCGGAAGGAGAAACAGCCTGTGGATAACAGGCACTTGGTTTATAAAGTATAGTAGACATACTAAGGCTGTATAGTGTCATTTCCACTGGAGAAGTTTCTTAGCTGGCTGATCTTAGGACATTTGTTAAAAGCAGTGATCTTCTCAAATTGATGCACTAGTATTCTCAACATCTGTCACCATTAGCAGGGGCTAACAAGTCCAGTAACACCTGGAGAAGATCATTGTTCCTCTACCCCTGATACAGAGTCAACATGTTTTTCACCTCCAACTCCCATAAGTAGTCATGATTGATATTGAAGCTCCAGTTTATCCTATAAATAAAAATGGCAGATTCTTATGAGGAGAAAATAGGGCCTTTTTCTGTACAGGAATGGCATGAGCTCATTTATTGGAACTAAACCTGTGCTCAGAGAGTAATTGTTTGCAATTACTGTTTTCAAAGTACAATTTTATAATATCCATGTGTAAGAATGGCATCCTTTGTTGCTCTTTTCAGGTGCCAGCATTTGCCCTTTGGGAGAGTTCAGGGGATGAAGACTCGAAAAGGAGAAGTGGTTTTCCTGGAAGATGTTTTGGATGAAGCTCGCTCCATGGTGTTAGAAAGGAGTGCTTTAGCCAAAAGTTAGTTGGCCAACCATGCTTTAACTTAATACTTATACTTCTGGCAGTGTCTGGTCCTAGCATTTTTCTCCCAGAACAGTGAAAGAATGGCTCTTTCATTTTGAGTGTGACCTTACCTGAAATTTTGTTTCTCCCTTTCTATGAACTATAGTTAGAGCCACACTTATTTTGCTTCTTTTGCCTGGCAGAAAACGATATGCTTGCCCCAAACCCACACCTTTCAACTAAAAAAAGATGCTGCCTTTCAAGTAATTTATTTTATTTCATGGCAGGGAATGACAATCCATCCATCAACGGAATTATTTCCCTGCCCAGGATGCACCTGAGTTCCAACTTGAATTGCTCTGATTGCTCTTTTTTATTGCTTCTTTTGGAAGCAGGTGCTTTTATTGCTGTTTTGATATTTCTGCTCTTATTGTTTTTATGTCTGCCATAACTGCTTTTATTGCTGTCCATATCATCAGATTTTGATTGGATGTTTCGGTTTACATTTCATCCACTGCGGCTGGTTTTCATTTGAAAATGTGTGTGTACGTATGCATGTACACATATACACTTAAATAAGCCCTATGCTAGAAGTTAAACATCTTTATTTCTAACAGAGAGAAATTTTATGCATGTCTGCTTCATTGAGGTCTGTGATGTTTACTCCCAGGTATCTAAAACTGAAGTATTACTGTTAATATTCTACTATCCTGTGGCATGAGTGGGCAAATAAATAAATAAATACATTTATATTCCACCCTATCTCCCCGATGGAACTCAGGGCGAATTGCAGCAACAGAAGGCAAGATTCAATGCTTATATAAACTAGATAAAAATATAAAAACTAAAAGTACAAATACATTGACAGATCACCCATAACCCAAAATAAACCAACATATACCACTTAAAACACACATAAATCGAATTAAATTCCACATGTCAAACCGGGTTAAACAAACAAACAATGCAAAATTAAATTAAGTTATATCAATATAAAAACATAAACCTGGGTTCACAATGAACTCACATAGTAAAACAATAAAATAGTAACAATAACATAATAAAACAGAGTATGAGCTATAACATGTGTGTCAAGTTCAGTGCCCACAGGCCAAATAAGGCCCACCATATCTTTTTGTGTGGCCCTCCAGATGCTAGCTTACAACTCCTGTATTTCTCATCATTAGGCATCATGACTAGAGCTGGTGGGAGTTGTCTGGAAGACTGTGGTTTGTTCTGTTCAGTCAGGAGAGTGGAGTTTGAATTTAGATACAAGCTTTGTAGATATGACTGACTTTCAAATAACCTTACTTCAACCTCAGCGCCACAAGTGCTGTTCGGTTTCAGTTCCCATTATTCCCAGTCCACATGGTGGATAATAGGAGGTGATGAGAGTGATTGTTCAATAGCATCTGGGGAGTCAAATTGAGTAAAAACTAAAGAGCACCGACCACTATATAAAATTTTATAGGTGGCCCTCTGTCTCCATGGATTTTCCATCCATGGATTCAACGGCCCTGTGAAGGCAACCATAAGGCTGATGTGTCCCTATGCAAATGTGTTTGATAGCCCTGATCTATAGTGTTCCTACAAACCAACATCTGAGATCTAAAGAGCTTCTCAACAGTCAATGCCCAGTATGTGGGGATTTGGGCCAGAAAATGTTATTTAGTTAAATGTGCTTTCCTGAACAACTTAGATAGCTTACTGGCCTGACTTTGGGTACTTGATAGAGAAGGTATAGCTGTAATGTTTTCTTCTGGTTAAACCACAAGGAGTAATACTCCCATACCATCCCATAGCTCTGGAATCACCACATCAGAAACAAGAGCTTAAAACATGCCTTCACTAATAGCATCCGTTCTCACATCAGCCAGTTGCTTTCCTTTTAAGCTGAGATAATAGGTGTTTTTTCCTCCCCTTAATCTGCTCAGCAACCAAAGAACTCGACAATCCTCTTGAGACGGCTGAAAACATCGGGCTTGCAGCACTTATCATTCAGGTCTGTTCATTCTGTCATCTTGTTTATTTTCCCTTTTGCGATAAAATTTAGAGATTCTGCGTAATGCTTGAATAATTACAATTTCAGGACTTCAAAGGTCTCTTATCGTCTGATTACCAGTTTAGCTGGGATCGTGTCCTCCAAAGCCGAGGCGACACTGGCGTCTTCCTACAATACACACATGCCAGGCTCTGGAGGTAAGTGGTGTAATCAAGGTCCAGCTTTTCTGAATTAGGCTTGGAGTAGTTTCAAATGAAACAGGATTGTAGAGGATATGTACAACCATTTCAAATGGAGTCTTCTTTGGTGCACATAAATTATGAGAGACGGTTAAAAAAAATAAGTAAATGGACCCATTTTGCTTCAAATTCCATCTATTCATGTGCAAAGGGATTCTTCCAGTTTGAGTCACCTTCGAGAGAGATAAAGCAAGGTGGTAATAATAATAATAATAATAATAATAATAATAATAATAATAATAATGGCACATGTACTTTCCTATGCACATTTTCCCAAACCTACATGGGAGGGTTGAATGAGGGCAAAGTTCTCCTTTCTCTCATGCTTCCAAAACAATATGTTTTCACAGCGATGCCCTTTAAATCCTTTGGAGTGGTATGTCTACTTGCTGCATCCAATGCAATAAGGCAAGAAAGGTTGATTTCACTGATAGAATTGCATTGATACACAATCTTTTCCCATTATTGATGGCCTGAATCCAGGGTAGGATCAGAATGTCCTGTTCGTTAGCTATGCCAATGATCGCAATGGTGACTGGAGGAAAAAGGGTAGCAGTTACTTTGTTACTAGGACTTTTTTATAAGTACAGGTTGTGGAGCTATGGTGTAGGGTTGGCCCAAGGCATCTTACTGCCTGAAGCAAAAGAGAAGCTGCTCCCATTCCATTCCACGTATAAAAGCTGTCTGGCGTTTCCAAGACTTCCATAACTAGCAATGGGTTGGTATCACTATGCTTCAACACTGCAGATAGGAGGTTCATCAGGAATAGCTACGTAGCAAACTGTCATGATATACTTCATCATCAGCCACCTAGGGCAGTTGCTTCATTCTGTCTATTGGTTGAGTCAGCCTTGCTTGTCCGACTATGGGGGTTGGTGTTCATCTCCATTTCTAAGCTTGGCATGGGAAATGGAACATAGCACTTCCCCATGGCCAGAGTTGAGCATCGCCTCCAGACACCAGAGATGAAAAAGGGGAAGGCCTTTACCCTTGTTCTGTGTATTGCATGTCATTGTGTTAACTGTGTAAAAAGCATTGAATGTTTGTCTTATATGTGTACTGTAACCTGCTCTGAATCCCTTTGGGGGGATAAAGCAGAATATAAATAAAATGTATTAAGCCGAAGAGCCTGCGTTGTCCAATACACCTCCAAGGTCATGTCACTGACATGACTGCATGGAGCACCATTAACTTCCCAACGGAGTGGTACCTATTTATCTACTTACATTTGCATGTTTTCAAACTGCTAGGTTGGCAGAAGCTGGGGCTAACATTGGGAGCTCACCTAGCTCCCCAGATTCGAACTGACATTCAGCAGCTCAGCACTTTAACCCATTGCACCACTGGGGGCTCAGAATATTCTCAGAATAAGGAAAGACAATTGTTGATATGTAATTGGGCAGTTTTTCTTTCCTTTAAAAGCTATAGACCATTAAGTTCTGCATTGATACAGTTCAGATTTCATTATAGGTACTTGCTCACATGAGCGTATATGCATCTACTTTTATTGCTCCCAGTATAATGGTTTGCTTGGTCACAGACATTAGAATCATAGAGGTGGAAGAAACTCCAAAACGCCATCCAGTCCATCCCTTGCCATGCAGGAACACATAATCAAAGTGCCCTTGACAGATGGCCATCCAGTCTCTGTTTAAAAGCCTCCACAGAAGGAGACTCCACCACACTCCAAGGCAGAGAGTTCAACTGCCTAATAGCTATTACTTTTAAGTATAATCTTCTTTCCTGCATTTTGAATCCAATTGTTGATTTTTTTAAAAAATCTTAGTTTGTTAATCTAGAGTCTTGGTCATATCTGAACTACTTTTTTCATTCCTGCTTGCTCTTCGCAAGTCATAGGGTTAGATTTCAGAGGCTGGGATCCTGTTGGTGCTCAATGACAGTGCAATTATGCCTGAAGATGGGGAGAATGGCAGTACAACAGCCATGAAAGAAAGAAGGCAGTGAAGAAATACACTGCTTGGGAGATTTATCTCTCTTCTTTTGCCATCATTGCTACATCTTATAAAAAGTGCAACCACTAGTTTACAAACAGGATTCTGGCCACACTGTCCTTAATTGCATGCTCTCTCGCTTATATATATATATATATATATATATATATATATATATATATATATATATATATGAGATATTATTATAGTCTACTATAAATAGTCTCTTTTATATCCTTTTTGGCCCATTTAAACAAGACGCATAAAGTTGTATGAGATTAATTTTTTAATTTAAAATGTGATGTGTGCCTTGATTTTAATGCATTTTACAACTTTTTTCTTCCCATCTTCTCACAGTTTAGAAGATATGTGTGGAACAGTTAATCAAGTGTCTCATATTAACATGGCATGTTTACAAGATCCACCAGCTGTTTCCTTAATTCAGCATCTTCTCAGGTACTTGAGATGTGTAACAGTCCTTTGCTTGACTATTTTCCTTGAACAAGTAAATGTGTATAGTATAATAATTTATAGTATAGTGCATGATTTTACAACATGAATTGCCAATAACACGATTAGTTAATAGATGGAAGGGGGGGAGGGTTGCATTTGTAAGCCAGGGATGAGAGTTTTGAAGTCTGCACCCAACCCTTTAGGATGTGCTTTGAATCACAAATGAATGTAGCAAAACAGTTTTGAGTAAAGTTAGGCAATATGAGCTGCAATCGTGTCTGATCTTACATGGGGATATGTCCTTTTGAAACTTACTTAAGTAGTTGTTTAGATGCTTGTACTGATATGCCTCTATTGACATTACCCAAAATAGAGGACATAATTTGAACAATGCTTCACCCCTCAAACATCTTCATTTCTAATTAGAAACTTGGTGGATCTATGCCAACCAAAAGAAGTGTGGGTAGAGATTAGGACTGAGACTTGGGAAATCCAAGTTCAAGTCCCACTAAGGACCTCATCATTGGAAATAGCAACTTTCTACAAGCCTCCACTAGTAATTTGTTTGGTATATGATTCTGTTTGCTTACTAAATTGTGTCTGTATATTTTTGGTATGCAGACTTCCCTTTATGTTTCTTGAGGTTGTGGGAGGGGCTGCAGACCACATGATTAGATCTGGGACTGCTGAGATCTGAGACTCCATTTTAGCACACAGAAATGCTTTAGCCATGAGACTGCTTGGAGCACAGACTCCATTAAAGGACAGAGAGACGCCATGTAGATTATGGACTGTTAAGAGCAAACTCATGTTGCTGTTGATTATATAAAAAAAGATGCCCTGTGCTTTCAATGAATGCTACTTTATTTTGTCTCTTGAGAGCGTGATATAGAAACAAGATATTTTATGGGAAAGCAGATGTTTTGGGGCACTGAAAATAAAACTTCTGAAACTCTGCTGTTTTTGTGCATTGGCATAATCTCTGTTCCTAACAAATCAGAGATAGCCAGGTTATCAATCTAACAACTGGAAACCAAATTGCCTTCCATAAGTACATGTGGATATATACAAATGAAGGGAAGATTTTACTCAAATGAGTTTTTGGCTCTTCTCTGGACGATCATAGTTTTACAAAGTTATAATTGACAAATAGTTGTGAATGCCATTTTCTCCAAAATGTTATGGAGATTCTGGTTTTCCAAAAGGTTATGATCTCTAAAAGGTCATGCATTTCCAAAACTCATCACACTACAGCCTCTATTAACTTTCAGTCCGGTTTCTGTCTCTTGCAGAATTATGGGGTTTTTAGTTTAGGAAGGGGTCTCTAAACTGCTCGGCCAAATAGAGCCTGGGCTTCACTAAAGTACAAACGCCATAATTCTGCAGGAGGCAGCCACAAGATTTAAAATGGATAGATGCTGTGGTGTGATGAGGTTTTAAGACAGACAGCGCACTCTGTCAAACTGACCTGTCTTACAGGGCTGTTATGAGTATCTTTACGGCCTTGAACTCATTAGAGGAAAGGCAGCATATAAATATAATTACCAGTAAAGGCAGGGGTTTCAGCCTGCTGAGGATTTTTATCAGTTATGAGGAAAAGTGTGGTTCTGCTTTTCTTTTTAAAAAAGCAAACCTTAAAATCAAAAGGAATATTTCACACTTCCTTAGAAATAGAATGTTACAAATAGTTTAAAGCCTTGACAATGAAAAATGCCAGGCAGTTTTAGAATTAGCATGGCCTCTGAAACAAGAAGTATGAGGTGGGTTTCTTTTCCTAATATGCTGCATGGTTTTCATATAACAGATGCTGAACGATATTTATGTAGTAAACATTTCTTTTCCCCCTGAAATTCTTTCCAAAAATATTAACTTGTCACCTTTAATCCAAATGGCAACTACACTCAGCCCTCAATTCTATATCAGATCAGTCACTATGAAACTGCTAAATCTTGGAATGTAGGCAGGCCCTGGGAGTGCCTTATCTTTGGTCAAGACCTCTGGTTTTGATGAATGAATGGTCTCGGACAATCCTTTTCTTTTCAGATATGATGAGATTCTTTACCAGTCTTCAAAAGATCTTCAGCCCAAGCATATCGTTAACTATCTCCTTAAACTCAGGTAAGAGAAAGAGAAGTATATTCACCATTGAATAATATCAGAATTGAAGACCAAGCAAGAATTAAATGCAGAGACTCTATTCAAAACCAAAGGAGGTGCTAAAGCTTGATTAGGACAACCTTTTTTCTGAGATTACAGCCAGAATCCTAAATGAAGCGATTTGCTTTATATTGTAGCACTGTGAAGAATTATATTGTGCTAGGTCAAGAGGAGCCCCGGTGGCGAAGTGTGTTAAAGCACTGAGCTGGAGACCGAAAGGTCCCAGGTTCAAACCCCGGGAGCGGCGGGAGCAACCGCTGTTAGCTCCAGCTCCTGCCAACCTAGCAGTTCGAAAACATTCCAATGTGAGTAGATCAATAGGTACCACTTTGGCAGGAAGGTAACGGCGCTCCATGCAGTCATGCCAGCCACATGACTTTGAAGGAGTCTACGGACAACGCTGGCTCTTCGGCTTAGAAATGGAGATGAGCACCAACCCCCAGAGTCGGTCACGGCTGGACTTAACGTCAGGGGAAACCTTTACCTTTACCTAGGTCAAGAAAGAGTACATTTTCTGAATGAGTCATGAAACCCCTATAAATTGTGTCTTAAAATGTGCTGTTTTTTAAAATGGTGCTTCAGTCCTGAGACGTAATGAGCTGACATGTTGTTCCTGGGAACACTGTCTCTGCTCAGCAAGAAAAACCAGTCAGTTTCACTGTCCATCATCTGATTCTGACAAAAGCATGTTTCCTAGAGGCTTCTTGTAAACTTATCTTATCCCAGTGAACCGAGGCCTACATAGTTTCACTGCAACAAAATTGTCCATGATGTCTAAAGCTATGTAAGCTTTATTTGAAACTAGCTTGGGGACCTGGCAGTGCCCAGGTCATTCGAGAAAGGCATTGTTTGCCTGTGTTTGAAGTTTAGTGTAGATCCAGTGTCAGCTGGGTTCAGTTGGTGCAGGGAACTACAACTCCCATATGCAAATTCCTTCATACACAGTCCATCCCCCTCCCAACACCGCCCGGATGTAAAGTAAGTCATGGGGGCTCTATTTCTGTGGATGCAGGTGAACTATAACTCCCTTTCCCCCAGCGGACACCTGTGCCACATACACACATACGGGTTTTCGCTTTTATTATGGATTTAGATTAGATTAGATTTAGATTTAGAAGATAGAAGATTTAGATTTAGATTAGATAGATTAGATTTAGATATACGCCTGCAGAAATTTTATTATACTAAAAGGTAATTTTTGTTCCTGGGTTATACATGTCATTTCCTAATTTGTTCTGTTATAAAACTATGGAAAACTTTATTAAACTGCAAAAACTTTGTTTTTGTGGGACATCCTGCAGCACCTTTAGCTATAGTTTTTCAATGAATATCTCATAGAGTCTCAACCAATTCAACATGGTTTGTGGCAGCCACAAAAACAAAGTTTCTGGAGTATAACAATTACTTTCAAAGAAAGTACCACACAATTAAAGAGGAAAAACATCTTCAAATCAGGAACAGAAAATGTTTCAAATTTTATTGTGAAGTTATTTTTGATACTGTGTTGCAGGGTTGGGCAACTGTGGAACGGTAGTAGGCTGCTTTACTCCTCCAAGAGACCTTGGAGAGATGCATCTCCCTCACCACACACACACTGTACCCACCTCTCTTTCAAAACAAATCTAATTTTTTTTCCTCCTAAATGCCTGCTAGAGAAGCATTTTCACATCTGGACTCTCTTGGCACATTTTAGGTCCAATTTTTTTTAACTTTCTTTTTATCCCTGGGTGGCCCAGTATGTGTATGTTCAAGTCACTTGTCTGTCAATGTATGGTGACCCCATGAATTTTATAGAATTTATTTTGGCAACAAATACAGATGGTTTTGCCAATTTCTTTCTTTGCAGTACTGCCTAGAACACTTGGTATTTGTTGTCAGTCTCCCATTCATGTACTAATCACAGTCAGGCTGGATCTGATGACTTTAGGGTATTTGAGCCCTAGGGGCCACAAATAAAACCAGTGTTCCTGGGAACACTGTTTCTGCTGAGCAAGAAAAACCAGTCGGAGGAGGGCTTTACATGCCTAGTTGAGAACTGTGGTATTCTATGCACAACATTTTGGGGGACAACTGCCCTTGTGCAATAACAGTGCAAGGAGAGGAGGGAGAATGGCACTCAACATAGGCATGAAACACTAATCCAGAACATTGGAAAGCCATGAGTCCTCTGTTCCTGCCAGAAAAATGCCCCCACGTTTTGCAGTGGGAGCTCCCCATTGTGCCATGTATATTGTGTCTTGTATATTGTTTGCATTCCTTAACATGAATTCATAATGTGTCAGTGACGTAGCTCAGTCATCGTGAAGTTCTGCATCACAGGTCATGATGCCGGGTCTTGGCCATAGTTAATGAGTATATGCAATAGGTAAAGTAGGGAATGGGTGGCCTTTCTGGACTGCAGTTTCTATCATTTATAGCCTGCATTGATTGATGATGGTGAAAAGGAGGTGGGAGTTACCATCTGACGTTTGGAGGGCCATCAGCTCATTAATAGCTGCTGTATTTTATAAACAATAGAATTTTCAACTGGATTTTGAACATGATTAATTGATAGAAAATGCTACTGCCTTTGGCAGGGTGATTACTCTCTAGTCTATCCACACAGGATTGCAACTTCCTAATGACTTGGTGTTTTTTTTCCAGCCATTTAACAGCTGTTGCTCATAAAAGGCTTCCTGTGAAAGGCAGTGTTCCTGAATTAGCAGAGGTAATGTAAATAGTCACTGTTTGAATACTGTTGGGCACTTTGGGGGGGGGGGGGGAATAGTTCAAGAGGCAATATTAGGAAACTGTTAATAGGGTGTGGTATACAATAAAGAAATGGAAATAGGATTAGAGTTTTTTTAAAGTAAGGAAACAGTAGGATAAAATAACTTGCTTTAGTTCTGCACTGACAAGTCTGGATACAGTTCCTTCAAAATGTCCTGTAGAACTGTGAACATTTGTTCATATTAAATTGCATATTAAATTGCTCACTCCTACCTACATTTTTTAAAAGGACAAATTTTTCGTATTGTGCTCAGACCAAACCTTTCTTGATCTGAGAAAAGATGAGTGTATTCACTTTCTCAGTGGATGGTGATTCTTCTTTCCAAAGTCTCTCTCTTCCAGTACTGCTTGTACTTATGAACTGCTCTCAGGTAAAGGCAAAGTTAAAATGCAGGCTGTCAAAAGTTGGGTTATATTTGGTTCTTGGAAATGTTTGTCAAAGTAGAGAAAACACAGGTTCGGATATAGCAGGGTTGTTCTACCAGTGGAACTGCTTCTACCATCCGAGCAGGACCTGGAGGGAAGCCTCCCCTACACATTTCATGGGCCTCAAAACCTGCTCTACAGGACCGAGAAAGTTTCCATTAACATACAAGGGTGGGAAAGAAAGTCCTGACATGATAGTGGCCAAGTACTAGATCAGGAGTGGGCAAAATGTGGTCTCTGGGTTGCATGCAGACTGTCACCCCAATTCCCCATCCCAACAATCAGAAAAACCTTTTTACAAAAACACATTCTGTAAAACAAAATTGTGCATGTCTACCATGGACTAGATGGCTCTTGTTGTCTCTTCCCACTCTATAATTCTATGCAAAGCCCCCAAATGGTGTCTAGAGGACATAGGGACATTTTTGCCATTATCTTTTTGAAAAATCAAAGAGTGAATAGGAATTGACTTTTGGTGACTTTTTGTTAAAATTTTGAAAATGCTTTCCTTTCAAAGAGCGTTAGGAACATTTGGGGAGTGGGAGGCATTTTTTTTTGGTGAAAATACTGCAATCCTTCAACATCTCCTGAGAAGGTAATGCAGTCTCCTACTTCAATAAACTATGTTACTTCTTTGTTGAGAGTTAGGTCTATTTTGAGGACTATTTTGCTTTATCAGCTACAACCCAGATAGATAAAGTGCAGCCTTCGAACTGCCATTGGATTGCAGTTTACAGCATCACCTGTCATTAACAATATTGGCTAAAGTGACCAAGCAGGCTTTCTACCTGGAAGGCAAATTAAAGATAACACAAGAATAATCTTGAATATAATTGAACATATTCAAAACACAAAACTCAAAAAGGGGGCACTTTTATTATTGGATGCTGAAAAGGCCTTTGACCGACTAAACTGGAATTTCATTATTGAACTATTAAAGAACCTAAGATATGGAGGGAAATTTATTAATGGAATACAAGCCATATACACAGAACAAAGAGCCAAAATTAAAATTAATGGAGATATGGCTGAAATGTTTCCAATACAAAGAGGTGTGAGACAGGGATGCCCCCTCTCACCCTTACTATTCATACTTGCAATAGAAATCCTAGCAAGAAAACTACGTCAAGATGATGACCTGATTGGTATAAAAGTGAAAAACCAAAAATATAAAATAAAGTTATTTGCAGATGACATTATTTTAATGTCAGAAGATCCACAGAAAGAATTTCCCAAAATGATATGCCTGGTCAATCAATTTGGATCATTTGCGGGTCTTTCAATCAATCTACGCAAAACAAAAATATTAGCAACAAAGTTAAGCAATAAAGAAAAAGAAGAATTAAGTCAAGAAACAGGAATTGAAATAGCTCTCCAAGCAAAATATTTAGGAATAAACATAACAATGAATAACAAAGATCTGTATAAAAATAATTATGAAAAAACCTGGAATAAAATAAAAAATGATCTGAAAAAATGGATGAATCTGGATATCTCTCTCCTAGGACGGATAGCTACAATAAAAATGAATATCTTACCTAGACTATGCTTCTTGTTCCAGAACATTCCAATTGACATCAAGGAAAAAGAATTTACGAATTGGAATGCTGAACTTACGAAATTTATTTGGAGAGGGAAGAAACCGAGAATAAAGATGAAAAATTTACAAGACACTAAACAAAGAGGAGGACTGGCTCTTCCAAATCTAAAATTATACAGGGAAGCAGCTATATTGATTTGGTTAAGAGAATGGATCCATCTTGACAATCAGAGTCTCATAACTCTGGAAGGAGATAGTTTAAAATTTGGCTTACATGCATACTTAATTTATGGGAATGTGGCAGAAGACTCAAACTTTAATAAACACCCAATTAGGAAATCTCTGATGAATACTTGGAACAAATATAAAAAATTCTTTTAAAGAAAATTACCACAATGGACCTCGATCCAAGAAGCTTTCAAACAAAGTGGAAATTCAAAGGGCAATAAAAGATGGCCAACATATGCGGAAATACTCAAGAAAACACAAGATAACCTCCAACTGAAATCATTGATAGAAATAAACCAGCAGGGCTATAACATGAACTGGTTTGAATATGCACAAATACACCAACAATATCAAAAAGATGTGCATACAGGATTTGAAGAAGAAAAGACAGACCTTGATAAGATACTTCAATCAAGAAATAAACAACTATCTAAGCTTTACAGTCTCCTGTTAAAATTACACACAGAAGATGAATATATCAAGGAGTGTATGGTAAAATGGGCTAAAAACATTGGTCGCTCGATTAGCATAGATGAATGGGAATACCTCTGGAGAGTAAAAATAAAATTTTTCAGAAGTTATTCCCTTCTAGAAAATTTCTACAAAATGTTTTATCAAGCTTATATGACACCTGTTAAATTAGCCAAAATACAGCCACAATTAAAAAACACTTGCTGGAAATGTAAACAAGCAACAGGATCATTTTTCCACATGTGGTGGACTTGTAAGAAGGCAAAAAACTTTTGGATTAAGATTCATAAAACCACTGAAAAAATACTAAAGTTAAAAATACCCATGCACCCAGAAATATTCCTACTAGGAATAACAGATACATCACTGCTGAAGCCACATGATAAACTCTTCACTTTGATGACAACGGCTGCGAGAATAGTTTATGCACGAGCCTGGAAATTGGAAGAAACACCAGAAATGGAGGAATGGATCGTGAAAGTGACGGAGGTGGCTGAGATGGACATTCTGACAGGGTATCTCCAGTCAAAAGACCCTTCTGAGTTTAGGAAAGTCTGGGATCCCTTCAAAAGGTTTTTAGAAGGAAAGACCATTTCAACGTGGGGGTTTCAAATTTGACTATTATAAATTTTAATTTTCACCACTCGTTTAACTTCCTTCTGTGAAAAAAAAAAAGGTCATGATGAAGAAAAAAAAAGAACTACAGTTCACAATTGCTGGTGGCTTGTGAACAGGTTGTGAAACAGTGAGCTTTTTGCTTTTGCTTTTTGGTGTATTTCTTTGCCAAGTACTTTGCATTTTTATATCGCCATTTGTTCAGATTTTTTTTTCTTTTTTATATAAATATGGACATTTTAGCTTTGTTTTTGGTTTTTGGTTTTCTCTCTCTCTCTTTTTGATCCTTTTTAAATCTCAGTTTTCCCACTTTCTATACAATCAAATGTTCTCACTCTTTCAATGTTAATTTACTCTATCTTATAAGGTAAAACTTCAATAAAAATATATATTAAAAAAAAACAATATTGGCTAAAGTTTATGGGAGTTGCAGACCATTGGAAGGCTTCCTTTTGCCTACTCCTGCTATATAAGAATCTCTTATCACTATGCCTGGTAATGCAGCACTAAGAAATAGTTCAGGACTTAAACAGAATGGCAACATCAACTCATCCTAATTTAAAATTAGAAGCTTAATTTGCTATTTTAATGAGTTCACTTGGCAAATTAATCTGCTAAAAGCTGAGTTGAACAAACTGCCAGGATTTTTTAAAATTTTGGCAACCTTGATAAACAGGAACTATTTGAGGCAAAGGCTACTGTTCCAACACAATAAGTATAAGCTACTCAGAAATAAGCCCTATTGACATAATGTGGCTTTTAAAATTGCTGTCAAGTTGGCTTTGACTTATGGCAATCTTATGGCCGAGAGATCTCAAAGACATCCTGTTCCTAATCGCTCTGCTGATATCTTGACAATCCAGTCTATGACTTCATTGATCCAGTCTCTCTACCTGTAATATCGTTTTCCCACTTTCTCCATCTTTTTCTAATGGGTTATGTGCTTTCTTGACCTGGTGAAAATATGGCTGCCCCTGTTATTTTGGCTTCTAGGAAAAGTTCAGATTTGAATTGTTCTAGGACCCATTTATTTTCTTTCTTGGCAGTCCATAGTATCCATTAAACTCTCCTCTAGCGCCACATTTCTAATGAGTTTCTTTTCCTGTCAGCTTCCTTCAGTGTCGTTTTCACAATCTGACATAAAAATTGCCAAGTCTTGCGGCAAGATAGATAAGCCCTATTAGAACATATAGATCGTACTCAACCTATCTTGATGCCACCCTGTAAAGGATCCCTCCTCCACTTCGTGTATGGAACATAGACAATTTGTTTATTGTGTTTGCCTTTTGTTGATTTACCGTTGTGAGTAGGGCATAATGTTACAAGCTATGTATAGGATTTCTTAATTGAAAGAATACAATACGAAATCTCCGCAAGTGGCAGTTATTATTTATTTATTTATTTGCTACATTTATATGCCGCCCTTCTCACCCTGAAGGGGACTCAGAGCGGCTTACAAATTAAATTTACATACAATATTATATTAGTATAGTACAATACTGGTAACAAATTACTATATTGTACTGTATCAACATATTGTAATATTATTAGTAATATTACATGGAAAATATGATATATAATTAATATTATTATATTGTATTATTAGTATTATATCGTATTACAATATAATATTATGAATATTATATGTATATACAATATGTTATAATTATTACATATTGTAAAATATATTGTATATATATATATTTATAAACACACACACATATATATATTCAGTTATTCTGAAGCAAGTATAGATAGTGATAGTCAAAAAATGCTGTGTTCTTCTGATGCTTCCAAGTGTATACCACAAGTTAGATATGGCAGTATGTTGAAAACTTTTATCAAGCTTTACCAAAATATGGAAAATTCAGAATGAGCATGTCTACATGCAGAAATTGAGAATTTGGGAATTGGAAGATACAATTTGTACATCACTTTATAATCACTTACGATGTGATTAAAAGTTTATTTTCTGAGAGGGATTCTGAAAGTGTAGAAGGAAGAATGGACATCTATTCAATTAGAATCCCACCTAGTCCATTTTCTTTTCTTGCCTCTGTTGCCAACCAAGTAGTTATGGAAAACTGCCATGCAGGACTTGACTATCTGAACAATGGGGTTGTTGTATGTCTTTCGGGCTGTGTGGCCATGTTCCAGAAGTATTCTCTCCTGACGTTTCGCCCACATCTATGGCAGGCATCCTCAGAGGTTGTGAGGTATGGATAAACTTAGTTTATCTATAAACAACCCTGTGATCCCGGCCATGAAAGCCTTCAACAACATATCTATACAATAACTAATTCCTGTTATGCGTAGAAAAGTTACTCAGTATGACATATGGTCAAGTGTTATTGTTGGAACCAAGCTTTATAGACATCAGTGCAGATGTCAGTATATGTAAAATATGAATAGTTTCCGTTTCAGTAAGTAATGCCACCTTTCAAACTTTCTCCTGTTGTTTTTTCTTTCAGTCAAGGCTCTGTCTGTTTCAGGCTGTTCGCACAGTTTTGGGCAGTGGAATGAAGCTTCTAGGAATCACACCTGTAAATAAAATGTAATGGCTACCCCAAAATATATCTGCTCTGAAGACTACATGTTGTCCTGTGCTGTTCTTGTCTTCTCTGTAATGTTTAGGTGTCTTAACAATTAATTGAATGTATGATAGGATGATGAAACCCATCATCCCATTATTACCAAAGGAAGCTTGTCTAGGCCTCATTCAGTTAACTTTTCTAATATACTTGGTGATGGAAACAAAGTACAGATAATCTGTGACTGGACTCAACTCATATACCTTGCTTTCTCTACAACTAAAGCCTTGTATCTTCGGAGAATTTTAGCCACTTTAACACAGAAGCAGATTGTTTCATTAAGCAAAGATCTAAGTTCCATTTTATATTTTCCTATAAGCATGCCTGCACTTATATGGGGTGTGTATATCTAATGAGAATTGCTGAACCAGTAGAGTCTCATTCTTAAGTAGTTGGATTGCTGGGGGATAGCATCCAAGTTAGTGGTAGTGTATATCTTTTTGTTGTGGCTTAGGGAATTCAATACCTCCCTCATGCAGGAGGCTGCAACCTTCTCAACACTCAACTTTCTCTTTTGGGCCTAATGACATAACCATCTTCCAAAAACATCTGGAAGACCCCTAGAGGTGCTGGAGGATGCCACTGTGCCTCTGGCTATAGGGACACAGCCCAGTGCTCTACTGCTGCCACCTACTAAATGGTCATGTGAGGAGGTGCAAGAGGTAGGTGGATCCTATAGCTGGGATTTTTTGCATCTTTTTGACATAAAAGGTAAAGGTTTCCCCTGACGTTAAGTTCAGTCGTGACCGACTCTGGGGGTTGGTGCTCATCTCTATTTCTAAGCCGAAGAGCCAGCGTTGTCCATAGACATCTCCAAGGTCATGTGGCTGGCATGACTGCATGGAGCGCCGTCACCAGAGGCCCCATCTTTTTGACATAAAAGATGGCTATTTCTACATTGGAAAGATAACTCCTCCATCTGTGATCTAAGTGAATCTTGCACTTGAAACATTTGAAAGAACTATGCATAGACAAATGCTATAAATGGACTTATATTTGGACATTTAGTCAGCCACTCACTGGAGGATGAAAAAAGCCCTTTAGGAAGACAAAACCCAGAAAGGCAAAATTAGTTTCCACAAGTAAGATGAGGCAGGTTCAGCTTATCTGTTGAGGAGGTTAGTAGTTTTTGACCTTGGATTTAATGATTTTATAATGTGTGGCAATGATGCTTTAGATCAGTGGTTCTCAACCTGTGGGTCCCCAGATGTTTCAGCCTTCAATTCCCAGAAATCCTAACAGCTGGTAAACTGGCTGGAATTTCTGGGAGGTGTAGGCCAAAAACCTGGGGACCCACAGGTTGAGAACCACTGCTTTAGATAAACATCTGAAATATTTTGCATTTCAACAACACAACTAACATTTCTCATGATCCTACTCACTGAACAATTCGATCTTTTACAACTGCTTCTACATTTCTTGATATAAGACCAACGACGACCAATGATATCATAGCATCTCTTCAGGGACGAAACTGAACATGTTTCTGCTGCTAAATACATTTACATGGAATTGGTCATGCATTTTGTTGTAGAAGAGAATAACATATTTAAAATTAAGATGTTAGGGTGAAAAATAACAAGGGTATTAATATTAATAACAATACCAGTTGATCAGAATAGGATCAGATAATCAGCTTCCTAGGAAAGGTCAAGGAGAGATCTTCCCTCCATTCAGAATCCATCCCTATTAATGGAGAAATCACAACCTTGTGGTTCCTGGCATAAAAGTTAGCATCTTAACACTATAAAAGAATTTATAGTGTAACCCAGGAACGGGCAAACTTCAGCCCTTCAGGTGTTTTGGACCGCAACTCCCATAATTCTTAACAGCCTACCTGGAGGGCCAAAATTTGTCCATGCCTGGTATAACTTCAAGAAGTGCACATTTGCTGAATGTAACCAAGATCATAATTAGATTTTATCCCCTAAAAAGGATTAGATTATCATTAAAAGAAGCCAAGGTCACTTATCATTAAACATTTCTCTCTAGAAGACCAACTGAGAGAAACAACACATTTAAAAAAACATGTACAATTATTTAATGGGGGAGGGGAAATCACATCTTTCACAAATTCCTAAACAAAACATGTTGCCAGCTTATGACTTCACAAATTGTACAATACTATTGTTGGTAATCATGGCCCTGCATATATTGCTGAACTGTGACTTCCAGTATTCCTCATCCCTGGCTTTGCAGGCTGGTGCAGCTGGGAGTTTGCAGTCCAACACCATCAGTAGGGCCACACAACTCCCCGCTATTGACCTAAGTAATACAGAATATGCAGTACTTGCTCCCCGCCCCCCGCTCCCAGTCCCAGAAAAAAGTATTTTGGAGGTAGGCAACTTTGTCCTTCCCAGATGTATTTTGGCCTGTGTGTCCCATAATGAATGGTGAGGGTTACAACTGAAAGAAAACCGCCAAGGGCCACAGTTGCTCCTTTATGTTTCATTCAAGTAAAAGGCACAATTCCAAAATGGTACACTGCATTACCTAACTTACACAAAAATTATTTCAGGGCTGATAAGTGTGACAACAATCTTAATAGTATACAAAATGGTATAAAACTCCATCATAAGGGGGGAAAGTGTATAAAAAGAAGCAGCAGCATTTTTCCTTCCTGTTATTGTAAAAGGATTCACTCTACCAAACACATGAAGACCACAAGATCTGTTCCAGTTATGGTCAGTTCAACCATCAAATAATGGCATTCTTTCTCAAGTGTCATGTCACTGTAGATACAACTAGTTTAACAACTGGGTTGCTATGAGTTTTCCGGGCTGTATGGCCATGTTTCAGAAGCATTCTGGACAACTGTTAAGAGCTGTTCAGCAGTTGGCTGGGTCTTAAAGATAGGGGCATGCAAAGGAAAATGAGTGGGACATTCTACACAATAAAAGTATGATCAACATATTAAAAGAGAGAATTAATCTCATCAAAGAGTAGACATTGCTCTTCTCTGGTACATCAAAGTAACTTCCAGTAATGCCCCACTCTTTTATTATATACACAATATATATTGATATATAGGTGCATATTCCATTCTTTCATATATATATATTTTTGATGAGCAGAATCTTCATAGTCCAACCCAAAAGAAAGACACAACTTTACATCAGTTACAGTGCTACACAATATAGTGAAGTATCCATCCTCCAGTGTAAGCCCTCATTCCACTGACGATTACTTCACATTTAGTTCAAGCAGAAACATTTGCCAAAAACACTTTAAGGCTATTTTTTAAAAGGAAACTGGGGAAAGACACTCTGTCAAGTCTTCTTTGCTTTGAAATGTCTTTTTTTTTTGTTCTTCATGATTGTGAACATTAAACATGAATAAGATTTGCTTTTGACGCTTTTGGTTCTACTGGCTGGAGTTTTGTCGTGTTTTCTCGAGGCAATCCATACAGATAGATTGAAATACATACGAGAAGAGCACCAAGAGAGAAAGTTATCGCTAGAAGAGAAAAAACAAGGTGCATGATTTAAATGCTGGTCCAAACAGAAACCTCAGAGAACTTAAGAGTATTGTAACCAAAACCAACTTACTTATCTGTAAACCAAAGAGAACAACAGACGCAACAGTAGAGAGGACAATGGCAGCTGCTGCAGAAAAGCCTTTCATAATATTGTCTGTGTATTTAACAACCACCGATGTGTAAAGACCTCCAACACTGGAAAGAACTGGGAAGCAGAAAGAGATGTACTCATGTATAATACGTATCAGATATCTTTTACTTGGCATAATAAAAAGCTACTTTCACGATGACTCAAAGAAACTGTAAAACAGATTTTATAGCACCAGTTTTTGTTAAGAAATTTCATATTTAGTTTACAAAGACCACAGTATCATTTATGGTGCCAAAAAGCCTTCCTTTGAGCAATGATCATCAAAACGTAGTGTTGGTCTAAGCCAAGAGTGGGCAACATATACTGACCCAAGGCTGAGTTGTGTGGCTTGCTATGTGTTGTCCTGCTGCCTAAATTGTAGTAGTGTTGCCACTAGAATAACTCTGCCATATTTGGCCTCCACTTCCAAAAATATATCCTAATTCTGCCTTATTCGATCTGGAAAACTAATTTCTTCATCTTTTTCATTCTCCAGAGAAACTCTAAAGCACAGGGGGTTGTTTTAGCAGCTTCATACAATGATCCTATTTGGGAGTGAAAACCCAAGCCAACTTACTTATCCATAAGCAAACCTCTACACAGTTTAATTGTGCAAATGCAACCTATGTGTTGAATGGGAATGCTGTTCAACCTTTGAATGTGAACCAAAGGAGTACTACCACTAGTTTTAACAAATGCAAACCCTCGAGCATAACTGTATTACATCAGCAACACTACTATTATGATCCTGAATTGAATGCAAACATTATGCATCAAATAAAAATGTGCAATTGCTTCTACAGGGGGACAAAACACATGTGTAAAACACCAACAGGAATTCCAGCCTCTGAGTCCTGCACCAAAGTGAATATTAAATTGTATTGATAACTCAAGCAGCAGTAAATTTAGTGATGGCTGCCAAATATGCTGGCATTTAGTGGCAAAGCAATTCACCTCATGGGTGCTGCCCCCAATCCCAGAAAGTTGCCTATCCCAATCACAAACTTTCCCCTTTCCCAACTAATTAATGAAAGGCCATATTGCTGTTCTTTACAAGCTTGAAAGTTGCTGTCCCCAGTTTATTCCTGAATAGACATCTCCAGAACAGATCTAACCCTTGTGTACTTCATGGGATGATGTTTAAACTGTGAAAGTCCCATTTGTCCCTGTACACGTGTTTTGACCTTGCCCTATCCCTCCAACCCCTCCCACTGCTGATACTGGAATTTGACCTCTGGACCAAAAAGGATTTTCAGCTCCTCTTGTCATTAATATGTACTGTCAATGACACTACTCCCATATTACTGGTTAAGATGTCAAGCCCTTTGGCCTTGGATAGAAAAGAAGATTCAAGGGCTCTGTAAACATTTAAGGAGAAACACTAAGGATACTTACGTATCACAAACCAGACATAATGTGTATAGCCATAGAAAAATCCTTTCTCCATTACTTGAGCACCATCAGACATGTAGACACCAACCAAGGTCACAACAATTCCAGAAAGATACATCTGGATGTTCCTGACCCATAAAGATGTGTCTGAACTCTTGAGCACCTTCTCAAAATACACCCCTGAAAGGAAGGAAAGAAAGATAAATATGAGATCACCAAGAAAAGAAACAGACCTTGTCAATGGTCTGAGAAAAAGCAGTAAATTTCCTTTTCATTATACTTTTCAGTCTGGATGGCTAAAGGCAACGGGGCTTCAATGGCTTATTTGGTATAGCCATGATCTGAAAAATCTGAGCCTGAAGAGCAGCATATTACAAGTTATTCATTGCGTAATTATTATTTTTTACAAATGCCTCAAATGTGTTGCCTTTACTTTTGTGGGGAAAGGTATTAGTAACTCCCTGCACTGGTCATTTCAGTGCTCATTATTTTTGCTCTCCTCAGTGGCTGAATATCCATTTGGAAAAACAAGGTTACAAAATAACTGGAGGGAAGTCTTCTCAAAATGATCTGTCCAAAGTAAACATTACTCATGACAATATTACCAGCCTTTGGCATCCTGTTAGTAATGCGTGTATATATATGTGTGTGTGTGTGTGTGTGTATATGTATATATATATATGTGTGTGTGTGTGTATACTAGCTTTGCCCAGCGACGCGTTGCTGTGGCTTATGGGAATCCTTTGTTGGCCAGGTGGAATAGCAGTGAATAGCCTTGCAGTCTCAAAGCCTGGCCGTTTTCTGGAGTAGTTGGAGCTTTTTGTTGTATGAACGTAGAGGCATGGATGAGGGGTTGTGCTGCCAAGTTTAGTGTTTCTGGGATGTGTAGTTTTGTTGTTTTGTCCTAGGCCGAAATTTCATTACCCTTTTATATATATAGATATGAACAGTCAATGACCAGCACTAAGTGATGCATATAACATATGCCAAACATGTATCTCTATATATCTTTTATTGCTAATCAGAGGTTGGTATTCTCTTCCCCCCTATGTAATGACTAAAGTTATCATCTGAACTTTCTGTTTAACTCCTCCGTTCCTCATGGCCATTCAGTGTTGGCAAGTCAAACAACTGGAGAAGTACCTGATTATACCCCCACAAACAGATGCAAAATGATCCAATATCATCAAGCAGCATCTGGCTATGGAGACACTCCCTTGATTCCTCTAGCTACTGAAATGCCATGAAGTTGGGGGTCTGCATTGGCTAGTGAGTTGAGATTGACAGGAGAGATGCAAGGGAGATCTGGCTGCAAAACATGCTGTGTACATGTTCTCAATCACCATATTATTTGAGAAAAGGAAACCTGTTATTCCTTTTATATCCCCAAACCCAAAGTCTTATGGGTAGCATCATTACTTATAGCATGCAATTTCTAAGCTCTGAGAAAACCTCCCAATGATTTCAAAATAAAAACATGTTGAGGCCTTTAAATTTTTCCCCATCTCCAAACCAAACCTCCTTGTTCTATTAATTATAACTACAAAGATTTTTTTTGAAACTGGGCATTTTAAAATTAAGTTAATAGAATGTCGATTTTCCCAGTAAATAAATAGGAATAACACTGAACAAATTGCAATGAGAAAACGGGACCAGGAAACCTTCAGATAATTCAATCCATATCAGTATACTATTTTGTTCTTCAAAATCTTTTGGAGCAAAACTGTCTCATGCTGTTTTTTCAAACCCAAATTACTTCTGTTTTAGTCTCTAAAACCAGAGCTTCTTAAGTTATCTAATGTGGGCAAGCAGAATCCTTTCACTGACTCAGGGAAGAGGACCATGTTTATGCCTATTGGCTACAGTTATGTCTTTGTTTCCTGGAAACTCTCCAGAGCAGGTATGGGCAAATTTTGGCCCTCCAGGTGTTTTGGACTTCAACTCCCACAATTCCTAACAGTCTGCTGGCTCTTAGGAATTGTGTTAAGTTGACGTCCAAAACACCTGGAGGGCTCAAGTTTGCCCATGCCTGCTCCAGAGTCTGGCAGCTGATAGCTATGGACTGGTTGTGGTCCATGGACCACCAGTTTCAGTAGCATTGGATTAAATGACAGTACAGTGCAGAAGCTTCCTTGTACTATTAGCCTGAATATAGTTTGTTGAGCCTTCAGCTTCAACCATAAATCCCTCCTTTTCTCCTCCTTCTCCCCACTAAGAGATGGCTGTTGCCAAGAATATCTACTACATGCTCAGCAGACAAGATCATGCTACTACATGCTCAGCAGACAAGCAGAGCAGGATGGGGAACATGTTGCCCTCTGGATGTTACTAATCTGCAACACCTGTCAGCCCTAATTGGCATAGATAGTAATAAGAGCTGATGGGAGTTGAAGTCCATTAGTCCCATGGAGGACCACACAATCCCTGCTCTACAGACTGAAAAGCCCCACGTCACAGGAGACATGCCCCCTTCTTAAGTTAACTTTGCTTCTTGGGAGCTACAAAGCCAACACCATTGACATACCATGAAAAAGTAGGGTCATGCACTGCAATCATGGTTAATTATTTTGTTGAAGGAAATTACAGCATCAGCAAATTACTGTGTGTCCTTCTCAGGAGGCCCAAGGCTTCTCAAACTATAAGACCAATGAAAGAAGGATGCATGCTGTTGCAGGTCCTAGGCAAAGGAAAGCATAAGAAGGTCTGGGCTGTCAAAACACCTACACTCATGGCTATATGCATAAGGATAACTGTTAACTATAGGGTTTTACCTGCAAATCCTGAACATAAAACAGCAATAGCGATCGCACCAAAGCCTACCAAAGGATTTTGTTCCATCTAAAGGATTAACAACAAGGGAGACGTTTTTAAGCATAACAAATTACTTCAAACTTTAAGTCAAAATATCAATTTACTGCAACAGCAGAAACAAAAAAAGATGAAACAAGATGCCACCCTGCATCATCTGCCTATGAACCAGCTTGCTATGCATGCCTTGTCTCTGGGGAAAATAGACAAATGGCCATTCAGGAAACAGCTGACTAGAGAAAAATGCTCACGCATCACATAATCTCCCTTATTTTCATGTTGTGCTATTTCTTTTGTAAGCAAAGATGCTCTGCAGTTTTTACCTTGTGCTGTAAGAATCTGCCAGTACAATGCTATTTTTTTTTTTAGAAAAAAGACATACAACTAAATATTTTAATTCGTCTACTGAAATATCTACTTTATATAAATTGAACAAGCAACGTATGAAAACACCTTGATTAACAAAACCCATCATTCATTTGAAAAGGAAAAATAGTAATCGCTACATATTATGGAAATTTCCTGCATCAGTAATAATACACTAAAGTCTTTAATTATTTCCAAATCTACCCACACAACATTTAACCTTCAGTGTTGTAGACAATTTAATTTAGATCAATTTCTAAAAAACTGACACTGATTGAAATTAGAATTGCCTAGGCTTCTTATTTTAGAAGGAAGATTAATGAAGCAACGCAGCTCATTTTGGTGATGCACTGGAAAAATAAATCCCTTAATTTAATGTATAACCTGCCTTTCTCACTCCATGAGACCCAGGCTTATTGCCAGGTTCAGCATACAGAATTTCATTGTATCTTTAGGAAATCTGCCCCAGGGAGGCTAAGAATTATGAGAAATGCACTATCATTACCGCTTGGCATTTATTTACATGGCATTTTGGAATGTTATCAGTGGTTTCCATCTAACCCTCAGTAATCCTTACACAATACATAGCAAGACATAGAAGCAGCATTAAGCCATTTACTGAGTTTGGTCAAAAATGCTTTTTAAACATCTTGAAATTATTGTTTTTAATCTGGCTGCATGTTTAACTGCTTTCTCATTTTTGCATTTAAGATATAGTGTAAGTCCCCTTGGGTCTTCGTACATATAGATGCACCAAACAAGATTTCAACCCAAAATCTCCTGGATAAATAATATTTGCTAGAAAGTACTAAGCCAGGATAGGGCAGTATGTAACTCAAAATTGACCTGAAAGACAGATTAGAGTTTCCCACTCCAAATTCTAAAATGACCACAAAATGATTTTTCCTATCCTGCCCATGTTAGCTTGCACTGGTGAAATGAAAAAGCTAAAGTGCATGAATTGCGCAACCAGATGTGTACTTTTACATGGAATTACTGTAACGGGAATTCAGTTCTGGAATTTTGGATCAGGCTCTGGTTGGGTGGCTTTTGGAGCAGTCGTTTTAAGAAATGTGCTTCACAATGCCATCACGGATTATTTGAATATCAAAAACTGAAAATGTACCTAAATAAGAATGTGCATTTTTGATGAACCTTTAATCTCACTACACCACATGAAATAAACTTTTCTATGGTACTTCCCACAAAAGAGGTGGAAATAATGTCCCCAAGCTTTCAGCCTCTGTAAACTCTACCAAAAGTATTAGTTTTTGCAATTAGGATGCATTTTCCCCCCAATAAAGGTACCATATCACAAAAAAGCCCCATGTTATCTTATTTATTTATTTATTTATTTATTTATTTACAACACTTCTACCCTGCCTTTCTCACCCGAGGGGACTCAAGGTGGCTAACCGAGACTGGCAAAATTCAATGCCCAGAACAGAATTCAATAAAATCAAGCAACACTATCTTCCAGTAAAACAGAACTTCATGAACTATGGGTGCTTTTTCACTACACAGTTATAGCACAATAATTCAGTTCTAGCTGCCTTGAATCCTGGTGCATGTAATTTAGTTAGAGATTTACACCTCCCACAAATGCAAATCTTAGGATGCCATAGGATGCTGGTGTGCCAGTAAAAGGAAAATCAGAGAGCTATAGCTGTGTAGTATGAAAGGATCTCAGAAGCCAATAGATTGGCCTATTAAGAATGACTGAGAGGAGAATAAACACATTGGAATTCTTTGTGGGGCCTGAAAATATAAGAACTCATAATGTTCATTAAATCTCTCCCATCTCAACCCTATTTCCTGTACAGTGAATTTCAAAGAGGGTCAGAAAATATCAAACCTCATTAATTGTTTTTTTAAAGAACCCTGGTGTATGATAGTTCATTTTTAATGTAAGCTGCTTTGAATCTTCTTTGTGGAGAGGAAAAGCAGGGTATAAATACACATAACAACAACAACAACTATATTGCTTCCACAACTGGTATTCAGTGTAAATATGTTCATTTGCACACTGAAGCATATTTTAGATTTGAGAAGGCGGGTCTGGGAACATGCTTACCTGAACCTTTGTAGCCTGAGCTGGCTTCCACTGAACAAGTGTGACTCCGCCACAAAGCATGAAGACCGAGAACCACTGCAGTTTACTGAGAGCGCGGTTAAGCATTAAGACTGTACACAAGGCTGTGCAGGGGATCTTCAATTGATACGTGACCTTAAAAAACCCAGATTTTTTTCAAAATCACATAAAACATTCATTGGGATGATCTGCTTCATTACATTTTGGGGTTTTATCATATTTTATTATTTGCTGCTTTGAGAAGGAATTAATTTTTTTATTGAAATAAAATATTTTCTGAAAAAAAATTATTAACAGACAAGGGACAGAATCATAGCAAGGTTTCAGTGGCTGCCAATCTGCTCTTGGTCAGAGAAATCCTCATCGTAGGTGAAATATGACAAAATTGTCCCCACACATCTTTTAGGGGACAATTTAAATTACAAATAATCTAATTCATTTCCCAAAATAATTCAAATAATTGTTTTTAAAAAGGCTGGATCCCGGGGGAACTCAAAGATCACAAGAAATTCCCTGAAGTCAACACGCAGAAAGTGGATTGCACTTTCCCCACTGCTGTTTTCTGCTGATGTGAATATTTGGAAAAGAACTCGAGGGAATGTTTCTATTAGGTAAAGGTAAAGGTTTTCCCTTGATATTGTCTAGTTGTGTCCGACTCTGGGGGTTGGTGCTCATCTCCATTTCTAAGCCAAAGAACCAGTGTTGTCCGTAGACACCTCCAAGATCACATGGCCAGCATGACTGCATGGAGTGCCGTTACTTTCCCACCAAAGCAATACCTATTGATCTACTCACATTTGCATGTTTTCGAACTGCTAGGTTGGCAGAAGCTAGGGCTAATAGTGGGAACTCACCCCACTCCCCAGATTCGAGCCGCCAAACTTTTGGTCAGCAGGTTCAACAGCTCAGTGGTTTAACCTGCTGAGCCACCGGAGGCTTCATGTTTCTATTAGCAGGGGGGGGGGAAAGTTTAAAGCCAAAAGGTTTTTATGTTGTGAGCCACCTCATTAATTACAAAATAAATGAAACCAATAAATCACCCAGTTGTTAGGAAAGAGTTATAATATATTCTTCAAGAAATACTTTCTTGATGGCTTTTCAGTGGAAACCTTTTTATACCAAAATGGTGCTGCGTTTTAATTCAACTTCAGTGATCTGTCTACACTGTTGAATGTTTGATGTCCAATTCTAAGATGTAACTCAAACTTAAGGAGGCAGTCAAGAAGGTAAGGAGCACACATGGATGAGTTCGCTTTGAGCTCCGACGGAGAAGTAGCCAGCTTCCAAGCATCAACCTTTCATTACCTGGTAAACAGCTGCATCCAAATTGCTAAGAGCCAGAAAGGCCATGTTGTTCTGAATGGCATACACCAGAGAGGGCACACTTAGTTTAAGTAGTTCTTTGGGGCTTCCCAAGACATTTTCTTTCAGTGATGTCAACAATCTTCCTCCACTTCCAGTCTCTCTGGGGGGAAAAATCACAAAAAGACTTAAAAAGAGAGATATATATATCCATAGCAACTTGACTCATAAGTGCTGTAACATTGCTATAGAGGTCTGTATGCTCACAACCTCCAAAATCTGATATCAGGCTAAACGAGTCCTCAAGCAACCCAGATGAAGGGAGGGGTTTGTCATAAACCACAGATAATGCATGTTTATCAAACATTACGTTCTTCGAGAACAGAAAGTAGAAGCCAATAACTGGAAAGAGCAGTCTTTTTAATAGCTGTCTTAAATTCACATGGCTTTCCAAGAAATGCAGCCCTAAACTACCCAGCTGCATCCTTCTGTACATCTCAAATTCAAAATTCAGGAATGGAGGCAGAAGTGGAAACAATTCAGGGAAAGAAAGACTTGATGGCTGCAATCCCAGACCATCAGCTCAGTTATTAAATGCCTTTGGTAAAGAGCAAAGAGTATTTGCTAAGTGATCATTTGGCTGGCAACCATGCTGATTAGTCAAAATTGGAAAAAAGAACATACACAGACATAATGAAATGATGATTGGTTTAGTGGGGAGAAAGTACACATAAAACAAAACTAGAAGCATAAGTAGGTCCTTATATCTCAATGACTTCTTTGTGGATTCTTTCAAATAGATGAATAGATGGATGTCTCTCTCTATCTATCTATCTATCTATCTATCTATCTGAAATGGTGCTGCCAGTTTACTCTCTCTTCAGAATAACCCTTGGCTTATCCATGAGTCATATCAACATCCATAATTCTAGCCCCAAAATCTGCTCTTGACTTATACATGAAACTGACTTATACATGTACATATGGCATGTTGCAAAGAGTAACTGCTTGAAGACCCAGCTAAAAAACAACACTTGACAGATTTGTGTACATCTGCGTACAGTCTGTATTTCCCCAATCGTATGTCCAGTGGGAAGAAGCAGGTTCAAGCAAGGCATTTAGCCAATTGTGGAATTTCTTTCCTTTCAGTTTATCTAACTGCAGCCTTGTTGCCCCTAGTCATGTAGAGCTAAGGGGATCCTTTCACACAACACAAATATAGCATCATGATTCCACTTCAACTGTCATAGCTACATTCAATGTAACCCTGGGATTTTCAGTTTGAGGAACCACTAGAATTCTCTGACTGAGAAGTTCATGTTTCCCTGAAGAGCAAATCCCAGGAGTCCATGGCTGCTAAAGTAGAACTATAGTGCTATAATTGTGTCATAGAAAAGGGCCTTCAGCACTGAAGACCAAATGGGGATAAACAGCCAGAAATGACAGACAATGAAAAGGTAACTTGAGGAACAATGCGGCTTCCTTCACCCCATTTGCTCACAAAATCACACTCGCCCCATGCTCATTTATGGGTCAGATTACCAATATTTTAACCCAGATATGCTACTGTCACGTATTTTAGCAACAGATTGAGATGCTTTGTACAAAATGAATCTGTACTTTGTGTACCTGAAAGGCATGAGTGGAATTAGTAATTTATATCTAGCCCTGCCCTGTTTTGCTTTGGCCCCAACTTGCACCTTCAACTCCACCCAGGACTGCAATGTAACCCTGATTTCTCATCTGTTACTGAAAACTAAAAATTATAAACCAAAGCCATATTTTAACATTCTATAGCCGTTTTCCACAATTATAAATTGTCTGTTTAGGGTCACTCTAGCTGGGGATGATGGGAATAGCAGCCAAACATATTCAGAAAGTGCCATGTCCGGGGAAGGCTGATTCATTTGTCCAGGTTATAGGGAACTTCGCCATTCTGAGATACATAAAGGCAAGGAAATTTCTTAATCAGTAAATTCTATATTTTAGTGAGAAATCCACATGATACAATGGCATCAAAAATTACACAGCCCAACAAAAAAATTGTGTCTCAGTTTTTAGCCTGTTCCTGAGGTTATTTGGGCTCTAATTCAGAAAATTGTATTGAATAGACAGCATCACTTCTAGTTTCTTAGATATGGTTCTCAGGATTTTCTATGGGTCAGCAGATGAAGACTGGTTGATGGCATCTTATCTCAAAAACTAGAGCTGATAGGAAAATTGGTGCCATTTTTGGAATGAGCAGGTCAAATATACTCAAATCTCTGGGTAAACTGTCTTATCTGGCACATCTTGGGGAAACTGCCAATATTTGCCTCTAATCATCTATTTAGCAAGAAGAAATGTTCCTCTTGAATGACTCTGAAGAATCAACGCCTACTCCAATCCAAATAACTTCAAGTCAAGATCCTGGCCTTAATCCATAATGACATCTTGAACTTCGTCCAAAACAGTGAAAAGGACGTCTGGGGACGATACCTATTTACTGAGCCACACAAAAGAGGCATAAGTGGGAAACAAAAACTGGCATGCTATCACTTGCTCAGAAACCAATGTTTGAATAAAGAACTGGACACATACACAATGATAACGGACACTGCACATGTTAACAGCAAAAAGCACAGAAAACAAAGATTATTGTTATAAAAAGCAAAATTCAATTGAACAAATCTATATCATCCCAATTGGATCTCATACTTACTTTGCTAAAATGCCCAGACTTAGGAAAAGCTTGATAACTTCTGCTATACACACAGCTGTCGTCGAAAAGTACAACACTGTCTCTGTCGTACGTGTGTACCGCAAAGCCACTGTGTATGTTGCCGCCACCAAGGTCATCACCGTTAAGCAGTACAACTTAAAAAGCAAACTGACGTTTTCTGAAAAAAACAAAAGCATTGCTCTGTAAGATAAGAGAGGCACTTGACAGGAACACTTGGTCTTATGGACCTTGAAAAACAATCTAGAATTAAAATGGTAGGATTCTGGGTTGCAAATGGCACAGCAGGGTGGCTGCAAATCCATCTTCAATGGTCCTTATAAAAATTTGAATAGTAACAATATGGGCAACTGGAATAGGGCTAAGCAGCTCCACCATCTTTGCTTAAAAGCCTTCAACTTCCCTCAAAGGTTCTGCTTTCTGGGACATTTAATCCAGGGCCATTTAATATTTCATTATCTGCTAAGGTTGGGTTCCAGGACTCCCACTGATACCCAAATCCATGTCCCATTATATATAATACCATAGTAAAATGGTGTCCCTTATATAAAATAGTAATATCTTTTTTTAGAATATTGTAAAGCTGTGGATGTTTAAATCTGTGGATACAGAATCCACAGATTCAGAGGGCTGAACGTACACCATAAAAGCACTATGGGTTCACTTCAAGCGCCACTGCACGTAAACATACTCAATGTGTTGTCCAAGGCTTTCATGGCTGGGATCACTTGGTTGCTGTGAGTTTTCCAGGCTGTATGGCTATATTCCAGAAGCATTCTCTCCTGACATTTCACCCACATCTATGGCAGGCATCCTCAAAGGTTGTGAGGTTTATTGGAAACTAAGCATATGGGGTTTATATATCCGTGGAATGTCTGTTTAGTAAATAGAGAAGAATACTCAAAAACAGGGGAATTGCAGACAAGAAACAATCAGGGCCAGTTAATCACCACCCAACAAAGGATTCCCCCAGGCAGGAAGCAGCGAGGCTTGGAAGCTGAAAGGCCATTCAACGCTAATCAATTGCAGCATTCACACTTTCCTCAAACAGACAAGAGTTCTTTCTCCCACCCTGGACATTCCACATATATATAAACCCCACATCTATGGCAGGCATCCTCAGAGGTTGTGAGGAAGTTTTCCACTTGCCTAGTTTCCAACAGACCTCACAACCTGTGAGTATGCCTGCCATAGATGTGGCCGAAAAGTCATGAGAGAATGCTTCTGAAACATGGCCATACAGCCCGGAAAACCCACAGCAACCCAACATTTATGTTCTCTGCCAATGAACTAGTGCTTTCCCAAACTACAAATCCTGGAATGTCAGTTAAAAGTGGAATCCAACAGCTATCACTGTGCCGTGTGAAAACCCCAAGTCAATAAGCTCCTCCGACTGTCCTTAGCATACTATGCAGGACTCCCTGATTTCCCTTATCATTTCAAATGACCATTAAGGAGTTTTGTCCCACACTGGTTCTTCTCTTCAGGTTTTAATAAAAACAGGAACCAGGAAATAATAATGAAGAAATCTCTAGCCATCAAGGCGTACATAAAATATATTTGCTTAGGGCCTGCCAAGGCCTATTATTCATATCTTTGAGGGAAGTAATACCTCAGGCTGTGTCAACGTTCCTTCAGTGTACAGTTTATACACTGTGCTGTTGCAAATTAATTCACGTCAACATGATGGGACTGAATGACGGCAACAGTCAATCTGGAAACAACACTTAGATCCTTGGATACTCCCAAATAGTTTTGATACGTTACTCTTCCATTTGCGCTTGAATATCTATACTATCTATATATGTGTATTTTCCATCCACATCAGCGCTCTTTTTGTTAACTCTTTTTAAAAAGGTGTGGATTTGCACTGGGCACTTATCACATCTCAATATTTGTTAAGTGCCTTTTTATCACTTATTTGTTTTTTAAAAATAAAATAAAATAAACTAGCATATATGCCCAGGTATCAGAGGAGGTTTCTTTCCTTCCTTTCCTCAATATAACTTTCTCTTTTCTGGATTGCTGTGAGTTTTCTGGGCTGTATGGCCATGTTCCAGACAGATTCTATCCTGACGTTTCGCCCACATCTATGGCAGGCATCCTCAGAGGTTGTGAGGTATGTTGGAAACTAGGCGAGTGAGATTTATATATCTGTGGAAGATCCAGGGTGAGAGAAAGAACTCTTGTCTGTTTGAGACAAGTATGAATGTTGCAATCGATCCCTTTGATTTGCACTGAATAGCCTTGCAGCTTCAAAGCCTGGCTGCTTCCTACCTGGGGAAATCCTTTGTTGGGAGGTGTTAGCTTGCCCTGATTGTTTCATGCCTGGAATTCCCCTGTTGTCAGAGTATTTTTCTTTATTTACTGTCCTGAGTTTAGTGATTTTTAATACTGGTAGCCAGATTTTTTTCATTTTCATGGTTTCTTCCTTTCTATTGAAATTGTCCACATGCTTGTGGATTTCAATGGCTTCTCTGTGTAGTCTGACATGGTGGTTGTGAGAGTGGTCCAGCATTTCTGTGTTCTCAAATAATATGCTGTGTCCAGGTTGCTTCATCAGGTGCTCTGCTATGGCTGACTTCTCTGGTTGAATTAGTTTGCAGTGCCTTTCATGTTCCTTGATTCGTGCCTGGACAATGCTGCTGCATTTGGTGGTCCCTATGTACACTTGTCCACAGTTGCATGGCATACGGTAGACTCCTGCCAAGGTTAGATGATCCCTCTTGTCCTTTGCTAAATGTAGCATTTGTTGGATTATCTTGGTGGGTCTGCAGATAGTTTGTAGGTTGTGTTTCTTCATCAGCTTTCCTATGTGGTCAGTGGTTCCCTTGATGTATGGTAAGAACACTTTTCCTCTGGGTGGGTCTTTGTTGTTACTCTTGTGACTTGTTCTTGTCCTTCCAGCTCTTCTGATGTCTGTGGTGGAGTCTCCATTGGCCTGTAGAGCCCAGTTTAGATGTTTCAGTTCACCTTGGAGGAGGTGGGCTTCGCAGATTCTTTTTGCACGGTCTGCCAGGGCTTTGATTGTGTTTCTTTTTTTGACTTGGGCAAAGGGTGGAGTTTTTTCTTCCTTTTCTTTTCGTCTTCCCTTGCTTTCCTTCATATATCCTCTTTTTTTCCTTCCTTCCTTCCTTCCTTCCTTCCTTCCTTCCTTCCTTCCTTCCTTCCTTCCTTCCTTCCTTCCTCTTCCCTTCTTTATCTTCTTTTCCTTTCCTTCCTTCCCCTAATACCCTTTCCCTCATTTCTTCCTTCCTTTTTCTTTCTTCCCTTCCCCCCTCCTTCTCCTTCTCCTCCCTTCCTTTCTTCCATTTTCTTTCCTCCCCCTGCCATTCTTCTCTCTTATTTTTCTCTTTCTTGCTTGCTTTCCTTCTTTCACCCCTTTCCATCATACATATCACCTAACAACTGCCAATCTGCTTCACTGACTTTATAACATGACAGAGGGCCACTTCACCTAGTCACAGCCAATCTGCTTTGTTCCTTTTCCTTTCCCTCTGTGTTGGGTCCAAAAGGGGTAGGGGTTTGTTTTGTTTTTTAGTCAAAACATCACAATTATTTTAGGTTGGACAGTGAAGAGTACATGTACCAGGTTTGGCCCAGATCCATCAAGCTGCCTAGGAGCCTTTGTAGTACAAACCAACCAACAAACATGCTGTGACTTTTCTATATACAGTAGAGTCTCACTTATCCAAGCTAAACGGGCCGGCAGAAGCTTGGATAAGCGAATATCTTGGATAACAAGGAGGGATTAAGGAAAAGCCTATTAAACATCAAATTAGGTTATGATTTTACAAATTAAGCACCAAAACTTCATGTTATACAACAAATTTGACAGAAAAAGTAGTTCAATACACAGTAATGTTATGTTGTAATTACTGTATTTACAAATTTAGGACCAAAATATCACGACATATTGAAAACATTGACTACAAAAATGGCTTGGATAATCCAGAGGCTTGGATAAGCAAGGCTTGGATTAGTGAGACTCTACTGTACTGGCAATCCCCAAGTTATGAACAAGATAGATTCTGTAGGTTTGTTCTTAACTTGAATTTGTATGTAAATCAGAACAAGTACATTTTAAAGTGTAATCCCAGTCAAATACTGCATGTATGTAAATAATTTATTTATTTATTTATTTACAGTATTTATATTCCGCCCTTCTCACCCCGAAGGGGACTCAGGGCGGATTACAATGAACACATATATGGCAAACATTCAATGCCAACAGACAAACAACATACATTAGACAAACTCAGAGGCATTTTTAACATTTTTCCAGCTTCACGATTCCGGCCACAGGAGGAGCTGTTGCTTCACCGTCCAGTAGTGGCTGTACTTCCGCATTCCTTTCCTCGTGTTTTGCTGGCAGTTTTTATGGTGTTGTAAATTAGCCTCCCGCATAAAGCGTCCCTAAATTTCCCTAATTGACAGGTGCAACTGTCTTTCGGGGCTGCATAGGTCAACAGCAAGCCGGGGCTATTAATGGTCGGAGGCTTAACCCGACCCGGGCTTCGAACTCATGACCTCTCGGTCAGTAGTGATTTATAGCAGCTGGTTACTAGCCAGCTGCGCCACAGCCCGGCCCCCCATATGTCGCAGGTGCTTTAAATGCGATTTTCCTGCTTCATGGCAGAGGGTTGGACTGGATGACCCGCAAGGTCTCTTCCAACTCTATGATTCTATGATCTCCTGCCTATCCTCTGTTTGGATTAAATCAAGAAACAGAGATCTACAGAGATACTCGCAGAAACACCTCAGCAAGCGAGAGTCCAAAAGTGGCAGGCTAAAACCCAGAACCTTTCTGGTCAAAGGACATTTATCATAATTCCAAGTTTTTAATTTTGTTTTGTGGTTTTTTTAAAAAATACCTTATAACTGTATTCTCAATTTGCTTCAGACACGATAAATAAACAAACACTCTCTCAGTCTCAAAGGCAAGCAATAATATAGTCCTTTGTGAAAATATCTTGCGAAGAAACCCCAGGATAATTCACATTAGGTTGCCGTTAAGTCGGAAATGACTTGAAGGCACACAATACCAACAGAAAGGGCAAAACACCAGTGAGCTTTGCCCCCAAGGGTGAGTCTACACCAGGCCTGGGCAAACTTGGACCTGCCCTCCGGGTGTTTTGGACTTCAACTCCCAGTATTCCTAACAGCCTCAGGCCCCTTCCTTTTCCCCCTCAGCCGCTTAAGCGGCTGAGGGGGGGAAGGAAAGGGCCTGAGGCTGTTAGGAATACTGGGAGTTGAAGTCCAAAACACCTGGAGGACCCAAGTTTGTCCATGCCTGATCTACACTGTATTATGAATGCAGTTTGACACCACTTTAATGCTATGGAACCATGGAGATTGTAGTTTCAAGAGTGCTTCAGCCTTCTCTGTCCATGAAGGTTGGTGCCTCCCCCAAACTGCACCTCCCAGGATCCCATAGCATTGAGCCACTGTAGTTGAAGTGGTGTCAAACTACATTAATTCTGCAGTGTAGATGCACCCTGAGGCTTCTGGGAATTGAAGCCCCAAACACCTGGAAGACCCAAGATTGGGAACCACTGCATCAGGCTACAATCCTCCTCCTCCATCTGATGGGAGTTGCAATCAAGAAGGTAAATCTCCTCTCAGCAGCCTTGGCTTGCAATGCATTTAAAATGCAGCAGGATCGGTGGCACATCTATTACAGTCATCTATTTTATTTCATTTGGCAAACTCACCCCCTTCATTATCGCATCATAAAGTGCTCTGCCAAGATCACCTTTTGTCAACTCCCCCCACTCCTCAGAGCAACATGGTTGCGTCCACCATTGCCCTCAATAAAGTGGAACGTTCCATTCCCGCAAGAAGGGGGCGGGCGCCTCTCGCTTACCTTTCGGAGGCGCCATGGTCGCCAGGAGAAGGGACCAGCCGGCGAGCGCAGAAGCCCGCCCCGACAGTCCTCCCAGCGCCCCATGGAGAGCGACGGGGCGCGGCTAGAGCGGGCACCGCGCGCGCAGTCCAATCATAGAGCCCGACACGCCTCCATTGCTTCCGCCGGAAGTAGTACTATGTATACGGAAGAAGCGTATAGAGATTCATGTATGACAAAACTTTGTTGTGAAGTGTGACTCCGGGGTCCTTAAACCTCAGCAAAATCAAGCACAAAATAAGACAAAATAAGCTTGTTTTCAGCACAAAATAAGACGTGAAGTAGCTTTTATACAATTATAAATGTTTTTTGGTATTGTGTTGTCGAAGGCTTTCATGGATGGAATCACTGGGTTGCTGTGAATTTTCCGGCCTGTATGGCCGTGTTCCAGAAGCATTCTTTCCAGACGTTACGCCCACATCTATGGCAGGCGTCCTCAGAGGTTGTGAGTCTGTTGGAAACTAGGCAAGTGGGATTTATATATCTGTGGAAGGTCCAGGATGGAAGAAAGAACTCTTGTCTGCTTGAGGCAAGGGTGAAGGTGGCAACAGACCGCCTTGATTAACATTGAATGGCCTTACAGCTTCAAAGCCTGACTGCTACCTGCCTGGGGGGATCCTCTCACCTCTGTAGGAGTCTACTGTATACCATGCAACTGTGGACAAGTCTACATAGGGACCACCAAACGCAGCATTGCCCAAACATGAATCAAGGAACATGAAAGGCACAGCAGACTAATTCAATTGGAGAAATCAGCCATAGCAGACAGTAAATAAAGAACAACACCCAGAAAATGGCAATTGCAGGTATCAAACAATCTGGGCCATCGAACACCTCCCACCAAAAGATTCCCCCAGGCAGGAAGCCAGGCCTTGTAGCTTCAAGGTTTTTCAATGCTAATCAAGGTTATTAATTGCAACATTCACACTTGCCTCCAACAGACAAAAGTTCTTTCTCCCACCCTGGACCTTCCACAGATGTAATTTTCTATCCTGTATTGTTGGTTTAATTGATATATTACTGTTTTATCTTTTTTATATTGTGATTTGTACTTGTTGCTTATATTTTGTCCTTATGTTGTTTGGGCCGTTGCCCCATGTAAGCTGCCCTGAGTCCCTGGGGGAGATGGTGGCGGGGTATAAATAGTATTATTATTATTATTATTATTATTATTATTATTATTATTATTATTATATAAACCTTTCTTGCCTAGTTTCCAATGCACCTCACAACCTCTGAGGATGCCTGCCATAGATGTGGGCTAGATGTAAGGACAAAATGCTTCTGGAACATGGCCATACAGCCCGGAAAACTCAAAGCAACCCTCTGTTGTTATTATTCAATATTTTTTCTGCCTTGTAAAGCATTTGAGTATCAATTCAGTTTTGTGTTTGGGAAAATTAAGAGGAAAGGTAGTGGTTTTTTCAAAGTTCTCAATAACAAATCACTGCTTTAATCATGCTAAATGAAAAGGTTTGGGTGTTGTTTTGAATCATATAGACCAGGCATGGGAAAACTTTGGCCCTCCAGATGTTTTGGACTTAAACGCCCACAATTCTTAACAGCTGGTAGAGCGTTGAAGTCCAAAACATCTGGAGGGCCAAAGTTTGCCCACGCCTGGCCTAGACATTTAAATGTATTTTCATATAGAAATTTCCCTTCTACATTTTACTGGCAGTGAATTTACATCATTTATTATTTTTATTACTTCTCCCCGAAGGCAGTTAATAATCACACTCATTGATCAATTTAAAATAAAATGAATATACAAAAAAAAAAACAAATTGCACGGTGCTTGTTAGGTCAAAATACTGTTAAAGTGTAATAAATGCAATTAAAAATACATTTTAAAACAAACCCTCCTCAAAATCCCATCCACAACCTCATGCCATTTCTATTTTGTTTCAGTATGCATTCAAATCAGCACATTGTTAATTTGCCTTTCAAAGCTGTCAGAGGCAGATGTAGGTTCTCATCTTGGATGGATCATTAAGACATGCTGAAGCCCTACATCAAGTTTAAGAATTGGCTGTCAATTCAGATGTGGACCCAAATGCTGTCGGGGATTTATATATTTGTGAAGAACATACTATTATGCAATTAATCCCATCCTGTCAGCTGGTCCCTTGTTGACTGGAAATAAACAGGTTGCCAGTCCTATTTCCCCCCAAAAGCAATATCTGGTACAACTGGCAGAACCAGAATGACTGTTGCAATTTTCCTTAATGTCAGATTCCTCATATGAAATTGAATGGGATTGTCAGTCACCTTCCTGATTTGACAGGAAACAAACCCGTCAACTGCAGTAGCTGCTGCCCAGTGAACAAAGATTATGAGATTTTTCTGTCTGCAAGGATCATCAATACAAAACAGTTTTGAGTGCCTGCTTCTTGGTTATACTTTTGCGACCCCCCCCCCCCCCCAAAAAAAGACTCCAGCCTATAACTCCTAGAAGCCCCAGCTAGCAAACTCAGGAGTAAAAAGTTGGGGGAACTGCCATTCAACCTCTGTAGAGCTGCAGGAAAGAAGATTCCTGATGGTAAGAGCTGTTTGGCAGTGGAATATGCTGCCTTAGAATGTGGTAGATTCTTTTCTGGAGGTTTTTAAGCAGAGGCTGGATGGCCATCTGTCAGGAGTGCTTTGATTTAAAAAATCAGATTAAACAACCAGATTCTAGACTCTAAAGTCTGTGACTCCAACTAATTTCTTCAGTTTGTTACCTAGATCAGTCAACCCTGATGTATTAGTCCTTTGTATAAAGCCAAACTCTAAAGAACTACCAGTGTAATGAGCAAACTCTGGGGAGATGGTAATATAAATAGGTATTGGAATGAATGCAAGACAACAATGAGAAATAAATGGAGGTTTTATTAAAAGTAAGCTCAGAACAGAAAGGAAAATCAGATCAGTATGTCATGTAGACATGGCCTGGAAGTATGGGAAACATCACTTGCTAAATGGAGCAAGTGTCAGTGGCTAAAGGAGAGCGGCATTAACTATGTGAAGCCAGCTTGTGCTGTTTATCCCATACAAACTCCAGTAAAAATGCTGTAAAAAGACAGATGTGAAACATGCCCTAAGCTGTATCAGCTTAACAATCAATGACGTCTTTAAAGCTTTTCCTCAGGCTTGCTTTGAATCAGCAGATAAAGAATGGGACATAGTTCATTTCCTTTCTTTAAATGGTTATTGAAGGAATGATAACTCTTAAGTTTCATCCACAGCTCTTGTTAAGTTCACTTTGATCATACGAGTAGTTGGGGGTGTTCTCCCTCGAAGACCTGCCAGGAAGATCTGTGGTCTGGGCACATTACTGGAGTTTTCTCGTTTGGTCTGTGTGCCTGAATCCTTCAACGGGTAGACCTGGCTGCTGTTGTCTCTTCTCATGTGACTGAGGTTGGTCTGCATGGAATGAGTTAGCTTTTGACGCAGGTTAGCCTGAAAGTAAATGTAAGAGCAATTACACCTGCAGTCAAACATTAAATTAAAAATTACACAAGCCCTTTACACAAGTCGTATGTCCTATTCAAAACCATTCCATTCTGGTGAAATGCAACAACATATCTAAGTCAGAAAAGTATTAATGGGATGCTCTCTCTCTCTCTCTCTCTCTCTCTCTCTCTCTCTCTCTCTCTCTATATATATATATATATATATAATGTGCTGTTTTACTATGGAGTAAACAACAAAACTACTGAACCAAATCACACCCAGTTTGGCCACAAAAGGCATAGTCATCCAGTCTATGTCTTTCAAACAAAAAAACCCTAGAAAAATAAGGTCCAAATTAGAGGACAAGAAAGAGCCATTTTCAATCCTGGCTGCCGGTCAGAAGGGTAGACCCTGCCCCCTTTAGGCCCCGCCCACTTTGTCTCTTAGCAACCCCCTCAGCCAAGGGACAGCCAGGGTTCAGTTAGGCCTTTCCCACACTGCCAATAAAATACAGATTATCTGATTTGAACTGGATTATAAGGCAGTGTAGACTCAAGGCCCTACCACACACCTATATAATCCAGAATGCCAAGGCAGGATAATCCACAGTATCTGCTTTGAACTGGATTATCTTGCATCCACACTGCTATATAATCCAGTTCAGTGTGGATTTTATAAAGTTGTGTAGAAGGGGCCTCATATAATCCAGTTCTAAGCAGATAATATAAGATTATACATATAATATCTAAAATTACTGTGGTATAATAATACAGAATAATATAATCTCTAAAATCAGGACAGCAAATAAAGAGCAACACTGAAAACAGGAATTCCAAAAAGGAAATAACCAGGGCCAGCTAACACCTCCCAACAAAGGATTCCCCCAGGCAGGAAGCAGCCAGGCTTTGAATGTGGAAAGCCATTAAATGCTAATCAAGGTGCATACTTGCTGCACTGAGACTATTCATTGCTATTTAACCTGGCCAATCAAGAATTCCACAAGGTAGAAGATGGCCAGGCTTGCAAGCACCAAGGCTATTCAGTGCTGTTCAACCTGGCCAACCAAGATTTCCCCTAGATAGAAAACTCTCAGGTTTTGAAGCCACAAGGCTACTCTATTCCATTCAACCTGCCCAAGGAAAGATGCCCCTATATAGAAAGAGGTCAGGCTTTGAAGCAGCGAGGCTATTAAGAGCAATTCAAATTGGCCAAAAAACCATTCCCCTAGAACGCAAGTACCCAGCCTTCCAAACAGCAACCCTATTCCATTGTATTCCAGCTCACCAAACAAGGATTCGCATATGAAGAAAACGGCCAGGCTTTGGGGCTGCAAGGCTATTCACTGCTATTCCACCTGGTCAAAAAATGATTCCCATAAGCCACAGCAACGCGTGGCCAGGCACAACTAGTGGCTCTATAAAGTGTTATATCTTCCTCTTCCTGCTGTTAAGAGTTAGGAAGATCCATCAATACTGGATACCTGTGTTCTGTATAGTTGACATAAATCAGGCTTAGTACTGTGAAATGATGAAACTTCATAAATCATTCAGAGCAGTGACCTTAAAGCACTAAGGCTTCCAAGTCAAGTTCTACGTTTTTCCAGTAAAAGCAAAATGGAAGAGTAGAGAAGACTTAATGCTTTCAGAATACAATTACAATACAAATGCAACTAAGAAGAGGTCCAAAGATAATGATGACTAGAAATTATGGAAGTATGAAGCTCTCAGTTACTAATGATACAAACCAGTTTGATGGCTTTTCTCCTCAGTTCCCATTCATTCCACTCATAGTCTTTCACAATAGTCGGTGGCAAAATATGGGTGTCAGTCTGAGTACTGGTGTCAGATTTTGTGATTGGCAGCAAGCTTTTCTCTTTAGCTCTGATCTGGAGCAACAGCAAAATTATTATCATTATTTATTATTTATTTCTATCCCGCTTTTCTCCCGTGGGTGGGATTCAAAGCGGCATACAACATATAAAATTCATACAAATACATCCGACCGCAGTACAAAATCAGATTAAAACATCATCCTAATATAAAAACCCAATTAACATATCAGATAAAACAATTTTAAAAACTTGCAGCAAACACCATTTACAGATATCCATAACCTCCGGCCACTAAAGTTATTTGTCAGGAATTATCAAATTATTTGCAAGAAAACAATACTTTATTTTAGATTTCTGTTATAACCATTCTGGAAGAATAGCTTAAAATTCTGCTTTAATTTGAAAGAATATGTTTTTCGTGTACACTTGCTTTGTTCTCATTAAGCACTAAATAAAAGCTGAAGGAAAGTTTGCTGGCAAAAGAGCACATAACAATATACTTTCAGAAGGGCTTCTCCAGGGCTTAAATATACTGCTGTAGAAATTGGATTTCTTGGAGGGCCCTGAATCAATACAAGACAAATATGGCAAATACCTGAGAATATGGGGCAAGTGACTCAAACTGCTGATGAAGCTCAAGCAGCTGAATCAGCTCTGCAGACTCCTTTGCTTTTTCTGCAGTCATCTTAATATACTTCTCAGGATTCTCAACAAAAGTATATGCAGCTTCCTTGGAACTAAAAGCATACAATTTCTCCTTGTATTTCAGGACTCCAAGAGATGGATTTCCTAAAAAAGAGATGGTAAAAAAATATTTTCTTCCTGGTATTTCTGATAAATATTATAGTTTTGCCACTGACATTAAGACTATGCAAAGCAGTCAACTCTCTTAGAAAGTCCATTCTTAATAATTTCCCAGCCATCCCATGTTCATTTCTGTAAAATAATCAAGTAACTAAGGTACTCCATACCCAATTCTCCAAAATGTTTAAAGCTGAAACATTCTTTGAAAACATACATTTTCGAATTCTACTTCCTTTGTTGAGATCTCAGAGGCAAAGTTATATTAATATCTTACAATCCCATCCCACCCCCAGAAATACTGAAAAACAATTTAAATCAATATGAATCAATTCCGTATAATAGCGGCATGGGTGTTCATGTTCAGTGGAGGTTCTGTAACACTTTTCTCTCCTCAAAGAAATGGGATCTAGACATTAGAGGCAACTATATGCAAATGGCATGATGCTGCAGTTTTTCCAGTGATACCCCCCAAAATGATTATAAACTAAAGTATGGAAAAGTTCTAGTAATCTTTTTATTACATTAGCAGTAAATCATAGCTGTATAATTGCAGTGGTGGCTCACTGTCAAATCTATTAAGACCAGAAAGCAGTACAGAACCAAGGAGGATATCAGATCTGACAGGGAAGTAATAGCTGATGTCACCAACTTTCAGTGAGATGTGAACATATAATCAGCTATTCCTGTTCTTGGTTTTCCTCTCCATCCCTGTACCAAAATACTGTTATTCTGTTTTTTGCTCTACCTTCAAATACGTCTTTATTCAAAGGGGAACACCACTCAATGGGACAAATCAATTTATTGAAGAACAAAACTATACATCAAAATCACTTTTTTCCAATAGCTGATGTACAATTTCCCCAATGATGAAGTAAGCACATCTTCAAAATGCATTGAGAATGCCTTTCCTATTTTTCTTGTGTTTTCTTCTAGGAGTTGTTTGTTCTGAAGTCATTATTCACTCAATGTCTTCCTTCCTAAAATGTTTGCTGTGTTTCTACTTCCTAACAAAGATGTTGCATTTTTTCTACTCTCTCTTTTCACTGTCTCAAATCCCTCTTATTCCCCACACAAATGATGAATAGATGAAAGATGAATAATATTCTTAAAGCAAGAATCTTTTCAATCTAATCTTTGAGATACCTGGGAGGAGGAGACCATCTTTCACAGCAAAAGTGTAAGCACAAAAGCCATGAAACTGAATCACCAGCTGGTTAAAGTTGACTGTAGTTTCTGGAAAGAGCCATTCTTCTTTAGTAAAGTCAGCAGGATTTACTTTGGTTTCTGAAATATAACAGCCAGAAGGTAAAGCAACTTACTACTATTTATTATAAAAATAAATATAGATTTGTTGAAGAAAATATTCACAGTAGCACTGAGATAATCAAAACATATTCATATATATAATTTCTAGAGCAAGTTTGATATGTTAAGAAAGTCATAGCACACATTCTCTTAAAGTACTTGGAATCTGACAGAATTTGGCATAGCATATTTCCTCCACAAGGGACAGGAAGTGCAGAGAAACTTTTGCTCTCTGAAGCAGCTTCCGGATCGAGCCACAAAGCTCTTCCAGTATTGCGAACATTTAAAGAACAGATACTAAAAAGGATTAAGTGCACAGTGTATTGTGAGTCTGAAGATGAGAGAGATAAATCAGGGATAAATCTCCTTTGGAGAATGTTGTGCAACCTCATTTCTTCTCCGTTGTCTCAGAAATGCCCATGTTTCTGTCAAGAAAGGGCTAAACTGTTTTTCTGGGAAAGTTTCAGGAGTGGCAATTCAACTATTCAGGGTTCTTCTGAACTGTTTATCATAAACAAATCTGTAAAATCAGAATGGAACTTCCAGCCACTTCCAAGGCATTTTCTTCATTTTGTGGCAGGAGGATTTTTGAAGGTTTCTGATAGTCCCAGCTTCAGAAGACTAGTCCCACACCCATTGCCCATCCCAGCTATAAACATCCATAGGACCTTTAGCTTTAAGATAGCTAAAGTAGTTTACAAACTTCATGACAAATAATTAAACTCAATAGGTCATGATTCATTAGTATACATGTACCAGCATTTTCCATTAACCTTTCTTTATCCGTTTTCACAGTAATGCCTTCAAGAAGGGATTCCATTACATCTTCTGGAAAGATTAGCATATGGCTTCCCAAAAATTGCTGAAGATTGACAGTCAAGTTGTTGAGGAAACTGAGCACCAGTATCTCATCTTGAAAACTAGTCCAAAGGTTAGAAAGTGTAATAAAAATAGGCTATAAAAACAAAGATAGATAGTAAAGTTGGTTTTAATTATCTTTTTAAATAAGTCTCATATTTAATTCTGTTTTAATGTTTTTATACTTTTAATTCATACATTATGCAGTTTTAATTGCTAGCCATGTTGAGTCTCCTTGAGAGAAATACTATAATAAATACAATTGCCTATCTGTGAAACAATACTACCCTCTTATCAGAATTTGTATCAACTATTTTATGTGTACACTGGGTAAAATAAAACAACACAGAATATAACAGAATATAATATATAATTTTAAAATATTTAATTTCAAATTTTATTTAAATTTTGTGAAATAATTTAAATAAATATTAAATACATTTTTTCTCTGTGCAAGGTGCATATAATTTATTCACCGGTCAAAGGAGAAGAATATTGCAATAAATTATTAATTATATTCTTAAAGAAAAAACAGACCTGATCTATAATTTGTGTAACTGGGATGATACTCTCAAAATATTCTAACTATAATATTTATACTCTTTTTTTCATGCATACTTTGAAATCAGAGATTGTATTTTCTACCACAGTGATATACATTCATTCAAATAGAGGGCAGAGGGAACATTAATGCTATAAAGTTAAGCCAGCGTGATGCAGTAGTTTGAGCATAGGACTATGACTCTGGAGACCAGGGTTAGAGTACTGCGGCCAGCCACGTAAATCCAGTGGATGAGTCTTGTCAGCCTCAGGCAGGAGCAAACACAATCTCCTCTGAAAAATCTTGCCAAGAAAACCTTGTGATGTATGCAACTTCAGGTTGCCTCTCACCTTATGGTGATCCCATGTATTTTTCACAGGGTTTTCTTGAACAAGGGCCGGGCTGTGGCGCAGCTGTTGAGCAGCTGCCTTAAATCACTCTGACCATGAGGTCATGAGTTCGAGGCCAGCCCGTGGCGGGGTAAGCACCCGTCAATTAAAAATAAAAAATAGCCCCTGCTCGTTGCTGACCTAGCAACCCGAAAGATAGTTGCATCTATCAAGTAGGAGATAAGGTACCACTTTTAAAGTGGGGAGGCAAGATTAACTAATTTACGACCTGGAATGAGGAAGTGCCGTCAGTGTGGATGATGAAGCAGCTGCTCCCCCGTGGCCAGAATCGAACATTCCCTCAGAAGAAGGTTAACTTGCCTCTGTGTGTGTCTCTCAGTCTCTGTTTGATGTGTTTATGGGCATTGAATGTTTGCCCTATGTGTGTTATAATGTGATCCGCCCTGAGTCCCCTTCGGGGTGAGAAGGGCGGAATATAAATACTGTAAATAAATAAATAAATAAACAAGGAGTACACTGGCATTAGTCTCCCATCCAAGTACTAACCAGGGCTAACCTTGGTAGGATCACTGTAAGTTGGAAATTACTTTGAAGGCACATAATACGTAACAATAACATTTTCTATGAACCACTAAAAGCTTTCTTTTGAGTGTAAAGTCTCAGGTTCAGACAAGGATAGATGATAGGAGATCAATGTTTGATTTTTTTAAAAAGGGCTAAATAGAGCTTCTGCATCAGGCAAGATTATTACTGCCCCCAAACAGACAAATAATTTCTGTCTCAGCATTCTTTCTCTCTCACAAAGCTCATTGGTCCACTTATAAAATATCACCTTATGGATGTTTCATTATTTTGCTCTGCCTGATAAATAGGAGCTCCTGGGGTGGAATCAGATTTAGGAAACAGACTTGCAGGGGTGTGGGGACAGTATGCATTATTTATTTATTTATTTATTTACAGCATTTATATTCTGCCCTTCTCACCCCGAAGGGGACTCAGGGCGGATCACATTACACATATAGGCAAACATTCAATGCCTTTTAACATAGAACAAAGACAAACAAACATAGGCTCCGAGCTGGGCCTCGAACTCATGACCTCCTAGTCAGAGTGATTCATTGCAGTGATTGATTGCAGCTGGTCTCCCGCCTGCGCCACAGCCCGAGCCCAGGGCTCTCCTCCTCAGTATTGCATCGCAAATCATGTGCTTCCACTCTTGCATTTAGTCTCCAGGAGACTGCAGGTGCAGCTATACTGTAGAATTAATGCAATTTGACTCCACTTTAACTACCATGGCTCAATGCTAAGGAATCATAGAAGATGTAGGTTTTATAAGGTCTTTAGCCTTCTCTGCTGCTCCCATGATCCCCTAGCATTGAGCCATGCCCATTAAAGTGCGGTCAAACTGCACTAATTCTATAGTGTATCTGCACTGTGAGTCACAGGTGGTCATCTCAGTTACTTATTCCCTAAAAGAAAAAGTCAAAAGTAAATTTTTGACCATACAGTTTTAAGCGGGGCAGGGGGGAGATGAACAAGTATGGTAATCTGGTGTTCCTTTAAATCGGGATGGAGAATGGATCGTCTCCCAGCTGTCATTGGACTGCAGCTTATACCCTCTCACCATTTGGTACATTGGCTAGGACTGAACCCAATGGTACCAGAGGAAGACATGCTCTCCATTTCTGCTTTAAATAAGGAGCACAGTAACATGCTTGAGCTTGTATCTGTGTTTCCAAAGGTTCAGAAGAACCACAATTTTAGAAAGGTAAGTCCAAAATTCCCTTGGACTAAATGCAAAGGCAAGAATCCAATTTTCTCTCCTGAACAACAGAGAAAAGGTCTGTGCTGTGATCTCTGCACAATTTATATGAAAATTCAGATACAGAAAACTAAACAAGCCCTTACTTACCTTTAATAAATGAACACACCCTAAATCCAAATGTATGCTGTAACAAAAGTATTGATGGAATGTACACAAATTTTGACTTGCTCAATTCCCAATAATCCAGTGAGTCTATTTCAGCTGAGACTAACAAATGGATTTAGGTAAAAATTGGGTATCATGTTGCCCCCACCAATGGTGTTGGACTGTAACTCTGCTGGTGATGAGGAATGCTGGGAGATACAGTTGAACAACATCTCAATTTCTACACAATCCCCACTCCTAATTTAGGTTTTGTGGCTCAATTATAAACATACTTGAAATTCAGAAACTCACATAAACAAGTGATGTAGGTACGGCTGTCTTCGCTCGAACAATGTTTTTGAGCTCTTCCATCTGGGCTTCAAACTGCTTGTGCATCATATCAACTTCTTGTGCACATGTTATCACATCAGACTGGAAAGATAATATATACAAGATAACAGTTTCATCACCAGAACAAAACTAATCATGGGTTGGCTCTCTCATAAAGACCTCACTTTTTGGATTGCTTAGGTAATTGTGATGCCATTCCAACCTTTTAATGCCACAACATTAGTTATAAAACTTACTCATTCAGCATGGTTAATATAGAATAAAATCTCATAGCATTTAGTAGGATTTCATAACAAATACATGCAGAAAATTTAACATCTAAAATAACGTTAACTGGGTTGATTTTGTGAACTGTTGATTGAATGATCTTCAGGCAAAGGCACAAAAAATAAAAAGGTATGACTTCCAGTTGAGATGATGCTGTGAGTAATAAAGCTGTCTATGTTTTGATGGTTGTTTTACTTTGTTTTATCTTCTCAGCATTCCATTGGTTTTAATTAAAGCATTGTCCCCTCACCGAGTGCTAACTAGTTAGGCTTTTCTTAGTAAATATAAATAATTTAAGGCAATCTATGAAATGCAGAACAGATTCTTACCAGAATAACACAGAGAAAAGCCTCATGTTGCCTCACATTATACAGTACTTCTTTTAACATTGTCATCCTTAGTTCCATCTCAGCATTTTGACTGTAGTGCATCATTTCAATCAAGGCTGTATAGCGATAAGCCAACCCCTGAGAAGCATGTAGCTCTAGGTCTATATGATGGCTGGCAGCAGGGACAGCCTCCTCAAGAATACCTGGCACTGGAAACAAAGAGTGGATTTGAAACATACAGATTCTATACAGTGATTATTTTAAAAGAACAGGGTCTGTTTAATAACTGGACAAATACATTTCCCACATAGTCATCTAAATTATTATGGCTGGGCTTCAGAAGAATGCAGGTAATCGTACATGCCAAGACTTTAGAAAGATCTATTTCTTCTCAATCCCTTTACATGCTTGGAATAATGTCTCCTGAAGGCCAGGAGATCTTTTGACGAATTGAGCATGGCACAAAAAATTGCACATGCAAAGGCAAAAAAATCACACAACTTCTCTGCATGTACAAGAAGCCTTTGAGCATGCTCTCAGGTCTTGTTGGACCCCGGTTTTTAGCCTATTTATCACTTAAAATACCTGTTATTAGTCAGTCAACTTTATCTCCAATCGTCTATAGTTTATAGATAAAACATTCCTTGAAGACTGTTAAACTGTTTTTCTGGACTCCCCACAAACTTTTGATCAGACCTGAATATTCTTAACATATGGTATCTGAAAGCGACCTAATGTGTAATGCAGAAATACCCTTAATATCTAATATTAGGTTCCTATATACCTACAGTCATCAATGCCTTCTCCTCCTTTCCCACAGTCCTTGTTGAATAATCGAATTCCTGTGACAATCATGGTGAGTTCTTTCAACTGCCGCTCTTTCTCTTTTTTACTGAGAGAAAGGAAAGCAGCAAGCTCTGTTTGAGGAAATACACTCTGCAGGGCAGCTGGAAAATATTAAATATGTCATACAAAAAAGAGAATACATTCAGTTAATAATTGTTTTAATAATAAAATTATTCAAAAGTTAAATTTTGGAAGTTCGTTTGGGAAGAGATAAAACTCTCAAGTTTTTCTCCACCTTTACAGAAATTTTTATATGTTTTCCTGCATCAATACAAGTAGATTGTCAACATTATGTACAAAGTATTAATTTAGCTGTAGAATCTATTTAGAACCAAAATAATTCAACATCCTAGTTAGCAACAAGCTTAGAAGGCCACACTGAGCAGAGTAAAAACTGACTGGTAAATGCTTCAACTCCAACCACAATTTGGAGATCTAGGCAACTGTCAACTGCTGTTGGGACTATTGTTTTTCTCTTGGCAAACCAGTCCAAGATTTAAGGAAGCTATTTGAGGTGTAGGTAATACGTTGGATATCTGCTTACATTAGGACACTTTGAAATGCAAAATTAGGGAGGGCTCTCATGATCTGTTCAGACTTATTTTGTCATCTGCAGCAAAATTTATAAATTAGTGTTTTGAGTTAGTTTGTGATTTGAAAATGTACTTTGCACTGTTTTTAGACCTGTTGTTAGCTTCCTTTAACACTTCTGCATGAGGCAAAAAAGATGATTTAAAAGGTTTTAATTTTAAAACAGAGTTTAAAAGCCACCAGCTGCGCATCAGTCTCTGCCATATTAGAATGGGTGTTAATAAACGTCATAAGTAACTGTATGAAAGTTTTACTAACCTGTTGCCTCTCTAATAACCCTGATGTCTGTAGGGGATCCAAGGCCAGAGCGCAGCAGCACATAGCTGACAATCTTGCGATAAACACTTTCCAGCTCTTCTCGAGTACGGGCGCGGTTATCTGTAATTTCTCTGCTCACGGGAGCAAGTCTGGACTCCAGAACATGATGCTGTTCATTAATTAACTCAACTAAAAAGAAACAAAAAACCATATCTAAGTAATCTGTGTCATTAGTCAATATGTAAATCTGGCCTACATATTCTGCAGTTGTACATCTACTGGAACATGGCCATACAGCCCGAAAAACTCACAGCAACCCAGTTATACATCTGTTCTGATGCAAGGCCCATATGAATACAATTGCTCAAACATACATCAACAGCCCTGTAGAATACTTAATTACAAATACCTGCTTCTTATGCATTTAGATTCTTTATGATCTTCTCATTTTGAGACATTAGGATTGCAATTGTAATGGATTCTTTGAGTGAACACAGTAAGGCTCACACCTAGGTAAATTATATAAATTGCATTGAGGAATTGGTAGTTTAACAGCCTTGGATATAATTGCACTACCACATTTCACAGACAAACTCAGCAGAGCCGCAAACCGATTACCTCTGTTTGTATAGTTCATATCAAAATAGACTTGCATCTTGATAGTGTCTAGGCTTGGATTTCTCGTGTCAAGAAGTCTGTCAATGGAAAGCTGAAACAAAAAAAGAACCCTCAAGTAATTATTTCAAGTCACTTATCTAAAATAACATTATTCTGATACAGCAACTTAATTAACCGAAGACTTTTCACACAGGAGAGAATCCTTTATCTCAACAAATTCTGTCTTATTTAGAACAGTAATCAAGCAACTGAAGAGCGCTATTGTAAAAATGATATAATAAGTCTTTATAGTGTGGCCAAAAATATATTGCTATGATGTAGTTTAACAAATAAAAATTCAGCATACAACTTCTGCTGAGTAGCAGAATACACCATATAATTAAGTGGTGTGAAATAGGATAGATTTGGAATGAATAACCCAAAGTACCCATGAGAATAGATCTGAATTTGATATACAATATTATGCAGTTACATGGATTTTGAACGAAGTTACATAGCAGTTACAAATGGTGCCTTTCCCTTCTGGATAATGCCATGGCTGCCCCCAAGAGTCCCACAAGTACGAGGTCGGTCTACTTTGTTCCTAAGAAAGGGATATCCCACAACACCGAGGAGGAAGCAACCTACTGGGCGGAGATGAATACGAACACATATATTCATTAGCAAGTCTGCCTGCTAGTGATTGAAAATGGTACTGCAGGCTTCAAACGGATATATTTAAATTAGTTTTAATTAATATGTTTTTAAAAACTAAACAACCCCCATGTTTCGGCCCCTTCAGCACACCCACCATCTTCCATTCCTGGGTTTCTGTCCTTTAAAAAAAAAAACCCAGGAATTTTGACAAGTGTCCATATTTCAGGGTATAAGTGCTTGGAGGGAATGGAAATAATATCATAAAATATGGTAATCTATTAATACAACTTGGTCTCAACATATACTACAGTAGAGTCTCACTTATCCAAGCCTCGCTTATCCAAGGCTGTGGATAATCCAAGCCATTTCTCTAGTCAATGTTTTCAATATATCATGATATTTTGGTGCTAAAGTCGTAAATACAGTAATTACAACATAACATTACTGAGTATTGAACTACTTTTTCTGTAAAATTTGTTGTATAACATGATGTTTTGGTGCTTAATTTGTAAAATCATAACCTAATTTGATGTTTAATAGGCTTTTTCTTAATCCCTCCTTATTATCCAAGATATTCGCTTATCGAAGCTTCTGCTGGCCCGTTTAGCTTGGATAAGTGAGACTCTACTGTACTTTGCTTTTTATTTTGCTATACCTTATGGGCAGGGGTCCCCAAACTAAGGCCCGGGGGCCGGATACGGCCCTCCAAGGTCATTTACCTGGCCCCTGCCCTCAGTTTTATAATATAATATTTTTATATCAGTTTTAATAATATAATATTGTATATACACATAATATTGATAGAAATATTACAATGTAATACAATGTAACACTAATAATAATACCGTATAATAATATTAATTATATATTATATATTACATGTACTATTACTAATAATATTACAATATAGTGGTATAATTCAATATAGCAATATATAATGCTAATATTGTTCTATGTTAATAATATAATATATTGTATATAGATATAAATTGTAAGCCGCTCTGAGTTCCCTTCGGGGTGAGAAGGACAGGATATAAATGTAGTAAATAAATAAATAATAAATAAATAAATTTTTGACTTAGGCTCGCCCAAAATCTGAAATGACTTGAAGGCACACAACAACAATAATCCTAATTAACTTGACTATCTTGTTGGCCAGAAGCAGGTCCACACTTCCCATTGAAATCCTGATCGGTTTGAGTTGGTTAAAATTGTTTTTCTTTTTAAATATTGTATTTTTCTTTCATTGTTGTTGTTGTTTTTGCACTACAAATAAGACATATGCAGTGTGCATAGGAATTTGTTCATTTTTTTTTTCTTCAAATGATCATTCGGCCCTTCAACAGTCTAAAGGATTGTGGACCGGCCTTCTGCTTTAAAAGTTTGAGGACCCCTGCCTTATGGGGTACCTTCAGTCTGACACTCAAAATCTATTTCACAAGTCTTCATCAAGATTCTCCTGTATTTATTTATTTATTTATTTACGGTATTTATATTCCGCCCTTCTCACCCCGAAGGGGACTCAGGGCGGATCACATTATAACACACATAGGGCAAACATTCAATGCCCATAAACACATCAAACAGAGACTGAGAGACACACACAGAGGCAAGTTAACCTTCTTCTGAGGGGATGTTCGATTCTGGCCACAGGGGGGAGCAGCTGCTTCATCATCCACACTGATGGCACTTCCTCATTCCAGGTCGTAAATTAGTTAATCTTGCCTCCCCACTTTATAAGTGGTACCTTATCTCCTACTTGATAGATGCAACTATCTTTCGGGTTGCTAGGTCAGCAACGAGCAGGGGCTATTTTTTATTTTTAATTGACGGGTGCTCACCCCGCCACGGGCTGGCCTCGAACTCATGACCACATGGTCAGAGTGATTTAAGGCAGCTGCTCAACAGCTGCGCCACAGCCCGGCCTCCTTCTGTATAGTTGAATACAGCTTCTTCCTATTTTTCCCCTTTAGTTGAATCTTCAAAAATAGCACATTTAAATTGCTTTGTTAAGCAATGAAAAGCTGCTGATCACTTAATGCTTTAATCTGTTGTCACATAATTGTATGAATATTATCAAACAATCTTTTACAACATGTTCCAAAAGAAGGAATTACCTTAATAAGTTTTTGGACATCCGCTTTTGTAAGGGTCCTGTCCACATTAAATCCATTCTTTGGATCCAACACAACAGCTTTCACCTATATGTTGAGAAAAGATGTTTCCAGATTCATCTGTATATTTTGCAATTAAGTACCTTTTACTCTTACACATAACTGCACAATGACATACTACTTCTGAATTCAAACCAATAGGAAAAAGGCCTAAGTACAAACTGTATATACAGGTATACTTAACCCATGGGCACTTGTAGGCCCATTTTGAATGTTGAGCACGATGATAGTGCTCTTATAAATGGGTGCCAAAGGATGAGAGTTGCCTAGTCACTGAATAATTGCCATCATGGATATGCCAGCTACAAAACACTAAGATGAGGCTAAGGCAAATTAATCTGTGCCAAATTAGAAAGCAGAGGTGGCTTCAAACCACAAGACTATTCTACTGAGTCCATAGTTCTCTGTTGCAGCACCCATTTCATAAAAGGCAAACTTAAGGATAATATAACCTGCAAAAGAAAATGAGTAAAAACAAAGGTGGAGACCTAAACAACCAAGAGCACACAAAGTACTCATTTCTCAGAAGTCAAACACATAATGCAGAGCAAAACAATCCAGCACTTTGCAGTACACCATGATATATTTTTAAGTTGAAATTGTACAAACTGGGAATAACAGAGAGCCTGGTGGATACTATGGGAGGTGCCCATAGGTAGTGGGTACCTTGGTTTTTAAGGGTAGTGGAATATTATTCCATCACCACACAAAATAAACTGTAAAACAAAACTATGAAAAGTGGGGTCACTATGATGTACTATGCAAGATAAATCCAATATTATGCTTTATCCTGCTCTTAGGAAATTATCACAAAATACTGTAAAGTGCTTTTATTCCAGTTTAACTGTTATGCCTGCCTCCTATGAAATCCTGGGGTTTGTGGTTTAAGGAAGGTCCTTTAAATGATCTGCTCCCAGGCCTCAATAAACCACAAACCTCAGAATTCCCCAGGAGGCAGCAATAACAGTAAAACTGGAATAACAGTAATTTAACAGTGTAGTGTGAGTCTCCTTAATTCTGGACTCTTTTTGGGTTCTCCAGAGCCCCAAAATACTGTCCACATTAGCACCACATGGACGAGCTCATGCCCTATGGCAATACTTTGCAAAGACTACAACAAGAAGTGAGAAGACAACCCCACAGCTGTGAATACTGGTGAAAGACACAAGAGCATAAACTCAAACTGTAGGAGACTTCAAAAATATAGTACAACCCTGAGACAGATCTATGAGAGCAATCCTGGATACATGCACATTTTATCCATACACCTTTATTCAGGGCTCCTGTCACTCCGAATGCAGTTATTGGAAAAGGCAGATCTAAACCTTCATAAATTATGCATTTTCCTCTTCTCATGACTGCCAGTGACGATGGCTGGAAGAACAGCACGGGCTATACAGACTGGAATAATTCCTTTCCCTGTTGCAGCTGCATTTGTCTTATTTTTACAAATGGCACCACATCCCATAATTACCTAGTGCACATTATGAGTCTGTATACTGGTAATGAGCTGTTGATATACAACAGATACAATGTGGGTTCTTTCCTGCTTCTAAACTCAGAATAGTTATTGTGCTGCTACCAGCTTGATGGATTCAGTTCAACTACTTGGATTTAGATAATACACATTTAGGTTGGATCTACACTGCCATATAATGCAGTTTGAATCTGCATTATATAGTCAATGTAGAACCATATAATGCAGTTTAACTGCATTACTTGTGTTTACAGTAATCATATAATGCAGATTCAAACTGCATTACATGGCTGTGTAGATCCAACAGTTATGACTGCCCTTATTATCCATTGCTATTATTCTTGTTATCTCTCTAAAATTAGCCTGTAGACTACAGGCTAGGGGAGTGGCAGCATATAAGTTTGAATAATAAATAAATAAATAAACTAATTTTACATTCATGTTATTTTTTTTTTACAAAAATTACTTCCTATCCAGTACTATTGTGTTTTCAATCTAGATATGTTCTTTAAGTGTTACAGTGTTCCACAAACATTACTATTATTCTGCCAAAGTAGTGGCATAAACATGGGGGAAACAGCATTTACACAATATCAACAGGCAGTGTCTGGACTGTTCTTACTATGAATGCCACCAGAGTTTCAGATACGATTTGTCCCTTCATGGCACATTCTTGTCCTATTTCACGGATAATATTCTTGATGACGTTCTCTGCTTGAGAATGAGCCATTCTGCACTATTAAAAGAAGGAGATGGACATTTGTAAAAACACATCTGAATTTTCTCCACATTAGTTTTTACCAACATAGTCATTTAAAGCCAAATAAACTTTCAAGTTGTCAAAAAAGAAAAGTAAAACCTAGTCAGGAGGGAGATAATTTATGGTTGTTTGCAAGGCTGATGCAGAAGGTTGCCTAAACAGCTTTTGTCTGGTGTATGAAATGTATCTTATCCAGTAAACATTACCATAGCTGTGCTGACAATTTAATGGAAAGGACTACTGCTTAATGTTAGATCATCTGCTTGACACAAAGAAGGTTTCAGATTCAATCTCCAGGATTTCTACATAATTCTGACTAGGAAAAGTTCCCATCTGAAACTCTAAGAGCAGCTAAATCAATGTGATTAGTTTGATATGTTGTCGAAGGCTTTCATGGCCGGGATCACAGGGTTGTTGTATGTTTTCCGGGCTGTATAGCCATGTTCCAGAAGTATTCTCTCCTGACGTTTCACACACATCTATGGCAGGCATCCTCAGAGGTTGAGGATGCCTGCCATAGATGTGGGCGAAACTCAAGAGAGAATACTTCTGGAACATGGCCATACAGCCCGGAAAACATACAACAACCCTGTGATTAGTTTTCTTCAACTCAGGTTTGTTGAAAGTTGTAGTCCAACAAACTGAGGAGGATTGATTTGGATGATATGGTCTAATGCTACTCAAATCTTTGGCACATTAGGGAAAAAAGCCCTTCCTGTCTCTCATGTAAGTAATGTGGTGCCTTTGGGGTCGTCATGCTGATGACAACGTAGTCTGTGCGCATTCAGAAGAAGACCTACAAGCCACTCTAAACACCTTTGCAGAAGCATACGAGAAGCTCGGCCTCTCACTGAACATTGAGAAAACCAAAGTGTTCTTCCAACAGGCACCAGCTAATCCCTCTGCAAAGCCAGGAATACAGCTTAACGGTGTAACATTAGAAATTGTTGACCATTTCCACTACCTTGGCAGCCACCTCTCCACAAAAGTCAACATCGACATTGAAATACAACACCGCCTGACCTCTGCGAGTGCAGCATTTTTCCGTATGAAGAAGAGAGTGTTTGATGACCGGAACATCCCAAGGTGCTTGTTTATAAAGCCATTGTCCTCCCAACCCTGCTCTACGCCTGCGAAACCTGGATGGTCTACAGACATCACACCAAACTCCTGGAGCGTTTCCATCAGCGTTGCCTCAGAAAAATCCTGCAAATCTCTTGGGAAGACAGGCGGACAAATGTCAGCGTGCTGGAAGAAGCAAAGACCACCAGCATTGAAGCGATGCTCCTACGCCATCAACTTTGCTGGATTGGCCACGTTGTCCAAATGCCCGATCACCGTCTCCCAAAGCAGTTACTCTACTCCGAACTCAAGAACGGGAAACAGAATGTTGGTGGGCAGGAAAAGAGATTTAAAGATGGGCTTAAAGCCAACCTTAAAAACTGTGGCATAGACACTGAGAACTGGGAAGCCCTGGCCCTTGAGCGCTCTTATTGGAGGTCAGCTGTGACCAGCAGTGCTGCGGAGTTCGAAGAGGCACGAATGGAGGGCTTAAGGGAGAAATGTGCCAAGAGGAAGGCCCGTCAAGCCAACCCTGACCGAGACCGCCTTCCACCTGGAAACCGATGTCTTCACTGCGAGAGAACATGCAGATCAAGAATAGGTCTCTTCAGCCACCTAAGAACCCACCCCCAAGGCACCAAGGATGGAAGACAATCCTCCTCGAACTACGAGGGATCGCCTAAGTAAGTAAGTAAGTAAGTAGCCTTTGGGATATTTAAGCCATCTAGGTTTGTGTTGTCGAAGGCTTTCATAGCCGGAATCACTGTGTTGCTGTGTCCTTACAACCTTTGAGGATGCCTGCCACAGATGTGGGTGAAATGTCAGGAGAGAATGCCTTCTAGAACATGGCCATACAGCTGGGAAAACTCAAAGCAGCCCACTATCTAGGTTTGCTTGCCTTAGGATTTGCACATTTATTTGTTTGTTTGTTTGTTTGTTTAACATTTATACCCCACCCTTCTCAACCCCAAAGGAGACTCAATGCAGCTTTACACATAGGCAACTATTTGATGCCTGAAGCAATGTACAACAAAAAATAAACATTTAAAAATAGAATTAAAACACATTAAAACATTTAAAAATATTTCAATCATTATTAACCATGCTATCCGCAGTCATAATCCAGGCCATTCCTGTAGTCATTGCACATAAATTCCATATCCACTATTGCATTACAATTGTTCCCTGAAGGCTCGATCCCAAAGCCACATTTTCACTCTCTTTTGGAAGGTCAGGAGAGAGGGAGCTGATCTAATATCCCTGGGGAGGGAATTCCACAGCCAAGGGGCCACCACTGAGAAAGCCCTGTCTTTCGTCCCTGTCAGTTGCGCCTGCGAAGGAGGCAGGATAGAGAGCATGGCCTCTCCAGACGATCCTAAGCTCCAAGATGGTTCACAGGGAGAAACAGATAAGCTGGGCCGGAACCATTTAGGGCTTTTTTTTGTGGCTATCCATTTTTGTGGCTATCCATTATTTGAATCTGCTGCACCACAATAGAAAAGGTACTTGTAAACAGCATTAGTTTTGGCAGGTAGAGTGCTAAGGCTCTTTGAATCTCCTTTAGGAGAGGATAACAGGACATAAATAAATATAATAATAATCTTACAGGTTTTCATAACAAACAGCCTCTCTAGAAATCGATTAATGGTTCTTTCACACTACACAATTAAAGCACTATGATCCCACTTTAACTGCAGTTGAGAGAGGGATATTTAACATTCTGTTACAGAGCTCCTATGGTGCTTCACCCAATTACTGTTGGAAATGATAACCTTCATCAAGCCTTTTCTAACAATCTGTTTGTCTATGATCTTGTTGCTTACTGTTTCCTGTATGTATGTTCTGGTGTGCAGCTATGGTTTCTGATAAGTTATAAAGGGGTCTGCAGACCACATGCTCTCTTTCTCTCCTTTTGGCTATGTGACCTGTGAATAGCTGTTTTTGTTCCAAGAAAGATGCCCTGGCCGGTTGGCACAGGGAACCATCTCAAAGATATTTGAAACGGTGTATGCTGAACGCATGGAAGTTGTGAGTAAACCAAATATGTTATTTCCATCTACTTCATTTTGGTCTCTGGCACTGGCAAATTTCTTTTTTAAAATATATATTTTATTATAGGACATACACATTCACAATCACAACATTTACAATTCCCACCACCACCACAAGGATTACTTTCTTTTGCATATTAATCCTTTTTGAGACAATCCTTCTAGATTTACATACTATATAACATTTGTATCCTATTTCTTATGACCTGATCTCTAGAATTATTCATAATATAAGTTTTGACCCGGTTCCACCTTTCTTCAGCTTCTCACATTCTATTTTCATTACCTTTTGAATAATTTAATTTTACATCCATATTTTCAAATTCCATTTGGTCTACCATATACTGATATTATTTATTTATTATCCACTTCAATTTGTCTTTCCATCCCAATACTATCACCGCTTGTATACACTCAATTATTGCTTCCTTTAGGTAAAGGTAAATGTTTTCCTGTGACATTAAGTCTAGTCGTGTCCGACTCTGGGGATTGGTGCTCATCTCCATTTCTAAGCCAAAGAGCCAGCGTTGCCAGTAGACACCTCCAAGGTCATGTAGCCAGCATGACTGCATGGAGCACAGTTACCTTCCCATCAGAGTGGTACCTATTGATCTACTCACATTTGCATGTTTCTGAACTGCTAGGTTGGCAGAAGCTGGGGCTAAAAGTAGGACCTCACACCACTCCCCGGGGTTCAAATCGCCAACCTTTTGGTCAGCAAGTTCAGCAGCTCAGCAGTTTAACCCGCTGTGCCACCGTGGACTACTATTGCTTCCTTTATTTCCCTGTAATTTCCCATTCCCTCTTTTTGTACTAAGACCGCCATTTCTTTTGTTATAACCCAATCAGTTCCTAATATTTGGTTTGACACATTTTGTGTAGTCTGCCAAAAGTATTGTACCTGTTTGCATTGCTACATCATGTGCATAAACCACCCTTTCTATTGACATCCATGCCAGCATTGACTGCACCCTTTTATAATAGTACACTAATTGACAGGGTGTACGATACCACTTATGTAATATTTCTCTTACTTTTGTATTCCTTGTCGTCCCTATTGTCTCTGCCACTTGTCTCATACCTTGTTGTATAATTTGTAACTCCGTTTCCCACTGGCAAATCTGTTTTTCTAACAGATTGGAGGTTGCTGGTTATTCAGTCTAACAACTGTAACCATTGCTTAGCATTATATTTGGTTGTATACTACAAGAGGAGATTCTGCTCTAAAGGGTTTTTTTTTATCTTCTCTAAAAGATTATATTCTGTAATAGGTTATGTTCTCTAATAATTATAAACCCCAGAGTGACTCCATGGTACATGAAGGGAAATTATAGGCTGGATCTACACTGTCATATAATCCAGTTTCTAGACCAGGCCTGGGCAAGCTTCGGCCCGCCCTCCAGGTGTTTTGGACTTCAACTCCAGCAATTCCTGACAGCCTCAGGCCCCTTCCTTTCCCCCCTCAGCCGCTTAAGATGCACCCAACTGAGAACAGCCTTACTACCTCAGTTCAATGCGGTGGAGTCCTGGAGTTGTGGTTAGGTGAAAACCCCAACACTCTTGGGCCTGTAAAACGACGACTCCCCCGGACTCTCCTGAGGCCTAAGCTGGTTTTACCTGCCTCTGCCTTGGGCCGCAGTCCCCGGCTCTTCCTTCCTTCCGGAGCCTCCCGCTTCGCAGGCAAGGCCTGATCACTCTCCGCTGGGAGGCCGCGTTTCCATGGAGACGGAGAACGCTCCTCCAACCCCTCCCCGCCCCCTTCCCAGGCCCGAAGAACGCCCAAGGCTGGCTTTGGGCCTCTCACACACTCTCAACCACAAACCATACTGGGTTTTTTGGGGTGGAGAGTAATAAATACAGCTGCCCCATGGAACTTAGCCTTCCTTGGGATATCATTCCTCCCTCTTTCAGTGTTCAACAGGTTTCAAAAACAATTAGAACTGATTGGTTCAAAGCTGAGAGTGTGTGACTTGCCCAAAGTCATTCAATAATGGAAGAGTGGGGATTTGGACCTTTCTCCTCCTCACCAACATACTTCAAAAAACACAGCCCTATATACCAGAGTATCAAGGCAGAGAATCCCACATTATCCGAGTGTGGACTCAGCTAACTCAGTTCAAAGCAGAGATTGTGGGATTTTCTACCATGATGGGATATAGGGCTGTGTGGAAAGACCTTGAGAGCCAGTTAGTTTTAGCATCAGAACCTCGTTTCTCGAAACTACAGTCCAAAAACCAAGGATATAGGTAGTTGCCTTCAGAAGAAAGCTTATATTTTAAAAATTCTAAACACTTTATTTTATATTTACAGTAGAGTCTCACTTATCCAAGCTAAATGGGCAAGCAGAAGCTTGGATAAGCAAATATCTTGGATAATAAGGAGGGATTAAGGAAAAGTCTATTAAACATCAAATTAGGTTATGATTTTACAAATTAAGCACCAAAACATCATGCTATACAACAAATTTGACAGAAAAAGTAGTTCAATAAGCAGTAATGTTGTGTTGTAATTACTGTATTTACGAATTTAGCACCAAAATATCATGATATATTGAAATCATTGACTACAAAAATGGCTTGGATAATCCAGAGGCTTGGATAAGCGAGGCTTGGATAAGTGAGACTCTACTGTATTAATAAATTATATCCTGCTTTTTTTCCCCATTGGGGATTCAATGTGGTTTTCCATGTCAGGAGCGACAGAGAAACTGCAAGTCGCTTCTGGTGTGGGAGAATTGGCTGTCTGCAAGGACATTGCCCAGAGGACGCCCAGATGCTTTGATGTGTTACCATCCTTGTGGGAGGCTTCTCTTATGTCCCCGCATGGGGGAGATAGAGCTGACAGAGGGAGCTCACCCACTCTCCCTAGATTCGAATCGGCCGACCTGTGGGTTTGCTGCCCTACTGGCACAAGGGTTTAATCCATTGTACCACAGGGAACTACTTCCAAGCGACTAACAACAAGGTTTTGCTGAAAATCTTATATATTATCCATATCCCCACTGCTTCTCAATAATAATAATTTTAAAACCCACCTTGATTTCATAGTCACTTGTGTCAAGTAACCTGGGCCACATCTAGTTTCTAAATGCAAATTAATTGTATTGAACTGGATTATGTGGCAGCATAGACTCATATAATCCAGTTCAAAGCAGTTAAGCTGCATTCTGAAACTGTTAGTGTAGATCCAGCCTAAGGGGAATTAGAGAAGAACATCTTCTGAAGCCAGTATGGTATAGTAATTTGAGTTTTGAAAGACATTCCTATTAAATCAGCCTTAGAATGGGTCAACACTGCCATATAATCCAGTTCATTCAGATAATCTGGATTTTATATGGCAGTGTAGATGGGGTCTTGGAGCTTTTCCACACAGCCATATAACCCAGAATATCAAGGTAGATAATTGAGTTCAAAGCATATTGTGGATTATCTGAGTCCACACTGCCATATATAATCCAGGTCAATGTGGATTTTATGCAGCTGTGTGAAAGGGGCCTCAATTGCCAGAAGTGATAGATCATCCCCAGTTCTGTGATTTGACTGAGGCTGGATCTACACTGCCCTATATCCCAGAATCTGATCCCAGGTTATTTGCTTTGAACTGGATTATATTAGTCTCCACTGCCAGATAATATGTAATAAACAGATAATCTGGAATCAGATCTTAGTGTAGAAGGGGCCTCAAAACATCCCTTTTGTGTTGCAGATGGAAGTGGGAGCCAAATGGACATGTTTTGTGGTGGTTTGGGTTGTTGACTGAAAAATTAGATTTTTTTAACCCCTATTTTGCCATATTTAATTCTATGGCCCATGCTAATTTTATATATCTGCTTTTCAATGTGTTATTGGTTTGAATGTTGATATATGTACTTTACATGTTGTGTGACACCATTGTGTGCTATTTGTAAATTGCTTGAGTCCTTATGGAAGATGGTGGCAGGGTATAAATAAAAGATGATGATGATGATGATGATGATGATGATGATGATGATGATTATTATTATTATTATTATTATTATTATTATTAAGTTTGGAAGGGTGTTAGGGCTTCAGGATTCTGCCAGGACAACTGCAAGAAAAAATCTCAAAGTTTTATACGTCTTATGTTATCTATAATCTATATGTCATTGTCCCCAATCTTTCCCCTTAATGCAACCACTGAAACACCTTGGAACATTGATTCTGTGAATGTAATATGTATATGATGCTCTAATATACATATTGTGTACTAATGTTTTGAACCATTATTGTGTTTTATATAGTGTCATAAATTTTGCCATGTTTCTATGACAGAACCAATTAGGAAATGACATTTATCACCCAGGAACAGTAATCATAGTACACCATCAAATCATTCCTGACATATGGCCACCAGCCTCTGAATAAGGAAATCAGTTCCTGGTTTGAAAGTGCTATTTCCTGTTTCATTGGCTTTTCTGGGGCTGAGAGTGTCTGACTTGTCCAAGTGGGTGGCTGAGTGGGGAATCAAGTCACAATTGGAGTACAACACTCAAACCTCTCCTTCCCTCCCTCCCTCCCTCCTTCTCTCTAAACTTCTCATACCTTCCAGGAATTCACATACCGTATGAAAGTTTGGTCAAGATGATCAGAGAAGAGCAACTAAAATGATCTAGGGTCTGGAGAACAAGCCCTAGGAGGAGGAGCTTAAAGAACTAGGCATGTTTAGCCTGCAGAAGAGAAGGCGGAGAGAGAGGAGACATAAGGAGGACCATGTATAAATATGTGAGGGGAAGTCATAGGGAGGAGAAAACAAGCTTGTTTTCTGCTGCCCTGGAGACTAGGACGCAATGGAACAATGGCTGCAAACTACAGGAAAGGCGATTTCACCTGAACATGAGGAACTTCCTCACTGTGAGAGCAGTTCAGCAGTGGAACTCTCTGCCCTGGAGTGTGGTGGAGGCTCCTTCTTTGGAGGTTTTTAAGCAGAGGTTGGATGGCCATCTGTCGGGGGTTCTTTGAATGCGATTTCCTGCTTCTTGGCAGAATGGGGTTGGACTGGATGGCCCATGAGGTCTCTTCCAACTCTATTAGTCTTGCTTACTGCATTTTCTTGCTGATCGCTTTTATTGCTAGTCTTTGACGGATGTAATCATTTGGCACATGGTCGAGAAGTGACAAGCCAAGTGTCCATCTCAGCATTTCCATTTAATTTAATTTTATTATGTTATTTTGTGTGTGTATATGTGTGTGTTTTAGCTTTGGATCGCATAGGGTAGGGGTAACACCCCATGTGGTGTTTATTTTGCTGTCTGTGCCCCTGTTCAGAAGATTTCCCCTCACTTTGTGTCCCTGTGATTGTTACATTTTTAGAAATTTGCCTTGTTTTTGAAACAAGAATTGGTGATAAAGCTTCAGTGGAGACACTTTTTCCCTATGAAAAGAAGGGAGTGAATTTCAGGCGTGAATTTCCTGAGGAGTAGATTTCTTTCACTTCCTGTTGTCTCACCTCTGTTCTTAACTATGAGTTGTTTGTAAGTTGGATGTTTGTAACTTGGGGACTACCTACAAAGCCTAAAACATTGGCCATAATGCTCTCTGTTGCATTAACAACTAAGCCCTTGTCACACTACATAGTTATAGCAGGATGGGTGCATCTACACTGTAGAATTAATGCAGTTTGATACTAATTTAAATGCCATGGCTCAATGCTCTGGAATTCTTGGATCTGTAGTTTGGTGAGGCACCAGCACACACAGGTCACCTCTATTGAAACAGTTTTTGAAATATGGAAACCTTCCAAACGTGAGAGTTTTTTTTAAAGAGAGCTCATCTAGGTATACAACAAAGGCAGCAGCCTCTCTTTCAAACCACTTTCAGTTTCATAAAGAAACTGTTCCTATCATACTCACAGGATGGTGATAGTGGGCAGGGCCGTAGCCAGAAAAAAATTTCGGGAGGGGTTTTGAAAATATCGGGGGGGGGGGGGTTGAACCCCTGACCCACCCGCCCCCCGGGTTCAGACCTGTCAATATCTGCTTGAGATAGTGCCTGGAGGGACTCTTAATGTTTTACGTCTATAGACTTAGTATGGGGATTTGGTTAACCAGTTAAAATTCATGAGTAAACCAGTTTGTTTTTAACCTGAAAAATTTCGGGGGGGGGGGTTGAACCCCTAAAAAAAACCCCTCGCTACAGGCCTGATAGTGGGGGACTCTATTTAACAGAATGGACATAATCATACATTTAGTAGTGAGAGAAAATGATTTTAATTCTCCCCTGCACTATGCCTGGATGTTCACAGCAAACAGACAGATCCTCAGAGAGCCTCCTTCGCAAGTGTTGTCCCTTGAGTCAGCTCTACAAAATCTGCTTCTGAGAATGGACATATTTTTCTGAATGGCAAGATAAAATCTGCTTGTCCTGGGGCAAGCTGGGGAAATGTGTGGTTGATATATTTCTGAAATGCTTCTCTTGTTTCCAGGATTTCAGCTTCCAGACTATCTTTCCAAGATGTCATGTTTTCCAGATGGTGATGAAGAGTCAGGATCTCACTGTCTTTTCTATTCACCTCGTGGACCACCTCTTCAACCTGAGCTTCACGGATGCTTTCAGCATTCTTGAGCAATCTCTCAGTTTCTTCCTTAAACTCTTTTTGGGAGATTGAAAGTGCAATGTCCATCTCATGTTTTTTCTCCAAGGCTAATTCTTTCAGATTCCTCTCATAAATTTCATGAGCAATCTCCCCAGCTTGTTCAAGTTGTGCCTGATATTTCCTAGAGGTGTGAAATAGATAAGAATACAATAAGTTTAACACAATTTTCGTTTGCCGAAGTTTCAAAGTGAATCTTCAACAAATTGTTTAGTTGTTACAATTACAACCAAAATTAAATTATTCAAAACATATAGAGGAACCTTACAAAGTAATATGTTGCTGACCTTAGCTGCCTTGAGTCCCTATATCAGGAGAAAGTTAGTATAAAAAATTAAAATTAAATAAAGTACCAAGGGAATAATCTTGCAAAAAGAAATTGCAACCAGATTCTGCCCAAGAGCACTAGATTTCACATTCAGTCACACTTACCTGGATGACAGCAATACCAAAGATAGTGGGATTTAATTCTAAGTAAATTAACACCTCTACTTATTTTTGGCCTCAGATTTGCACATATACACACAAGAAATATAAATGAAGGCATAAGATTTGAAAAAAGTAATAAAGATACAACATTTATTTATTTGGGCCAAATTATCTCTATTTTAAAATACATAGTGATTTAAAAAAAAGGTTTTGCTTTCCATGGCATACTCTGATTTGATTTTTATTCTGCTGTTGTCTTTGCTCATAGCAGATTTCAAAAGTGTTCAAAACAATACATGCACACTTTACAAAGCTTTCCATAGTAGCAATTTTCAAGAGATTAACATGTTAGTCTGCTTCAGGGTGGAAGGAAGAAATGAAAGTGGGTGGATGGGTTTCCGATGAAGTGGATTCCCCACTCCTCATATTTTATTTCTGTTATTTTCTTTCCCTAAATGATTTAATGCAAATTGCACTCTTTCAATCCATTTTATAAAACTCAGAACAGAATAGCAATTGGCACTTTTTGGTGTTCCCAGAACTAAGAGTCAAAAGGTCCTTTTATCTCCAAAGTGTTTAGAGGTACTCATAAAAACAAAAGGGGAAAGTAGAGATAGTAGGTTGGATCCAGAGATGTCCCTTCCACACACTAAAGGACTCTCACTGTCAGAGAGATCTTTTCCAACTTAGCCCAAGATATGATGAAAGAGAACAGGAGCATCCAGAAGTCTGCTTCCACTTGCAGAAGGCTTTGGGCAACTGGTTACAAAAAGTCTTATACAACATCTCAAGAAGTAGTACTGTATATCAAAATTTCTTCCACAGGGTTGGGTAAGCTCTAAGGGCCCAGCATCTACCATGATCTGTGCCACCCATGCAAAGAAAACTGGCAGTGACCAGAAGTCTACTTCTAGTTTCACAAAGACCTTTGTGCACTTTATTTTGAAAAGAGAAATGCAGTTGTTGGAGGTTTCAAATACAGTAGAGTCTCACTAATCCAAGCCTCGCTTATCCAAGCCTCTGGATTATCCAAGCCATTTTTGTAGTCAATGTTTTCAATATATCGTGATATTTTGGTGCTAAATTCATAAATACAGTAATTACAACATAACATTACTGTGTATTGAACTACTTTTTCTGTCAAATTTGTTGTATAACATGATGTTTTGGTGCTTAATTTGTAAAATCATAACCTAATTTGATGTTTAATAGGCTTCTCCTTAATCCCTCCTTATTATCCAAGATATTTGCTTATCCAAGCTTCTGCCAGCCCGTTTAGCTTGGATAAGTGAGACTCTACTGTAATAGCAATTCTCTTTTTTTTTGTCTGAAACATTTTTCCTAGGCAGTGGTGGTCTTGGTGGGGGATTGGGGGGGACTCTAATGGCACAAATGATTCCCATTTGTGATGTAGCACACTCACTTGCACAAGAACTGTAGCCTAGTGGTGCTTGCTAGCTTGTTCACAATATGTTACTATCAAAATTACTTCTACTGTACTTGCACATTTCTCAATCAAACCCAGGGTCAGGTTCAGCTTGTTTCCAGCCTCTTAAGGGATACTATGAGATTGTAAAAATATTTACTTTTTTTGTGCTGCAAGGATTCCAGCTATCTTCTGTCTCTCCTCCTGTCTTACTTCAGCTGTAGCTGTTGCCTTCTCCAGATTGAACTGCTTTATGAGCCGGTGAAGTTTGTGAGTCATCCGCTGCTCTGCAGCTTCCGATTCTCTCTTCAGCTCAACTTCCAAGTGATGCAGCATTTCAATCTGTGTATTCTTCACAGCTTCCTTAAACAACATGAAATCATTTATTTAGAAAACAGAACGAGATGTAGTGTCCTCTTGCCCGTCTTCTCATCTGACTAATAAAAGAAGCCTAGAAAAATGCTGAAATGGTAGCATCTAAAACATACAGACGCATAGTTCATTGTGCATAAAAACTTAAGAGTATCAGGGAGAAAAGTTTTAGCATGGCTTTTATCCTGATTTGCTAGTTTCCCATAAATGGATTTTTGAGAATGCTCAAATGTAATTTTCTCACCTAAACATTCAGCAAAAACTATTCCACATACAATGCTGCATGTATAGGCTAGCTTCCTTCCCTGAACAGCACAGATGTCTTTTCCATAGACTGAGCTTTTTCTGGCTCTCCCTTCCAGCTATGATCTGCTTATAATGGTGACATGATCCTTGAGAATGGTGTGAGAATATATTTGGGGATAGGCTGGTGTAGATAAAGGGGGCATACTAGCAGCACTCCTTATTCAACGGTAATTCTTGCTTAGGATCCTTAGAATACCTCCTTTACAAATAAGTTAGGGATGAAAATAAAATTACTACTGACCTGTAATGCTTGTTCATCTTTGATTCTAAGATCTTCAAGGTCTTTCTTGTGCAATGCATCAGCACGACTGAGAGCATCTTCCACTGCATCCTCTTTTTCTGACTCAGCCTATGAAAGCAAGTATTAACAGACCCAATTAGCCAAGAATAAGTAATCTATGCTTATGGTATTTTGATGCAGCATATGGGTCATATACAGTGGTGTACCATTACTAGCAGAGCAGTGTACATCAGTAGAACCTCCCAAACCCAGGTGCACCCCAAGTATTTCCTTTAAACATCTGTTCTGGGAGTATGAGGGACCCCTTTGTTCCACAGGTGAGGAACAGAAGGCAATGTTCCTCTTAGGTGAACCTTTTCAAATACGTCAATAACCAAATCTGCAAAAGTCAAGACCGCAAATGTGGAGGGATGACTGTAGTTTCCTCCTTCTCGCTCCAAACATTTAGTAACACCATGCTTTTATATCAACTTGCATGTACCCAGGAAGTTCTGTGGTCAAGTTCTCTGCAAACTTAGCAATGGGATCTCTGCATGGCCTAAGGCTCCTGTTTTAAGCAAATTAACATTGATGAAAGTCTGATTGATTTAAATGGTTGTCCAAGCAAAAATGCACAGAAGTGCAGCATAAGCATTTAACTACAAATTGTTTGTCGTGGCATACATATGTATCTACACGACCATTTCCTTTTCTAAATGGCTGATCACAGTAGTTTTCCCCTGGGATAACTAAAGGCTCTTTCATCGTTTTTTTAAACTGCTGCATGTGCATTACATACGTAGATAAATGAACTTTTTTTTTTACTTATAGAGATTGCTTTCTTGCATTTTTAAAAAATTGAGGTTGCTGTCATGCTGAAGAATAAGAAACACAGGTAAATTTCATTCTGAATACAGATGCACTGGATTGCAAATAAATGCCCTTTTACATTAAATATTTGTGTACCATTTTTTAAGGCAGAGTCCTCACAAAGCAACTTAAAAATAGACATTAAAACTATCAAAGAAAAAAATGTATATAAAATCCATGATACCCATAGTTACATAGAGATTTTATTCCCTTAAGACATTTATTTTCTTCTTTATAATGCACTAACATATTCAAAGAAGGACCCACAAACGGATTAGTGTCATGACAGTATAGTGTTTTTACCTGAAGTAGGAGACGTTTTCGTACTTTTTCAATTCGTTTTTCAATTTCGATTTCTCTTCTTTCTGCTTCCTCTTGCTTAAGGTCAGCTCCAAGTTCTGTACAGGTCAAGAAACAAGTGAAGAGCACTATTCTACAGGAATATCCCACTGTAATATGAAATCTGTTCTTTTTTATTGTTTCACAGGTTACAGATATTTTAACGTTTAAGATATTTCTACAAAATAATTAAAAGCCATGCCTTTAAATGTAAATATAGTGTAAACGTTTAGGATTTGAATGCAAATTATGCACAGTCATTTTAATGTCATTTGTACACACATCTGTATATGCTAATATTTCTTTTAGCTACTGGACTACTTCAATTTTTGAAATTACAGTATAAATTAACTAGATACCAGGTTAACACCTAAAACAGATGAGATGCAAAGACAGACTTTAGTCTAAATTCAGCATTACAAGAGGAGACATGTCCTCGTGCAACTTCTACTCTCATGACACAAACATTTGATTTTTAAATGTTTATATTCATACGTATATGTTTCCACTTAGTTTTTAAATTCTATTGTCTTGTATTATGTCATTGTTAGCCGCCTTGAATTTCTATGGGGAAAAAGGTGGGATAAAAATAAAGTAAATAAGTAATAAGCAATGCAACAGGCATTTTCTTCTCTTCCCTACAATCCCATACATCAGTTATGGATCAGTGGTGTTACTTGTGTGTGTGTGTGTGTGTGTGTGTGTGTGAACCACACACCCAAGAGACAGTGACACTAAATCAACTGTGTATAATGTTATGTGCAGTGCTTCAGTAGAAATGTATTACTTTTTAAATAAAAAATATCGCTGTAGTTTGTTAAATCCAAAAAAGTTGTGTATAAGCCTAGACTACATGTACTGTATCAGTATACCTACAAGGCTAAAACTCTATGATAATTTACTTCCTGAACCTTCTAATGCACAAGTACAGCAGTCAAAGTGTATTATTTACTACCCAATTACAATGACACTTTGGATCATGTGGTTTCATCTGCATATGCTATCAGCATGAGCTGTGGTTTGCATTTGCTGTTGTCATACAATGATAAATGGGAATTATGGTTTACAGATAACATTAGGAGGAAAACATTACTCAAGATTCGGTATGGTCTGATATGGGAATACAGTGTTCCCTCACTACTTTGTGGTTCACTTTTTGCGGATTCGCTGTTTCGCGGTTTTTCAATAACTCTAAAAGACTATTATAAATCATAAAAAATTACAATTTACAGCCTAAGGAAGGGAGGAAGGAGAAGCCAAAGGGAGAGAAAAGGAGTCCAAGCGGCAACAGGAGAAGGAAGCGATTTATCAACACACAATTGGTTGATAAAGACTTAAAATAGTGTATAACTACTTAAATAATGTATAAATATTAAAAATAAGTATAGTGTCCCTATTTCATGGATTTTCGCTTATTGCGGGTGGTCCTGGAACCTAACCCCAGCAATAAGTGAGGGAACACTAGGTGCATGGGAAGGATGACACCATGAGTTACCACACCAACCCTAATGTCACAGAGCTAGCAAAAATTTGGGGAAGATGGGAAAGGGCATGGAGAACTATAGGGGGGAAATATAAGTTCAATTCACCATTGGAATCCATTCTACTGCCAGAAGAAGGCTATCAGATTCAGCTCTTTGTAGAACTGTTGGGAAGCATGTGGGTTCTCTACCCACAAAACACTGATGTGGTTCTATCTAACCAAAATGTACCCCAGGGATGAGGAACCTATAGCCCCTTAGATGTAGAACTTTCATTGGGCTAAATGAGACTGATGGGAATTAAGAGTCCAATATCTGGAGGATGAGAGGCTTCCACTGTGTCCTACTCTGGTACCACCAATGTGATATATTCTGACACGAAGGTGATTGAGAGCACTCTTATCAAACATAGCCCTGTCTAAACAAAATGAAGTTTGCATAGTTGTTCTCGTTATGTGCCTTCAAGTCATTTCTAACCCGTAGCAACCCCAATGAACTTATCACCGGATTTTCTTGGTAACATTTGTTCAGAGGGAGGCTTGCCATTAACTTCCTCTGAGGATGAGAGAGTGTGACTAGCCTAAGGTCACCCATAGAGTTTCATGGCCAAGTGGGGATGAGAACCATGCTCTTCAGAGTTGCAGTCCAACATTCATATCTCTTCTTTACTTCCCATTCCTATTCCTTGAAAGTAACTAAAGTGTTGAAGGATACTAACTGCAGGCCCATTGTACAAAATACTCTCTCCTTCCGTTTCCTACATTGCCACCTCAACTCTCATCGCACAATTTGAGGTAGAACCAGAAGTCAACACATAATTGTGTAATTCCCTCTCCTCTTTAGTGAAGCCACTTACTTCTGAAATTATGCCCATGCTTATATCACAAAAGGAGCAGTTTCATCCCTTTTAAGTTCCATTCATAATGTGGTTATACCTTCTAATCAGAATGAATTTTTTTTTGCATGGCAGCAATTAGTAACTGCATTGCAGCAATTAAGTTCCATTCATAATATAGTCACACTTTCCTAATTAGAATGAATATATATCTTTTGCATTCCAGCAATTACTAAATCATGGAAGGCATTTAAATGCTAGAGACATGTACATTCCTGGTTGTGCAGTATAGCAGAGCAACTTACCCAGTATATCTTTGTGTGTATAATACCGAGTTTTGAAAGGTTTATATTCCCTAATCCGATCAAAGGCCTCTGGTGTAGGAGGTGGCGGGATTAGTTTGGAACAAACTGCGCAGCATACAAAGGTGTCGAAATCTGGATTCCTGATCATGACGGCATTCAATTGGTTTTCTGCTCCCCAGGTAATGAAACTTTGGCACGGTGGACTAGTTCGAGAAGTGAAACCTTAGTTGTTGTAGGCAAAGCTGAGTTAAACTGGTGTTTTCCTATGATGTGTACATCTTAGTGGAAACGAGAGGAGTATTTCAGCATTGTTTGGTGAGATGGCATCTTCAAGGGGCTGCCTGTTTCTCCCACAGGTCTGGTGTTAAGGAGCTCAGCCTATCACTTGGCCATCAGAGAAACTGAGGCTCCTACTGAGTAACTGTTGCTAAGCGAATTAGGCTTGGATCACAAAAGCATCTGCGACACTTGTCAGCATGAAGCAGAAGCTCACAACTAGGTTGAAAACTTTAAAAAGCCTCATCTGCATCTCCAAAGCCTTTTATATGGCTTACTTGGCTAAGTATCTCAAATGTATGATATTTTCTTTAAATACGGTGTGCCATGGCTAATCACCTGACTTGCTACACTGCTTAAGATGTACTTTTTAAGAAAAGCTGTATGTTTGGACCTGCTGATATCAAATTGATGTACACATCTTGCAACTAAATTGAATTTTAATTGTTTACTTTCGGCTTTGTTCTTATGTTCTTTCCTTGTTCCCATAATTCAAACAATCTATCCCTAAAAGTTGAAATAAAGAAAGAAAAAGAACCGCTAAATAATACTTTTCTGCTTATACATGCTGCCATTGAGCAAAGCACTAACCATAACCAAAAGAGTGTAATCAATTAAAGGGAAAAACTACAATTTTTCTTCATTTGGCAAAAGGACACCAAAATTACTGGTCCAAATTTTTTATAGCGATGGTGCACTTTCTTTCATAACGGGATGGACATATTACAATGCTTACTCAATAGCCCAGGCTTTTATTCAAAGTATGTAAAAACAACGGTACTGGTATTTCATGTTGCTGATTTAGTTAAATTACATTTTTATAAGAAACACCCATTATTTCACACAAAAGAATCTGAAATCACACTCCAGAATACATATACATACTCAATTTTTGCCTCCTTACATATTAATATGTACAGACTACACATCAGTTCTCAGTTCCTTTAATCCCATTTAGAGGTCTTCCGCTTCATTTGTCTGTTTCCCTCGCTGTCAATTGCTTCATAGAGATCCTTTTTATTCTCTTGTTGAGCATGCAAGTATCCAATATAAGCCACACAGAGAGTAAGAGTTACAAGCCCAAAGGCCATAACTGTTTTGTTCTGTGAAAACGAACAAACAATAAATACATTATGCATTTTTAAATCCAAAAATATTTTACTCAACTGATATCATATACAAAGCATTCCTACCTATCAAATTATGTTAAAGAAATTATTTCATATATCAAGTTGTTCTTTTAATTTTTTATCTTTGTTTCAATGAGGAAAAAAAATAGACAGAATTAGAATTGTAATATTATAGAGATAAATTCTCTCCAGAACCAGTGAATTTTATGGGATTATTTTTTAGCAGACAAGTCTCAGATTCCATTGTAAACCATGGGATCACTTTAAAATTAGCTGCTAACATCACTAGCGCAAAAAATTAATACAAAATGAAACTGCTTTGTGAGGTGTGGTCTAGTCGTACATATATTCTGCATTTATGTCGATATGTATTCTATGGTTGAGAGAATCGGCCATATGCAGGTACATTGCCGAGGGGACATCTGGATGTGTTACCATCCTGCTGGGAGGCTTCTCTCATGTCCCCTCAAGCTAGAGCTGACAGATGGAAGCTCATTTCATCTCGCAGATTCAAACTGGCAACCTTCAGGTCAGCAACCCCACCTTCAGGTCAGCAGTTCAGCCAGCACAAGGGTTTAACCTATTGCGCCACCGCGGCTTCCTCTTTTTCACATTGATGTGGCCTCTTTTTATCTACCATATACCTTAATTACTTAATCAATTAATTACAGATATATCTTGTTTAATGAAGTAGATGTGTCCCTGGCCATGATTTCTTTAACAGAAAATTTTGTACCAAACACAGAAATAAAAAAGGCACATCTACACTGCAGAATTAATGCAATTTGACACCACTTTAGTTGCCATGGCTCAGTGCTATGGGATCCTGGGAGTTTGTAGTTTACTGAGGCATCCTCTGTAAACTTGTGTGACTTGTGAATAGTATTATCCAAAAAACAAAACCAAGTGGCAATTAAAGATAATAGACAATATAAACTACAGATTCTGGCACACAGAAGCCATTGCTCTTCCTTTACAGGCCTCTTACAGGTTTAATGAAAAGCTCCGGGTTCACAGCTCTGAACAGTGTGGTAGTTCGGGCTCCTCGGAGGCCAGGAGTTCGGAAATCTTTCTCTTTGGGCGCTTCCTCTTGTAAATCTGGACTCTGGCGAGCTAGAGGCATCTCGCTGGAGCGTAAAATATTTGGATAAACAAATACAAAGTTTAAACTTTCAACTGGAAAGGATGTTTGTTCACATATGCAAAATCTATAGGCATTTTAACCTGCCCCAAGGCAAATTCTCCTAGTTACTAGAGTTCAGCAGCCCAAAGTATTCTCTGAAATTGCCTTTTCCAATGGCAGGTCCATTTTACTCAGCTCCCTATAAGACAGTGGTCCCCAACCTTTGGGCCTCCTGTTGTTTTGGACTTCAACTCCCAGAAATCCCAGCCAGCTTACCAGCTGTTAGGAGCTGTGGGAGCTAAAGTCCAAAACACCTGAAGGCCCAAAGGTTGGGAATGACTGCTATAAGAGATAGGTAAAGGTAAAGGTTTTTCCCTGACATTAAGTCTACTCGTGTCCAACTCTGGGGGTTGGTGCTCATCTCCATTTCTAAGCCAAAGAGCTGGCGTTGTCTGTAGACACCTCCAAGGCCATGTGGCCAGTATGACTGCATGGAGCGCAGTTACCTTCCCGCCTATTGATCTACTCACATTTGCATGTTTTCGAACTGCTAGGTTGGCAGAAGCTGGGGCTAACAGTGGGAGCTCACCCCACTCCCCGGATTCGAGCCGCCAAACTTTTGGTCAGCAAGTTCAACAGCTCAGCGGTTTAACCTGCTGAGCGACCGCAGGCTGAGGCTAAGCGGCTGAGGGGGAAAAGGAAGGCGCCTGAGGCCAGGAATTGTGGGAGTTGAAGTCCAAAACACCTGAAGGGCCCAACTTTGCCCGTGTCTGCATGTACCTGGAGGCAGGGCTACACCATCTGTTGTCAAGAGCAGGGGGTGCTGAGGAGTGGGTCAAGCGGCACCCCTACAGCCCCAATGGACCATTCCGAAGGCTCCCCCTCCTGGATCCCAGCAGCAGAAAGTAGCTTCGGCTTACGTTCTTCTCCTAGAGCGCATGCGCGCTACTTCTTGCCCGCCTCCTAGCGTTCGGAAGACTTTGAACCGGGCCTCTGACATTCAAGGAGGAGGTGCCCGGGACGCTCTTAACCAATGGGAGGGCGTCCTGTCCGTTGAGTGACATGGGGAGGAAATGTAATGTTTGCAGTCTCCCTTCTCAGACATGATTGGGATTTTCTTGGATTTTTCTTTCTGCCTCTCGAATTTTGCATAAGTGGTACTCAAACTATTTGAATAGCTGCGGATGTATTTTTGCACCTTCAGACCTTTATACTTGTCTGCTTGACAGCCCTTGCTCTTAATTTTGGGCTGTTTTATCCTAAGGTTCGCCTACACCAGGCATGGGCAAACCTTGGCCCTCCAGGTGTTGTGGATTCTAACTCCCATAATTCCGAACAGCCGGCAGCCTGTTCGGAATTGTGGGAGTTAGAATCCAAAACACCTGGAGGGCCAAAGTTTGCCAACGCCTGATCTACACTGTAGAGTTAATGCAGTTTAGCACCACTTTTAACTCCTGTCCCAGTGTTAATGGAATCTTGGGATTTGTAGTTTGCTTAGGCCCTAGCCCTCCAGGACAAAGAAGACTGAAGATCTTGTAAAACAACAGCTTGTGGTGGGTTGCTGTGAGTTTTCCAGGCTGTATGGCCATGTTCCAGTAGCATTCTCTCCTGATGTTTCGTCCACATCTATGGCAGGCATCCTCGGAAGTTGGGAGGTCTCTTGGAAACTAGGCAAGTGAGGAGTGTCTGTGGAGTGAGTTCTTTCTCCCACCTTCGACTTCTGAGGGTGCCTGCCATACATGTGGGCGAAAAGTCAGGAGAGAATGCTTCTGGAACATGACCATACAGCCCAGAAAACTCCCAGCAACCCAGTGATTCCGGCCATGAAAGCCTTCGACAACAACTTGTAGCATTAGATAACAAACTGGCTCCCCCTTCTTTCCCTCCAGCATACAAATAGAAGACAGTTTGTCAGTTACTGTGAATGCAATTTGCATGCATTAGAGTTTCCAAATATCAAGAGACTGGAAAATACCAAGGTAATCAAGGATTCAATGAGCCATCTGTGTTTTGTATCAATATTTAACTCACATTAGCTGTAGGCGCAGCTATTGTTGTGGCAACACTTTCAATAATGAATGTACACAGAGAAGAAGACAAAGAAACGGATTGAACTAGATCCCATTATTTGTCGCGAGAAAAGCTTATTAAAAATATAGCAGTGTTGATACTATTATTATTATGATTGGAAATAATAGGGAGATATTTATATATGTGTGTTATCCTCTTTTGTGGAGAGATGAAGTGGGGTATAAATAAACACAGGCAGGAATCAGCCAGGATTTGAAGCTGCAGTGCCATTCCATGTTAATCAAGGTGGCCAGTCTCTGATGCTTATTTTATGCGCATGACTCTTTAAAGCAGGGGTCCCCAAACTAAGGCCCGGGGGCCGGATGCGGCCCTCCAAGGTCATTGACCTGGCCCCTGCCCTCAGTTTACAACTTAGGCTCACCCAGAGTCTGAAATGACTTGAAGGCATATAACAATAGCAATCCTAATTAACCTGACTATCTCATTGGCCAGAAGCAGGACCACACTTCCCACTGAAATCCTGATAGGTTTATGTTAGTTCAAATTGTTTTTATTTTTAAATATTGTATTATTCTTTTATTTACTTATATTGTGCTATGGTAATAATATCATGTATTGTGTACCTATATACAGGGAGCTTCTGGCGCCTCGGTGTTTCCTACCAATCAGAGACGAGGAGGCAGGCTAAACTGAAAACAATGATTTTGCTAGGGATTAGCAAGGGATTATGATTGAGTCATTGTGTAAATGTCCAGGAGGAAATACCGAGAGCCTTTTTAAGACCTCAAGGTAGTTTCTAAACTGCTTCTTGGGGTGCAAATATACATATTTGTCTGGCAGGCTTTGCCAGATTCCGGTGAGTCAAGGCAGATCAGATGGGCTGTGTTTGTTTCTAAATGAGTCCAGTTCCTTTTGACAGCCGAGGCCATTGTAGGCTTTGATTGTCCCCTTTGTAAGTGATCGGAGAACCAGATAGTCATTTTTCCATTAAATGGGCTGCTCCGACGTTTAATGGGGGGAAGACCAGATCTATTGTCCATGCAAGAAATGGGTGTCTGACAGTTTCCTGGTGAGAGGGGTTATCCCCTCCGGAGTGTTGCAACTATTTGTCCATTTGATTCCTAGGTCAGATTTTGGTAATTCTTTAATATAAAATATATTTCATGGTGATAAAGGGAAAAGGGGGCATGCAGGATATACAAGGCACATGTAGGAACATATTTCATCTTATTTCACCCATCCCAAAGCCCAAGTTTTAATGTAGGGAATCCATAAAGAAATAAAAAGTTCAGAAAAGGAGATGAATCTGTGACAATCTGGGCGAAGCAGCCCCACTAGGTCAAAGGTCAGTGGGAGGGGGCACTCCGGAGATGAGGGAAGTTCATGGGTGGTAGGCAGGGAGCCCTGGGTGGCCCTCTCTGCACCCAGCATGTAGTCGGAACCTTTGCGAGTCTGTCCTTGCAGAGAAAATCGCGCCGCAGTGCGAGGAAAACTCCGTTTTGACAGTTGACAGCTTTTGACAATTAGCTGATTTGCCTCCAAAAACTTTATTAATTTGAGAACGGGCGGTCGCCTTCTGACAGGGAAGCGTTTTGAGTTAGGGGTATGAAAGATGGTCATGCTTGGGGTCAAAATGGGAGAGATATGACCGGAAATAGGGACGGGGGGTGAAACCGCGGCTCCGCAGTTGGCCCAGAGCGAGAGAAAAGGAGGAGAAGGCAAAGCTGCTGCAATCGGGAGGGAATTCAGGCTTTTAGTGTAAGGAAGGATACATAATTGCCATAAGGAGGGAGGTTAGAGTAAGGAGATTCTTTTATTAGAAGTTTGCTACATAGTTAAAAGTTTGACAGGGAAGGAGCAGAAAATACATTTTAAGTGTCTGCTGGGGCATGCAGGCATGGCCGGATTGGTCTCAGCATGGCTCCTCCTGATCTGCGGAACTCCCTGCTGCAGGTCAGATTTTGTTGAATGCAGATGGCCGCCTGGGTTCAACCACATCATTATCCACAACAGTCTCACAGCTGTTTTGTTCCGTTTGCTGTATTCATAAGCCAAGTAGTTCTGGAAGAGAGCGATGAAGAAATAGTCATTAAACTCTGCAGGCTCATCTCTGTACAATGCATCCTTTCTTCAAGTCTTCGGTCTTAAGGTAATGTCATACTGGGAGTTTCAACGACCAGTTTCTTTCTATTAGGTTTTTTTTTTTTGTTGTTGAGCGAATAAGAAAACAAAGACCTCATCTACCCCGTTTTAGACAGATTTTCTTTGAAAATCCAGTTCAAAGCAGATGATCTGGGATCAGATCCTGGAATACAGGGCAGTGTAGATCCAGCCTCAGGGAAATCAGAGGGACTTGAATGAGGCTGGATCTACACTGCCCTATATCCCCGGACCTGATCCCAGATTATCTGCTTGGAACTGGGTTATGAGTCTAAACTGCCAGATTATCTGGGATAAGCAAATAATCTGGGATCAAATCCTGGGATATAGGGCAGTGTAGACCCAGCCTAAGTTACGTTGATGTGAATGAGGATACCATAGGTACACCTGAGCCTGACCTCAATTCTATTGTTGGATATCTCTGTCTAAAACTGGATCCTGAACCAAGGCATTAAACTCTAGGAGTAGTTTCATTCTTGTTGAAGAGAACAATACAGGCTGAGCATCCCTTATCCAGAAATCTGAAATACTCCAAAATCCGTCCACTTGGATGGCTGAGATAGTGATAACTTTGCTTTCAATGTAAACACATTTTGTTTCATGTTCAAAATTACTTAAAATACTGTATAAAATTGCTTTCAGGCAATGTGTACAGTGTGCATACGAAGCATAAATGAATTTCATGTTTAGACTGGAGTTCCATCTCCAAAATATTTCATTATGTATGTAAATGCAAGTACAAGTATTTCAAAATCCCCCAAAAGAAAAACACTGCCATATAATCCAGATTATCAAAGCAGATAATTCACATTATGTGCTTTGAACTGGATTATATGAGTCGACACTGCCAGGTAATCCAGTTCAAAGTTGGATTGTTATATGGCAGTCTAGAAGGGACCTGAAATCCAAAAGACTTCTGAAGTATTTCGGATAGGGAATACTCAACCTGTACAGCGGAGCTCCTGATGGTGCAGTGGGTTAAACCGCTGAGCTACTGAACTTGCTGATGGAAAGGTCAGCAGTTCGAATTTAGGGAATGGAGTGAGCTCCTACTGTTAGCCCCAGCTTCTGCCAACCTAGCAGTTAGAAAACATGCAAATGTGAGTAGATCCATAGGTACTGCTTTGGCGGGAAGGTAACGGCACTCCATGCAGTCATAGCGGCCACATGACCTTGGACAACGCCGACTCTTCGGCTTAGAAATGGAGATGAGCACCAACCCCCAGAGTCGGACATGACTAGACTTAATGTCAGGGGAAAACTTTTACCTAACCTAAACTGTAAAGTGAAAAATGATTCATGTACATATATGCTCTTTCAATATTTTAAGGTGACAGTTGCTTTGATCTTTGTTTGCAAAGGACAAGCAGTTCAATCAATGTGTTTTCATTGATAAAGTGGAAACAGATGGGATTTGTTTCTGATAGGATCTCTAATTAAAATATAAGCATTCATTACAATTGTTTTTTTAATACCACCACCACCACCTGGATCTCAACTTGCATATGTAAAGTTTATATAGCAAAAGTCTTGATAATATAGGCACAACAGGAAAGTAGTCAGTTTTTTTTGTGATGGACCAGATAGATAAGATCAATTGGCTCTATTGAGCAGACAACAGCTATGATAGAGTTACAGCCGGAAGCCCTTTGTTTCTTTTTTGCATTCATGGGTTATCATTGTTTTTTAAATTAAACATGCTATTATCCTGAGCCCACTTACCTAGGATTGAGTTTGAATAAATTCAGCAGTACTTCTGGGTAAACCTGTATGTGGTATAAGGTTACCAGATTTTTCTGACAGCAATATGGCAACACTTTCTGTTGCCCATCCAAATCAAGATTGGCCAATATGTAAGAGATAGGCCTATATAAAACCACTGCAAGAGGAGAATATCAGGTTTAGACTTGATGTAGGATTTACTCATATGCTACTCAATCTTCTGTAAAGCTGAGAGCAGGAACAATAGGTGCTAACTGGAACCACAACAGATGAACACCTTTCTGAGACCATTTTGCTGAGTTTGATCATGGCAAACGCCAGCTTTGTTAACACCAGACCTAGAGTGTGTCGATACCGTAAAATTAATGCAGTTTGAACACTACTTTAACTGCCAGAGTTCAATGCCATGGAATCATAGGAGTTGTCATTTTACAAGGGCCTCCACAGCAAGACATGGTCACAAGCTACTTCCTCCAATGGTGAATCTTAGTGTTTGTTCTTACTGTGTGTCTAACAACACTTTCATAGTCACGCATTGAAACATTAATGTTTTGCTTTGCATCAAAAGATCTTTAGTCTCACTATCAATGTGGTGCTGATATGAGACCACAGAATCATAGAATCATGGTGTTGGAAGAGACCACATGGGCCATCTAGTCCAACCCCCTGCCATGTAGGAAAAGCACAGAGTATCCATGACAGATGGCCATCCAACCTCTGTTTAAAAGCTTCCAAGGGAGGAGCTTCTGCTACACACCGAGGCAGAGAGTTCTACTGGTGAGTAGCTCTTACAGTCAGGAAGTTCTTCCTAATGTTCAGATAGAGACTCCTTTCCTGTAATTTGAACCCATTACTCCGAGTCCTAGTTTCCAGAACAGCAGAAAACAAGCCTGCTCCCACTTTCTTATGACATCCTTTCACATATTTATTTATACATGGCTATCATGTCTCCTCTTAACCTTCTCTTCTGCAGGCTAAACATACCCAGCTCTTTAAGACTCTCCTCATAGGGCATGTCTTCAGACCTTTGATCATTTTAGTTGCCTTCCTCTGCACACCTTCCAGCTTGTCAATATCTCTCTTGAATTGTGGTGCCCAGAATTGGACACAGTATTCCAGGTGAGGTCTAACCAAAGCAGAATGCAAAGGCTTGACTTCCCTTGATCTAGACACTAGACTCCTAATGCAGCCCAAAATTCCATTGGCTTTTCAGTTGCTGCATTACACGTTCAACTTGTTGTCCATGAAGTCTCTAAGATCTTTCTGTGAGTCAAAGGCCAAAACACCTGGGGATCCACAGGTTGAGAACCACTGATCTAAGTCATTAATAAAGATATTGAATAGTAATAGTACTGGGCCCAGGACCGAACCCTGCGGCACTCCACTAGTCACTTCTTTCCAGGATGAAGAGGAACCATTTGTGAGCACCTTCTGAGTTCAGTCGTTTAACCAATTACAGATCCACCTGGCAGTAGCATTGTCTAGATTGTTTGCAAGAAGGTCATGGGGTACCTTGTCGAAGGCCTTACTGAAATCAAGATACCCTACATCCACAGCATTCCCTGCATTTACCAAGCTTGTAATTATCGAAAAAGAGGAAAGATTAGTCTGGCATGATTTGTTTTTGAGAAGTCCATGTTGACTTTTAGTAATCACAGCCTTCCTGTCTAAGTGATTGCAGACTGCTTCCTTAATGATCTGCTCCAGAATTTTTCCTGTTATTGATGTCAGGCTGACTGTATGATAATTGTGTGGGTCCTCTTTTTCCCCTTTTGAAGATAGGAACAACATCTGCCCTCCTCCAGTCTTCTGGGACTTCTCTTGTTCTCCAAGAATTTTCAAAGATGGTTCTGAAATGACTTCTGCTAGTTCCTTTAATACTCTTGGATGTAGTTCATCTAGCCCTGGAGATGTGAATTCATTTAGAATAGCCAGGTATTCCTGCTTCTTTACCTATTACCTCATCTGCTCCATATTGCTCAGGTTGAACACCAGTCTCTTTGGGAGAAGACTGAGGCAAAAGAGGTGTTGAGCAGCTCTGCCTTTTCCCTATCCCGTTAGCATTTCACCACCTTCTCCACACAGACATCCTACCATTTCCTTTTTCTTCCTTTTTCTACCGACATAACCAAAGAACCTTTAAAAAAATGGTTTTAATCTTTTTGACAAGCATGAGCTCATTTTACGCCATAGTCTTGCAAACCTTTTCCCTACATATGTTGACTATTTGTTGGAATTCCTCTTTGGTGATTCCCCGCTTTTCCGTTTCTGGCGCATGTCTCTTTTAAACTGTAGCTCAGCTAAAAGTTCTTTGGACATCCATTCAGGTTATTTTACACTTCTCCTATTTTTTCTCCTTGTTGGCACTGTTTGCAAATGTGCCTTCAGTATCTCACTTTTAAGAAACTCCCATCTATCATTATCTCCCTTTTCTTTCAGTATTCCTGTCCATAGAATCACACTCAGTATTTCCTTAAATTTCCTGAAGTCAGCTCTCCTAAAGTCTGAAATGCATATTTGACTTCTCTTAGTTCCCCCTTTCTTTGTATCACAAACTCCAGGAGAATATGGTCACTCCCACCTAAGGATACCACCACTTCTGCTCCATTGACCAGATCCTTAGTGATGGTTAGGATCAGATCCCCTTGTTGCCTCTTCTATCTTCTGGATAATAAAATTTTCTGCAAGGCAAGTGAGGAATTTGTTGAACTTTGTACTCTTGGCAAGGTTTGTTTTCCAACAAATGTCAGAGGAGATGAAATCACCCATTACTACTATACATCTCAGTGGTTCTCAACCTGTGGGTCCCCAGATGTTTTGGCCTTCAACTCCCAGAAATCTTAACAGCTGATAAAGCCCACAGCTGGCTGGGATTTCTGGGAGTTGTAAGCCAAAACACCTGGGGACCCACAGGTTGAGAAACACTGAGATATCTTCTTTCTGCATGTTGGTCATCTGGTCAAGACTTCATCCCCCAAATATCCAGAATTGCAAAAAAAAATATATATCTACATGGTTGATTGAAATAGTGACACCTTGTAAATAAACTTTTGTGTCATGCACAAACTTATTTAAAAATATTATGTATAAATGAACTTCAGGCTAAGGTGTACATGAAGCATACATGAATTTTATTTTAGATTTGTACATATATGGAAATACAGGTATTCCAAAATCCAAAAAAATCCCAAACACTTCTGGTGCCCAGCATTTCAGATAAATGATACTCAGTTAACAGTGTTAGATTAATGTGGGATCCTACAGACCTTACTCAGCAACAACTGACAGCTGAAGACATAAACACTATCAAGCATAAATATGGATGAATAGGCAAAGATTTTCATACATTCATTCACTTGTAAAAGAAATAGTTGGTGCATGTCTGGGCTGATGGAAGTATACGTATACCCCCAAGGAGGACGTTCCTGTGATCACAATTACAAGTACATTTATATACTTATTTTATGTTATGTGGCTTTGTATTCTGCTTTTTCTTAACAACCCTGGCATCTAATGATTTTATCCAATTTGAACATATGCATGGTTTTAACTACTTTGAATATATAGTCTAAAATATTTGGATCATAAATTATATTTTTATATACATTTTAATATTTTTCTTAAACACAGATTTTTATTTTTACCTCTCTGAAATTTTTGCCTGGGAAATGAATCAATAATCAATCAATTGATTGATTATGTTAATAGATTCTCACTGGGCAGAAGAAAGGAAAAACACAGGAGGGCTGTGAACAGAAGATTAGCTCATTTGGTCCTCTGGCAAACGTCCACGAATGAGTCAGTTTGATTACACAGTAAATATCTTGTCCAGAAGCACCCTTTCATAGGAAGCTGCTTTGCAAGACAAACAGGGAATAAGCAAAGCAATACAGTCCAATGATTTAAGCTGTCTAGTTCAGTATTGTTGAGAATGATTAACAGTCATTTTGTCAACTAGAGTTTCAATTTTTCTTCATCTTACAGGAAGAACCCAACAACTGAAAATGGAAAAGATCTCAACGATTGAAACAGATACATCACTGTGCTGCACCACCTTCCTTTGCGCACTCAAAGTAAATGACACACCAGCTGGGAGGATTGTTTACACAATTGTGGTTCTTTGCATGTACTCTTTCTTTATGAATTCTCATATTTCTTTCCTTGGTGCATCATGAAAAGATACACACACCAAAAGCAGCATTGGGAAAACTATGAAAAGCAGTAGAGAAATATTTTATTCACTTATAGAAATAAATTAGAAGTAGGCTCTGAGATGGATACTTTTTATTATTAGCCCTGTACATTTGTAACATGTGTATTCATATTTATTTATTGGTTTAGGGGCCAATTCCTTTTAATGGAGCATTTTGTTTTCTGACACCCGTACGTCACGGGAAGATATGAGTCTAGGCACCAAACAAGGGATGGAGATGGGCCCGAGAACTGATTATGCCCTGACATACAGAGCAGTATCCACATAATTTGTCCATCCCCTGCAGTGCAGCTGCACTGTAGTTTGGCACTACTTTAATTGCCATGGCAATGCTATGGAATCATGGGAACTGTAGTCTTGCAAGATGCTTGACATTCTTTGCCACAGAGTGCTGGTACCTTGCCAAACTACGACTTCCAGGATTCCACAGTCTTAGAGAGTTTTGTCCATTCTGGAAGAAAACTACTCTTTCCACCATGGGGTTGCTTCTGGCTTTTTTGAACGCCGGGAAGAGAAATGGCAGCAGTGCTCAGGGCAACTGTCCTGCTGTGTTGGCCTTGGTGCTTTCCCTAATCAGAGAAATGATTCTCAAGTTATTCACAGATCATCTGTAATTTTGCCCCCAAAACCTACATTGACATATACATGAGACTGACTTATACATGAGTATATGCAGTAAATTAAACATGTAAACAAAACATTCAATGTTAAATCCTCCTTTGTAGTCCTCCTCCTCCTTCTGTCTCCTTTTTTTTACCACAGCCACCCACACACATCTGCTATGATGGAATAGCAACTCCATGATTTGTTTGCTTGGTTGCATACTGCAAGTTGCTTCTGGTGTGAAAGAATCAGCCATCTACAAAGACATTGCTCAGGGGATTCCTGGATGTGTTACTATCCTGCGGGGAAGCTTCTCTCATGTCCACAGTGGATGTGGCTCTTAATGAGACATACCACATTATCACAGGATGCCTATGCCCAACACTGCTTGAGAAGTTATACTATTTGGCCGGTATTGCATCACCTGATATTCGCTGGGAAGTAGCAGCTAGCAATGAAAGGACAAATGCATTGACATCTCCGGCCCATCCTCTGTTTGGATATCAGCCAGCAAAATCAAGAAATAGCTTTCTAAGATCTACAGAGATACTAGCAGGAACACCTCAGCAAGTGAGAGTCCAAAAGTGGCAGGCTAAAACTTGGAACCTCAAACCATGGCTGATACCAGATGAGAAACTCCCTCCTAGGTACACAGAAGACTGGGTGACTTTGAAGGCACTGAAGAGATTGCGCTCTGGTATCATGAGATGCAGAGCTAGTCTTAAGAAATAGGGCTACAAAGTGGAATCCACAACATGCGAGTGTGTAGAAGGGCAAACCACAGACCACCTACTACAATGCAGTCTGAGCTCTGCCACATGCACAATGGAGGACCTTCTCACCGTGACACCAGAGGCACTTGAAGTGGCCAGCTTTTGGTCAAAGGAAATCTAGCATAATGCCAAGTTTTTAACTTGGTTTGTGGTGTTTTATCTATTATAGCTGTGTTCTCAATTTGCTTCTCACACAATAAATAAATAAGGTCCATGATTTTTTAATGCTTGTACTAAGATTCCTCTGTGTGGAAGACCCTCCAAAGAAACTTCATTGCTGACTAGGAGCTGGAGGCCAAGCCACACCCACTGTCTTCTGTGCCACAGAGCCTTTCGAAATGCAAGATACTCCACTTAGGCAGAAAAAATGAAATGCAAAGATCCAGAATAGGGGGGGGGGGGGCTTGGCTTGACAGCAGTACGGGTGGAAAGGATCTTGGAGTCCTCGTGGACAACAAGTTAAACATGAGCCAACAATGTGATGCAGTGGCTAAAAAAGCCTGGAGAACAAGCCCTATGAGGAGCAGCTTAAAGAGCTGGGAATGTTTAGCCTGCAGAAAAGAAGGCTGAGAGGAGACATGAAGAGGCCCATGTATAAATATGTGAGGGGATGTCATAGGGAGGAGGGAGCAAGCTTGTTTTCTGCTGCCCCGGAGACTAGGACACGGAACAATGGCTTTAAACTACAGAAAAGGAGATTCCACCTGAACATCAGGAAGAACTTCCTCACTGTGAGAGCTGTTCTGTAGAGGCACTCTCTGCCCCAGAGTGTGGTGGAGGTTCCTTCTTTGAAGGCTTTTAAGCAGAGGCTGGATGGCCATCTGTCAGGGGTGCTTTGAATGTGTTTTTCCTGCTCATTGGCAGGGGGTTGGACTTAATGGCCCATGAGGTCTCTTCCAACTCTAGGATTCTATGATTCCCCTTTGCTGGAAGAACTTCCAAACAATGTTCCAGGGCTGGAAAGCCCAAGCATATTTGTTCTGCTATTTAAAATACAGAAGTTCAGCAGCAATGTGTCTGTTGCTTGGGACTTTTGCTTTGAGTTTCTGTTTTCTCTGACACTCTGGAGAACAGGAGACATGTGGTGTGCCTCATTTGAATAGTATGCTAAAAGAAATGATCAGGTTACACCTGTTTAGGTTACACTGCCTAGGGAACCGTTGGAGTCACTTTCCGAGACCTGAAGCTGTAAAACTCCCTTTCTGAGAAGACAAAACATTACTTTTTAATGATACCAGAAACCCGCTGTGCTCTCTGACAACCACTTGCTGTTATACAGGTACGTCTGTTTCCCACTTAATCTTAAACAACATGTAAATGCCTTTTTTATTAAACAGCATGACAGTGAAATTGCCTTTTGGATTCTAAGTACTTCAAATTCAACAAAAATAGCCTTGTTAGAAAATGAATAAATTGTCAGGAAATAGCAGTGAAGAGGGTTGGCTGAAGAAAGAGGCAAAAGCCTCGCCATACTGGAGGGTAAAATCCACCTGACTTTGATAGTTGGTTGATGTGGGACTTTCAGATGAATCTCCAACCCAACATTATCTGCTACAATATTTTTCCTATGACAGTTACTTTAAAACTTTTAAAATATTCATGCCACAGTAACATTTGTTCATCTGTTATTTTTAGCATCCTCACATATCCCACCAAAAGAGCGTTTGGAGTGAACTAGATAACATGGAGAAGGTGCAACAATGGTAATATATATTTCTGGGTGTAAAAATGTGCACATTTGTAAAAGGTGCATGTATTGAGGAGGATAGCCAACTGGATTTAGTATGTCCACAATTGTCACCCAGTGGTTCACTCAAAGAGCTTGTCAAAATTAGCTTTTTGGACCACAAGTCTCAACATCCCACAGTCAGAAGATTCTGAAAGTCAAGAGTCCACATAAAGGAATTTCTAAAGTTGACCACTAATAAACCATATCTATATTGCCAATAACTTTAGGATGATTCACTATGTCAGTCATTAGATGGAGGAACAGAAGGAAAGTGAAAGAAATGTAAGTAGAAATAAAAAGTATAGAGACAGAAAGATGAAAGAGAGAGAAAAAGGAGTGCAAGTGTTAAAATGAGATCGAAGATAAATGGTTTGAAATGGGTTCCATGTTTAATACCCTGGGAAGGTATCTTTTTTGCCTTTCATTGCAAGTTAGAAGGGAACACTATGAAGGTACAGATTCTCTAATGAATAGTGGATTGCTGTGAGATTTCCGGGCTGTAGGGTCATGTTACAGAAGCATTCTCTCCTGAAATTTCACCCACATCTATGGCAGGTATCCTCAGAGGTTGTAAGGTATATTGGAAACTAAGCAAGGGAGATTTCTATATCTGTGGAAGGTCCAGGGTGGGAGAAAGAACTCTTGTCTGTTTGAGGCAAGTGGGAATGTTGTAATTAATCACATTGATTAACATTTAATGGTCTTGCAGCTCCAGGCCTGGCTAATTCCTGCCTGGGGGGATCCTTTGTTGGGAGTTATTAGCTGGCCCTGATTGTTTCATGTCTGGAATTCCCCTGTTTTCAGAGTGTTGTTCTTTATTGTCCTGATTTTAGAATTTTTTAATACTGGTAGCCAGATTTTATTCATTTTCATGGTTTCCTCCTTTCTGTTGAAATTGTCCACATGCTTGTGGATTTCAGTGGCTTCTCTGTGACATGGTGGTTGTTAGAGTGGTCCAGTATTTCTGTGTTCTCAAATAACATCTGTGTCCAGCTTGGTCCATCAAGTGCTCTGCTATGGCTGATTTCTCTAGTTGATTTAGTCTGCAGTGCCTTTCATGTTCCTTGGTTCGTATCTGGGCAAGGCTGCGTTTTGTGGTCCCTATGTAGACTTGCCCACAGCTGCATGGTATACGGTAGACTCCTCCAAAGCTGAGAGGATCCCTCTTGTTCTTTGCTAAATGTAGCATTTGTTGGATTTTCTCAGTGGGTCTGTAGATAGTTTGTAGGTTGTGTTTCTTTATCAGCTTGCCTATGCGGTCAGTGGTTCCCTTGATGTATGGTAAGAACACTTTTCCTCTGGGTGGATCTTTGTTTTTACTCTCCTGGCTTACTCTTGGCCTTGCAGATCTAATGAATATATTGTAGTAGGAGAAGCTGCATCTGGTAAATATCCATCTATCTATCTACCTATCTACCTATCTATCTATCTATCTATCTATCTATCTATCTATCTATCTATCTATCTATCTATCTATCTATCTATCTCTATCCATCCATCCATCCATCCATCCATCCATCCATCCATCAACACACACATGTATAGGTTTAGACTCCTTCAAACAAATGGGAATTCACAGAGCTTGTTAAAGATAATGGGGGTAAAAGTTGCCATTTGTGTCAGACAAGATTTGCATTAGAGCTGTGCTATTACCAAGAGTTTTCAATACATTTTCAAGGAGGGCACGTTATGAACGGTTGGTTGCTACAACACTGCTGAGTATAATTGAAGCTGGAAAAATATCCCCTCTGAAAACTCTCATTCAGTGAAAACCTGGCATGGAGTGGGTGAAGAGCTGGGTATACGTGGGCAAGGTTTATAGGGAGAAACATTACACAGACATTTCTAGGAAGGTAGCTATGTTAGTCTGCCATTGCAAAAACAACAGCCTAAAGCTAGAGATGAAGAGATTTCATTTGGGCATAGGTTTTTTTTAATGAATTCAGTCCATTTTGTCATATGCAATCTGATGAAGTGTGCTGGCGTTCATGAGAGCATATGCCTAATAAGATCCCATAATCAGAATTCTTACACATTTCCCCATTTTAGAAACTGCAGCTCAGTGTATTTTTAGCTTTCTTTAAAAGGGCACTTTGTGTCCCTGTTGCACTTCCCCAAGCCTTTCAACAGCATGGCAGCATAGCACACAGAGCAGCAGCCACTCCCTTGATTGTAAAGTTGTTATTTTATGCGCCTCATTACACTAGAGCATGAATCCACTTTAAATCTGGTTTCTGCCTCCTGCAGAATTCTGGGGTTTGTAGTTTGGTGAAGCCCAGAACCTGTTTCGCTGAGCCGTTAAAAGCCCCCTCCCTAAAGTGGATTTAAAGTGGATCCAAGCTCTAATGTGATGAGGTCCTAAGACATAAAAAGACTTACGATGTGCATGTCCAGGTATACTCAATGGCAAACTTCTCTATCCATAAAGTGTAATGCAGCCTTTTCACCAATCCCTGCTAAATTTACACTTCTAACGTGATCATAGAATCATAGAATAGTAGAGTTGGAAGAGACCTCATGGGTCATCCAGGCCAACCCTCTGGCAAGAAGCAGGAAATCGCATTCAAAGCACCCCCGACAGATGGCCATCCAGCCTCTGCATAAAAGCCTCCAAAGAAGGAGATGACACTTTTTGTGTGTGTGTCAGGAGCAACTTGAGAAACTGCAAGTTGCTTCTGGTGTGAGAGGATTGGCCATCTGCAAGGACGTTGTCCAGGGGGATGCCCGGATGTTTAATGTTTTACCATCCTGTGGAAGGCTTCTTTCGTGTCCCTCTATGGGAAGCTGGAACTGACAGACGGGAGCTCACCCCACTCCCCGGATGCAAACCGCCGACCTTTCAGTCAGCAGTCCTGCCGGCACAAGGGTTTAGCTCATTGCGCCACCGGGGGCTCCACTTGATGGCACTGACAAAAGCCCCTAAGAAGGTTTGTTGCTCAGTTTTGCCCCACACGCTGATATTTTCTAATTTTCCTCTTATTTTAGTTTTCAAATAAATAAATAAATAAATAAATTCTAGACTGGCCTGGACAACAGGGAACAAGTTTCTCCTTTATATTTCCAAGCACAATGGAAGTAATACAGAATCCCTTCCAGGCACCAAACTGGGCCAGGTTTCAGCAGGTGGAAGAGGGCAAATGGCCACGTTTGTGCATGGCTTTGGCATTTTAATGTGTTTTAAGGGGACAGGGAAGGAAGTAATCTGAAAATTGCACTAAAAAATTATATGGGCTTTGATAAGACTGGTGTGGGCTATCCCAGGCCCTGCAAACTACAGCTTGAAATAGGCTTTTAAAGAGAACAATGTCATAGCATTTATTATTACTAGTATTTTTAGACTCTGAGCTTAATGATCTTAACTATCTCCCCTCTTCAAATGGTATTATATATTTCTAACTGGATATGAAAGTGCAGTAATCTTATCCACTGCTTTTTAAACTGTGAGTAACAACCTCAAATGGAGTCCCTTTAACTCAGTGTTGGGGTCACCAAAGCCCATTAACAGTAAAAGGTTTCTGAATCCCACCCAGTTACACGAGTTTACAGTGGACTCTGCAGAAAATGCTTTCGCTGTACTCCTCAAAAAGGAAAATTAGCCTGCCTAGCAAATCTTGCAAATTCCGATTTATTATCAGTAACTGTTTGACTTCTATACCTATTTTATATACCTGTATACCTTGGGTGACATTTAAAAACTTGGGCCAAAAGGAATTGCGAGTGCAAAAAGATTAAGAAACCCTGATCTAGTCTGGCTATGTTTTGGGAATCTTTCTAGTCATTCTGCCAAATGCAACCCAGCATCATAGGCTTTCCAGTAAGGATTTAGGGGATTCTGGGAGTTGTATCCAAAGAGCAACTCTTCTGAGATCTGTTCCTTATATGAAACAAGGGGACAATTCTGAATTGGGACATGTGTCCATGGAACTGGCAACTGCTTGTTGCTGTCTGGCAAATTTTATTTATTTATTTATTTATTTGTGGTATTTATATACCGCCCTTCTCAACCTCAAAGGGAACTCAGGGCAGTTCACTCTGTTTGATGTAAAACACGAATGTCTGCTCTAGAAGTAGAATGACTAGGTTCTAAGATAGGATTATTTCCAGGAATCCAATCAACCTTGAACAAAAATGTAAGGCACATCCCTGTGACCAGAGTGAGCCAATGTCTTTTTTCATGACACCACGTTCTGCCCTGAAGAGCAGTTCCTCAATCCGCACTTGCCACTTTAGGGAGAAGTCCTGAGATGTTGGAAGGAAGAGGTGAAAATGTTGGCACTTTGAATTTTGGTCAGTTTTGCTGAGGCTTTAAGACAAGTATGTCCTACATGCTTTTTAAAAGTATGCATAACTAGGAGAGCCTGTATTACTTGTAATGTTTAACCTATTGAGTAACCATAAGAAACACGGTTCTTAAGCTTGATTGCATTCTTAAGCTGCTCTTGGTTGGTTAGGTATCCATTCTCCAGTTCACATTGTTTATCGTGTAATAAGTTTCTTTTGTATTCAGGCAAGGGTGCACTTGTGCTTTGGGTTTTATGTCTCTCGCTATTGCAGAGTCATTTTTTTTAATGCTTGGTCGCTCTTTATTATTTATATCACTATGTTTTGATCAAGGAGATGACTGTACTGTGTGTCACTGGCCAGGACTGCCTGTAATGGCATGATGACATGAGTTACTAGTACAGGTTGTGTATCTCTTATCCAAAATGCTTGGGACCAGAAGTGGTTTTTTTTTTTAATATTTTTTGTGTGTGTCAGGAGTGATATGAGAAACTGCAAGTCACTTCTGGAGTGAGAGAATTGGCCGTCTGCAAGGACGTTGCCCAGGGGATGCCCAGATGTTTTGATGTTTTACCATCCTTGTGGGAGGCTTCTCTCATGTCCTATAATAATAATTGAAAAATGTGTATATGCATAGGGAGACATTGTATGATGCAGATGGGACCCCAGTCTAATCATGAAATGCATTTATGTTTCATATACACTTTACACACATAGTCTAAATATAGTTTTATACAATGTATTTTTAAAATAATGTGTCCATGGAACCAACTGAAAGCAAAGGTGACACTACTTTAACTGCCATGGCTTGATGCTATGGAATCATGAGAGTTTTAGTTTGGTGAGGCACCAGCACTCTTTGGCAGAGAAGGCTAAAGACCTTATAAAATGACAAGGGTGTCAAACCGCATGTATTCTACAGTGTAGATGCACCCAGGAAGGAAGTAACAAACCATCTTTGAACTATTCTTGCCAGAAGAAATGTGACAGATTCCTTTAAGGTCACCAAAAGTTAGAAATTACTTGAATACACACCACAAGAATAAGTGATTCAGTGCTTCAAACTAAATGGAAATTTTGAGCAGAGTGGAACAGGGTTGTGTCTTGGAGCTATCAGTCCTCAACATTTCTATCAATTATTCAAATAATGAGGTAGAGGAAATCCATATCAAGTTGCAGATGATACAAAACTGGAAAGGATAGTGAATATATTGAAAGTTAGGAACAGAACTGAAAAATGGCCTTGATAAACTAGAAAATGGGGTGAAACTAAAGGAATGAAATTCAACAATCGGCTCTTCTACGTTTACCTAAAACCCTGGAGGAAGCAGGTTAAAATAACCCACTTCCTCTTGGGTTTAATTCTCCCACAGCCTCGGATTTTCCCTCGGGAAGTGGAAAGCCGCCCCCCCCATCCTCCCTCCACCCCCCCCCCCCCAAAACTTACCGAATGAGCCTGTTGGCAGCACAGAGCCCTCCATAGAGTACTCTTGACCCTTGAAAATGATGCATCAGGAGGTGGGGGGAGGCTTCTTACCCACACCACCTCCGGACAAATTCTTTTCAAGCATCAAGAGGACTCTGCAGAGAGCCTTGCAGGGGAATGGGGGCCCTCTCGCGTTTTGAGGATCTAGAAGTCTGAAGAACCAGGATGGCTATGGGGATTGACTCCCGGGACTGCAGAAGTAGTCTTGGGAATCAATCTCCAAAGGGCCCACATCTGGAAAGATTGGAACCTTAGGTTAAGGCAGACATGGGCAAACAGAAGGCTGTTAGGAATTGTGGGAGTTGGAGTCCAAAACACCTGGAGGACTGAAGTTTGCCCATGCCTATCTTAAGGTCAGAATCTTTCCAGGTGTTTAATTAATGCGGAGTAAACTGGGAAAATCCAGTTTTCTCCTCATTAATTCAGTTTTACCTGAGGCATTGTTTGGACACCTCAGATAAAAGCAAGATAAGTCCTGCATTTTGGGCCTGTCTGGAAGGGCCCAAAGGCATGTACAACGTGCTTCTTTTAGGCTTATGGAGGATTTTTGACTTAGCTGTAGTACATGTGAGAAAGAGCTTAGGATTACTGTTGATCATAAAGTTTATAACCCAATAGTGTGATGCTGCATCAAAGAGGGAAAATACCGTATATACTCGAGTATAAGCCGACCCGAATATAAGCCAAGGCACCTAATTTTACCACAAAAACTGGGAAAACTTATTGACTCGAGTATAAGACAAGGGTGAATAGAAGGGTCTGGAGAAGAACCTGCTCGGGATGTTCGAGCTGGTGCTTCTGCATTGGGGAGGTCAGGGTAGACTCAATGGCTTATGAGGGTCCTTCCATCTCTAGGAATTCTTTAATTCTACCCTATCCTAACCTACTAGCAATGAATTTGACTAACTGTGCCACTTCGCTAACTTTCCCAAGTACAGTAGAGTCTCACTTATCCAAGCCTCGCTTATCCAAGTTTCTGGATTATCCAAGCCATTTTTGTAGTCAATGTTTTCAGTATATCGTGATATTTTGATGCTAATTCGTAAATACAGTAATTGCAACATAACATTACTGCATATTGAACTGTGTTTTCTGTCAAATTTGTTGTAAAACATGATGTTTTGGTGCTTAATTTGTAAAATTGTAAAATCATCACTTAATTTGATGTTTAATAGGCTTTTCCTTAATTCCTTCTTATTATCCAAGATATTCGCTTATCCAAGGTTCTGCCGGCCCATTTAGCTTGGATAAGTGAGACTCTACTGTAGCTTGGTTCCTGTCTATCTAGTTATACCGACTGCTAAATAGGAGCCCCCAGTGGTGCAGCAGATTTAACTTCTGAGCTGCTGAACTTGCACATCGGTGGTTCGAATCTGGGGAGTGGGGTGAGCTCCCACTGTTAGCCCCAGCTTCTGCTAACCGGTGGGAAGGTAACGGCGCTCCATGCAGTGATTCTGGCCACATGACCTTGGAGGTGTCTACGGACAACGCAGACTCTTTGGCTTAGAAATGTAGATGAGCACAAACCTCCAGAGTCAGACACATGTCAGGGGAAAACCTTTACATTTACCTTAATTGATAAATGAAAAATGGAGGGATTTGCAGAAGAGGCTCAAAAACTCATATTCTTATCTTTAAGGTTTTTCTTCTGATCCCAGAAACTCAGAACTGTTTGGGTAGATACAGTTGTGGACGAAGGGGATCAATTTGTTTTCAGAAATTATTTTAAAACACAGAAGTAGGTCTGCTGCCTGGATGTGCTTCTGGATTCAAGCTCTGGGATCTCAGGTTTCAACAATGGCCAAAAAGGAGTGTGTTTGCACAGTTAAAAGTGTGTGTGCCAGTTGTGCCCATTCCTTGAAATGTCAGTTCTAGCCTCAGTGACACAGGCCTTAGTTACATCGCAGTTGGATTACTGTAACACACATTTTGAGGAGTCTTTAGAAACTTCAACTGGTCCAAAGAGCTGTGGACAGTTTGGTGCTATTCCTTTGGTGTCAGAGCTTCACTGGCTGCCAGACTGATTCTGACAATACAAAGTGCTGGTTTTGACCCATAAAACCCCTTACAGCTTAAATCCAGGTTATTTGAAGGACTATAGTCTCGCTTATGAATGAACCCCTACTTTGAGATCTGCTCAGGAGGTCTTTCTCTCTGATCCATCACCTTCACACATACATCTGGTGAGAACACAGAAGAAGTGGCTGCCCCACTGAAAAGGTAGACAGACACCTTCCTTTTTTCTGTTTCACAGGACCTTTGACAAGTGACTGTATATGTCCCATCTCATCCAAACAATATGCTTGATCCAGCTAGTTTTGGGCTGGGGTGTGTCTCTAGCCCCAGCAACATTGCCATATAACCCAGTTTGAAACTACATTATATGGTCAGTGTAGACTTATACGATATAGTTTAACTGCATTGAACTGCATTATGAATCTACACTGACCATATAATGAAGCTTGAAACTGCATTATATGACAGTGTAGATGAGGCCTGTGTGTCTAATGACATACTGTATGTTGCAAATTTTTGTTAAATCTTGTTTTAATTTTTGTATCCTGTGCAGTTTTAGCAATGTATTTTTTTAAACTTGTAAGCGCCTTTGAGTCCTGAAACAAGAGAAAAAAATGGGATTGAAATAACCATCAGAACAAATGCAATTAAGGCCAAGATCAAAAAATCAGCTGATGACCCAAAATGCAGACTGTGCAAAGAAGCTGACGAAACCATTGATCATATCCTCAGCTGCTGTAAGAAAATTGCACAGACAGACTACAAACAGAGGCACAACTATGTGGCCCAAATGATTCATTGGAACTTATGCCTCAAGTACCACCTTCCTGCAGTAAAGAACTGGTGGGATCACAAACCTGCAAAAGTATTGGAGAATGAGCACGCAAAGATACTGTGGGACTTCCGAATCCAGCCTGACAAAGTTCTGGAACACAACACACCAGACATCACAGTTGTGGAAAAGAAAAAGGTTTGGATCATTGATGTTGCCATCCCAGGTGACAGTCGCATTGACGAAAAACAACAGGAAAAACTCAGCCGCTATCAGGACCTCAAGATTAAACTTCAAAAACTCTGGCAGAAACAAGTGCAGGTGGTCCCGGTGATGATGGGCACACTGGGTGCCGTGCCAAAAGATCTCAGCTGGCATTTGGAAACAATAGACATTGACAAAATTACAATCTGCCAACTGCAAAAGGCCACCCTACTGGGATCTGCACACATCATCCGAAAATACATCACACAGTCCTAGACACTTGGGAAGTATTCGACTTGTGATTTTGTGATACGAAATCCAGCATATCTATCTTGTTTGCTGTGTCACAATAAAATAATAATAATAATTGCAAATATAATAGTTCTACCTTATCTTAGTGAAACACACAGTTAAAAGGCTAATAATATTAATATTAATATTAATAATAATAATAACAACAACTACTTTATTTGTATCCCGTCCTATCTCCACAATGGGGACTCAGGGCGGTTAACAGCATACAGCAGCAAATATTCATTAATCTAAGATAATTTAGAAATGAAGGGCGGATTGCGATGTGTACCTCTTAATTCATGATTCTAGGAGACTATATATAGAAACTGTAGCAGAAAAAGATACAGTATTTTATTGTGATACAGGAATAATGGCGTGTGAAAAAAAAATCCATAATAGGCTATACTTCAAAGGAAAGAGCAGGCAAAACTTTGCCTAAGAAACCCCTATGACATTCATAAAATCTTTGGAAGTTGACTAGTGACTTGAAGGCGCGCACACACACACGCATTTAGCAAGGAGATACTGCCACCTAACAACAGAAAGGTAGAACTGAAACTGGCTTACTTTGCAGGCTTCAATATATACAGTCAGGTGGCAATCTAATGAGTTGAATGGCATTTACTACAAGTAAATTCTGTATTGGATTAGAATCTCAGGAAGCAACTGGGAGTCTATGGAAATGTTATACTCGATGACGGAGATGTTTCCATATAATATAGATTCGATTTCAATTGTATTCTAGAAAATAATTTTACTAAATACATTGGAATCTTTCAATCTGTACTCATTACATGGAATCATGGAGTTAGAAGAGACCACATGGGCCATGTAGTCCAATTCCCTGCCATGCAGGAAAAGCACAATGAAAGCTCCATCGACAGATAGCCATTCAGCCTCTGTTTAAAAACCTCCAATGAAGGAGCTTCCACAAGACCCGAAGGCAGCGAGTTCCACTGCTGAACAGCTCTCACAGTTAGGAAGTTATTCCTCATGTTCAAGTGGAATCTCCTTTCTGTAATTTGAACCCAGTGAAAAAGGAAGTGATTTAGGGCATTTAAGACATCAGCATGTATTTATTCGGAAGAATTCAGATACCTTGGATGATACATTAATGTATAAATAGTATTTATGATTTTGTTAGTGGAATTGATTGTTTCGGAGGCTGATGGGTTTTCCTTCCTTGGAGGCCTTTAAATAGAGGTTGGATAGACATTTTTAGAAACAAAAAATAGTTTTAATTCTGAATGAAAACCTGAAGCCCCCACCCCTCCAAAAAACAACAACAACCCCTGTCTGTTTCATAAAGGGCTATCTTGTACTTTCTGGTTCACTGGCTCCATCTGAACTCAGCAGAAATGAATTTTTCAGGATTAAATCATCCATGAATATCTTATGAAACAGATCTCTACCTATGCCAGAAGCATCAATGCTATAACATTATAGAAATGGAACGGAATAGCAGTCCAATCAAAGAACTCCATATAACATCCTGGTACTTGTGTTCTACTCCACTTATTTACACCTTGTCATCTTTCTAGAATTCAGATTCAAAGCAGTTTACAAATTAAAATTATTACAGTATAGTTAAAACCACAAAGATCGGACATTATTGATACATTATTAATAGAACTTAAAAAAGAGATACCCTGGACCTGTTCTAAAGGGCTTTATCACCAACCTTTTGAATTGAGCCTACAGGTTATAACCTATTATATACAAACTATCACAAGCATTTTGTTATGAATGCTTTCTTATAGTAAAGAAAAGTTTGTTATCCCTAGTGTCTCGTTAATACCCTTTTGTACCTAATTCTAAGGCCCCTTCTACACTGCCATGTAATCCAGATTATCAAATCAGATAATCCAGATTATCTGCTTTGAACTGGATTATATGAGTCTACACTGCCAGATAATCCAGTTCAAAGCTGATAATCTGGATTTTATTTGGCAGTGCAGAAGGGGGCCTAAGATGACTGGAAGTGCTAAACAGAAAGTTCTGTTATTTTCAGTTTACGAATAGGAAGGCTGATCCATTTTTTAAAAAGCTCAATTTCTCTATTTCTCTATTGAACTGGATTATCTGGCAGTGTAGACTCATGTAATTCAGTTCAAAGCAGGTAATGTGGATTATCTGCTTTGATAATCTGGATTATATGGCAGTGTAGAAGAGGCCTCAGAATTAGGTACAAAGGGTATTAACAAGGTAATCCACTTATGGTAAGATTGATTTGTTCCTTTTTGATCCAGTGAGTAATCTAATTCAGTCTGGATGTTCCCTATTATGTTTTTAAAAGGACATTCTCATGTATCTTATTTGTTTTGTTACAGCCTCTTGTCTCTCCAGAAGTAGAAGAAATGAGCTGGGGATTTCTCCGTGATATTCTAAGTGGGGTGAATAAATATTCAACTGGAATCGGCAGAATTTGGCTGGCTATTGTGTTCATATTCCGCCTCCTTGTCTACGTTGTGGCTGCGGAACACGTCTGGAAGGACGAGCAGAAGGAGTTTGAGTGTAACATTAAGCAACCCGGCTGCGAAAATGTTTGTTTTGATCACTTCTTCCCTGTTTCCCAAGTCAGGCTCTGGGCCTTGCAACTGATTATGGTCTCCACCCCATCCCTTCTTGTCGTTCTCCACGTTGCTTATCGTGAAAATAGGGAAAAGAGACACAGAACAAAGCTCTACAAGGACCCTGGGAGTATGGATGGAGGATTGCTATGCACCTATCTAATCAGCCTCCTTTCCAAAACAGGATTTGAAATTGGTTTCCTCTTTTTGTTTTACAAGCTCTATGGCGGATTCAACGTCCCCCGCCTTGTGAAATGTAACATGAGTCCGTGTCCCAACACTGTTGACTGTTACATATCCAAGCCCACTGAGAAGAAAGTCTTCCTCTATATTGTGGTGGTGACTTCTTGCTTATGCATAGTCTTAAATGTCATTGAATTCAGCTATTTGATTTTCAAATATTCCATCAAATGTTGTTTCAAGAATTATATCAAGAAGGCTCAGGACTCCAAAAGTGAGCACAAGAAGTTGAATTCTACAGATCACAATGGGACAGTCTTGTATTTTGGGAGTGATTTGGACACAGTCTTTGATATCCATGGAACAGAAGTCAATACCCAGCCCAGCAGCCAACGTGAAGAATAAAAGCACATGTTAAAAAGAAAACATGTTGGCGACTTTAAAAATGGGCCCTGAGAAAATACTATGACAGCTCAAGGACTTTAACCTGGAGGTTATTTCCCCCCACAAATGAAATTAATTAAGGTTCAGAATATTAAGGAGCCAGTGTGATGTAGTGGTTTGAGCATTGGAGTAGGACTCTAGAGATGAGGGTTCATCCCCACTCAACCATGGAAACCTACTGAGTGACCTTGGTTAAGGCACATTCTCCCAGCCTCAAAGGAAGGCAAAAGCAACCCCTCCCAACACATCTTGCTGGAAAAACTGTGATAGGGTCACTATACGTTGGAAATGACTTGAAGGCACACAGCATAGTGACCCTCTTCTAAATCAATGTGTAAACATTTGATGCTTATCACAGAAAACATTGAAAAGGCCAGTAATTTAGGCATCTGCTTCCATTTCAAAGAGGTTTTTTTTGTCTTCAAAGACTTAAAAGCCACCCTGTTGAAATTTCCTTTTTCCTCCAGGAATAGGAAGCTGTTGTCTCTGCTGGTGGCCCATTGGCTTTGTCATCATGAGTTGAGGCATTCTCTGTGACACTCAGGGGTCCCCAAATTTTTGCAGTGGAAGCCCCTGCATTCTCCTCTAACTACAAATGTCAGGGGCTCCTGATAAATTCTTCAAGAGAAGTGTATAGTACTGCACATGCAAGCTTTACAAGATGGTAGAAAAAACTACTTCTCTTCCCGAGGGGCATTACTAAAGGGACAGAAGTTCCTACATAACCACCTATCCCCCACCAGTTTGCAGTGGCTAATCCTTTGTGTTTTCCAGATGGAATTAATGGGAAGCTCTTTGAGAAGATGCAGTCATTGACTACCCCCTTGATAATGTTTATTATTAGTACGTATTATATATAACAGAATATTTATAGGGACAAGGGATAAGATCCAGTCTTTTGATTGGTAAGAAAGTGGACAAAAGAATGGGTGTTCAGCCTTTTAGAAATGGGCAGCAGCCCATCTGAAAGAATAGGTGTGGAGGCTACCTGAACCCCCAGTTTTGTTAATGACTTATGAATAGCACAGTTGCAGCCAGGGCAGTTTTTATTAAGGTACACAGTTAAGTTCCTGTTGGATCACTACCGGGTGTGCGTGTTAAGAGGAAAAGGCTCACCCTGATTGATTGCAAACCACAAGTTGAGTACGTAATTAAGATCAATCAGTTTGGGCCACTCTGGGGTATAACCGAGGAGTGTTTGTCCTATGTTTTGGGCTTACTAAATGTTTGCTCCTGGGCTTGCTGAATCCTTGCTACTTGGTATAAGCTCCTGACTTGCAGTTTATCTTCATGTCCAAGTAAGGAACATTGAAAGAGACCTATTTTCTACTGGAAGAATTTCATGAATAAAATCCATGTTCTATATGTAAGTGCAATACTCAGAAGAACTGTGACTGTATTATTGGTTTGTGTTGAAGTTGCTATTTTCTTGAACTCTGCTTATACAAGAGTAAATTTGAGTTTTGCATTCTTCTATTTTGAGTTGCTGGTTTTTGAACAAACAATGGGGCTAATCTTCTGGACCTGCACGCACTGAACCAACTGCAACAGTTTTCACCAAATCTGTTCTCAACGGGGACTGATCCAGCTATCGTTATATAGTCAGCAATGTTTGTGGGGGTGCTTTTGGGAATGTTTGGAAATGGCAACTGGCATAGAAGGCTGCTGGCGTTCCCTAAATGTATATTTTAATTCATCTGCACTGGCCTCCACATTGGTTCTGGGCCCAAATTTCATTTCTCCTTACTATCTTTCAAAGGGTATATGGTTTGGGTCCAAAGCATTTAAAGGAATGTCTCCTTGCATGTGATTCTATTTACTAAGATCTTCAGAGAAGGCTATCTTATCTCCAAGAGCTGTCTGAGGTTTGGTTGTCCTTTCTCAAGTCTTGGATTTCTGTTACACTCACAGGTCTTGTTAAAACCATCTGATTTCAATGTGGTTTTAAAAGTTTGATTAGTCCCTGCCCTCTTCATTTAGATTGCAAAGGTTATCTTCTGTTACAATTTTGTAATTTCTAACAATTGCTGGTTTGTCATTTTTCATTTTCTAGCATTTCATTGGTATTTTTAATTATTTTGATTTTGTTGAGCTGCAGTGAAAAGAGAAGCAGCAAAATTAAAGTAAGAGAAATGTCTCCCACTGGTTTCAAATTGATAGTCAGAACTATGATGGCTTGTTGCTACATCCTGCCAAAGGTAAAGCCAACAAGTCAGATAGTATATACTGTACCTCAGACTTCAGCTCAATATCGCCTCTCTGAGGCCATTAGCTCCAGTTCAGTAAGAAACTCATTTAACTTGAGAATTTTGCCTCTTCCACACCCCCTTCCCCTTCTTACATTTATATTTTGTCTGGCTCATATATAGTATTAAACCAGTTTAGCATTGCTCTCAAAATCTCAGGTTCATGTCTTCCCTTGAGTGGAGGAGATGGTATGGAGAAGACTGGAAGTTTTCTTTTCCATTTTCAGTTGATAGCAGTTGGTTATTATGCAGACACTATGAGTTGGCATTCATTATACGGTAATTCAATAAAAACAGCCAGTTTTGAACTCTGCACAAATGTCATGGCATGTTTCACTAAACAGCTGGAAAGCAACTTTGTGCTTTCCAGCTGTTTGGGACAAGAAGTCCTATCAGACCTACTCCTCATAGGCAATGGCCAGGAATTCTAAGAGTTGCAGTCCAATATCTGGATGGCACCAGATTGTCCATTCCTGAATTAAACCATTAACATTAACTTCATTATAAATTGATATCTAGTCTGCAGAGGAAGACAATGTATCAATTACACAAACAATAACTTGCTCATGCAACCACTTAGATACAGTATCCTGGTTTTGGATGCTCAGGTACCTGAACTGAAAGAATGTTTGTTGCAGCCATATTCAATACACACTGCAAACTGACATACTTCAGACATGTTATCCAATATGGCTTAGCATAGTAATGCAATTCTGCTTGCAGACCTCTGCTAGCTCACGCCATATATACCACCTCTTGACTTACCATACAGCCCTTGAAGCCCCTTCCACATGTCCATTCCATGATTTATTGGGACAATTCAGGGTTAGAGAAATGTCTGGCTAAGCCCCGTAACCAGATCCAAAATGACTACATTAGTGTAGAGAGCTTCCAAGGTCTTCTGGATATTTCAGCATTCCTGGAATCATTTTGTCTAGCTAAGGGGACATAATAGGACACTTTTCTGATCTTGTCTGCTCCCCACAAGATACTGTATTAGCCAGGAACTAATTTTCTAGGATGATTGGGTAGAAATGTGTTGGCCAGGCCCTGATAGAAAACAATGTTTCACCCTTCAAAAATTTATAATGACCCTAATCCAGTCTTTTTCTAACACCAACAGTACAATGACATTTGTGGATCACTATTTCACCCCAGGAAGTAGCAAGACCTGTGATGTTAAAAGCAGTCAGTAAGAAAACTGGATTGGAGACTGAAGGTGCAGTAACTGCTACGGCTATTACAGAAAAATTATTATGGAACAATTCTTCTTATGCATCTTTCTGAGTTCCATGCAGCATGCCCTTATGGTTGTCCCTCCATATCCACAGATACTGTTATCTACAGATTCAACTTTTAAAACCCCTCAAATCTAAAGCTTGATTTTGCCATATTATATAAATATTGCCATTTTTTTGCAAATTGTATATATTTTGCATAAATATTGATATCCACAGGGTGTCCAAGGACCAACACCCAGTGGAGACCAAGTCTCAATTCTGGAAAACAGATATATGAAGCAAGAGAAGGATCATAAGAGGAAGATATACTTTGATATTCATTGAATTTAGATGGGGAGATCATATGGTTTGCTAGTAGAATATGTATGTCTATAGATTAAAATTTTATTTCAAATAGTATCCTTGATACTCTAAAGAGAAGGGAGTGTTAGAAACCTGCATCACACACAGACAAAGCAATTCTCCAATGAACAGATGAATCTTACTTTCAAAGCTGAGGGTCCTTCCAGACAGGCCCAAATCCTGAGAGAAACCAACATTTAAAATGCAGGTCACTCTTGGGTTTTAGGAGTAGCTATATCCTCCTGGGTCTACTAGCCCATCAGAAGCTTACTCCTAAAGACTTGCAGATGGAGGCAGGTCTCTCCAGTAAATTTGCTGGGAAAATGGGGATCTGGGAGGGGAGGGTGGCAGTGCCATCCTGGTTCTTCAGGCTCTTGGAGCCAAAATAACTGTGATGGCTGTGGAGATTCAGGATGGCAGAAGGTGATCCCAAGAGGCAATTCCCACAGGCCCCATACCTGGGAAGGTGTGGACCTTCCAGGGAAGTCCGCACCTTCCCAGGTATTTTTTTAACCTGTAGTAAACCTCAAAATCCAGGTTTACTCCATGTTAAACCGGATTAACCTGAGGGGTATCACAGCTACAACCTATCTCTGCAGAGGTGGAGGACTTATTGAAATGGTCCGCCCTTGAAGGTTAATGGATCCTTTCAGATTCCAGATGTTATAGAGAGTTCTATGGCTGGCATCATCAACAATCCTGTTGAACCCCTGGTCAATAAATGGAATCAAAATCTAACCAGAGCTATTGACACAATCAATTCCAAACGTCCTCTTCGACCCATTACAAATCAGGCTCCCTGGTATACAAAGACCCTCAGGGAGACGAAATGGGAAGGATAATGACTGCAGTGTAGATGGCGGAAAACTGTCTTTTATGCAACAGGACACGGTATAAAGAGCATCTTTGCTCTTATACGTTGGCAATACATGCAGTGAAGAACGCCGTCTCCTCTGCATGCATTGCATCAGCAGAATCATGCCCAGCTGAGCTTTTCAGAGTAGTGAGAGGCTTAACTCAGGTATCCTTCCCTCTTAACCCATTATTAAAACCTTCAGTAGCTCACTGTGATGCTTTTAACAACAATTTCAGATACAATCTCTCACATAAGAGTAGACTTAGATGCAGTCATTGGAGTAGAAGCCAACGAGGTGTCCAGCAATTCTGTGAGTGGGACTACATTGGATCAATTTCAATTGGTGAGTATTGTTGATGTGGACAAGCTGTTGGGGCAGGAAGATAACCTGCTTTCTTGATCTCTCTCCATCTTGGCTGGTCGTCCAGGGAGGAGATGCATTATGATCTCAAATGCAACAAATTATTGCCATATTTCTCAGGGAGGGGAATTTTCCATCCTGTTTAAAAGAAGCAGTAGACCACTGCTGAAAAAGCCCTTCATGGATTTTAATAATTACATATCAGTCTCTAACCTCCCTTTTTTGGGCAAGGTGATTGAGAAGGTAGTTGCACTCCAACTCCAGAGAGTTGGCTTCAGAGCAGGATACAGAGTTGAGACTGTTATGATCGCCTTAGTGGATGATCTGTGTCAACACTGACAGGGGGAGTGTATCCCTGTTGAAACCCATCTCAAGCCATAAAGAGAGGCAGGTAAGAAATAAAATTATTATTATTATTAAGTTGCAGGAACTTTACAGCTTTAGAGTATCACTCAGGCCCCTTCTACAATGCCATATAAAATCCAAATTATCTGCTTTGAACTGCATTATATAACAGTGTAGACCCATATAATCCAGTTCAAAGCAGATAATGTGGATTATCTGCTTTGATAATCTGGATTATATGGGAGTGTAGAAGGGCCTCAGGCTTCTACAATGTGCAGATGTCTTAAAATTCAATTATTTTCAGCCTGACCCACCATGGCCAATGCTCAGAAATGATGGGCTTTGAGGTCCAAAACATCTGGAAGGCCCCAAGTTGAGAAAGAATGCTAATATGCCAGTACCTTAACAAGATAATAAAATTCCAAATGGAACCATGGGGGAAAAGGCATAGTGTACAAATAAAGAATGAAACCTATAAGTAGTATATTATTTCCAACAGAGTACTCAACTAGAATGTTCTTATGGCTGTCAAGAAATGTTTACCTTCAACGAACTGTTATTAAAATTCCCTTAGAGGAACAGTGACAATAGTTTCAAACAATGCCAAAAAACCACAAACTTTCCTGGCATTGAACTCCAACTCCCATTTTTGATATCCTTCATGAAAGGGTGTCCTCTGTGCTGATCTTGATTCTAGAGTGATGATACCAAAGATAATCTGCTGACTGCTGGCATCTTTACTTTAGGTTTGTAACTTATGGTTGATTTATCCACAAACTTCCTACATTCCAGAAACAAATATAAAAGAGCCCTCATTGGCAATGTACTAACCCATCTTCTTTCTTCCTGCTAATTCTCTTATCACTTGGGGTTTTGGATGGCGATGGTAGTAAGGAAAGAAATTACATGTTATTTGTTCCCTTAATAATCTCTTCACAAGGAGTGTATCTATAGTTAACACTTATGATGAATTATCCAAACTGACGGAAGTGAAATATGCAATACTGAAATACTTGAATGCTGATAAATCCATAAATTGCTTAGTCTTACATGTTTAGGTCTCTTTCACTATCAGGCAAAACATTTGCCTAAGAAAAGGAAAATTTCTCATGTGTACAAATGCATAAACACAGACACACTTTATTTTATCCTATCACACTTCTCCTTTAATCACGATTATATGTTCTTGATCCGAGTTCCTAGGATATGGAATGTTTAAAGTCTGAATGAGAGGCTGTACTGTTACACTAATAGGGTCTCTAATAACTGTAGGGTCATTAATAGGATTTCACCTTGACCCAACCTATGTGGAGTAATAATCCCATGCAGCAACACATCACTGTTGTGACTTTGCAATCATCAGCCTGATAGGACACAACTGGCTATATCTTCTCCTGTTGTTGCTTTCTGCTTTACTGCTTGGAACCAAGTCTTCAAGCTACCCGAGCCGTGTTACATAAGGATGAGTATAGAAAGTCAAAGACACTTTATGTCCCAACAAACATCTCTCACATCTTCACAGGAAGTTATAAGTTAGCATACTAGATATACTTCAGAGTGCATATACTACTTTAATTTTTTTCATTTTAAATATTTTCATGTTCTAAAAAAACACTCCCTCCCTCAATTTCCAATTGAAGCTACAAGTGGGGCTACAGTTTCATCTATGACAACAGTGTGGATATTTTTACTCTGAGGAGTTCAATCTCATTTTCTATTAAAAAAAACACTATTTTGTGTTTCTGATGATGTTGTAAACACTACACACTTGACAAACAGACATGAAGATAGCATAATCAAAATATGTTATTTTAAAATTCATTCCTGACAAAAAAAAGTTAATTTCCAGAGCAGTGTTATAGAAGTTAATAGTGTAAAATCTATACATCAATGTAAAAAATGTAAACCCAAAAGATCCTTATAAGATAACATGTATAAAACAAGAATTGAAATGTGATTTTATTTAAGGCAATACTGGGCTACTTCACAAATCACCACCTCAAATATATACAGTGCTTCACACTACTAATTTTCTATCACATTCACGATGGGTTATTCAATACCAAAATGTTTATATTTTCAATGTCAGCAAACTATTTAAATTTACATTTCCATTATAGTATGGAAGTGGAAGAGTTTTAGACCCACTTAAAAGCTATGCAAGTGCAGTTGTATGAAAATGTTCTGAGAACTATAGCTGAATGCCATCCAAAGACACTGGATGTTTCAAGTTACAAATACAACTGTGTCAGTATGTATTTTACCCATGTGTGATCTGATCAAGTTTCTGTCCTGTACACATACCTTATGCAAAATAAACTGGATATGGTAGACATATCTAGTCTTTACTTCAAAGAGTTTTAAATTTAAAAGAACATTTTTTAAAAAAAAAAAACATGATCACTTAATTACAAATTAAAATTCTGAATATAAATGTGTCATTTAATATTTCAGACATACAGACTGCTGGCTGCAGCAAATGATTTACAATAATAAATATATACAAAAATGTATCTACAAATAAAAAGTATTGTTATATATGAGCAGTGACCGGTGAAAGATACCACAGACAATTTCACAAAGATTTCAGTCATGGAAAAAGGACATTTGATAAAAAAATTGAGGTTTTGATCAACTATTTACAAAACTGAAACAATGATTCTGTTCCAAGTCCCATAGGGATAAAAACAAATAAATTTACATGACAATCGTCATGATTTTGCAAGGTTAAATCACTTCAAAAGAAAACCTTAAGAAACAGTATCATGATCAATGGCTTCCTACTTTTATAAATGCAGTACAGGTCACATTTAGACACCAATTGTTGGAACAAGGAGTCCACTTATTACCTGATCATTTTGTAATCCCTGCATTTGCCTCTCTATGTCCATCAAGTCTTACCAGACTGACAATAGGTTTCATTTTCTGAAGCTGGTTCAACACAAGCTCAGTGCAATCTCTAAAAGTCTTATCTAAAACTATTTTTACAGTACCACTACACTGAAATTGTGATGGATTAGCAAACTGTACATATGCCGCACTTTCCGAACACGATCGTGTTCTTGCAAAAGAGTTTCTGTCATTAGATCTTCTTGAGTTTGAATGAGAACCTCTCCTAGTTCCACAGTGATTATAGCTCCTCTCTGGATTTTTCTTTTGCTTCACTGCAGACTCTTCAAGGAACTTGAGAAAAGACACTTCAAACCCCATCGGCTTAAATGAACTCCAGTCAAAAGCCGAAGACGCATCTTCAGTAGTTTGAACAGCTACTGCTGTCTCCGTCTCTTTGTGCACACTATTTAACTCAACAGTCACAGTTTCTTCCTGCTTCTCAACTTTTTTCTTTTTCTTTTGTGTTGGATCTTTTTCTTTGCTTGCCCTTTTTAAATTGCTGCTTACGCTGTGCTTTTCTGAAATGGAAGAGATAGTTTCTTGACAGTCACTAGTATTTACATCAGGAGAGGGCTTTGCAGGATTCTCTGCATTTGTGAGGTCTTCATTTACAAGTTTGGTAATGAACAGTTCTGCAAGCTCATCCACCTCATCCTTCTCATCCTTTTCAGGTTCTTTCTGTGCTACAGGTGGTGTGAATTTCACATCTGCAGAGGCTGCCTCCAACATTTGTGGCTCCAAGTCTTTTAAATCACAGTTTTTGTCAGAACTTGCTTCTTTTGGGGAAGATGCTTCATTTTCTGCTGAATCTGAATACTTGTTTGAGACTACTAAGAGGTGCTTATGTTGTGAAGTAAATGCTTTAGACAGCTTGTGACATTTGTAATGCCTAATTATATTATTTTCACTTGTGACAACTGATGAGCAGCCTTTTATCATACAGGGGTATTGCATTACAAATTTGTTTGGGCATTCAGACAAAGCCTCCTCTCGAGCCTTTATTGAATATACATACTTGCCACATTTCAAAGAATATGCCTTGCTGTCAGGATCTTGACTAATTTTTAAGTTCTTGCTTTCTAAGGCATTAACTCTCTTTCGTCTCATCCTGATTATTTTGTTTCCATGCTTTCCTGCTCTGTATTTTAACCCTTTAGGTTTAATTTTCATATTTTTTTCCTGATTAGCTTTGCTTGAAATATTTTCTTGACCTGGTGTCAAGAACTTTCTAGGTCTTATTAGATGCTCTTTATGTCTCTCATTATGCTTATTAAAAATATGCCGTAGGAGATTAGACCTTGTTGCATAAATACGGTCACAGCCTTCACAGTCACACTTGTACATGCCATCATCGGTTTTGTTCTGCTTTATCTTTATTCCATGATCTGTCTCAAGATGTATAATATAATTCAAATAATCTGTAAAGGATGATTTACATTCAGACTGATCACAAGGGAATCTGGCAACATTCAGAGATGACCTCATGCTCCCAATTTCCTCAGGAGTCATCTCATGAAGCTTCATATAGTGCTGAATAAGACTAGTGACTTCCTGAAATATCCTTGAGCAATTTCTCATTTCACATCTGAATTCTTTTACTACAGTTTCAGTTTCATCACAATCTTCTTTTCTAATATCCTCTTCTTTGCTTGGCTCACTTTCTTCTTCTGCCTCCGGAGAGAATGATGGCAGATCAGATTTATGTACAGCTTGATAATGAAGAATTAAATTCTGTTGTATTGTAAAAGCTGCAAAACAGCCTTGGTGCACACACCTATAAGGTCTGTATGGACTGTATGTAGTAGGGATTTCCAAAGATTTCTGAACTGTTTTTTTGTTTCTTCTCTCTTCCTTTTCCTTCCTATGCCTTCTAATCTTACGTACTTTTGGCTGAATTTGTGTATTAGTAGTAGGTGTGGCAGCATTATGAAGTTCTAGGGGAATTGGAACTACTTGGGGAGGCTTTTCTAATTTTTCAAGAGCAGCTGGAATACTTTCTGGCACCACTATTTCTGGCATCACTTTTTCTGGAACTTTCTCAGATTCTATACACATTCTTTCCTTTACTTCAGGTTCTTCAGCCAAATGAGATTGATTTTTACATTCTATCAACACATGTTTATTTAGTTCAATATTTTGCAGTTCAATATTTTGCAGTTCAATAGTCCTTGGTGTTATGCTTGTGGTTTTATTCTGGGGTCTTCTTCCATAAGGCCTTTTTAGTTTTAATTTTACCATTTCCTCTGTTGTAAAGTGATGCACTAGCTGACAATGGGCCCGGAGGTTAGAATTTCTAGTAAATGTTTTTGGACAGGAAGCTACAACACACTTAAATGGAGCATACTTCAATTGGTGTTTTTTGATTTCTAGTATCATTTCTGCAGTGTACTGATGTATTTTGCTGTAGTGTTTAAATAATGCATCTTTTGTCATAGCACTGTAACTACAACCAGGAGCCTGACATGTAAACGGCTTATGGACTTTTTCACCAATGGGAAGACGCGTTTCTGAAGGTGGTTGGACAAGAGATGTGCTTTCCGCTGTTACGACAGGAACAAGAATTTGTGGCAACAGCGCATCTGTGGGAAGACAATGAATTATATTGTCAAATATCTGACTTGGTGTTTCACTTTCCAACTTCAACTTTTTCAAACCTTCTAAAATTTCCATGATTTGGCTATCATCTTTCAGAGAAGTTTCTGACTGAGAAAGATTACTTTTGGCAATAACGGTATTTTGCACGTGTACTACTTGTCCACTGGGTCCAGCTGATTGAACATTTTGTGAAAGGTTTTCTAAAGCACACTCAACAGTTCTGATTTGTGGTCTTTCTGATGGTTCAACTGATACGTCCTGGATTTCTGTTTTAATTTCAACTATCTGGGAATTCATCGCTGTTTTAATTATTTCAAGAGTTTTCTGAAAATTTTGAATAATATTATCCTCTGAAGGATCGATATTTGAATTTTCTTCAATGCAGGAGCCCAGAATGACTTGAGAGTTACTATTATCATCTTTTACTAACAAAGGAGCTATTTCTGTACAAGTTTCGTTACCAGTTTTGAAGTTTTCTTTAACACTGGCAGTTAATTCATTGTCCACACTACTCATTTTTTGTGTAAGATTCTCTATTAACACTTCAGTCTCACAGTTTGCCAGTACATTTGATCGCAAGTTTTCTGCAGGAATTTGCATATTTTCTTCAACATTTCTAGGTAGAAGTTCCAATGATGTCAAATCATTAATTACTAATTTTTGTGAAATGTTAGGCACAAGTAAGGAAGAAGCTGTTTTCTTCTTTTTCTTTGAACTACTGCCCCTCTTTTTATTCAAGCTACAAATTTCTGAACCTTTGATACTGCTGATTACTGAAACCCGAGAATGGTTGTTTCCAAAATTATGAGCTGGGGCAGTACAATTAGAAACTACATTGGAACCCAAGCCATTTTCAATAGTCTTAAGTATTAAATCATCTGGAAATACTGGAAAGCTGCTACATTCTTCTACTGATGAAATTTTGGCATTAAATGTTCTATTTTGGTCTGTTAGCAAGGTAGTTGGGTTGCAAACTGTTGGTAACAAGGGGGACACACCAGGACTTGGCAAAATTGTTGCATTTATTTGAGAACTGCTGGTGATACAACTAGGGGTCATTATATGTGGTAGCATCTCTGCAGTGTCAAAAGTACTTGGAATGCCAGCTGTTTCCAAGGCCTGTTTAATAATTTCACTTCCTTCAGCATTTTCACTTGTATTGAGGCTAGTCATATTGGTCCGTGGAAACAAATTCTGCAAAAAAGCAGGTGACCGATTTTCAGTAGCAAGCAGTTGTAGGAATGATGGCTCTTTAAAACATACTTCTGGATTAAAAGCTGATTCCTGTTGTTGCTGTAAGCTTAAAGCATTTGAAGAAAGAATCATACTAGCAAGCAGAGAAGATTGTCCATTAAGCTGTAGAGCTTCTGGAGAAAGTTCTGATTCATCCAGGGGCTTACAGTAGGATCGTTTAGAAAGATGACCACCAAGTGATCTGGGATTGGAAAAAACCCTGTAGCATCTACTACAAATAAATTTGCCATCTCTGATAATTGCTGGCCATTTTGCCCGTTTATTATGCTTTGGTTTTTTGTCTTTTCCATCTGGACCTCGTCTATTATCCTTTTTAACCTTTTCTGCTACTAGGAGTTGTGGAGAGGTTTCATTGAAGTTCTCATTATTCACTTGTGAAGGGAAGAGGACATCAACACTTTCATCTTTTGAAAAAGTAGTGTTTCCTTCTAGCTGGGAGGAAAAATGATTGATATTATTTTCCATTTGTGAAAAGACAGAAGGTGGACAGTTATCTGCTGGGGAAGAAAAAAGAGAAATTGGACCATTTTCTGCAGGTAAAGGAAGAAAAGGATCTGAACCACTGTCAATGTTTAGTGGCATGCCTTGTTTTTCCAGCTCATCCAACTGGGAAGGTAATGTTGCATTAGAGAGACTTCTCATATGGGAGTCGAGTGTATTCTCTGTCTCACTTTTAATATGAGAAGAGACACCTGCTTTCAAACCATTTTCATGAGGTAACAGTGAATTAGTCATACCTTCCAGACGTGTTGGAAAAAGAACATTAGATAACTGCTGTAGTTGACTTGTACAAGTAGAATTCAAACTATTTTTCACTTGTTGAGGAAAAACATCACTAGTAGGAGTAGACGCTTGGGATGGTAAAAAATAAACAATTTTACTATCACTTGGCAGGTTTTGCAATTTGTCTGTTTTTCTACTTCTTTTGTTCTTGCACTGCATCTTATATGTAGCATATTGATCAGGATGTGCTGTTTTCATATGTTTACCAATGCTTTGACAAGAATTGTAGATTCGAGTACATCCCTCAACTTGGCAGGTGAACTTCTGAACTGGAGTTGCCAATGGTAAGACTGGAACAAAAGGTGTGCCTAGGCTGTTCTGGGCTGGAGCAAGGGTAATTCCTTCTAAAGTTTTCAGGGGGACATTGTAGAGATTGGTAGAAGTCTTCATGTTTTCTTCAAGCTGAGTTTTTGGAGGAGGCAAATTTTGATAATCCATCTCATACTGCATGAGCGGTAAATGGCTTCTCTCTTCTTCTGGGCTTTTTGTTGAAAGGACTGGGGGCTCAAGCTTAACTGAATCCATGGCAATTGTTTGGGATTCACTAATGCCGATATCGTCCTTGGCTTCTTGGGAAACTGGAAGATCATTACAAGTATCTTCTACTGTTGAGCACAACTGCTGGATTACAGGTGCACTGTTATCTGTTTTAGTACTTTCAGGAAGCAGCTTGCCCTTTCTTGCCATATTTTCTCGAATTTTCTGGCCCAACAGAGGCATTAAAGCACTGCTGGTGAGCACTACTGGTTCTGGCTTTGCTGGAGCATCTATATGTCGCTCTGCACTTCCATTGGAAATTGGATTAGTCTGTTCTGGTTCACCTGCTGCCATTTTTGTTCTTTTAATCAAAGGCGATATATATTTAATCTCCTCTGTGACATATTTTTCTGATTTGACACAATTATTTAAGCTATTTTCAGGGAGCAGCATCAGTGCTTCTTCTGGATGGATTTCTTCAATGCTCTCATTATTTTCCAAAGGCTGAGGGAGAACACTCTCTTCATCATCATTACCTTTTAGAGGCTGAGGTACAATAGTTTCACCATCAAGCTGCAGCATTTTTTCAGATTTAGTGTGATCTTCAGTATGTTTGTCTAATTCAGTTTGAGAACGGTAAACTTTTCCACAATCTGCAAACTTGCATGTGAATGTATTATAATGCTGTGCTTCATGATCGTAAAGCAAATATGCTTCTGAGAAAATCCTTCCACATTTAGGAAACATGCACTTTGCCCTGAAGACTGGGTGCTCTTTTCTGTGACCAAGAAGTTCTGCATAACTGTTAAAGCTAGCCTTACATTTCATCTGAATACAGATATAGGGTTTGCTGCCACAGTGCATTTGTAAATGATCATTAAGGTGAGTAACACTTACAAAATGTCTTCTACAGTACTGGCAAATTACTTTTTTGCTTTGCATTTCAAGAAAGCGTTTCGCTTCTTCATTGTCTTTATGACCTTTTGCATGCGCAATCAAATTTTTAAAGTATTTAAAGCCTTTTTTACATAGGGTAACAGGGCAAGTAAATTCATTGACAGGCAATGGCTTTTGGACTGGTGTTATCTCTGGAATGTATGATTTGTCTTTTTCATAATTTTCATCATCAGAGCCATCATTATCATTAAAAACAATGAAATCTGCACCATAAAAGTTGTTCTTTTTTATGTGACGTTGTTCTTGTTTAACTATAGTGTTATTCCTTTTGTTCACGTTAGTGGGTGTTGCTTTTGGTGGTCTTCCCAATTTCCTCAGTGGTTTCATGGCAGCCAACCTCTCTTTACTAGACTTCTTAACATGTAGTGTTACATGAGGAACAAAAGTTTCTTTAGAACTGAAATTCTGTGCACATATAGGGCAACTATAAATTCCATCTTTATAGTGCTTTTGTGCATGCCTAACTATTCTGTGTCCAAGAAATTCTTTGTCACACAGTACACAATATTGCATGTATGCTTGCCAGTTCCTGAACCTAGCAGATATAAATCCTCGCTCTCTCAATTTTTTTATTTCTCTGTTTTTCTGTTTTCTGTCTCGAATGCTTCTAAGCAAATTTGTAGCTTCATCAAAACATCCAGAAAGCCCATTCATGGAAATATCTTTGTTCTCATCTTGGCAGTCCTCAATCTTTTCATGCATTTCAGTGTCATTCAATTCATCTATGGAAGACACAATTGATGCCTCCTCTCCCATCAAAGCAAGACATTGACGTTTTAACATTTTCCAGTCCCAAAATTCTGGATCAAAAGGCCACTGCATTTTTAATACAAGTAGAAGCTCACAGCGTAATGAATTTGGTACTGGAAGGTTTTCCTCATCGTATTTCTGGTCAGGTTGGTTGTACAGCATTTCTACAGCATAGTAAGCATCTACAGTAGGCTCAAGTAGAAATTCGCTTAGTTGACAAGCACGTTTAACTTCCAAATCTTCAGGCAATAAGCAAGATATAGTCTTGCAAATGGAAATCTTGACTTCTGTATTCTCGCTAGCTTCTAAACGCAATGCTTTTACACAAAGTTCAATACAAGTTGCAAGTCCAGCAGTATCAATCTGTAAAGCAAAGGACAGATTAAAGAGTAAAGGCTCTGTGTTGACAAATGCTATGCAAACCTACTTCACACACTCCTTTTTCCTTGTTCTTTACAGACATCAGTTAAAATTTAGATTTTAAATAAGTTAATTATTCCAGAAAGTCAAATTGTAGAATTCAGTATTCAACTCACTTGCTATTGTAGCCCATTCTGACAGACGCCCAAAATTCCTATATGAAGCCCAGTTAGAATTTGGAAATGAATACTGTTAATTTAAGAACATAAGTATGACCCACATATACATTAATAATAGCAAGTAGAGGATAGCAGAGGAAAAGGGAGCACTCTGGCTCTTGACTGAGCTGTGAAGCATTTTAAAGAGATGCTTAACTGTGAATACAAATACTGTATCAAATCTGATCAGTTAATGTAATCAACTGGCAACATTAATCAACACTTTGACGGGGAAAAAAACTTCAACTTTATATGTCCCTTGCAGTCCATTCCAACTTTTATAATTCTATATTCTATACCTGGTAGTCAGATAAAACTGTGCAAAGTGCTTTTTGTGGACAGGAACAATTATGATTTCTAGAAAGCTGTGAATCTTGGCTTTTACAGGCAGAGATATTATTTGAAGAACTACGCAGAGCTACATTTCTTTTTGCAAGAACACTGCACTTGGTGAATAGCATTCAGTGACTTGTTGAGTTATTTTTCAATCCAGATTTTAATTTTCAATTCATATGAAAGTAATAGTGCTGCATAGCCTTACCTCTGAATTTATTACTTTAATTAGGAAGAAAATGTGGTACACTGTCTTTGTTAATACAGACAGTTGACGACATCGCTCCAGATATGTTTGTACAGAAGGCTCTACCCTCTGCTGCAGTTTACTCCAGAAGAGAGTCAATTCCCTGAAAACAAAGTTTCGCCAAGTTAAAAAAATGCAGAAATGATACTGTCACTATAATTAGTTTTCAGTTGATGGGCTGGGGAATGAGGAGATTTTAGGAAGAGTGATGCTAATTTACATGTTCTAACTATATGACATACATTAACATGAACCTTCCTATATGCTCAATGCAATTCTTATGTTTTCTAAGAATATGTAACCAGAAAAAATACAGCACAGTAGAGACAGAATGTGTGTGTCTTACCTTTTGTCAGAGTAACTTCTACAAATGGCACCATTGTGTTTAAATTAGAGAAATGTCTAACCTAGATTTAATCACTACATTTTCCTATTTTTTGAAGAGATGAAGGAAAATTGTATTATATAATTAATCTGAAAATTTTGAGTAAGGCAAAACTATTAGAGATTAACAATCATTGTTTCTGAACTTACATCTGAATCTTTCTTTAAATAGAATACATGAGCCTTCAAATCTGTTGATTTATGGTGAGCCAATGAATTCCCCTTATAGCACCTGCTATTTTATGACAGTCTCCCTTCCAAGTACTAACCAAAGCTGAAACTGCTTAGATCCTGAGATCAGATTCGATCTTCACTCTATTTAGATGGACCAATTATAAATTCAGAGAGCACCCCTGAACGAAACATTTAGTAATATTTCTGATCCTGGTTTAGCATTTCTAAATGCTGAAGGTAAAGTGATTCTTATCTATGAGACTCCTGCCTGGATTGGGCAATAAAAGGGATAACTCACATTCTTGTGAACTGCTCCTTTCTCATAACTTGTACCAAGCAGCCTTCTTTCTCAGGAATACTGATGTAACACATCAAACATTACAAAGCAACAACAGGAAACATCTCAAACTCATTACCTATGAAATAAGGAGATATTTTACTAGGCCCAAAATTACCAATAAAGCAAAATTTTATAAGCTTAAAATTATCTCTTAATTTCTGTTGTTGTCAGAAACACATTCATATTGTCATTTGCAATGTCCGATCTGTCACATGAACCTTCATGGAGAAGTTATTTATTATTATGACAAACAATGTGTTTTCTACTACACTATTTTCCTTAATAACTCTGAATATTTGACATAATCTGGGAAACTCAAAAGGAAAGAGATTCCAACCTACCAAGCACAATACATCTCTCCTAGTTGCAGTTGTCGAGATAAAAATGCTGCACATAAAATTAGAGCACTCTTCTCATCTCCTTCAGATTCTAGATTGCAGATCATTTCTAAAGCATCTTTGCAGTCTATGTCTGCAATCTGAAGGGACATAAAAATGGAAAGCATTGAATAATCAAATTTGTTTTCAAAACATAGATAATCTGATAACATAAAATGTAAAAACAAACTACTAAACACTTTAATATTTCAATCCTAAAATCCAGACTGATTTTTTAAAGTAAAAGGGAGCACAAATAGCAGTATGTGTTGTATCTTATATCAACACTAATCAAATTCAAAGTACTGTAACAGACAAAAACAATTTTCATGTATTTTTATAATACCCGTGGTAACTATTTGTAAAAATTATCCCCAAGATTACAAACATGGAAGTTCAACATATAAATGAAATAATTTTGTGAACTAGAGGACTTTGTCTTCACAACTAAAGAAAAGGGGTTGAAATAAAAGTGTAAATGCACCATGCAGAGGTACCATTAAGAACCCTTGGACTTTGTACATTTTTCCTTCCATCTCTTTTTTTCCCCATTTATACTTCTTACTCTTTTCACACCATGATAAAATACTGCATTGTATGGAGGTTAATTCTAAAAATAGTCAGCTTTAAACCCAAGGTCTGAAGGTAGTTGTAAAACTCTAGAGAAGAAGACAGGTAGGAGCCAATGGGATGCTTTGTCCTATGGTGTGTCCCCTGAAGATGATTATAGTCTCCAGGCTGAAAAGGGTTGCTCGCCTCTGCTTTAGGGGCTGGCATTCTATAATAAAAGGAAACAGAACACTCCCCCAAACTAGTATGTATTACATGTTAGAATAAGCTAGGCAAAAAGAGAGAGGAGAAACAAATTAGTTGTACCGTACTTCTTACTTCTGCATCTAACAAAAGGGACAGAAAAAAATTACAAAAGTGAGATGTGAAAACCCATTTTAAATTTAGAGCTTGCTTTTATTTCCCCATCCTGTAAGCTGCTTTTCAAATGTCATACCAGAAAAGGAGTAAAAGGAATCAAAATGTATTTCCTCATCCTTCTACTCTTGTACAATACCAAGTAATTTTCATGTGGAAACATGAGTGGTAAGATTTCAGTAGAAAGAGCCATCATAAAATAATAATATAATTAAAAGAATACAAAAAGTATAATCAATTATTAATTACCAATAGTCATTATAATAAAATAATTAAGTGTTAAAGTAAAGAATAAAAACAGTGATAGGATTTAGGTAGCTAGCCAGCAACAACTTGTAAGCCAGTTTTCTATTTGCCATACCTATGTTGGCTGGCTTTGTGTTTGGCAGGCTACAATCTGAAGAGCAGCTATGAGTATTTTTTTAAAAATCTGCATTCCAGTGTTACCCAAGAAATGTTTATGGATGTTCCATATTTACTTGATGGCATAAGCAACTTACTAACCATGAAACACTTTCCCCTCCCTCTCAGTGTAGTTGTGCGAATGAGAAAATAAATGATGAACATTTTGAGGATTGGAAAGTGTGCTACAAATCAGTAATACACTAATTTGTTTTAAAATACTAAAAATGTTTAATCTTGGATCTGCCAGAGCAATACTACTTCAGCACGCAGATGAAGACTCATGATTAAGTGTTCTTCCATGCGAAAAAATCCTTCCATATATAAATGGATAAAGCTAGGTCAGCACTTTCCTATTCTAGTCTTATGTGTGGAGGGATTTTGTTCCCTTTTTCTGAGGGCAACAACTTCAGCAATCTAAAAGTGATATGGCTCAGAGGATGAGATCATGATTTCAGTGCTTTAATTACACTATATTGTGCCACAAAGAAGTATTCACCCACACGTTTAGTTGTATTACCTGAAACTGATCTGGACAGAATTGGCATTGTTATCACTTGATATATAAACAGTACTCAACACTGTAACTGTTGTAACTATTCCAGTTAAATCAATTTCAACTCCAGGTTGTAACATAAAAAAAACATCAAAAAACATCCGGGCATCCCCTGGGCAACGTCCTCACAGACGGCCAATTCTCTCACCCCAGAAGCGACGTGCAGTTTCTCAAGTAGCTCCTGACACGGCAAAAAAAACCCCCAAAAAACAAAAAACAAAGAAATGGAAAAGTCAAAAGGGTATGTGAGAAACATGTTTTGAGTGCTAACTCTGAATATGGTTGATATTTTTGCACACAAAAATTCAATCTAGATTTACTTCAACCTTTAATTTCAGTGGCATAATTAAGACAAGGGTTCAAGGGAGAAGAGGTATATTATAAAGCACAGAAGTCTGCAGAGATCCTAAAAATTAAGGAACTACAATGAATCCAGAGCCTTATCCCACATCATTGGGATTTATTATTGTGTATCTTCAAGTCGTTTCCAACTTATGAACCTATCACAGGGTTTTGCTGGCAAGATTTGTTTGGCAGGGAGGGGTTGTTTGCCTTCCTCTGAGGCTGAGAGAATGCAACTTGCCCAAGGTTATCCTGTGTGTTTCATGACTGAGCAGAGATTCAAACTGTGGTTTCCTGAATCATAGTCTAATGCCCAAACCGCTACACCAGATTGGCTCGCCCAAGAGATACTTGCTAGAAAGGGTTGATTTGGTAAGTTGGAAGTTATTTCTTTTATTCATCTTTAGTGTTATTTGCATTTTTGTAGTGTAGTATGTAGTTTTGTTAATTGTAGTTAGTTTTTAGTTATGTCACATTATATATTTTATTCTCTCTAAATGTTGTTTCATATCATTAAAAAGTCTGTGGCTTAATAAATATAGTATTTGTTTTTTAAAAGGGGTTGTATTAAGGTACATGGTTAAGTTTCTGTGGGATCACTACTGGGTGTCTGTGTTAAGAGGAAAAGACTAGCCCTGAAAAGACAGGCTGAGTAATTAAGGTCAATTAGATTGGGCCACTCCCAAAGGGGTATAACTGAGGAGTGTTTGTTCTATGCTTTGGGCTTACTGAATGTTTGCTCCTGGGCTTGCTGCTTGGCGTAAGTCCCTGATTTGCAGCCCATTTGATGCTGGCAAGTTTGTCTCCACATCCAAGGAAGGAACATTGGAAGAATCGCATGAATCAAATGCATGGACTATATGTGAGTGTAATACTCAGAAAAACTATGTCTGTATTATTAGTTTGTGCTGAAGTTGATGTTTTCTTGGACTTTGTTTATACAAGAGTAAATTTGAATTTTGTATTCTTCTATTTTGAGTTGCTCATCTTTGAACAAACAAAGGGACTTATCTTCTGGACCTGCACGCAATGAACAAACCACAACAGGTTGAGCTAAAGCAGACAAAATCATTACCTCATGAGGGCAAAACTTCAAACAGTTTTTTAAAACTAGCTTTTCTAAGCTCTTCTTCTAGAAATGTGTTGATGAAATATGGAGAGGGGTTTAGCAGTGGGAGCAGTAGCTGACTTGAGAAGTCAAGAACCTTTGCATGCGGTCCATACACAAACATACATACCTTGCTTATTCTGGATAGCATCAAGTGGGGAATAAAATGAAACAAGAGGAAATAATTGGCTTGTTGAGCTCACAAACCGAAGCACTCACTTCTGATGGTTGGATTACCAGGCATGTTGCAAAACCTGGAAAAATGTATGTTTTAGACTACAACTCCCAGAATCCTCCAGCCAGCATGTTCACTGGCTATATTGGTGGTAGTTCAAAAAGGAAGATTCTCCAAGCTATGGAGGACTCTTTTCATATTTATGTCCCAGTGCAAGTGTGAAGATAGTCTCCTTTGCCCTGCTCCCAGTCTGCAGGGAGTTGGGTGGAGGAAAAGGCACAAGATACAAGAGAAACATGCTATGTTTGGTTCAGACTGGTAGAGCAAGCTGTACTCAGATAACAAGTTTTGTCAGGAAAGCAATTCTAGGAAGGGGGGGGGATTAAAGAATAGAGTGAGAATTGTGTTATAATGCTGTATAATGGAACGGGACTTTTTCCTAGACACTGGAAAACATCTTTATAATATATCTTACTGTGTTCTCTTACAGTGTATGATTCAAAATTAATTATGTATATGCGCCTTCACTAATGTGCACTATACACACTCTTAAACCATGTATTCTGATACTCTTGAAAGGACTTCAATCATTGATGCTTTTAAACATAAAGTCAAAATAAAGTATACTCACCTCTTGCATTAGCTTTTCATTTGGTGATCCAGAACAAAGACAGACTAGGTAGGCTTGCTTAAAACTACCTTTGCTGCTGATTTCTGGGTGGTCCGAGCACACCTTTGCTAAGGCAGTTGCTTGAGTTAATTGCTTTGATTTCATCAAATGCTTAATGCGCATATCCAGTAGCACAGAGCCTTCAAAGGCTAAAAATTCATTCACTGAAAGACAGATAAACTTATTCTTACTTCTTCATGCAAGTCACATAACATTAATGTATAGTATTTGATAATTAAAAGTAAACATGCCAAATATCTCAAATTTCTGTGAGACCCAATTTGAACAGAAAACCATGTCTCTTTTTCATGAGAAGATATTTATTGATAGAAAATCCAATAAGCCAAATGGATAAGACAACTGTCACACTGCTTCAAAATGATGATTAAGTGAAAATAGTGATTAAGTAAAAAGAGCTTCAGTTCTTCACTATCTTAATATGTGTAGTTTTTCAGTTGGATACAAACTGAAACTATTCCTAGAACTGGACAGTTTCACACAAATACTAGGACTCCAGAGCTGAGCAGGGCAACTTGCCCACATAGAAGAGCTGAATTTGGAATATACCAATTAAATGTCTGGCAATGTACAAGAATTAAGACAATTCTTGCTATGTGTTAGTTTTAACATGTGTTAAACTCAAGATCCGCAGGCCAAATCTGGCTCACCATATCATTTTATGTGGCCCACCAGATGCTGTAATACATCTCCTTTATTCTTCATCCTTAGATGAAGTTGTGATAGGAGCTGTTCTGTTAGTACCTTGGATTGTTGGATTGCAGTTCCCATTATCCCAGTCCACATGGTAGATAATCAACAGTGATGGAAGTTGTCGTTCAATAGCAACTGGGACCCAAACTGGGTAAAAAGAGCACCAACTAGTATGTAGATAAATTATAGTTGGCTGTTTGTATCCATGGATTTCCATCCATGGATTCAATGGCCCTTTGAAAGCAACCATAAGATTGACACGACCCGGAATGAAAATGAGTTTGACACCCCTGAATTACATGGATATCCTCCAAAACATGTAAAGACTAAATATGATTTCATTCCTCGATACAGCCACTCTCAGGATAAGAATACAGAAAAATAAATACCAGAGCATGATCTAGTTCATTTGTTTATTTCTCCCTGTGAGGGGAGAAGCTACACAAGGATCGAAGAAAGGCAAACTTACACCCAGTATTTTCTCAGAACCCATTTTCAAACTGGCCCCCAGGTATATCAACTAGTTTGAAGTTATCTATGGAAAATAAATAGTGTGACTGTTTTTCTGAACAAACGTGCCTGTATTTAAGCATAACTATTATTCAAAAAAGTATAAATTAGAGAAGAAAGTTGAAATGAACTGTTTTGGATTCTGTCTTGAAATACTTCAGTAGAAACATTACAATAAAATGACATGACTAAAAGATTGTTAAGATCATACATCAGTATTTCTAAAAGCTTGTTCTCAAGAATCCACCAAATTATGATTTTGATCCAAGAAATGGAAACTAAGCTATAACACTCAAATTAAAGATAGGTTAATTCTATCCAATGTTCTTCAGTGACTTTCACAAGACTATTATTGACAGATTTCCTTGACAAGTAAGCCCAAACATCTTTGAATATACAATTTTATTTTTACCTGTGTACATGAATCCTTGCTAACCATACCTATAAGAACTTAGGGAAATGTTTTACTTTAGTTGCATCACGGCAGAAGTGACAAAGCCTATCGTACTTTGATACTGGGTGTGCTGGTCACTAGACAAAGTGATAATTAGTGAATTAATGAGAGCAAGAGAAAGAATGCACTGTGATATTAAATTAGAAACAAAAGAGCAAAATGTAAAATCACTGTAAATGTTTCTTTGAGCAAGTGAACACTGTAACATACAAGAATCAAGTGGTTGAAGCTGGCTTTTAGGAGGAAGACTGAATAAGAAATTGAAGAAGAACCCAGATGGTTTTATACATAAAGTTACAATGTGAAAGAGATGCTACAGACAAAACTACACTTATATCAATAAGGCTGAGATGCCAAAATTAATTAAATCTATTTAAAAGATTAAGAAAATAAATTCTAATCAATGCCAGCGCAAACTTCCCCTGGACTGGCTGGATTAAGTAGTTTTATATGTAATACTAAAACAGATATTATTTCAGGTAAATTAATTGCTTTAATTACTTTTCGGAGAGCAAGGTGATGAAATGGGATGAATGGAGCAGATTCGGTATTGTTACCAATGTAAAACAACAACAACAAAACATTCATTATATGATTCATGAATGACAATCTCATCTGAGATGAGAGATAAAAACATTATTTGCAAAAGTACCTGCCTAAAGAATGTACCATTTTTTTCTGAATCAATACACTAATTTAAACAGGTTGCATTAGTAAAAGTGAATAATTGTTAACAATGTGAAGAAAGCCATAATAATACTTTTAATACAAAAACAATGTTTTATTTTATTTCAAGACATAAAAATACAGATGAATCGGTATGAAAAGCAGCTGCTCCTTAAATTATATTGATAAAACAAAGACTTAAAATATATTAATGCAAATTCCAGCAAACAGAATATGCATCCAGTTAAGAAAACTTGCATCTTGCATTTATTATTGTCTGACACAAAAATGGATCTCAACAAAATTCTGTGTCAGAATTACCATATCAACTGATATACCACAAAAATATTAATTCAATACAAAGTTGTCATAGCCGTACATATTTAAAAATACTTAAGATGTCTGATTTTTTTGGCTTTAGAAATATCAAATTGAGTTACTTAATACAATGTTTAATAAAGTGCATGTCTACTCAATATTTCATTATCAGTGGTCATTCTTCAACAAGCCTCTAGACAGAAAAGCTAGAAATTTTTTTTGAAATGGGAGAAATGTTAATTCTAATTTAGAACATAACCTTTAGAACACAACCATTTGTTTTGACATTGGAGAAAACATTCTTTTAGAAGTGAAAGCAAAAATCCACAACATATTAGGCAGAATTTTTTTTTTGGTTTTTTAAAAAAATTGCTAGTTCTTATAACTAGTTTCAAAGTAAGTTTCAAAGAAATTGGTGAATGGGAGGAGGGAATTATTTTAAGACAAAACAGGCACAATCCATTAAAAATACTCAAAGGCTATGCAGTTTCAGGGATCATGATACCAAAAACCTACTATATGAACTACAGAGGTAATCCAATGGATTATCCAAGGTGTTTTGTACCACCGACAACTTCCAAAACATTTTAAAGTACAGTTTGTAACTTACTAAATAAAATTTGTAACTAACAACATATAATTCCGGATAGCATGCTTTTAATAGTGATTGTAATGTTTTAAAATGTTTTAATGTATTTCACTTTTGAGCTTAATTTTAATTTAAATGTTTATTTTAATTGTATATTGTTTTTAATGCATTGAATTGTTGTCTATCTGTAAGTTGTCTTGAGTTCCCTTCGGGGTTGAGAAAGGCAAGATATAAATACAGTAAATAGATAAATAAGTAAATAAACATTTCAGCTGGAGGAAAAAATCAGGTACAGAAGCCATGGTTACCACACTTTTCTTGCCATTAGATGAACTAGAAAAAACCCCTGTAAAACAAGCAAACAACAACATAATAACTGAACACATTATTGTTGTAGCTAGTCTGTTGTTGTTCTGTGTCTTCAAGTTATTTTTTATCGAAGGCAACCCTAAGGCGAATCTATCATAGGGGGTTCTTAGGCAAGATTTGTTCAGAGGGAGTTTGTCTTTATTCTTCTCTGAGGCTAAGAGAGTATAACTTGTCCAAAGTCACCCAGTGGATTCCATGCAAAGTATTAAGAAAATAATACTATAGAGCAGGCAAGGACAAACTAAGGCCCGGGCCGGGGTGCTTACCTCAGGCCCTCCTCATTTTCCCTTCTCAGCATAAGGACATGGTGCCCTGCCACATCCTTATGCAGAAGGGGAGGAAGGCACGCAGCAGCCATCTGGAGCGCTCTCAGCCACAGTATGTCTCACCCTCCTCTTGGCACAAGGACGGTGAGACCGGCCCTGTCTTTATGCCAAGAGAATGGCCCAAGGAAGGCACGCAGCGGCTAAGAGCCCTCCGGAGCGCTCTTGGATGTCGCTTGTCTCACCCACCCCCCGCCATAAAGCCAAGAGGACAGCCAGAAGATCGAAGGAGTATCAGGGAGGAGAATCAGGGCAGTCACTGCATGTCTCGTTTTCCTCACAGCATAAGGATGGGGTGAGCAGTCCCATCCTTATGCCAGGAGGACAACCTGAGGATGACCATGGCTCTGCCATGCCCCCTCCTGGCCCCACCCTCTTAAAGGCTCTCTCCCTCCTGGCCCAGCCATCTTTGTGGGGCCCACAATGCGACCCCAAGGCAAAAACGTTTGCCCACACCTGCTATAGAGCCTAGGGAAGATACTATAAAAGGGCTTGGGGCTGGACTCAAAAGGCTGTAACAGGCTCATAAACGTTAATGCTGAAATTGTAATCAAAACTCTTTTAAAAATGCAGAATTAAGAACATGGACTCAATACTTTTCTGAGCAGCCCAAGAAATAGGTTTTAATATATAACTATGCTCACTCAATAACTATGTGAAGTATCTCTCTCAAAGGGGATGGTAAACAAACTTAAATGTTTTGAGGTGTCATAAGTCACCATTTTGATTAAACTACAGGGTATGTACATATGAATAATAGAATTAATGTTACTGGCTACTGCATATGTTCACACCATTGTTGCTTTATTATTGATGACTGGTAAGGGAATGTTCTTTTAAGAAAGAAAACTACACGAAACCAGAGGTGTGCTTATAAACGGGAAATGGGGTTGCCTCACGTGGAAAAGGCTTGACAAAAATTGATCAATAAAATGTACAGAGCTGGTATTTCTGATGTGTTTTACCTGCTATCTTCAGCTGAAATACTGTTAGAAGACTTAATTTAGATCACGGCTTTTTAAAACTGTGAGTCCCAATCCCAAGTGAGGTTCCCTTAGCTCAATGTTGGGGTCCCGAAAATTTTGGTAAAGTAGAGGTTTTCTGAATGTTACCCAGTGGCAGTTTCAAGCATTTACACAACACAACATGTTGTGTTTACAGTAGATACTGCAGAAGATGCTTCAGGAATATCTGCCTGTTTGGCAACCCTTGGAAATGATTACTTTTTATCAATAAATACTTGATTTTTATACCTATTTTATATACCTATATATCCGGAGTTATGTAAACGTTTCTTGGGAAAAATGGGATTACGAGTGGAAAGAAGCCCTGATTTGGATAACCCAGTTCTCATTATCAAACTGCATTTTTTGCAACTGAAAACTTGTGAAGCCTTTCCTGACTTTTCCTTATCTGAACTTGCTAGTTTGCTGTGAAATCTAAATTAACCAAACTATTGTTACAATCAAATGAAGGTTACAGCAAACATGACTTGATATTCACTTTAAACCTTGGTTTCAGGCTCGTTCAAGGCAAGTCTTGATTAAGTCACCATTATTAGTCCAATTCAAAATAGAACAGCAAACAACCTTTATGTTAAAATACTTGGAATGATGCATGTGATAGTGTATGAATTCAAAGTAGCATTCTTGATTATCCCATTATGCTTTGCACAATTTTTCAAGCACATTCAAAAACTGGGCCTTTTAACAGTGCATTATGCGGGTGGATTATATTAAATTAAATTAACTTTACAAAGGTAAAAACAATCTGAGTGAGGATGTAGCCACAAAAATAAGTGACAGCAATTTCAGAGTATTTTATTTCTGAAAAACCCATGTATAACAAGTTTGCTTTGGTGTTATTGTACTTAGAAAAGCCACTGTAAATGCTGAAAGATAGACATCTTGTTAACTAGAAGTAAATACTTCACTTTAATATAGTTCTAAATGTAGGCTTTTCATTGTTAACAAAATGTTGAATTCATTCAATATTCCCTTTCTCTATCTAATCAAAAACAACCATGGTCTTGTCCACTTTCATAATTATCCAGTGAATAATTACATTTGTTACTTTTCAGCCTTGTTCTTCCACCCACAAGCCTGAATAATCCTTTAAACCACAGTGTTTATCATTTCACGTAGTTTGTCTTGCAACAGAGGAACATTTGCTATCAGTGAAATCTGATACAGAAAGACCTTGAGATTTTAATGGAAACTGTACTACATCAATATTATTAACATTTAAAGTTTTAATGTCAAGGTTTAATTTCCTCTTGCAAATGCACAGCAATCTTCATTTCCATGGTATATGTCTGAAAAATTGACACCTGGGACCAAAGTAAATATTATTTTTATAAATTTTGCTGTTTGTCCTTCAAATCTTTAGTCCAGGTACACTGCATTTAGCTCTACAACAATCCTCCCAGCAACCAACTGTCTTTTAAAAATTGGGGTAAGCCTTGAAATAATTAATTTTCCATTTAGGAATTATTTTATTTCACCTACATTTTTTATTTTTAAATATGTTTTAATTGGGCTTCTAATGTCCTTATTACAGTTCTTTTGTATCCAAACTCAAACCATTATCTGTGAAGAGAACTCTCAGAATATATGTAGCATTACGCAAATGCAAAGTTAATGGTGGCTTAAACACAGAACTGTACATAATTTATATATTAATGGTATAATTTGGAATTTATTGGTAAATGAAATTTGGAATTCATACTGCATATAAATAATGAAAATTTAAAAAATAGATGAATAACCATCAGGAAAGCACCACTAACTTTGAAAATATCAGGGAGACCATATCTATGCCGGCCTCCCCTTGCACCTCCAAATATCTATACATTACATGAACTTGTCTTGCCACTTTTCCTGGACCTGCATGGCTCCTGTGTCTGAGACAGGTCTGTGTGTAAGAACACCTGTGTGTATGTGTGTTATCATGTGCTCACTATTTGTAAATTATTATCTGCATGCCTTCGTCTTGTGAAAGATAAGAATGGCTATATAACCATTGCTCTGACTAGATTCAAGAATGCAGAGGGTGGCCTTATGTTTCTGCAATGCATGCGTGTCAGTTTTCATATCCCTGAAAAGAAGTTAGAAAGGCAGTCAGTGCAGATTGACATGGCAGCAAACAGTTCTAATATTCCTCCACGTATGCAGACAGCTCAGTGCTAAGCCGACTATACACAAAGACTTCTCTTTCAGCCTCAAATTGACAAAAAAACATTGAAAGTGGTAGACAACCCTATAGACCATGTTGAAAACTGAGGGTGGGTTAGGGAGATGGAAAACTAAATTAATTCCAGAACTATCCTCATTACTTCCTATCCCGCTGCACTCAAATTTTGGCATGTTTTAAAAATCAATATGCAAAATGGAAACAAACCAGAGAATGTGAGATTTCTATGAGAATAAAATCACTCTTACTAAAGTAATACTAATGGAAAAGCTCTTGAGCAACTGGAGTAAATTGTATTCTATTACATCAAATATGTTACCTTATTACAAATCCCATGGTATTATTAGAAATGTGATGGCATTGAATATATTGTTTCAATTTACACTCGATACAAAAAAACCCTTATTCTGTGTCTTTTTGTTTATACTTTTAAATAAATGAAAATTAATCTTGGGGGGGGGGCAGTTGGCGAGAGAAATCTAAGACAAATATGACTAAATGCATGGCTTAGAACCATCTTTCTCTCCTAGCAGTAAATGACAATAGTGTTTAAACCTAGAGCAGACAAAAGATGCTGCCACCACAGCTTCTTATTTTGTCACTGGTATGCTTGATATACTAGGCAGCAAACCATTAAGACTGCATTGCAGGTTAACTTTTTATAGTTCTTCATACATTTACATGTTGAATTCCAAAGACATTCTTCGAATCAACCACCACCTAGAACATAACAGAGATCTGACACTCCCAAACTAAAATGGCACAACATATATAAATAAACATATATAAATAAATCTATCAGTCTGTCTGTCCATCTGTCTACCTACCTTATAATATATATGTATGTATATATTCATTCCTCATATAGTTTTATGCATAAAGGAGAACTAGAGAGAATTTGAAAAGATTTTAAAATGTAAAGCTATTCACCAAACACTAAAGTTAGGCCATCTTATTTTCCTTTTCCATGTATGATTCTGAAAGCTGGACAGTGAAGGAAGTGGATAAGAACAGAACTAATTCGAAATGAGATGCTGGAGAAGGGTTCTGAGGATATTATGGACTGTTTGAAGAAACCCTAACATGAGCTTGCTCTTCAAGGGACAGAATGTGAGTCTTACATAAAAATCTTGCCACATGGATTATTTTCACAAAATGACTTAATGCAGAAGAAAGGTAGTTGAAAATGATCATATTACTGTCTTCATTTGTCAAAAACTATCACCAGGGTCTGATTGGAACTGTTACCTATTAGATTATTTGTGAAGATCTCTGCAAGTTCACTAAGGAATCAATAACTGGAATGGGTTGTGGGAAGGTCATACAAACTGAAAACACCACTAACATTGGCTTTCTCTTCAAAAGCTATTTTATGAAACTGGCGGCACCTAATGACTCATCTGATCAATGTAAACTTACCTTTATCTTGATCCTGTAGCTCTTGAGAAAGAATACTGCAAAGGACCGGATTCTTCCAGGTCCCATTCTCTTGGGCAAGATCAGATAAAACCTGTAATTGACAGCTGCCACTTTGCATCATCTTTTCATGTGCTGTCTAGGGGAAATTTAAAAAAAAACAGTTTTAGCAGATAGCTTTATGATATATATATATATAGTCACTAGCTTCTCCAACACTAAGACTGAAGTCCTGTAGGCTAGTTTAACTGTATTGGCACATATGGCAGCAAGAGTAAACAGACTACAGCCATAACGGTGAAGTAGAGAAGGCAAAGAAAGCTATCTACATTGCTATCTGAAGAGAAAAATACCAGTTCCCAAACAAATTACTTCAGCAATATCTGGCTCATGGATGGGTCCTTGAAGGTGAAGATACTCTAAGAAGATGACTTAAAGTTTGGAATTCAAAAATTACTTCAAAGCTTGGCTATTTCCTCTCGATTTTAATTATGTTCTGCTGTATGAATCTGTCACAATGATTTCTAATATTCATCTTTATTTCTAATGATATTTTTGATAAATATTGTTTAGCTGCTAGCTTTGTAAGCATTTTTGTTTATTTTGTGTCCTTTAAAAAATACTTCTAATACTACTGCATATTAGTATTTACTGAGACAGCTAACAAAAACTTAAAGACTGCACTCTGGTTAAACACAGCAAATTCTAATGCTAGTTCTGAATAAAAGACATTTCCTTCCCTCCTCCTGAGAGATACTGTTATCTAATCTCTCCTCCTGGGTGAAGAGTCACACTAGAAAAGACAGTCAAAAACACAAACATAATGGTGTCCTGGCAATGGAATTGCAAAGCTGAAAGAAAACTGCATTTCCCAAACAAAAATGGCTGAAGAGTAAAACTGCTTAAGAAAACTAGGACGTCGTTCTAGTTTGCAGGAAAAAAAATAATAAATTCCATGTACTAAAGATGGTACACAGAATTTTGCAGATCTATAGTATCTCTGGAAGCATTTGCATATCTGCTGTGGAACAGACAAATATATTAGTTTTGAGAACACAAGAGCTTACAGATATTTCTGATTTCTATATATTTCCAGGAGTCTTTCCCCAAATGTGGACAATTCTGGTTAGAAATACACAAATCAGGAACTCTTACACTTCAAATATCTCCTCGATGCAATATTTCTACTTAAAGGTCTCTGTAGGTGCCTAAGGTGGGGAGAGAAACTATGGACAACAACCTATTTATTTATTAATCTTGCCTTTTTCCTGAGTTGGGATGTGGAATAAGATCAAGCTAAAATATTTAGAAAAACTGAAAAGAAAATCAGTCATATTATTTTTAAAACATGTTTAAAAATAGTCAAAAACATTACTGAAACTCCAACAGGAGTTCCACACCTTGGAAGCTGGGAAGGCTCTCTCCTAACTCTTCACCAAACAGGTCTGCAAAGGCTGTGGGGGAAAGAGAAAGCCCTTTCCTGAAGATCTATCTTAAAATTAAAACTAAATTGTTTAAGAAAATTTGGTATTTCAGATAGTCTGGATCCAAGTTGTGTGGATCCAACTTTGAAGTCAAAAACAACACTTTGAATTCTGCCCAGAAACAGACCAATAGTCAGTAATGCTGTTTCAATTGGGGAGTCACGTGATCCCCATAATCAACGGCCTGGCTGCAGCATTTTGGACCTACTAAAATTTTAAAGGCAGCCCCATCTATACATTAGTCCAAAGGGAATGTAATCAAGGCATGTGTGATTGTAGTCAGATATGACTTCTCAGGAAAAAGGCACAGGTGGTATGCTAGTTTTAACTGTTCAAACGCTATCCTAGCCAATGCTGAAACTTGAGCGTCCAGGCTCAGTTCCAAATCCAGGAGTACGCCTGAGCTGCGAATTTGAGATTTCAGGGAGAGTGTAACCCCATCCAGCACTGGCTGAATCTCTGCTCGCCTATATATTCATATATACTGGAAGCCATGCAAAAGCTTCTATGGCTCTAGTATTAATTATTTTCCCTAGCGAAACCAGAAATAACACTCTCACAGATTACTGGCAGCACTGATTTTCTTCTTTGGAATTTATCTAATACTTAAATAGAGCAAATATTTCACCGAAAGCCAAATATGAAAATTCTGGAAATTCTGGATTTAAAAAAAAACCTCTGACACACATTAAACACATACATATTTAAGGAGGCACTGAGATGCAACAGAATACACTGAGTACTAGATCAGTGATTCCCAAAGTGGGTGCTACCGCCCCCTGGCGGGAGCTGCAGCAATCCAGGGGGGCAGTGATGGCACCTATTAGGACACGGGGGCAGGGCCAGGGCCAGGGGAGGGGAGGGGCCTCTTCTCAAGTGCCAGAGACAGGGCTGAGCACCTGAGGCGGCTGTTAGGACACAGGGGTTGGAGCTAGAGGAGTGGGCGTGGCTGTATGTGAGACAGGGCTGAGAATCTATACCTCTCCTGAGGCGCTTGTTGGAACACGGGGTGGAGCTAGGAAGGGGGAGGGGCCTCTTCCCAAGAGCGCGATACAGGGCTGAGCCTCTGTATACCTCCGCTGAGGCGCTTGTTAGAACACAGGGGTAGGGTATAGAGGTTCAGCCCTGTCAGGCACTTGGGAAGAGGCCCCACCCCCCTCCCCTAGCCCTGTCCCTTGTGTCCTGGAAAGTGCCGCAGGACAGGGATAGCTCAGCCCTGCCTTAGAGCTCGTAACTCCGCCTGGCTGCCCATTTGTGGCCCCGCCCACCTCCCCCTCCCAGCCCTGCATCTTCAACTAGGGGAGAAGCTCAGCCCCGCCCTCTTGAGCAAGAGCCACACCCACTCCTTTAAGCCATGCCCCCTTTCCAGGGGGCGCCGAGTAATATTTTTTCTGGAAAGGGATGGTAGGCCAAAAAAGTTTGGGAACCACTGTACTAGATGAAACAACACAGTGTGCATGTAAGCGTGCACGCATACATACATATAATATTTTGTGTCATTTAGGATCAACTATGACCTCGAATGTGTAGGATAGTTACAAAATCAGACACCTACCTGAATAAAAGACTGAATCTCTTTCCATTTCTTTTCAGGCAGTTCAAGAGGCAAACATAGCAGAATTTCAACATAGCTTCTGAAAATGCAAAAAATATTACAAACATCAACAAGGAAGTCAAAGGTTCCATAAACAATTGCTTTGGTAGTAAAGTTATTAACACACACAAACACACAAAATGAAGTATCCTTAAAATAAAAATCAAATGTATGCAAAACCTATAAAAATACACTCACAGGGCTAAGCGTTCAAGCACAAGGGCTACATTTTCACTCTCAGAGGTAAGGTATGGTTGTGCTTTAATGTAACTCTGGATAGCCTCTGTGTATACTTCCAACAAAGGTAGGGGATCTTCAGGTGCCTTCCACTTTTCTGCATATTCAAGAAGTGTCTGTTTAGTAAACACAAAATACAGATTACTAAAGTAAATACAAACTGTATTCCCGCTTTTCCATTTAATTTAACAGTCAATATAAGACACAGCACACCAGACATTTTTTTATGAGCATGATATAGTCTCCTCTAGAGTTTCCTCTTCAGTTGTAGCAAACAGTGTCAATACCTGGAGATAACATGTTTCGATGCTGCAAGTTCTGAAGTATAACTGTTATGGTAGTATTTTACTGAAAGAAGAAAATGTATTCAAACATACATATGGTTTTGACAACGCACAATGGAGTAGCTGTACAGAAATCACAAATACTATAGTAACCAAGAGGAGCAGTCTCAACAGCCCAAAGAAAAAAGTGTGTGCATGTATTTTCCTGTTAGGTAGCTGTGGCAATTGTTCCACCACGGCTGGACTGTGCTATTACTTGATTATCAGCCATGGCTGTAGTGCTGAAGGACAGCACATCTGCATGTAATTTTTAACAAGTAAGAAAGATATAAAGAGAAATTTCAAATGATGCATTATAGTGCCTGTTCTATAAAGGATCATGCTTTTATATAAGAATGAAAAAAGATACTGACTCTAAATAACGGGGAAGGCGGGGTGCAAGTAGGAGGACTTATTAAACATTTTATTTATTCCATTTTTTCTACATTTGGTGGGAATATGAGACGGCAATGGAGACCAGTGTTGCACAACATTAAAACGTTCAGATTAATTTGGCAATGGAGCCAAATATAATTTTATTTAAATACTCTGAATACATTAGTAACTATATATGCAAATATGAGTATTTCATACTGTTATTATTATTAAAATTCAATGTATAAAAATAGAAAAAGCAACAAAAGGATTCAGATGTTGGAAGAAATTATGGAATGAGGCAAAACGACTGAACTGACAGCACTTCGAAAAATTCACAAAAATATAAAGACCTTAAAAGATTGGGGTTTGGTGATTAAGTACTTCACAGCTATTATTTCTTGATAAGGAGAATGAAATGGTGGCATTAGCAATAATGCAGGTTAGTAAACATTGAAAGTTTGGAAAATATTTTTGTAATACACTTTTTTGAAATGAAGTTCAGAAATATTGAAATGCCATTTTTGTATGTAAGTGATCATTAAAACCAGGGGTCCCCAAACAAAGACCCGTAGGCCGGATGCAGCCTCCAAGGCAATTTACCTGCCCATGCCTTTACCTTTAAACTTGGGGTCACCCTAAGACTGAAATGTCTTGAGGATACATAACAACAATCCTAAATTAACCTGACTATCTCATCAGGCAAAAGAGGGCCTACACTTCCCATTGAAATATTGGTAAGTTTATGTTGGTTAAAATTGTTCTTCAATTTTAAATACTGTATTGCTCTTTTATGATTTTTTTATGTTCTTTTATGATTCACACAGGCTAACTGCATGAAAAAACAGAGAGGAAAGTTGCAACACTTGAAAGTACCAGACAGAGTTCCTTTTGCAGGAAAGTCTGTTTCTCTGATAAGGTCAATGTAAAGAGAAACAATATTTTTAAATGCTATCTTAAAATGCATTTGTGCATTATTTTCCAAATATTTTCCTATTTAGCTTCTGTTAGACAATGGGAAATGTGAGATTGAAGTGCAAATTTTGCAGGCTGAGTACCTGTAAGAAAGTCTGGATGTGAACCCCAAGCCTAACTCAATGGGATACAATGGAGCAGATAAATACTGTATATTGATTTTTACTCCATGTACTGTCCAATCTTCTCTAGTTTCTGAGATTTTCCAGGCACTAAGTACATGCTGAAAACAAGCTTTCTTTCTTATATCTCCAAATCTTGAGAAAATTGTACAGGAAAGCATAGTTCCACTGAGTTCAACGGAGTGTACTTGCAAGGACACAAAAATGAAGTCTCACATTGCTAAACTTTGTTCAATACTGTCTCCTCACTTCTACTCTTGTTCTGTTGGCAGGAGTGATAAACTGGATACCACTCTAGGTTTCTGAAGCTTTTCATTACAAGAATAATGCAACACACAAAGCACTGCATGACTTCAATTCAAGTATCACATACATTTTGACTAGGTAAATCAGAATATTCTGCTACTTTATTAACTTGCAGAATTGCCTCATTTTATAGAATTACTGTTTCTCTGTGGTACACAAGTCTAATAAAAACTGTTACAAACTTCAGGGAATTGTGCCTTGGAACAATGGTCTTAATTAGAAAGAAAACAGGAGCTTAGAAATAACCTTGTCCCACGTTGCTAAGTTCAAATGTACAATAAGTATCTTGAATACATTTCTAGATTCCCTGACACTCTAAGAGAAGGATCCATTAAACTTTGCAACACCCCAAAGTACTAGTGGCTGCTGGATACTATACTACTTCTAGCCATACAATAAAACAAGCAAAGAAACATCAACAAAATATAAATGCCCATGTGCACTCTATTCTGACACTGTTACACTCCCACCAAACACTGAATTGCCTGAAATTTTTCTCTTTTGTATCTTTTCGGTTTTTATGTCTATATCTAATATTCTGACGGAAGAGAGGCACTGTGGAAGAGAACATTTGTTTGTAAAACAAAAACAACAATATATTCAAACAATTGACAACAAGCTGAACAGCAAATGACAAGATCATTTCTGGGAACTGCTGTGACCTGCTCCAGCAATCATACTACAGTGGAAGAGCAGAAAGGTTGGAGGCAGGTCTTTCTCTTATCCTTTCTAGTTAACTTATGTCTGCTGGTGCCATAATGGAGATAACAGCAGGGTCTGATATCAACACAGTATTAACCTTAGCCTTAAAAACACACTAAGACACTGGGTTCATCAAGAGCAAAGGTTTCTGAATTTATTTGGCATACCGCTGCCTTTTCAGGAAAAAAAGACACTGGGTTGCTCTAGAACAGAGGTTTCTGAACTTATTTGGCTTACCACCGCCTTTTCAGAAAAAATAATACTAAGCGCCTCCCTAGAATTCTACCTATTTTAAGCGAACAAATTGAAAAATGCAGTGACAAATCTGTATTCTTTTATGAATCTATATTTCTACCCACATCCTACACGATGGTAAATAAAGGTGTTGTTGTACACGAGACCCCTTTAAGCTTAAAATTTTGAAACTATTAGAACTGACCATACTAACACTTGCATTACACAAAGAAAATTAAAAAAACCCCGAGGAAAAATATTAAAATAAACATTATGAATAACTTTAAAAATACTCGTAAATGAGAAGGGTGAACCTGGTAAGCTGTCATCAATTTATTAATATTTGGAACTATTTTTGTCAGCAAAATGCATTAATTTTTAAAATACTTATTGCACTTGCCTAACTATTAACTACCTGTCACACAATTCGGAAGCAATCTAAATTAGATTTCAGACATGTCACCTATTTATAGTATCGTATTGTAAACAAGTCATTACACGCACATATTCCTGCCAATCCCTGCTGGATTTCCCAGCCATGTGTGATATACTCACCTACCAACACTTGCTTATTAAGACTTGTTGGCAGACTTGGCCACTGATCAATTACAACATGCATTTTATTTCACCCCCTCAGACAACAGACAAGAGTTCCTTCTCCCACCCTGGACCTTCCACAGATATATGAACCTTCCTTGTTTAGTTTTTTTCAATATACCTCAAAACCTCTGAGGATGTCTGCCATAGACGTGGGTGAAACGTCAGGAGAGAATGCTTCTGGAACATGGCCATACAGCCTGAAAACACACACAACAATCTAAATACAACATTTTCCCCTGTGATTTGTTTATAATAGTCTTGTTTTCTATGAATTTTTTTGAGACCTTTCCCTCTTGGCATAATTAACCAAACCATGTATGCATTTTGAAATGTAGTGTTGCGGTTTCTAAGAGTAAACTAAGCAAAACCAAGGGCTTACAAATATGCAGCTTTACAACATGAAAATAGACTGGTCAGGCTTCAAAGACTTTATCCAAAAAAATGGAAATATATTTGCAATAGACCTGTCCTGTATATAAGGAATGTATTCAAAAAATGATAGCTGAGAACTATGTACAAAAGACAATAAAACGAAAAGGACGCTCTTAGAGGGGCAGATGGCAAGTCAACCAATATCTGTCTTTACTTTTTTTCTTTTCTCTCTGGCTTTCCTTCCCCTCTTTCCTTTTCATTCAAATTGTGCTCCTACTTTTGCTGTATATATTGTTGAAACCTTAATAAAAATTATATATAAAAAGAATTATAAAAAAGAAAATAATATGCAGCTCTACAACATTTAAATATGGGATGGGATCTCTTTTCTTTAGAAGTAACACTGAAAGAAGTGCTGTCCAAAGTGCTGCTCTGTGGACTTAGTGCTTGCCCGCAAGCCACCTACTGCCAAACCCTTGAGGGCTTCCAATGACAATGAACACAAATAAGCCAACCAGTTCCTGTCTCATTTGGGGAGGGGGGGGGGGGGGAACTGTCAGATCCCTACATCAGGCAAGCAATGATGGCTATAGCTATTTGCTGGAAAATTCCTATAGAATACAAACAATCCAGAATATTATATTACTTAGGTTTAGTGAGATATTTACTCTATAAACTCATGTATAGGTCTATAAATGTTAGTCAAAAAATCAATTCCAAAAACCTGGGTCAATTTATTCACAGGTCAATGTGAGTACTGTACCTTAACTCGTATCATAAAAGGACCCTTCCCTCTTTCTTGAATAGACTGTCAAAAGAGTTGACTGTCCTGGGGAGAACCTAAAAGAAGCACCATTCCCCTCTACTCTTTCTGCTTTGACGCTGCCTGTGGTCTTTTTGAATGCCTAGGGGTGTGGGTTGTGTGTGGAATGGTGGCAATGGCCAGGAGCTGCTGCTTCCGAGTCAACATTGATGTTTTCCCCTTGCTTAATCTATGGGTCATATCAAAATTCCTAATGTTGGTCCCCAAACCTGATCTTATCTTATACATGAGAATATACTGCAACTCCATATTCAACTTGTCAAAGAAATCCACTATAATCCTTTTAAATGTGTCCCAAAACAACCAAAAAACTGGCTGTTGATCCAGGTATGTTTGTTAACCAATTGGATCTTTCAGTAGCTGTGAAGTTGCTTATGCAGACTAACACGATAAATGTGAAAATAGGCGAAATCCTCCAACTGTATGGATTAGAAACCAAACAAGTCCTGATGAGACCTCAAATGGATTTTAAAAGTTAAATTGTAAAATATTGTAAAAAAATTAAGCAGAGGTAATTTCATATTTTTCTCTGGAACATTACTCCTTTCCATCTCTTGAGCCCCAATACCCACAAGTCATCTTTCTTGTTACAGTGATTATATTAATTTCTCAAATGAATTCTTTGGGATGTGGTTTCATTGGGATTTACCAGCAAATTACTATAAGCTAGAAAAATGCATGATGTCTGGTTGGGATGGGGACTGCTATCTTCCAGCACTTGTTCTCAGCTTTATAAACCATGATGCCCCAGACCAGGCCGCCTCTTAGGAGAAAACGGGCATGTATATATATCTCATTTACATTACCTGCTGTATTTCAGAGAATTCAGGATGATACTTGAGATCTACTGGGCCCTTTAACATGCAGGCTCAGCTTTGAGGGAATTTTCTGCAATCAAACATGAGCCTTTTCATATTTCTTGCTCTATGCGAATTGTGTGTATAATTTTACCTTATTAATTTTCCCTACAATGGCTGGATTCTTGAGTTTGCTCCTACTTATGGGATTTTCACGTGAGCTAGGTAGTATCATTCATGGTTGCTCTTGGTAGCAAATGAGGGATAGGGAAAGAGGCTAGATTCACTGATTCAATCTCTCATGCTCCTCATCCCCCAAAAACTGGCTTCAAGAGTCAGGACATGTGGAATAGTAGGAAACACTGAAATGGGAACCTCTGCTATTCCCTCAGTACAGCTGAACAGAACTCCTTCCATTCACAGATGCCTGGTTGTAACCAAAAATAATTTTCTGTTTTACCTGATCAATCTGCATAAATACTGCAACATATTTTAAAACAAGTTATAGAACTAGTTATAAATATGAAGTACTTGGAAACAAAAAAAGCTATTTTTCAATCTCTCCAAGACAAATTTTCAGTGTTTACATTAGAAACATTCTAAATTTCATAGAACTTAAGACATAACCTTCACTGAAGTATTTTCTCTTTTGGAATGAGTATACTACTTTTTAAGTGAGGCTTTACTCAGGACTGTATACAGTATGACCCCCATTTCCACAGAAGATACATTCCTGGACTTTGAATTGTTATTAACCATGGATAATAGCAAATCCTATTGAAATCATGGACCCTTGACACAAGGATATCATAAAGTCATTCTGGAGGACCTAGGAAATGCCTAGAGGTGACATATTTTGTCAGATGTGGGGAAATGAAATTGCTAATCTCACCAATATTGGAGCTGTATTGTATGGGAACATATACTTCAGTTCTTAAGACTACACATATGTCTGGAGAAATTTATTTTCTTATGAATCTACTTATGTTACAATATTCTACTACGGTTCCTACAATCAGTTGAATCATCACACAACTGAAATCCACCAATATGGCATGGTGCATGATAAATAGCACATCCCATTATCACGAAGCTAAATAACACATAGTACCCCACCAAAGTAAACTATCTGCAATTAAAAGTGCAATTTTTAGTAACATTAAGATATGGACATTATCATACCAGCCTGTTCTGATATTCAAACGAATAACCAACTCCTGTAGGGAAAAGGTTCGCAAGGCTAAAGGGCAAAATGAGCTCAGGCTTGCCAGAGACATTAAAAATAATAAAAAGGGCTTCTTTGCTTACGTCGGTAGGAAAAGGAAGAACAAGGAGGCGATAGGGCCTCTGCGGAAGATGGGGTAATGCTGACAGGGGATAGGGAAAAGGCAGAATTACTTAATGCCTTTTTTGCCTCAGTCTTCTCACAAAAAGAAAGCCATCCTCAACGTCAGCAAAGTGGTGTCGATGAAGGATTAGGGGAAATTCAACCCCAAATAGGGAAACAAGTTGTCCAGGAATACCTGGCCACTCTAAATGAATTCAAGTCCCCAGGACTAGATCAACTACATCCAAGAGTATTGAAGGAACTAGCGGAAATTATTTTGGAACCACTGGCAATCATCTTTGAGAGTTCTTGGAGAACAGGAGAAGTCCCAGACTGGAGGAAAGCAAATGTGGTCCCTATCTTCAAGAAGGGAAAAAAGGACGACCCAAACAATTACCGTCCCCAATCTGGAAAAGATTGTTAAGGAAGTGGTCTGAAAACACTTAGAAACAAATGCGGTCATTGCTAATAGACAACAGGGATGTATCATAAACAAGTCATGCCAGACCAATCTGATATCTTTTTTTGATAGAATTACAAGATGGCTAGATACAGGGAACACTGTGGATGTAGTGTACCTGGATTTGACAAGGGTCCACATGACCTTCTAGCAAACAAATTAGTCAAATATAGGCTAGGAAAAATTATAGTTAAGTGGATCTGTAATTGGTTAAGTGAACAAACCCAAAGGGTGCTCACCAATGCTTTCTCTTCATCCTGGAAAGAAGTGACGAGTGGAGTGCCGCAGGGTTCCGTCCTGGGCCTGGTTCTGTTTAGCATCTTTATTAATGACTTAGATGAACGGTTGGAAGGCATGATCATCAAGTTTGCAGACGACACCAAATTGGGAGGGGTAGCCAATACTCCAGAAGACAGGAGCAGAAATCAAAACGATCTTAACAGATTAGAGAGATGGGCCACAACTAACAAAATGAAGTTCAACAGGGACAAATGCGAGATACTCCACTTAGGCAGAAAAAATAAAATGCAAAGATACAGAATGGGGAGTGCCTGGCTCAGCAGCAGTACATGTGAAGAAGATCTTGGGAGTCCTCATGGGGAGGATGGTAAACATTAGCCAACAATATGATGCGGCAGCAAAAAAAGCCAATGGGATTTTGGCCTGCATAAATAGGAGTATAGTGTCTAGATCCAGGGAAGTCATACTACCCCCCTCTCTTCTGTCTTGGTCAGACCACACCTAGAATACTGTGTCCAATTCTGGGCACTGCAACTGAAGGGAGATGTTGACAAGCTAGAATGTGTCCAGAAGAGAGCGACTAAAATGATCAATGGTCTGGAGAACAAGCCATATGAGAAGCACGTTTAGCCTGCAGAAGAGAAGGCTGAGAGGAGACATGATGGCCATGTATAAATATGTGATGGGAAGTCATAGGGAGGAGGGAGCAAATTGTTTTCTGCTGTCCTAGAGACTAAGATGCGGAACAATGGCTTCAAACTACAGGAAAGGAGATTTCACCTGAACATTAAGAAGAACTTCCTCACTATAAGAGCTGTTCGGCAGTGGAACTCTCTGTCCCGGAATGTGGTGGAGGCTCCTTCTTTGGAGGTTTTCAAGCAGAGGCTAGATGACCATCTGTTGGGGGCCACTTTGGTGAAGAATGTTCCTGCAATTAGATTTGTGCTCTGCCTTCCTTGAACCCGCCTTCATACCGATGTCAGTCCTTGGTAGCCCATGCACACTATTTAATTGTTCTATTTTAATTCTGCAACTGCATAGTTGTGACACTTTTCAAATGGAGGCCCCTACAATAATTGTGGCATGCTACATTTAAAAAATTACAGCAAAACAAAATTAAAAAGAAAATGATACAGGGAACGGAGTAAAAATAACACTGTTCTTGGGCACCATGATGTCTCTTTTCCAGATACTGGTAGTGGAGTGGAGTGTAGGTGAGAAAGGAGAATCACTGCCACTCTTACCACATGATCACCACAATATCGGAATGGTAGCGGAACAAAACGGTCAACAATAGTTGGACAGCAGCAATACTGAAGGGATGAATGGGTTTTCCCACCAATGAAAAAATGTGACCCAATAACGAAGGAAATGCAATGCAACAACAGGAGAGCCATGATGCTGTGTGATAAGCAGAAATCAAAACAGAACTAAGCCAGTGCTAGCATACAACAAACGTGATAAAGTCTCATGTATCAGTAGATTATTTTAGCACAATCATACAGCAATACTCCTATTTCAAGCATGTAATCTGATCCCTTTTTAAAACAATTTGTTTCCAGTGCAAACATTTAAGTTCTGAAAATCCCAACAAAACCATTGCTGAGGGACAATACTTCAAAAATATACATATTTAATCAAATTCTCCTTTAAAATACTAATTTTGGTATTACACTTTAAAATACACGGTTCAATATTTTAAATAAAGACATATTGTCTCCTGGGCAAGACAGGATCAGCTCCATTTGCTACAGAACTTATCAAATTAAATTCTAGGGTGTTAGCTACCTTTGTAGCAGACCCACCAAAATGGATGTACATAAATAGTGATTAAGAAATCTCATTAATTTCAATGTGACGACTTTAGTTAGAACCAACAATGAAGGTTGATCACTGCAATCAGCTATAGTATTTTATGTATCTCCTTGCTTGAATAAGAATGGATGTTTTCCCAACATCGTAGTTTTATGCTGTTTTTATTGTTTTCTAAATCCTCAATGGTAAATCTGATCTGAATTTCCAGATCTGTAAACAGGGTTTGCCCACGTTCTACAATTTTTACAGAGCAGATTAACAGAATCTTTCACAAATAAAGGTTGAGTATCCTTTATTTGAAATCAAAAGTGTTTTGGATCTAGGATTTTTAAAACACTTATTTTCACAATGAAATACTTGAAGATAGGACCTGAAGGTAATTCTATACAATATTTTAAATAATTTTGTGCATGGGTTGTTGTGAGTTTTCCGTGCAGTTAAATATGGATAATCTTGGATATCTGAACATTTTGCACTTCAGAATTCCAGATGAGAGATTCTCAACCTAAACTTAGTGTTTATGGCTATGAATATGAATCTGACAGATTCAGCTCCAGATTTGTGTCAATTTTCAATATAAAGGTCTAAGAACACTATCCTGTTAAGTTTGGACATGCACTCAAAAGCATTTAACATCATTCTCTCTTTAGCAATGATAGATATTATAAACATTACATCTGTATATTATCAGTGGAATAAGAGATGAAGAAACTGTGACTCTCATTTCTATCAACACTTTCTTTACCTTGAGTTATATAGGTTGAGCATCTCTTATCCAGAAATCCAAAATATCACTACTCTAAAATCTGAAATTGTCAACATGGCTGGCTCAGACAGGGATACCTTTGCTTCCTGATGGTTCAATAAACATTGTTAAATGCAAAAAATTGTATGAAATTATCTTTAGGCTATACGTGTAATATATGTATGAAATATAAATGCATTTTGTGATCAACATGGGTTTTAACTCCAAGATATCTCATTTACAAACATATGTGTGCGTGTTTTTGTGTGTACAGAGTAGAGTCTCACTTATCCAACATAAACGGGCCGGCAGAATGTTGGATAAGCGAATATCTTGGATAATAAGGAGGGATTAAGGAAAAGCCTATTAAACATCACATTAGGTTATGATTTTACAAATTAAGCACCAAAACATCATGTTATACAACAAATTTGACAGAAAAAGTAGTTCATACACAGTAATGCTATGTAGTAATTACTGTATTTATGAATTTAGCACCAAAATATCACGTTGTATTGAAAACATTGACTACAAAAATGTGTTGGATAATCCAGAACGTTGGATAAGCGAGTGTTGGATAAGTGAGACTCTACTGTATATGCAAATACGGATATTCTAAAATCCAAAACGCTTATTTCCTCAAGCATTTTGCATAAGAGGATGCTCTAATCTGTAGAACCCAAGATTTTCTTTATGACAGCTTTGTAAACTGCTTTCGCACAGAAGTGAACAGGTAGAAGTCTTGCAGTGTTTAAGGGAATGAGTTATGATTGGAGGCTAAAATGCCCATGTGTAAATCCTTTATTCCATTATGCTGTTATTCCATTCAGAAGTGGTATGGACGTGTCTAAGCAAACTACAACTGTAACAATAAGGGATCAATAAATTTCACGTCTTTGGGATTTTATGAAGGGGGTCTCCTGGAAGTCCCTGTCCTCCTTTCCACCATTATGTTGTTATTCCATTCAGAAGTTGTGTGGACATGTCCAGGCAAACTACAACTATAGGTCAGGTAAAGGTTTTTCCCTGACATTGTCTAGTTGTGTCCAACTCTGGGGGTGGGTACTCATCTCCATTTCTAAGCCAAAGATCCGGTGTTGTCCGTAGATACCTACAAGGTCATGTGGCTGGCATGACTCCATGGAGCCCCGTTACCTTCCTGCCAAAGCAGTACCTATTGAGCTACTTACATTTGCATGTTTTGTTTTGAACTGCTAGGTTGGCAGAAGCTGGGGCTAAAGTGGGAACTCACCCTGCTCCCTGGATTCGAACTGCCAACCTTTCTGTTAACAAGTTCAGCAGCTTAGTGGTTTAACCCTTTGCGCCACCTGGGGGCTCCAACAACTATAATAATGAAGTAAAGGAGAACATGGACTTCCAGGAGCCTCCCTCCATTAAACTCCAAAGATGTAAAATCCGTTCATTCACAATTATAACAATAATAATAAATAGATGAATTTGACATCTTTGGGGTTTTATCAATGTGGTCTCCTGGAAATCCACATCCTCATTTACTTCATTATGCTGTAATTCCATTCAGAAGTGGTATGGATGTATGTGTCTAGAACTGCAACCATAACAATAATGGATCGACAGATTTCATGTCTTTGGGATTTTATGAAGGGGGACTCCTGGAAGTCCCTGTCCTCCTTTACTCCATTATGTTGTTATTTCATTCAGAAGTTGTGTGGACGTGTCCAGGTGAACTACAATTATAATAATAATACTGAATGAAAGGATTTGACATCTTTGGGGTTTTATGAAGGGGGTCTCCTGGAAGTTGATGTCCTCCTTTATTCCATTATGCTGTTATTCCATTCAGAAGTGGTATGGAAGTGTCCAGGCAAACTACAACTTCCACCTTGAACATTCCTCTGATATATAAACCTCACCTGCCTAGTTTCCAACAGCTCTCACAACCTCTGAGGATGCCTGCCGTAGATGTGGACGAAAGTCAGGAGAGAATGCTTCTGGAACATGGCCATACAACCCGGAAAACTCACGGCAACCCATGAAAACCTTTGACAACACATAATAATAAGGATGATGAACGGATTTGATATCTTAGGGGTTTTATGAAGGGGGTCTCCTGGAAGTCCCTGTCCTCCTTTACTCCATTATGCTGTTATGGAGGCAAACTACAACCATAACAATAATGGATCAACGGATTTCACATCTTTGGGGTCTTATGAAGGGGGTTTCCTGGAAGTCCCTGCCCTCCTTTACTCCTTTACGCTGTTATTCCATTTAGAAGTGATACTGATGTGCCTAGGAGAACTGCAACCAATAACAATAATGGATCAATGTGTTGCCGAAGGCTTCCATGGCCGGGATCACAGGGTTGATGTGTGTTTTCCGGGTAGTATGGCCATGTTCCAGAAGTATTCTCTCCTGACGTTTCACCCACATCTATGGCAGGCATCCTCAGAGGTGCTGAGAATACTTCTGGAACACGGCCATACTGCCCGGAAAGCACACAACAACCCAATAATGGATCAATGGATTTCACGTCTTTGGGGTCTTATGAAGGGGGTCTCCTGGAAGTCCTTGCCCTCCTTTACTCCTTTATGCTGTTATTTCATTCAAAAGTAGTACGGATGTGCCTAGGAGAATTACAACCATAACAATAATGGATCAAGGGATTTTACATCTTTGGAGTTTTTTGTACAGGGGTCTCCTGGAAGTCCCTGTCCTTCTTTACTCCATTATGCTGTTATTCCATTCAGAAGTGGCACAGATGTGTCTAGAACTACAACCATAACAATAATGGATCAAGGGTTTAGTGTAGGGGGGGGTCTCCTGGAAGCCCTTGCTCTCCCTTACTCTACTACTTGGCAGATGTGTATCATTTCCTTCTGTGGGGTTAGGGAATAACACCGGGAGTGAAAAGAGGAGCCTGTTGTCCCCCCGCCAGGAGTATCCTATGGCATCCCTGCGGGCCAAGGAGGGCGGGGGAGGCAGATGTGATGTTGCACGTAGCCCCCACCGCCCTCCTCCTCTCCCGTCCATAAGCCCCCTCGCTGCTTCCTCCTCCTCCTTTCTGGGCCGCCATCAGGAGACAACAAAGGCCCTCCGGAGCTGAGGCAGCACAACAAAGCGAGGAAAAGCTTCCACCCCCACTCCCCCGTCCCGCGACTGAGGGGAGGGCTGCCTTGGAGCGCGAGGCGAGGCGCCGCGAGGGGCGGGCCAAGCAAGGGCCTGCTTTTGCCTGGAGACAGTTCCAATGAGGGAGCGCGAGGAAGCAAGCGCGCGAGGGCAGGCTCCCCCTCCCGCCCCGAGGAGCGACTAGGCCCGTCCTCCTCCTGACCTGGCAGAGCTGCTGGCAGTACGCGGCGGCGGCTTCTTCCCCGGGCGGCTCTCCTCCCGCTCCGCCGCCCTCCTCTAGCCTCCGCTCCAGCTCCCTCAGCCGCGCCTTCAAGGTCGGCGTGTCCAAGAGGCCGCCGCGGTCCCGTTCGGCCGCCTCCTCGTCCGCCATCTTCGCACCCAGCTCCGTCGCGTACGCAGCAGCAGCGCCCCCCTCCTGCCTGCCTGCCTCCCCCCTCCCTCCCGCTCTGCGCCCCTCGCTCGCTCGCTCTCTCCCACTTCCCTCCCCCTCCCCTTCGCCTCGTACGTCGGTCACGTGACCACACAATGCCACGTTCCGAGAGGGGGTCACGTGGGGGGGATTAAGGGAGGGCAGTTCGAAAAGGAAGGAGGGAAGGAAGGGGGAAAAAAAACAACAGAGCGCTCCTGCTTTCTCCGCCTCTTCCCAATGGGAGGGGGGAAGAGGGAACGTCACGTGAGCCGGATAGTGCGCGTGCGCGTTCGGCCACCAGTGTTGTTGGCTGCGCGAGGGCTTTTGGCGGCAATTAAAGCCTTTCGGCTTCGTTCGTTGGCCTCTCGCGCGCGCCTTGACCGTTCCCTGCGCGGGCCCATGCGGGTTGGCTGGCTCCACAGTTTTCCTGCCCTGAAATCCTGAGAGCTTGTAGTTTGTTGACGCGCTAGCGCTCTTGTGGGCCCAGTAGACGACACACATATTAACGTGTCATGAGACACGGTTTGGAAAACCCTGACCTAGACAAAACTCAAGATTTAAAACCCTAAAGTGCATCAAATGGTTAAAGTCATCAAGGAAGCCAAGGAATGATTCCAGTGAACAGTTTGAGATATCATGATTATGATGATATTATTATGGTACTTTGTACCAGTCAGGCCTGTAGCGGGGGGGGGGGGGGGGGAGAGGGGGTTTGGGGTTCAAACTACCCCTGAAATTTTTCAGGTTTAAAAAAAAAACCCTGCTTTACTCATGAATTTTAACTGGTTAATCAAATCATGCTAAGTCTATGAGACTCAAAAAATTAAGAGTCCCTCCAGGCACTATCAAGAAGATATTGACAGGTCTGTAGGGGGGGGGGGGGAGGGGTTCAACCCCTCCCCCGAAATTTTCAAAACCCCCTCCAAATTATTTTTCTGGCTACAGCCCTGCCAGTGATGCCTATTGCCACTGAAAAACTCATGCATTTTGAGATCAATTCATGACTGGCTACCTGCCAGCCTCCCTTGCTTCCTTCCTTCCTTTCATTTATATATTATTTTCTTTTTGTTTTCACTGGGAAAAAAGCTCATGTTTTACCACCAAGGTAGTCTGTGCGCATTCAGAAGAGAGACCTACAAGCCACTCAAATCACCTTTGCAGAAGCATATGAGAAGCTTGGCCTCTTTGAACATTGGGAAAACCAAAGTGCTTTTCCAGCAGTCACCAGCCAATCCCTCTGCCAGAAATACAGCTTAATGATGTAATGTTAAAAATGATGACCATTTCCGCTACCTTGGCAGCTACCTCTCCACAAAAGTCAACATTAACACTGAAATACAACACCGCCTGAGCTCTGCGAGTGCAGCATTCTTCCAAATGAAGCAGAGAATGTTTGATGATCCGGATATCCGTAGGGATACCAATGTGCTTGTTTATAAAGCTATTGTCCTCCCAACCCTGTTACGACATAGAAAGAAGATAGCTCTGTACTCAGATAGGCCTGACTTTCTGTGGCCTTTGCATGATGCTCTAATATACACCTCTTTTTATGTTTTGAACCTTTATAGTGTTTGCTTATCTCTTTGTCAGTGTTTGTTTTTCTGTCTGTGCCCCTGTTCAGAAGATTTCACCTCACTGTCTCTGATCATTGGATTTTGAAAATACTGGTTTGCTGTGGACACAAGGATTGGTGAGAAAGCTTCAGAGGAGACACACCTTTTCCCCATAATAACTCTCCCAGGAGTGAATCCCCCTTTCTAAGGGTAGATTTATCTCACTTCCTTTTGTCTCACCCCTGTTCTTTACTATGAGTCATTTTTAAGTCAGGGACTGCCTGTACTGTGAGTGCTTGTTATCCTCAAGGATATCTTTAGGTGCATCTACATCACTTTCACTTCCAGGGCTCAATGTTATGGGGTTATGGGAGTTGCAATTTGGTGAGGTTCCAGGACTCTGACAAAGAAGGCTAAAGACTTGGTAAAACTTCATGATCTCATAGCATTGAGCCATTGCAGTTGAAGTGCCAAACTGCATTAATTCTATAGTGTAGATGCATCCTTTGATATGCATGGTGCTTAATTCTCAGGCAAAATAATTCCCAAGAACAGGAAGGACCAGTTAATAGCCTAAAGAATTGAAGAAAGGAACCTTAGGAAGGGGAATCACTTTCTTTTGTCTTAGGGTCAGTGCACACACTGCCTTTATAAGCAAAGTAAACAAAAACTCTCAAAGATTCTAGAAATGGGGAAGGAGATAAGAAGTATCTTAACAGTGTTAGTCATTGTGTTATATGGCTATTTGCATGTATCTAATTTTTCTCTTCATCCTGCTTCTCCTTTTAACATTCTTATTCTCTTTACTTCTTATTATTCCTTCCTTCTTTATCTCCTTTCCCTAGATCTTTTCCTGTTCATCGCTGCTTGTCTTTTCTGTTGTCCTCATTCCTGATTGCTCTGACTACTTTCCTGTCGTCAGTTAAGCTTGCTGTCTCCCATCCTGTGGCTCTCTGTCTCAGTATCAATGCAGACAATGCAAGGTGGCAGTGTGCTTTAGATCCTTTACAAGATAATTTACTAAATATGCAGAAACACTTTTAAGACAGAAAGAAACTGGGGGCTTTAAAAAATCAAGTGAGAAAGAAATCAAATTGGGCAGATTGTCCATTTATAATAAAAAGTGAGGTTGACTCTGTATATGCAAAGCTGAGCTTTCATTCCAGAAATGTGCTTCCTGAACTACTGTTTTCTGTGGCCTGTTAAAATAAATACTTGCAGATCAGCTGGATTTTACTGTTATCTTTTAATGGAATCTCTTTCTTCCAGACGTCGTTTCTTTTTTCTTTTATTTAAAAAATAAGCTTATACCTATAAAATATCCAGTAAAAGTACTAAAAATCCAGGTACAACATAAATACCGTAGTCTCTACTGTTTTATTTTTTTCAGCAGCATTATTTGTTCACATATTGTTTTTTTTCTGCTTCGTTAATAGCTAGAAGTCTTGAGAGCAAGGAAGAGACTCATGCTGCTCTGTTTCTGATTACAAACTACTTCTTTAGTTCATGTTACTGATTTGAATGGGGTGTTATATACACAAATCGAGGAAGACTGAAATCTATCACATGGGAAATGGATATGTAATAAAATTCCTGAAGCACACTGAGGTTTTTTAAAATAAAATTGATAAAATAATAAATGTTGTAAAAATAAATTCATACAGTCTTCCAGTTTATATGTATCAACATTTTGAAAGTATAACCACTAACCACTTATAATTCAGAATTAATAACTTCTTGAATGGTCATGATTTTTATGCAAACTTCAACTTTTTTTCAGTATGAAGAACAAAATGTTTTGATTAAGCTTGCTGTGTAAAGACTGACCCACAACTTCTCAAGTGATTCAGTATCTCTATCCATTTCAATTAAGGAAGCAGCCTTACATTTGCAAGGAAATGTACGCACAAATATAATCTGATCCCTCAGTTTAAAGTAATGGAATAGTCTACTCTCAAAATAAATAAAAACCTAGTTTATTATTAATTTTGTCTTGATTATAAAGCACTTGTGCTATTTTTTTTCTCCAACTGGTTACGATTTGTACTTTGTGATATATCATATCTTTTCCCCTGCTGCCCCTTGTTTGTGAGTCTTGTCTGTGCACAGTTCGTAGTTCTTTAAACATGAGCATGGAATGTGTAGCTAGATGACATGATGACTTTATATCTATTAAGGGCATTTGTGCAGTGGTGTAGTTTGAAAAGAAGTGCCCTGAGTCCCTCCGGGTGAGAGGGTGGGGTAAAAGTGATGTAAATACAGTAGAGTCTCACTTATCCAACGTTCTGGATTATCCAATGCATTTTTGTAGTCAATGTTTTCAATATATCGTGATATTTTGGTGCTAAATTCGTAAATACAGTAATTACTGCATATCATTACTGCGCATTGAACTACTTTTTCTGTCAAATTTGTTGTATAACATGATGCTTTGGTGCTTAATTTGTAAAATCATAACCTAATTTGATATTTAATAGGCTTTTCCTTAATCTCTCCGTATTATCCAACATATTCGCTTATCCAATATTCTACCGGCCCATTTACTTTGGATAAGCGAGACTCTACTGTAATAATAATTAACCTCCCTGCTATCCCGACCACATTCAAGAACTATTTTTCCCCTCTTGGATCTCCATATGTTAGGTCTTAGTTAGCATGACCAATGCTGAGAGTTGTGGTCTAGCAAAACAACATTGGTACTTTTCCACAAAAGGAACTAATATAAGGATTCTCTCCTCGTAACAGCAAAAAAAAGAATGTATGATTTCTTTATTTTAGACAAGCATGAACTTTTAGAGATCATAACCTTTTAGAGAAGAGCCAAAACCCGTTTGAGTAGAATATTCTCAAGTGATATATAACCAGATGTAATTATGCAAGGTAATTGGCTTCAGTTATTAGGCTAAAGCAACCTGTTGTCTCTGATCAGTTAAGAAACAGAATATGCCAGTGCATAAAAATATATTCTCCCATAAAGCAATCTGTTTTATAGTATGTACTCACGAGACAAAATAAAATAGACTTTAGTAAAAATAACATATTTGACTTACTCACAATCTTCATGTCTTCAGCATACACAGGTACACAACTTATCAGTCAGTTACAGAAATTGTTTGTTTCTGTGCCATCCAGTCAGAACATCTCTCTTAGAATAAACAATAGGGCAAGTGTTTGCAAGTCTGCGATCTGAGCAGTCCCAAAGTTTAATGGCATCTGTGCTCTGTGCTCATCTCAGAACAGATCATGTGGTCTGCAGCCACCCCACACCTTCTCAGGAAAACATAGAGCAAGGAAAAAAAGCTGCATTCCAGAACATGTATATCATAAGTAAGCAAAAGGATTATAGATAAACAAATTATTAGAGGAGGCTTGAATAAGGTGGTAATTTTCAACACTTTATTTTTATTTTACCTTTCTCCCAATATAGGACTCAAGACATCTGAGTGCCTATATAAGGAAAGAGAGGCATTAATGAATTATTTCCAGTATGACCTCCTCCCCCTCCCACACACATTCACTGGCCCTGCAATACAGTAAAGTTGAGGTAGAACTGTGACTAATCCATTACTATGCCAATATAGCAGTGTGATTGGATAACACTCATAATCTCTAGATTTAGGGTGCTTCCAGACAAGGCTTAAATCTGCTTTGAAGCGGATTAAAGAAACCCGCTCCAACGTGGGTTTAAATCGCCACAGGCGCCCAAAAGAACTGGGCTTTCCTGGAGGTTGTCCCCATGGCAGTGTGGTAACTTCTGCGCTGGCATGGGGCCACCAAACATCCCCCCATGCCTTAAAATAAAAAAAAACTGACTGGGCCACCATGTCTCCTCTCCGGAGGCCTCCTGGTGCGTAGAAATGACGCACCAGGAGATGGGGGGGCGATTCCCCCCCCCGGGCCTCCTAGCAGAATAAAAATAAATACATTTTACATTCCTTTTTGCCATTATGAGGAGGGAATCCTTACATTAGTTCCTTTATGGATACGCTTTTCTTTTCTTTTCTTTTGGAAGCACAAATAAGCGAGATGGGTGTGTGACTGGCTGCTGGGAGTACCCGGTAATCAGTCCCCACAGAAAGGCCTAGGTCTAATGGGGTATCAAAGTAATTTGGAACAAAGAAGGGTTTTCCTGCATTGTCCTGAATTAATTCACTTTTACCTGAGGCATTGTTTGGATGCCTCAGGTAAAACTCCAACAAGGCCTGCATTTTGGGCCCTATCTGGAAGCAAGACAACCATATCTTGGAATATGCTGCCTCGGAGTGTGGTGGACACTCCTCTGGAGGTTTTTACACAGAAACTTGGATGGCCATCTGTTGGGTGTACTTTGAATATGCAAAGTGGGTTGAACAGGATAGCCCTTAAGGTCTCTTCTAATTCTGTGGTTCTATGATTCTATGATCTTCATCTCTTCTCCAGTGCTAATTACTACAGGTTGAACATTCTATATATGAAAATCCAAAGTATTCTAAAATTGTCCAAGTGAGTGGTTGAGAGATGAATACCTTTGCTTTCTGACAAATTTGGTTTTTTGCACAAAATTACAACAAATATTGTTTATAAAGTTACCTACAGGCTATGTGTATAATAATAATAATAATAATAATAATAATAATAATAATAATAATAATAATAATAATATAATAACTTTATTTTTATACCCCGCCCCATCTCCCCGAAGGGACTCGGGGCGGCTTACATGGGGCCTTGCCCGATACAACCATATAATAACAACAACAAACAATAAAACAAATATCCCAATAATAAAAACATCAGCATCAATAAAACAGTCATTAAAATCAACATCGAGCATAAAATGTTAAAAACAGGAGACTAATACACAGAGCTAGGCCAAAGTGCAGAATATTCCAAAATGGGGAGAGGTATAAGGTGCATATGAAACAGAAATGCTTTTGTGGTCTGTTATGAATACTTATACAAGTATTCCAATATCTACGGAGAAAAGCTAAAATTTCAGACACTTTTAATCCAAAGCATTTTGGATAATGGCTACTCAAGCTTGCTATTTCTTTTTATGCTGTCCTTTCCTGGCCTGATCAATGGTTTCTTCTTATAGCCTAATGGCACAGGATTCCCTCTGTAAACTAGTTTGAAACAAGGGTTTAAAGTTAGAAATGAAAAGAAATGGTGATATTCCTTGGATAAAAAAGTCTATTATTATAAATTGTTGTGGAATTTGAATTATATCTGGCATTGAGGCAACCTGTGGGGCATGCAGCCATCTGTGGCAGACAGAAGATGTTGAATAGTCCTACTTGAAGTTGTACCATATGATATCCATTACCTGGTGTAAACAGGGCCTTTCAGGCTACACATTGCTGCAACACACCAAGGGGCTAGAGTCACTTTTGGCTTGGGGTTTTCTCATAGGCAAATGCTGAAGAAAATTCAAGGGGAACTTGGAGATAAGACCTTGGTAGCCAGCAGTTTGAGATCTGGAGAAGGGGTGGTATTTTAATAAACATTCACCCAGAACTGGATGCTTTTAACTTTCAAGTTATAAGATGAGTGGGACAGTTTTAATAACGAGTAACATTTTCTTACATAGAGTTCTAATGATCAGATGGGTACTTTTTAAACTGATAGCTGCCCAGGTAGGTGTCTGTGATCCCTATGTCTGTGATATGCCTTCCATCTCTAAACAAGGAGAGCTCTCTGGATCTGTTGGTAATTATGAGTCTGCTAATATTGCTCTTGAAGACATTGAATTGCTCCAATCACCCACCGGATATTTGGAAACACCTTACTCTGGTGGGGTGTCAAGAAGCTGCAGGACACCTTTTGATATGGATTCTGCCTGGGGAAGCATGGCATGAATTGAGGTCATTCCAAAGTAAAGAAAGATTAGCACAAAGAAACGTGAAGAAAAAGTTGCAGGTTCAGAAATAATGTATGTAGGAAAGGAGTGGCATGAAACTGGATTCCGCAAGTTCCAAAGTTCTGCAGGCAGAAAATTTGAACCCATTTCCCCAAAGCATTCTACATCACCCAGGAAGTAAGTACAGATTTTTTTTTCAGCCTTCAGAGACAGTTTTGGGGATATACAGAGGACTGCCAGACCAGTTCTGTTGGGTACCACAATCCTCCTAATACAAGTCCACCATTTGATTTTGCCTGCTGTTTTTAATAATTGGTTTGCTGATCTGTTGGGTTATTGATATTTGTTTTTTCCTATTTTGTATTTTCCAATTTTCTATTCATATGATATCTCATTTATTACAGGGACCAGAAAGATTGTAGGGACCAAAGAAATGAGAGGGTCAAAAAAGAAAAAAAATCTTGTCTCATTTTAATAGCTACAGAAAATCTGGTTGTGGTGTTCACAGTATTTGTTATTGTTATTTAATGGCCTCAATTACTGGGAAAGGCCATAAACTGTAGTTGACAATGCAAGAGAAGACTACGTGGTAAACATCACTGATCCATGCGCCTACAGTCTGACCTTACTTTAATATTACAATGCAAAAAGTGAATCCGTTTAAGAGTCAAGAAGAGATAACATCAGTATGGAGGAATAGTAATTACATCAAGTAATAGTTAGCCAATGGGAAGAAATTACACTTGATCCACTGGCTTAAATCCAGGTGGAAGATAGGCTAATTTTGCCTATATAAAAGAAAAGCACAGGGTTTATTCCATCTCTGCACTGACAGACAAGCTGCAGCCTTCTTTCAGACCTTTAATCAACTGGCCCCAAGCAGAAAAAGAAAGGGTAATATTATTTTTGTTAAAATTGTTTGGCTATGTTAATTTCTTTTATATCTTGCATATTTTCCCCTTCAAGTCGAGTTTTGGGGAAAGAGAAAAATGCTACTGAGATCTTTGCTAAAAACAGTGTTTTGTAAGTCAGCTAACATTTCCTTTGCTCCCTACTCAGATATCAATAAATTTCATAATACTGGCATCTTGGTGTACATTATAGCTTAAGCTCATTATAGCTCAAACTTCATCCCTCCAGGTGTTTTGGACTTCAAATCCTACAATTTCTAACAGCAGGTAGGTTGTTAGGAATTATGGGAGTTGAAGTCTAAAACACCTGGAGGACCGAAGTTTGCCCATGCCTGCTCTAAAATGAAAGCAATGTTTAATTAACAAAAGACAAAACCATAAACTAATACTGTTTGCATGCACTGTTTTGGGGCTATACACAACCTTTTGGAGGGAGGGATGCCTTCTTCCTAGGAGAATGATATCTTTTTGTGGAACTGCATGCATTTCCTTGTTAAAAGACTATGTGCAGCCTGATCCATATAAATTCTAACTAGTACAATAATAGGGCAACAATATCTGGCCCTGTTTAGCTTGACTCTCAAGGCTTTTTGTGCAAATAGAAGACACTTACAAAAAGAAGGGCATGCTTTCTGGTGATTCCCACTTTCCTAGCGGCAGCTCCCAATGCTATACTGTATCCTGTTCTGTTAGTTCTGTAAGCAGGTTCTGGAGAGGTGGGACGTGAATGAGAAAAACCTTTGGGAAGCTATTTCGGAGAAGTTACTTTTAGGGAGTAGTAGATCCTAGCATCCTACAACCAGCATGGCCCATGACATACTGTTGGAGGTCCTGGAAGATGGAATCAATCAATATAATTTTCCAGAGCACTGTTATGCAGCTTTCTTCTTCCAGTTCTTTAGACACAACCTATAATTCTCTGGGTTAAAATGATAGTTGTTGAGGTCAGAAAATGTACTAAATAGGTGTTGTGATCAACAAGTGGTTGCAATCAAGAGTGAAAGTTACACTTGGAGAAACTCATGTTTGTTTACATACAATTTGAAACTGCTATACCTAAAAGTTAAGCTAACAGACCATATCTTATCTGCACAGTGGGATGTTCATGTCAAATGGGACAAAAAGGCAGCAGCCACCTACCCACCCCTTAGAAAGGAAGTGATGAAAAGAATCAGAATTGGATTGTCTAAAACTGTGTGTCTGCAAAAATAGAATATGAAAACCAAAGAAACAATATTCCACATTTTGGGTTTCAGAATTCCAAATAAAGTATACTCGAGTTTGTATAAGGTTAATAAAATGGCTTTTTTGTGTGCTCTTTTTTTTGTTTTTCTGTCTTCAGCAAAATAGTCATGGATTACTATGCAAAATATGCAGCCGTGACTTTGGCCATGTTGTCCGTATCTCTGAATATTCTCCATTCTTTGCCAGATGAAGACTTTATGACACAGGGTGAGATACCTTTCATATTTGAAATTAAAGAGGGAAATTATCTGAACAGTATTATTGCAAAGTGTTAATATAATGATTGCATTTGTTTTATGTTTTTAATGGAGTATTTCTTATATATAGTGAATTCATATGCTAGAAGATGCCATAAGGAGCTCTGACACATCAAGACAGCCAATACATATTTTAAATGTTAACATCTGGATAAATAAAATACACCAGTGAAATCACCATGATCTTAAATCTGATCTGTCGGATAACATGGCATGGCATGGCAAAATGTAAAATTAGAATAAAATAAATGTGTTATTTTTTCATTGATATAAGAGACAAAGTATATTTTAAGTTAAATTATTTCTATATGACTTTTTCAAGTAAACTCTATTTAAGAGTACAGTAGAGTCTCACTTATCCAACATAAACGGGCTGGCAGAATGTTGGATAAGTGAATATGTTGGATAATAAGGAGGGATTAAGGAAAAGCCTATTAAACATCAAATTAGGTTATGATTTTACAAATTAAGCACCAAAACATCATGTTATACAACAAATTTGACAGAAAAAGTAGTTCAATACGCAGTAATGCTATGTAGTAATTACTATATTTATGAATTTAGCATCAAAATATCACGATGTATTAAAAACATTGACTACAAAAATGTGTTGGATAATCCAGAATGTTGGATAAGCGAGTGTTGGATAAGTGAGACTCTACTGTATGCTAGATCATATTGTATGTCTATGTGTTTTCAAGTGACCTATCAACGGTAATGAAAACTCACAGGGTTTTCTTGGTCAGAATACTATACTTTGGTCAGTTTACCAGTTCCATACTCTGAAATATAGCCTATAGCACAGGCTGTAGCATCTGGTATTCAGTGTCAGTTTCTCATTCAAGTCCTAACCAGGGCTTGGGCTGCTTAGCTTCCAAGATCAGATGGGGGCTGGTGACTTTATAGAGTGTTCAGTCCCTTCTGTATCAAAAACACAATGGTGGCATAATTTGTAATTTTGGAAATAAATTCCACAACATTGAAAGATGCTACTTGGTAAGTGCACTTTATGAAGAGGTCTCTTTAAAAAATCACAGATGATCTCCTTCAGGCTAATTCAAAAGGTATATATTCAGTTTCTATTTTCCTAGATTTCTCTGCAAGCATTTAATGTGGCAGCTGGGAATTATGTATCTTTTCCTTTCCCCCTACTTTGGTTGGGGATCCACAGGGTTCTGTTTCAAATCCCTTTGTAAGTTTCTCTTTATGCGTTACCTATAATTGATCTTATCAATTCATATGATTTTCAATATCATATTTATGCTGATGATACTCAACTGTATTTCTCAATTCCCGGTTCTCTTTTCAGACATTAAAAATCGTATCTTGTTTCCTGGAAACAATTTTTTTTCTAAACGATGTCAGTTAGGAAAGCAATTCACAAACTGGCGAGGTATTTTAAAATTTCTATACTCAAGAATTTAGGATGGAACTCGTATGCATATTTTCTTTGTCTGATAGGTTGCCCTGAATGTCAACTAAGCCTGAATCTACGTGTGACAAAACTGTTTAGTGGACGACCGGTTTACCAGTGTGTAGGATGTTGTTTCTCAAGGGCTTATCCCACTCCGATGAGATCAAAGAAGACAATGCCAGTTCCGAAGAATATTACCTCGGAAGCAACATGCTGCGTAGCAAGATCTTTCAGAGAGGTAATGGGGCAATACCTATGTGTATTGTCGAAGGCTTTCACAACTGGAATGACTGAGGTGTCAGGTAGAACATGGCCATACAGCCACACAACACCCCAATACCTATGTGGTTTGGGATTGTTTCGAAAGTTAGATATTTTGTCTTCTTTCTCACCCTAGAGCAACACTTGTTGTGTAATGCAAGCAGTAAAACTGAGAAATGCAAGTGAGATGTTCTGCACCCAGGTTCCACTCCTGTTTGAAGGGTGGAGAGGAGAGGAAGAGAAGAGAAGAGAAAGGACCATAAACAGACAGGAGTTTCAGGAACTCTTTCCCCCAGTATGCTTTAGAAAACTGGTTCCTCTCTGGATTTGCCACTGCAGTTTGCTTGTAACACACATTTTGTCTTTCAGTTTTATTTTGCTTTAAAACACTTTTGGCCCTCAACTCCCAGAAATCCTAACAGCTGGTAAACTGGCTGGGATTTCTGGGAGTTGCAGGCCAAAACACCTGGGGACCCACAGGTTGAGCACCACTGATCTAAAGTGTCTTTCATAAGACTACGAAGTCAACATTCCCATAAGCCTATTCATCCAGAGGCTAAAATGGCCTGAGGCTGGGTTGAGGAAGATTGAAATGTGGCCCATAACACTCAGATGCCCCACCACTAGCCTAGGTGTACTGTTTTACCACTTATCCATAAAATGCTTGTCTCACATTAACAAGACTTCAGTCTCTTCAAACGTACTTGGAAGTAATGTAGCATGAGTTGTTCTGTGCTGCTTTTTTGTTGCAGTGAAGCTGAATGTAATTGTATGATATCTGCTAATTTTCCTCAAGGTTCGTATTCCATATCATGAACACACAAAAATAGAGAATCACACGGATTGCCACTGCAGTACCTGCTACTATCATAAATCTTGAGGCCTCTATGGTGGGACTACAAATGGGACCAAAAGAAGTTTTATTTTGTCTGATTTTATAGCAACATTGTGTAAGATCTTAACTTTTCTGAGAGAAGTGCTCTGTTCTTTTATGTCTTCTTTAGAGATAATCAACTAAATATGATGTAACATTTCTTCTAGGAACAAAATATAGCAGTATGCATAATCACCAGTCTCATTTATTTTGTATGTAAAGTGTGGATTTATATATCTTCTGCATGAAAAGATATAGTATAATGGATGGAAATGATGCTCAGCTTCAAGGAGGGATATGATGATTGCTTTCAAATATACCAATCATATATATTAGAATTTGTGTATTCTCTTTTATTTCTGTTCATAAATTAGACAACACAATTTCGATGATAAATGTAGAAAAGAATTAATTTCATTCTACAAAAAAAGTCAATTAAAAAGAAATTTCAATATTGTGTAAATTTCCCCTGGTCTATCCCACGGTGGTGGTGGTGAGGTGGGGGTGGGGGCAGAGTGGGGAAGCATATATTGCCATGGCATTATGTCCCATAATGTTGTAAAGAACATCCTTCCATTTCTCATTCCTCTTTACACATTGTCTTTTCTTGCTAGTTTTACCAAAATTATCAGTTGTCAGATTTATTACAGAAGCCGGTGTAGTCCCTGCCCACTCCATTTTAAAAAGCAAAAAACTTGGAGGGGGGGCGGCGCGTGAAGCTTATGTGATACTTGACATTCCCCTTGTAGCCCACTACTCTAGAGTAGGCCCAAGCAGCTGATCTTAAACCAGACCCCCTCAAGGGGAAATCTGACTTTTCCCTCCGATACAACAACTCTGTAATAGACTCAAGCAGCTGATCTTACACCAGATACCACTTAGAGGGAAACCTGACTTTTCTCTCTGATCCAGCAACTCTGTAATAGATCTAAGCAGCTGATCCTAAACCAGACATCGCTTGTTGCGAAACCTGACTTTTCCCTCGGATCCCGCTGTTCTAGAGTAGAACCAAGAAGCTGATCTTATACCAAACACCACTTGAGGGGAAACCTGACTTTAAAAAAAATTACTATGACAAGCTTATGAAGCAGGATTTTGGGAGAGAAATGTCAATGCTTGGTAGCAGACTGCCCATAAGAACTCCCCTTACTCAATGTACACAATATCACAAAAGAGATTCAATCCAGGCAAATTTGACAGCTCTTATCCCACATTTTTGGGTGTTTTCTTCAATGACAGGAAGTTCCCCTGCACCATGGGAAGGACTCTGTTATAAATCGGACCCTCAATGGATTCTAAGTGTTTAGAAACTGGGGTGGGGGCAGTGTGGGATAATGTCCATGAAAGTTCATTACCCAATAACACTCCCAAAATTCTAGGGAGGGCTCAAACATACTAGACTAAAGATTGTATGATCAACATTGATTTTGGTAAGAATCCTTAGATATACACGCAATCAAAGAATCGCAAGCCTAGGAATCTAGTGCTAAAAGACACTCTGTCCATACTATTTCCAATTTCTGATTGTTTCCAAACTTTCCTCATTTCAGCAGGATAACTTGGGAACTTAGAAGAGGCAAGAAAGGATATTTATTTGTGCTATTTTTGTACAGGTCTTTGTCGAAAATCCTTGCTAGCTTACTGCAGATAATTGAGATCTCCAAGCAAATGCAGATTTAGCTTCTGCCTAGCCGTGGGTCTGAAAGCTAAATTCCTTCCCTGCTGCCAGCAAAGACTCATGTCACACTGTCACCTGTCAATTTGTTGGCTTCCAGAAAGCATTGGCTCCGAAATAACACCTAATTGTGTTGCATGCTATATAGGTTCTATGAAAAGGCCCTGAATAGAGAAAGAAACCTCCAAAGGTCATAGGTAAAGGGTAAAGGTTTTCCCCTGACATTAAGTCTAGTCGTGTTTGACTGGGGGTTGGTGCTCATCTCCATTTCTAAGATGAAGAGCTGGCATTGTCCATAGACACCTCCAAGGTTATGTGGCCGGCATGACTGCATGGAGCACCATTACCTTCCTGCCGGAGCGGTACCTATTGATCTATTCACATTTGCATGTTTTTTATTGCTAGGTTGGCAGAAGCTGGGGTAGCAACGGGAGCTCACTCCGCTCCCCGGATTAAAACCGCTGACGTCACCGAGGGCTCCAGCCCAAAACCCATACACCCATTAAAAATTGTACTGATTTTCTGGACCTCAAACATCCCCCAAATGTCACCAAAGTGCAATAGTTCACTTTTCCTTACTTTACACAAAGTCCCTAAATCTTTACATAACACAGAAAAAGAAAAAAAGGTGGCTAGACATGGCATCTTACTACTTCATGCATACTGTAACATGCTGCTATGGTCCACTGGAAGTGAACAGGATAATAAAATGGACCTTGTTTTCTGCACAGGTGATCACCTTATTGTAGAAAAACAAAGAATTGCATATATGTTTCTTTTGTGAAGTGATTACATATATGCAGTACTTCATTTGTTAATTAGATGGCTAGGGGAAGTTTAGGGTCAAATGGATCATGAACTATCAGGATGTCTATTGCCTCGATGGCTTTGATCACTTTCAGCAGCTGAAAATTATCTTGGAGACAAGACAGAAAGGAGGGAACAATTCTGCAATTTGCAGAACTGTGGGCTGGAAACACGCAAGGCACACTGAGCTTTTTGGATTCATCATGAAGAGAACAAATGCTGTTGATGATAGGAATGGCTTCTGCTTTGTTTGGGTTACTGTATTTGTTATGTACATATCTCCTCTATACTTGTAAGGGGTACATTCCAAACACTCTCTCATAAATACTTGAAACTATGAATAATAGAGAACTCTTAGATTAGAAGCATATCATAGAAGCACACTGTAAGCACACCTAGATAGACTCTCTCCCCAACACCTCTGGTGGTGGTGGTGGGGGGGATGTTTTTGGAGTGTTGGTAAGTGATAACGGATACTGTAAACCAAACATTAGACGGTGGATAGAGCTGTATATAAGAAGTCACTGCAATAATAATATTGACTATTACTGTGCTTCGTTAACTCGTTCAGAGAACAGTTGTATGAGTATCTCCACCAAATCTTCACAAATGATATGGTTCTGAAAACAGGATATGAGAAGGGTATAAAACCTAGCAAAGTGTACACATAGCAAAGTTATATTTATTTATTAAATTTATAATCTGCCCTTCTCTCATCAAGATCACAACAGTCAAACACAACCAAAGATTAGTCTTTAACAATAATCAAATAAGATAACCACTCATTTTAATTAAAAAATTATAAAACCAAATAATTTGAAAACACAACAATAGAGAGAACATAATCGGTTAGAGTACTGTGCTGGGGTGAAACATCCAGTGTAACAAAAACTGTCAGTATGTGAAAAAAAAATCCATATCCAAAAGAGGATGGTGTTAAGGGCAGTAAAATCCCTCTAAAGGCCATGACAACCCAACTTCTGTTCCTGTTCTTTCTGATTTTAGGCCACAACTCATAGTGTTATATTAACTGGATTCATCAGGGATTTAGGAGGAGGGATTGGGTCTCGGATTGCTATGACATCCAGATCTCTCTCCAGTCTCTTCCTCTCTGTCCAGCTCTGCATTAGATATAATCTACCTGGATGTCTCATCACTTTTTCAAACTAACGTGTTCAAAAGTGTACTGTTTCTCTTTTGTCTCAAACCTTCCCATCCTTATATCAACTAAGAACATTACCATTCATAACATGGATTAGGTTGTCAAGTCTGGGCTTTGAATACATTTCTTTTTGCCGATTGAAATCTTTGAGACATCATGATGCCAATGATCCTATAGAAAGGATAACAGTGATGGCCACAGCTGATAGGATGCCTTGGGTCTTCCATTAAATTGTTTGGATAGAGTGCCCCTGCCAAGTCTACTACTCCGACTTCAATAGTGCCACTCTGTGCCCTTTTCATGTCTTTCTTGGGGGTCCTGACTTCCTTGGAAATGGGTGTGTAATGACAGTGGGGAACAGACAGAAAAGCTCAATTGCAAAAGCTAGGGTCTGATATTCTAATTATTCAAAAAATAACTCACGATGGAGATAAAGTGGGTTTAATGGGTGGAATAGTGACTTGGGATTTCTTTGTATCTGAGTACGTCAGAACTGACCTTTAGGAGGAACAAATGAGGACTTGTTCATGATATAGGTTTCATCCTGTTCAGAATGTTCCCAGGATATCTACCTAACCAGCAGGTGTTCATCCTTGAAAATCTGCCCTTCTGATTCATAAACTACCAAGTTATATTTCCATGTGTTGAATGTGTTGATTGTGTTTATCCTACTAACAAAACATCCAATGGAAAGTCTTGTTTTTTCTTCTCTCTAAAACTTATAGCATTTGAAATACCAAAACATAGTCCTTAAGAGGAAATTTGGTTTCATATAAGTCAATATAAAGTAAATAGGAAAATATAATGGGTCATTTATTGTGACTTCTTAAATAGGCTGGCTCTATATTGTAGAAGTCATGCAGTTTGACACAATTTTCTGGCTGAATGCTATGGAATCCTGGGATTTCTAGTGTCCAGCAGGATGGTAACACATCCAGGCAGGCCCGTAGCCAGGATTTTCATTCGGGAGGGGCTGTGATGCCCCATGGGCCTCTGAGTTCTGACCCCAGTGCCATCATGGATCATGATGATGAAGACATGGGATTTCTGCCGTCTCAGCAAGAGACTGTGCCATTCCAGATGCCTGTTGTTGACAATTCTTGCCAAAAACTCATTAAAACGGACCTTGAACAAGTTCTTCCCAGCGCTTCTCCCCCTTTCGCGAGAAGGGAGTTCTTTGAGGCAAGTCACTTCCAGAGAGCTCAAACAAGGAAAAGCACGAGATTAGCAGCCAGACAGGGTGCTAATTAGCTAGTTTCCCCTGGGAGCTTTCAGGGAGGAACGCATCTGGATGAAGATGTGTTTCTGTTCTTTTTCCCTTGGGAAAAGAAGCTCTGGACACCTGTTTGCAGAAAGATTCGAAGTTCCTTAAAAGCTTCCCGCACGGACTAGCCTGTGCGGAGTCAACGAGTCAATTGAAGGATTAACTTCGGTCCAGCTAAGTGTGGACTGCGTTTTGAGTCCGCTATCTCCAGTCTCTCCGTGCCTTGCCTTGCCGTGTTCTTGACCGGTCTCACCGTGTTCCCAGGCTTGCATCTTGTGCCAAGTACCCAGTCTTGTGTTCAGTTCCTGCCTTGGACTTACTTTGAACTCTAATAAAACTTTTGGACGCTTTCCCCACTCTAACTGCTTGGAAGTTGAGTGTGTTTCGGTTTTGGGATTACAATTTTGAACTCTAATATTATATACTGGACAATATATTTCTTAGGCTTGATCGATCCACGAAAAATTTGATTCTAAACTCGTTTCAAAACTAGAGGGGGGCAGCTTTTCGTTTCTGATGGTATTTCCGAATTTGGCCCCCCAAAAATTTCGAAATTAACGAAAATTCGTTATTTTCTAAATTAATTCGTTAATGGCGGACGCGCATGCGCAATTCCCAAAAACAGCACAGAGGGAGAGGACTTTACAGGACTCTCCCACCCTCATTTTTTGAGTGATCTTCTTCAAACTTGGTACAGTGGTAGAACACATTTAACACTGATAGCTCACCAAAATTTGGAACGTTTCCCTTATCCTCTGATTTTTGGCGAATTTTCATAGCTTTTATAATAAACCATTTTTTAATAATTGCAGAAATCTGTTCCTGCTTTGAAAGTCTTATTTCCTGTTAAATTGGGTTGTCTTTACTGTGAAAGTCATTGTTCTACTTCAGAAACTTTGTTTTTGTGGCTGAAACTTTGTTAATTTGGTGTGTGTGTGATATATACTGTGTATATAGTCCCTGCATAATGTGTGTGTGTGTGTGTGTGTGTGTATAGGTAAAGGTAAAGGTATCCCTTGACGTTAAGTTCAGTCATGTCTGACTCTGGGGGTTGGTGCTCATCTCCATTTCTAAGCCCAAGAGCCAGTGTTGTCCATGACACCTCCAAGGTCATGTGGCCGGCATGACTACATGGAGTGCCATTACCTTCCCGCCAGAGCGGTACCTATTGATCTACTCACATTGGCATGTTTTCAAGCTGCTAGGTTGGCAGAAGCTGGAGCTAACAGCGGGCACTCACTCTGCTCCCGGGATTTGAACCTGGGACCTTTCGGTCTGCAAGTTCAGCAGCTCAGTGCTTTAACACACTTCGCCATCGGGGCTCATGTATATATAATATACATACACATACACACAATGTGGAGAATATGTGGAAAGGTAGATAGATAGATAAGTTGGGAGCCACAGCGAAGGCACCTTCCTGGGAGCAAGGTCTAATAATAATAATAATAATAATAATAATAATAATAATAATAATAAATCCCTTACAATATCCAAGATGGGTACCATTATTGGCAGAGAAAGCCAAGCTGTAGGAGTTGAAATCCAATCATTTATCCTCCCTATAGAATCAATTTTATATGCATTTTTAGCTACAGAAAAGCTAAAATCAGGACAGTAAAAGAACAACACCCAGAAAATGGGAATTCCAGACAGGAAACAATCAGGGCCAGCTAATACCTCCCAACAAAGGATTCCCCCAGGTAGGAAGCAGCCAGGCTTTGAAGCTGCAAGGCTATTCAATGCTAATCAAGGTGACCAATTGCAACATTCACACTTGCCTCCCACAGACAAGAGTTCTTTCTCCCACCCTGGACCTTCCACAGATATATAAACCCCACTTGCCTAGCTTCGCACAGACGTCAAAACCTCACCGCCGGGCCCCTCTCTGTCTCTCTCGGTCTCGGCTCCATCCGCCGCCTTCCCGCCTCAGAGAGACACCAGGCCTGAGCTGAGGCGAGGCGGCGGCGGCCATTTCCCCCCTCCGTCTTCCTCCTCCTCCTCCTCGGCCTCCTTCCCCCTCACCCTCTCCCATTGGCTGAGCCCGTGACGCCCCTTTTGCTGAGGGGCAAAAGGAAAGGGCCTGAATGGTTTGGGTGATTTGCAAAAGCTTTTTTTTCCTAACGAAGAAAACGACGACATAACAAAAAACGGCCTCTCGCGATTCGAAACCGCGATATCAGACGTGTGGACAACCAATGCTTCAAAATTGCTTCAAAACAAACGAAAATAACGAATTAATAACGGTTAACGGGGAAAACGAATTATTTGAGCAAGCCTAATATTTCTGTACTATATTTGACCTTCCCTGAAAGGTCTATTGCTGAACTACATTTTCTACTTGTTTTTATCCTACTATAATATTTCCTTAATAAAGATATTAGATTGTTATTGGCCTCCGTGTGTTGGTTCTTAGTGCTCCGCTACCAGGGCGTGACAGGGGCTGGGATTTTGGTTGGGGGGGGGCTGAGTCTGAGTGCGGGAGGGTCTACCCTAGCAAACCTTTTGTATTGTTATCCTAATACCCCCATGCATATGGGATATATTGAGCATGGTGATCAGATCATGATATGAATAAACATAACAGTTTAAATAATAAATTTAAGGCCTTCTCACGGACCATCCTGAGAATTTCGGGGGGGGGGGGGCTGAAGCCCCTCAAGCCCCCCCCCCCCCACCGGCTACATGCCTGCATCCAGGCATCCCTGAGCAACATCTCTGTAGATGGCCAATTCTCTCACACCAGAAGCGACTTGTAGTATGTTCTCAAGTTGCTTCTGACACAATAAAAAAACAGAGAAGAGTGCTAGTGCCTTACCAAACTAGAAATCCCAGGATAAATAAAACTTCAAATTCCAGGATTCCATAGCACTAAGTCAGGGCAGTTCAAGTGGTGTCAAACTTCATTGATTCTACAATATAGATGTACCCATAGATAAAGAACTCATGATTGCCTCTCTCCTTCCCAAGCTGCCTTGGCAGCCAGCACCTGACGTAGGTCTGTTTTGCTCTCCAATAGGGTACAGCAGGGTGATATTTCCTGTCCTATCCTACCAGTGAGTGTGGCTGTGACAATCAGAAGTAGGACCTCATCACAATTCATTGTCCTTTTACATATCACAGGTGGAAGGTGACTGGAAACATCATCTTGCTGCACCCTGATCACAGGTAGTACAGACTTCCATTGTATGGTGTGGCTTCTGGTTGTTTACATAGGGTTGAGAAGGGGGGGAGCAGGGGAGAGGCCAGGTCATATTACATGCAGTCCCTGAGTTATAAACATCCAACTTACAAGCGACTCATAGATAAGATCAGGGGCAAGACAACAGGAAGTGAGAGAAATCTACCCCTTTGAAGGGAAATTCAATCCCGGAAAGTTATCATAGGGAAAAGAGGTCTCCACTGAAGCTTTCTCACCAATCCTTGTTTCCACAACAAGCCAAATCTTTCAAAATCTAATTATCACAGGGGTTGAAAGAGAGGTGAAATCTTCTGAACAGGGGCACAGACAGCAAAACAAATGCCACAGGGGGTTAACCCTTCTCTATGCTATCCAAAGCTAAAAAGATATATTTTTGGCTGGATTTACACTTAAAATGTGCCTGTTCCAACATCCATACAAATTCAACTTAAGAACAAACTTACAGAACCTACCTTGATTATAACTTGTGCACATGTAATGTAGGAACTTTGCCCATAATTTTATCACTGTCAGTTGACTGGGTCAAATAATGCTTCCTTCTGTGTCAAGTGGATCAAATATATATTCTTTGTTCTTCTTTGCTGCTATTTTTAAAATTTCATTAAGATCTCGGCATAGGACACTCACTTCGCAAAAGAGAAAAAGCTCATAATGATCAATGCATGTGGATTTACACTTTAATAAAAGTGGATATAATAACACAGAAAAAGGAACTGGGAATGTTTATACAAATGCTAGGTGAAAATGGAAAAATAGTAGAACCCATATCAAATGTTAAAAAAGGGAAACAGCAGATATTTCTGCTTTTTGAAGCAGGAAGCTCAGTGCATTCAGTGGGACTTATTTTATAAAATACATGTCAAGGATAGCAGCATAAAAGCTGTCTAAAAGTACAGAGTGATAGCCATAGGGACATCAGTTTCATATATATGATGCAATTGTACAAAAGACAGGAGACTGAACCCGCCAAGGCATCAAGTATGTCTCTTTCTTAGATGTAGAATAATTAGGTTCTGAGATGTGGTAAGATGTCATAATAATCAATACAAGATAGGAATTTTTGTCAAAGATTGATTTGTAAAATCTATAGAAACGAAATAGTGAGGTTGTAAAGTTGGAATGACAGGACAAATAAAGAGTTAATATGAAAACAAAGATGCTGGAGAATTGAATGCTGCCTGAAGATAGTCAATCGAAAATAACGATTACAGTAACTGAGAGAGAGATGGGGAGAGAGTAAACATCAATATGTTTTTAAAGCAATTGATAATCCATGCTGAGTATCCTTTATGTGGAATTCTGAAATCTGAAATATTTCAAAAGTGTCCATCTGGGTGGATGAGATAGTGACACTTTTGTTTTCTGATGGTTTGATATGCACAAAGTTTGTTTCATACTCAAAATTATTTTAAAAATATTATGTATAAAATTGCCTCTAGACTATGTGCATAAATAATGTGTATATGAAACATAAATGAATTTCATGTTTAGACTTGGATCCCATCTCCAAGATATCTCATACAATAATTAAAAATCTGAAAAAAGTCTTGTAACTTCTGAACCTCAGGCAGCAAAATATTTTGGGCAAACCCTGCAACCCCCCCCCCCCAAAAAAAAAAAACCACTGTGAGATTCAGTCCTAGGACATTCTTTTCATAGACTTTCCCATAGCTTTGGGACCAGACAACCCTGGTAAAACCATTATCTGGAAGCAGAAATTTTTTCTATCAGTCACAAAACTCTGCCCTCTATTCTCCCTGCTCTTCTCTTTTCACAGTTGTATTTACCTGAAATTGATATTTTGGGAGAAAACATCAGTTTTCTGGATATCTGTGCCTACAAATCCAAATTGTCAGCCAATCTCTAGGAGCGTTCATGTTCAGATTCAGTCTGCTTCAGAGTCCTACTTTTATTTGGACAGCTCTCAAATATGTCTCAGTTCTAAACCTGGTCAAATCTGAAGTTCTAATTTTGTTTTCCATTCTTGAAGTGGAGGCATTTTACAGGCTCATTGGCAGTTTTAGAGCACCACCTTGTGGTGAAAAATGTAAGTCAAATACTTTATTGTACAAATAATGCTAATTTTTTAAAAAAATTGAAAATGTGTTTGTTTCAATGGTTAAGCATTATTTATTGGTGTTATGCAGGAGCCGCGGTGGCACAATGGGTTAAACCCCTGTAACATCTGAACTGCCGACCTGAAGGTTGGGTTGCTGACTTAAAGGTTGCCAATTTGAATCTGCGAAATGAGGTGAACTCCCATCTGTCAGCTCTAGCTAGCGGAGACATCCCAGCAGGATGGCAACACATCCTGGTGTCCCCTGGGCAATGTCTCTGAAGATGGCCAATTCTCTCACACCAGAAACGACTTGCCTCAAGTCGCTTCTGACCTAATAAAAATGGTGTTATATTATTTCTGCATTAAAATAAGAGGGTTTGTAAAGAGGGTGATTTTATTGTGGCTATTTCCAAACAGGCAGCAACTAGTGTAAACATTACACACATAAAATGTTTCACTTGGAAGCAACTAATGAATGATAATTAATCTTGCCTGTGTACATGCCTTCAAGTCTCCTGTTGCTTTAATGACCCCCATGAATTTTGTAGGCAAGGAATCCTCAGAGATGGTTTTGCCAATTCTTTCTTCTGCAGTATAGCTTATGGCACCTGGTATTTGGTGGTGGTCTCCCATCCAAGTAGTTTCCAAGATCAGATGGGATCTGGTGCCAGTAGGGTGTTTAGGCCCTCCATTATCCTGTGGAGATATTCTGGAAAAACCTTTTCTGGTTAACTCATTGGTTCCCACCTCCCTAGAATGTCCTTACGCAGAAATTGTATGAAGACTTTTACATTAGGGTCTACATTTGTAGAAACTACATTTACAGCATTAAAAGGAACAGTGAATCCCATTTATGGGAGAAGATTTAGCCATCTCTGGCCCCTTCCACACAACTGTATAACATCCACATTGAACTGGATTATATGGTAGTGTGGACTTAGATAATGCAGTTCAAAGCAGATATTGTGAATTATCTGCCTTGATATTCTGGGTTATATGGCTGTGTGGAAGAGCCCATAGAGAAAAGGATGCAGGGAGGGAGAGAGGCAGCTAAATGTATTAGGAAGTAATTGTTTTGTATGTAATTTGGGTAAAAATTTCCAGTGTAGGGAAAACTGAATGGCACCCACACCTGCTTCTGGATGTGAAGGTTTTGGAGTTTTCTTCATTCAGAATTTCAGGAACAGAACAAAGATTGCCTCATATTAACTCTTGGTGTAAATGTTGGACTTGCCATAGAAGGAGCATTCTGGAAAATGAAGTAAAATCTTTGTGTGACTCAAACCCATCATTTTGCAATTTTTTTCAATTCATGTAAATGGCAATTTAAAAAAATGGTAAAGATATTTAATGTGATGTATAACTTATTGTCTGGAAGATAGGCAAGAAGAATGCCAGTCCTTTGAGCAGGAGTAAACTATAGACTGGATCATGGTTAAATGAATGGTTCACTTAGCTTTTTGGTGGTGGATCTGAATCAACAACAGCAAATATATTTGGGGTTTTGTAAATTGGCAGAAATAGCAATATGGTCACCATTCAGAAATGTATAATATGATCTAGAGAGGTTAAATTCTGTACTAATTTAAACAGCAGGGCTAGTCCTGCTAATAGGCAGAATGAAGCCATTGCCTCAGTGGCAGATTGTGGAGGCAGCAGCGGCAACCTTGCAGCTCTCTCCTGTGGGTTTCACTTGGCTCACATCAGGACACTTACTCACAACAGCAGGATTGTGTGTATCACATATTCTTCACCAGCAGGTGGGGATAACAAAATACTGAATGAATTGTGGTTTCCAGCTAACTGGAAATCACAAAAGTTATAAGAGGAGCAATAATCTTCTGTCCTGTCTTGAAGTCACTGGCCTAAGGCTATAGGAACAAAGTTTGGGCTGACTAGTCAAAATTGATAAGTTATGTCTGTTCATTTCACAACTTCCTCCCTGTACCTTCAGTTTCCTTTTTACATATCACAGAAACATAACCAAATAACAAATTATGGGAAGAAAATGTGTACTGAAGCAAGGGTCTGTATATAGCCATTAATGATCCTGGCTTGGGATGGTGGGAATGACAGTCCAACACATCTGCATTGAAAATGGCTATTTCAGAACCCATACCAGCAATCCTACTAGCAAATGATTTCTAAAGGCATGTCTACACTGAGTAATTTAGCATGTTGTAAAAAGAATCCCAGATCCAGTGTCAAATCCAGTCCCCTTCAATGGCCAGGGATGCATTTCACTGGATACATCTCTCCTCCTCCATGTTGAGCTCTATGCTAGCTCCTAGCTGTCCTATTCTGGAAGGCAGTTCAAAGTTCCAAAAAAATCACCAGCACAGTATCAGAAATTTGTTTTCCCCCCTTTCCAAGGCCAAAAGTTACCAGCAGCAGAAGAAGTGAGAACTTTAACATAGTCAGTAAAACGTCCACACAAGGAAGCAAATCAAGATGTCTGTCTGGGGAATCCAAAAGAATAATGATACCAAGGAACATAACCTAGACCAAGGCTAGATCACACGGATTACATGAGCCCGAGATAGAAAACAGAGTGGTGCAAGTCAGTTGACACAAAGTTATAGCTGCTATTGGAGTTATAGCTGCTAGATTTATAGCCTGGCTCAATCTCTCAGGTGTTGCTTAATTGCTAAGTATTTCAGATAAGGGCTTCAGGACCTTCTCAGGCCCTCACTTTCTTTGCTGGCATTCCAGCAAGGTAGGTGTCTTTGTCCTTTTCTCTTGAGGCTGCTGGGAGCTGCTACTCTCAGTCTCAGCCTCTGGAACTTCCAATTCCAGGTAGGGTGACTGCTGGGAGCTATATCTCTGAGACTCAGCAGCTGACACTTCTACATGTTCTTCCCCTTGTGCAAGGCATGATACTGGCCATCACTGGCACCCGTACTGTCATCAGAAAGGGGCATCCATGTCACCAGCCTGAGGGAGAGAGGCAATCCCACCCCTTCTTGCTGGTTGCCTGTATGTCCCATCTTGAGTTCATGCAACTACGTGATGCTTCCTTCTTCTTTTTGGCCATCCTGGGTGTCTCTGTTGATGTCAGAATTGAAGTGTCTGCATGACCAGGAATTAGGAGGCAATGAAAGCATGATCCATCTCTTTTCCATGCACTCATGAGCACAAGGAAATGGTAATGGTACCAGTGTCAGTCTGGACAGTGGATAAGGCTGAATTAAACCCACTCTAGCTACCCAGACTGCCCTGAAAGTGTGGGTTTGCTGGAATCTCTGGACTGTTCCATGACATTGCCCAATATGAGGCAAAGATGATGTTAAGAAAACCACACTCACCAGGAAACTCAATGGACGTTGCTCTGCATTACAAAGACTGTTCCATTCAGGGTGAGTCTGGATTTTATCCTGTAATGTAGACAAGCCCTAAGATTACAGTCTGGAGGTAACTTAGTAGATCCAAATTGATACATTCAGCACTTGGACAGCTCCCATACACCCTTGATTAGCTGTGGCAGAGCCACTGTTAAACTGAAGAGCTGCTATAAAAAATGTGGGTGGATTCACCAACCCACAATTCCTGAGTCACCAGCATGCTGCAGACTGAAATAAATACATTTGAGAGTATTAGTATTATCGTTTAATTTCATTTATATCCTGCTTTTCTCTCCATGGGGAGTAGATCCCATTGAACATGATGAGATCTTGCTTCCCATGATACATGGTTTTGATTTATTTCCAAATGTATTGATATTGGGCTGGCTGGCACTTTTTTCTCCAGAGATGTATAGGCCTACAATTTGTGAGATGTCTAGGAAGAGATATTCACAGTGCCAGTTTGACTGATTTATTCAAACATGAGCATTTATGGATGTCACTCTTCTTTTTCATGTGTGCAAAAGAAGTGATAGTAAAGCCACAGGCTTTTAATCATTGTTACATAGCAGTTGTTAGAATAATAATAATAATAATAATAATAATAATAATAATAATAATAATAATAATATAGTATGCAGAAAAAGATGAAGATTGTGACCCTGGTGATGAATATTCAAAGAGTTTGAGAAGATATAGGTCTTGTACATAGCTGGTAGTAGTCCTTAAAGTCATATGTTCATATTTTCATGTGAAAACATTTTGTCAGCCTACCAAGTCAATCTCCTTGGGGCCAAGATGTTCTCTGAAGATAGTCTTTTGGTTATATATGCCATTGTAAGGACTCAAATACAGTCTGCCCAGAAACCATTATCTCATTTCATACTTCTGATAATGGATTAAAGGTAAAGGTAAAGGTTTTCCCAACATTAAGTCTAGTTGTGTCCAACTCTGGGGATTGGTGCTCATCTCCATTTCTAAGATGAAGAGCCGGCATTGTCCATAGACACCTCCAAGATCATGTGACAGGCATGACTGCATGGAACACCATCCTGCTGGAGCGGTACTTAATTATCTACTCACATTTACATATTTTTGACTGCTAGGTTGGCAGAAGCTGGGGCTAACAGTGGGAACTCACCCCGCTCCCTGGATTTGAACCGCCGACCTTTCAGTCAGCAAGTTCAGCAGCTCAGTGGTTTCATTCACTTCACCATCAGGGCTTCTGCTAATGGATGTTGTTGTTGTTGTTGTTGTTCAATCACTCAGTCGTTTCTGACTCTTCGTGACCTCATGGACCAGTCTACGCCAGAGCTCCCTGTCAGCCGTTGCCACCCCCAGTTCCTTCAAGGTCAAGCCAATCTCTTCAAGGATACCATCCATCCATCTTGCCCTTGGTCAGCCTCTCTTTTTTTTCCTTCCATTTTCCCCAGCATCATGATCTTTTCCAAGCTTTCCTGTCTTATGATGTGGCCAAAATACTTCATCTTTGCCTCTAATATCCTTCCCTCCAGTGAGCAGCCGGGCATTATTTCCTGGACTATGTGCTGGTTGGATCTTCTTGCGGTCCAAGGCATTCTCAGGATTTTCCTCCAGCACCAAAGCTAATGGATTACATTTATGAAAATATTTCCATTTAGTTTTTTCACTTTCCAGTCCTCCTTTGGATTTTTTATGAGAACCATCACTTTTTGTATTCAGAGAATTTTGAAATACTTTGCAAATGGTACTGCAATTTCTGATTATCCTTCCCAATTTTTCAAATCAGCCCTTTGGTTCATATCCAAACAATAAAAAGTGCCATCATTCATAGTTGCTTAAGTAGCATGCTTTAACCATTATCCTAGTTTTCCAAAAATTATATTTACATACTCCAGTATGTAAATCTGAGTCATCAGATCTCCCTGATCTTAGAAACTAAGCAGAATAAGATTTGACTAAGACTAGGATAGGAACCACAAAGAAATATCAGGTGCTGCAGGCTACATTTCAGAGGGAGGAAGTGAAAAAGCCACCATTGACTATTCCTTGCCTAAGTCAACACACACATACAATTAGGGTATACAGTATTTCAGAGAATTTGCTGGCATGCATATACACAATTTCCTTGTGCAAAGCCCTTGTGATTCTTCATTCCCTCAGATCAGTCCCAAAGAGAAATCTCAACTCATATACCTTGGGTTTATTGTCTAGGAATTGCAAAAGTTATATTGGTCCTCTTTTTTTTTTCTTTTTTTTACTATTGTCAATATAACATTTTAATTGGCCAGTGTTTGCCTTGGTAAACTGAATAGGGCTATCAATTATTTTTGGAAGCTTTGGAATACATCAAGTTTTCATCAGAACTCTTCAGTCTTTGGAACAAATGGAAGGTGCTATTTATATTTGGCTGATGTAATGACTCTTTTAAAAACAGAATCAGTAAAAACATGTTGTCCCCTCCCCAATGTAAACCTGTATATTCCACTTCAAAATTTAAGACATTAGACCCTGTGGAGATGAAGTGCAAAACTGGATCAATAGCAATATCTTTGATCTCCATAGCAATCTTACCTTCTAAAGATCTTGCAAACAACAATGTGGGAGTTCTATTATTTCTAGATAAGGGATTCAATCCAGATTTAATCATACTAAAAGCAGACCCAGTAAAAGCAACAGGGCTTAAATTAGTCATGTCTCAGCCTTCACTGATTTTATTATGTCTCATCTAGGTAACATCCGCATTGTTGAGTTAATACAGTTTGACACTGCTTTAACTGCCATAGTGCAATGCTACCTGAGGCCACAAAAGTATGCTACTACATCTTGGGATTTGTAGTTTGGTGAAGCATCAGCATTCTTTGGCAAAAGAAGCTAAGTGTATTGTATGTCGTTGTTGTTTACTGTTTAAAAAAGCATTGAATGTTTGCCATATATGTGAATTCTGTAATCCACTCTGAGTCTCTCTGGGGAGATAAAGCAGAATATAAATAAAGATGATGATGATGATGATTACTAAAGACCGTATAAAATGGTTACTCCCAGGATTCCATAGCATTGAGTTAAAGTAGTTAGAGTGGGGTCAAACTGCACTAATTCCACAGTGTAGATGTACCCTAAATCTGGATCCAATCCACTATGCTGTTGCTCTGAAATCAGGAGATGGAAGATGCTGCATGAACAGACTTTTCCACAGGCATTTCAATAAGTCCCTAGAGATCACTTCTGAAATAGCATTTTGAAATGCTATTTTTCATCATTAGTTTGTATTCAGGAAGACGGAAGCATCTTCACCCATTGGTGTCATGTTGTTTAGAAAACGCGCTTTTCTGCTTAGATGATACTTTAATCTGATAATCTCAAACCATCTGGCAAAGGATAAACATATTCTTAGTTTGAATTATGGGACAGCCTTAGGCCTGATTCTAATTAGCAGTTTGCAAGGAGATGTAGTGATGCAGAGAGTAAAAATCAATGTTGTTGCAGAATATTACAGTTTATGTAGAAACTGCTGGAGCTTTTCAACACAGGCATGAATGCAGCTGTAAAAGAACAATTAGCACTGTTTCAGAACCCACAGTAGTATATCTCAGAATGAATGAGGACAACTCCTGGCATTTTAATAAATGATTTCATTTGTTTCCATTTTGCAAGAGAGCTATGATTGTACTGTTCCAAGAACAATATTCATGACTTCATAAAACTGTCCTGTAGTTGCCACAATTTACAGGTACAGAATCAGAGTTGGAATGTAGTCTAAGGACCAATGCCTTACTAATGAAGGAACTTGCAACTATATACTCTTGAGATGTTTAAAAACTTCTTAAGAAGGAGGCTCAGTCTACCATCTTCCAGTGCATCCCATTCACCCTCAAACAGCTCTTAGTCAAGAAGTTCCTCCTAATGTTTAGGTGAAATCTCTTTTCTTACAATTTGAATTCATTGGTTCTGTGTTCCAGTCTCTGAAGGAGACTTGCTCTGTCTTCTTGATATTTCTTCAGATTTTTAAAGATGCGTAGCATATCACTTCAATACCCTAAAGCAGTGGTTCTCAACCCATGGGTCCCCAGATGTTTTGGTCTTCAACTCCCAGAAATCCTAACAGCTGGTAAACTGGCTGGTATTTCTGGGAGTTGTAGGCCAAAAAACCTAGGGATCCACAAGTTGAGAACCACTGCCCTAAAGGCAACAGTTCCTGTCTGATCTTGGAAGCTAACCAGTTGAATATTTTTGGATGACAGACCAACAATTAATATCTGGCACTGTAGGCTATATTTCAAGAGGGAATGGGCAAAACCACTTCAGAGCCTAAGAAAACTGTATGAAATGTATAGGGTCATCATAAGTTGGCAAGTGACTTGAACATACACATTACATCACTTCTCTATCCCTTTTTTCCAAGGTCATTTCAAAACAAACCTTAATAACTCCCAAATGCATTTATATAGATTTTTCATCATCATCGTCATCATTGTCATCATCATCGTCACCATCAGTTCTTCATAGTCATACTGGGCATATATAATGGATATATTACCTACCATGCAGTCTTCTAAGAATCATTTGATTTCCCATAAATACAGCTGTGCTTGTGAGAGATGTTTGCCCTTAGGCTCCATGAAACTATTCGTGTGCATGTCTGTATGGATAGCCAATGCACAACAAGATCTCATTCTGCATTTATAAGAAGAGGCAGTGCAGGGGAATTCAGCTGATATTGACAGAAGAAAACTCCAGAGCAGCGCTCCAAGAGGAGGCAGATCTCTGGATCAATATACAGGAAGAGTACATTAGAAACCATAAGGAATGAGGCTATGTAGCTTCCAGTCATGAGGACTATATCCTACCAACAAGGTCAGAAGGGAGATGCTTCCCTGAAATGCAGTGGTTCTCAACCTGTGGGTCTCCAGGTGTTTTGGCCTACAACTCCCGGAAATCCCAGATAGTTTACTAGCTGTTAGGATTTCTGGGAGTTGAAGGCCAAAATATTTGGGGACCCACAGGTTGAGAAGCACTGCTGTAACAGATGCTGGCCATCCAGCCATAGATATGATAGATAGATAGATAGATAGATAGATAGATAGATAGATAGATAGATAGATAGATATGCTTGAGAAGTACCTCAAGGGCCATGCAGTCCAACTCCCTTCTTTTTGCCAGGCAGGGAGACACCATCTAAGCCCTCCCGGCAGATGGCTATCCAGGCATAGATATAATAGGTAGGTAGGTAGATAGATAGATAGATAGATATGATTGTGAAGGGCCTCAAGGGCCATGCAGTCTAACCCCCTTCTTTTTGTCAGGCAGGGAGACAAGTTGGCCATCCAGCCAAAATATGATAGGTAGAAATAGATAGATAGATAGATAGATAGATAGATAGATAGATAGATAGATAGATAGATAGATATGATTGAGAAGAACCAGAATCAGAACAAGCCACTGAACGTGTAGCTTGTGTGCAGGTTTTTTAAAAATACCTCTCTGGGTTTGAAAACAGAAGGCTGGATCAGACAGGTCTTTGGTCCAGCATGGGTCATTTTATCTTTTTCATGGATTGTGCACTGAAAGAAACGTTTGCATGAGACTCAGTGAGGAAGTAGGATGGAGGGTTGGGTTAACACTGACACAGTAGGATGACGGTTCATAATTTATTAGAAGTGGTCTAAAGACAAGTATTGAATTGGACTCTTTATGCTGCATGTGCTCTATGTTAGAAAGAGGAGGAGGAGGAGGAAGAGGAGGAGGGAGGGAGGGAAAGGGAACTGAGAGAACCTGTGTAATAAAATGTATTTGAATCTCATGATATAGAAATACATGTACTCATAATAGAAAGAGGTAAAAAGCAGCATGATAAGTTCACAGGTTAAAGAGATATTAAGCAGAAAGACAAGCTAAATTAATATTTTTTAATATGTGCTCTCCAGCCTAAAAACAAAAGAATCCAAATGGGTTGCTAGGTTAAGTTATTTTCTCTCTCTCTCTTATTTAAGGCCAGGAAGTCACATTGAAACCATCTGGTGTTGTTTTAAGAGTGTTCCCAACACTTAATGAGCTTTTTAAAGGCAAGTTTAAAATCTTCATTAAAACTAGTGTACAGCAGTGGATTGATCAGGGAATTCACGTAACCCAACCATGTCAAAAGGTGAGCCACTTCTGTAGACACAGTGCCAAGTCCAAGGCCTACAATGAGTTCTTTAATAAAAAATGGTAACCAAGACAAAATGAACGCACTTAAAATAAGGCCAAGGATGCGTGCAGCCTTGCGCTCTCGTACGCTGGAAATCTGTTGGCGATCTCCAACCAAATCCAGGTCGTTGTCAAAAGTAGGGCTCTTCATTGAGGCATGCATTCTGTCAAACTCCGTGGTGGGATCCGATGTGGAGAAATCAGACACACAGAATGTCTGTGTGATCTTACAACTGGTAAAAGAGTTTTGGCTGTCTGTACTCCTGCTGCTGAGGTGTCGGCTTGAGCCACGCTTTTGATAAAGACTCTTTGCAGCATGATAAATCCGATAATAGACGATAAGTATAAGGGTCAAGGGGATATAAAATGCTCCAAATGTGGAGTAAATAGTATAGATGACATGGTTGTGCTGAATCTGACATTCACTGGAATCGATGTTAATGCTGTGGTTTCTCCAAAACAAAGGAGGCATGGAGATGAAAGTGGAAAGGGTCCATACGGTGCCAATCATAACCGCAGCTCTCTTGGCAGTCCTCTTCCTGGCATATTCAATGGCATCCGTAATGGCCCAATATCGGTCCAGTGCAATGACACAAAGGTGAAGTATTGAACATGTGCAACAAGTCATGTCTATGCTTAGCCATATCTCGCAGAGGAAGTATCCAAGCGTCCATCTTTCCATAACTATGTAGGTAATGCTCAAGGGCATGACCAGAACAGCAACAAGTAAGTCTGTAACAGCCAGTGAGCATATTAAATAGTTTGCTGGCTGGTGAAGCTTCTTTGTTGTACAAATTGCTGAAATGACCGAAGAGTTCAGCAGCATTGTTAGCGTGGTAATGACAGACAGAGTCAGGGCAATAAGCATGTTTTCAGTAGCTGTCTTGGATTGGACAGTCACATTAGTTTCTGTTGTGAGGTTTGTCTGATTCATCTTATCTGAGCTACACAAACTGCTTATTGCCTTCAGTGAGTAGACAAAAATCAGGTTGAAAACCCCTCCATTCCAGAAGATAATCAAAGATATGTCAGGGCTGATCTTTATGCTCCATCTTATTTTCACGTTTAGGCACCTTCCTTCCACTTACTCACTGTTGGCTGGAAGACAAAAAATAAATCTGTTAGTAACACAATTTATGACTCTACTCCTTTATTTATACTTTATCCACAAGGATGGGACATTGTAGTCCTCAGATCATGTTTTGTTGTGGCACTTATGCAAAACTAGACCCACAAGATAGGCATTCTGTGGCATTACTTGAACAGTTGCAAATAGCTTCACTACATTTCTGCTTTCACTTACTTACTGAGACAGAGAAAGCAGCTAGTACAAAAATGCACACTGAAGTTAAGAAATACAAGGCTTATCCACTGTAGACTTATAACTTTAATTCTCAATACGTTTGAACCGGGTTCAGAAAATATTTTAGAATTTTTTTATTTTGTGGCAACCCTGTCCCCACAAATCTTGTCAAGGGCATACTATGATAGGATCACCATATGGTGGTAATGACTTGAAGGGATACAACAACATGAAAGTCGGTGTACTGTGTTTCTATTTAGAAGAGAAATACCCAAAGGATAAAAAAAATATGGCATAGCAAAGATGGCAAAACAGATCCAATAATAAAACAAAATATAGTAGCAAACATATCCAACTGCACATGGCAGTTTAAATACGTAAGCAGTCAAAGGCCATATTCACTAGGGAGTCTTGGAAGAACAGGAAGGATTTTTTAGGCAACTGCAACTGAAAGGTGATGCACTGCAATGTCCCACCAAGATGCACATTTCACAACTAAAGTATCACAACAGAAAACATCAGAAAATTAAATCTTCTATGATGCAGAATCTTTAACATGACCTCAAAGGTAGTTCTTAATAAACAAGAAGCCATTTCATGAAAAGTTTCAGAGAATAACTTCAGGTTGTGTCTATATTAAACTGTGCTTGGAAAGAGCTTTTTGAAAAAGCAATTAGATACTGTTGTTGTTCAATGCCCCCAAAGGTGTATGGCAAATAATATTTGATTAAAGAACTGCAATGTAACCTATGTAACTGCAATGCACCTATGGAGTAACATAACGATTGTATATTACAGAACTGTGATACTACATAACTGAATGTGAAAACAAATGTGAAATGTATGATTGCAAGGTGTGATGCATATCTATATGGGAAACATGCAGTGTGATCTATAGTGTGCAAAGGCATCACATTCACAAAGATGCCACACACACAGCTTTGCTTCTGCAATCTTCAACAAAACATGGAGAAAATCAGACAATAATGTCCAACCACTTCTATAGGGAATTTTCTTTTGTAAGCTCAGGTCTTCCCATTTATCATGCAAGTGAAAGAACTTGAATGGGATGAACCAAAACATATTGCCATGTAGCTTCATGATATTCATGGTGCCAGGAGTATATTTTCAGATTTTGGAATATCTGTATCTGCATATGCACACATAATCTTCATAATCTTGAAGATGGGACCCAAATCTAACCATGATATTAATTTAGGTTTTATATACACCTTACACGTGTAGCCAAAAGATGATTTTATCCACAATATTTTAAATAATTTTGTGCTGAAACAAAGTTTGTGTACACTGAACCATCAGGAAGAAAAGGTGTGACTATCTCAGACACCCAGTTAGAAAATTTTGGAGTATTTTGTAATTCTGGATAAACACCTGTATGCTGCTTTCAAGTGAAAGTTTAAAGATTCTGTAAACATTAATGTTTAAGTTCAAAGCCCGTTGCTGTCTTCAGGAGGTTATGCAGTTTGCTCTAATTGTTGCTGTTCTTTGCAGGAGACAATCATGGGCTTGTTCTTTTCTTGTTGGACAGAAACACCCACTGATGGGAAATTTCACTAACAAGTATTTTTAAAAAATAGCCTTTTTGAACTTACTTCACTGCATGATTTACGGCCTGACTTTGCACATGCCTAGGAATGAATATGGTTTTGGTGCTTTGTCTTAAATTGTATCAGATCAGGGTTAGGTAGCTGTAGCCTTTCAAATCTGGTAGGACTGTCATCTCTAGATTACATAGTCAAGTTTGAGGACTGTTGGGAGGTACAGTTGAACAACATACTCAACTCTATATTACATTCAAATCTGGAGAAATCATGTGGTCCTCCATTTATTGTTGGACTGCATTCCTTGCCTGTGGCTATGCTGGTATAGCTGTGAATTGTAGTCCAACAACATTTGGGGGGCGGAGTTTACATGTTTCCCATCCATACACTAATATGTGAGTTTCCAGCTGTAAATTTTCATAATAATAGAAAGGCAGTTGCATAAAGACAGCAAAAAAATGACAAGCTTGTTTTTTCAGCTGCTATTAAAATTAAAATTCAGGGTTCCTTGACAAAGGGCACATTCAGATGAGGAAATGTTGTTGAAAGATGAAGTCTTCTTACTTTTTGCCTGAATACCCAGTCAAGTCCCCATCACCCTAGGAACTCCAGGGAGAAAATTCACACCATGGGGGTTTTCATCTGTGCAGCTGTGCACCAGAATAGATCAGGATAATGTCCCACATCTTCTGCAGGCAAGACAGTCCATCTGGACAAAGAGGAAGAATACATAGGTAGCAATGACCCACAATGGTCTGTGTTGGGGAAACTGAACTTGTTAGGCTCAAAAAATAACTTTCAGTTAGGGTAATTCCACCAAAATGTAGCAGAGTGCCAGGAGTAAACTCCAAAACCAGCAGAAACTTATGTGTGGTGAGCAGGAATAGCCCTTTAACCTTTAAGATGTCTGAGGATTGCAGAGTCGATCTTTAGGTTCAAGAGATTTATTAAAGGAAAAAGAAATACATTATTGATATAAAAGTCTTGAAGCTAACTAGCTTACTAAATCTCATCTTCTAAAGAAGGTAAAAGTTTAAAAAGTCCATACAGCTACATTTTTCCTACAGAGAGGCAAATGCATCTTCACAGGGAGATATTAAACAGAAGTAACATGGTAGAGACTGCATGGCCTTCCCGGGGAAATTCAAACTTAAAAGGAAGTTCCCTCACAGAATTCCATTACTACATCATCAAAAGGGGGAGGTGACAGTGGCTAGTAGTAAAGATAAAGATAAAACCCTTTAGGAAACATGCATTGGAATGTGGGGACAAATTCCTGAGCTTGGTCCTGTTTCTAGTCTAGCTACTCATTAATGACTAGAACTTGATGACACAAAGACTTGTGCAGTCCAGGGATTAAACCCAATAATCTGACAATATCTTTCACCAATCTGGATCCTTCCAGATCTGTATACAGTGGGCCCTTGGTATCCACTGCATTCACTTCTAGGACCCGCATGAATACCAAAATCCCCATGGATATACAATGGCATAGCAAAAATTATATATGTGTGTGTGTGTGTGTGTGTGTGTGTAGGACAAAATTGGGGTTTGTCTTTTGGATTTTTTTTGGAATAGTTTCAAGGCTGTAGATAGTTGTATCTAAGGTTGCTGAATCCATCGGTACAGAGGCCAACTGTATTTTGTTTTTCAAGGAAAAAGGGTATCAATGCCTGAGGGTCACAATAGTCGCAAACTTGCTGCTTCCACTTACTGTGGATTTCCAGAAGTTGCTGGAATTAAACTCTTAGAATATCTAAATGAGTGAACTTAGTGAGTGAAGAGGAATGCTGGGAGTTGCACTCCAACAACACCTTGAGAACCATAAGATTCTCACTGTGATTAACTATCAAAATATTTTTTACACACTCTGTCACCCATGATATAATTTTGCATAGAAGCCTGGTGTATATAGGAAATTGCATGTTCCTTACATTTAGAAACCTCTTTGAGATTTTTAAAATGAAAAGCCACAAACTTGGAAAACAGTACACAACTGCACCTGGCAATCATCTCCAGGGGGTCTATCAATCACTATTTAGCCCATAACAAGTTGTCCTGTAGCTCCATGGTGGCAAGGAGTGGGAGTTATAAACTCTTTTCGGTCAATGGTGTTTTGGTTGGAAGTCTTCCTCTTTTGGTCCTAGCACTGATCTATTCTGCAGGAGGGCTGCATGGAGCAGAAATGGATTTAAGGAGTGACATGGCATATTTTCTGGAATGACATACAGAAACCACCTTCTTGATGTAACACTGTTGAAGGTAATACTGTTGAATGTATGGGGGGTCATTTTAGAATTGCAAAGAAAGAAACTTATGAACTGGTGGTCCACCCAGAAGCACAATTTTCTTAATTATTTTACTTTGATAAATGTAGAATGCTGCATTAGTAGAGGCCATGTTTCAGCAGCCTTTTTAATAAACTTGGCAATCTGTGCCCCACACAATGTTCTTTCTGCCTGCAGGATTATTGCTCTGTAAAAGCTTTTACACAGTGCTTGGGTTAGTTAAAGACAGCCCTGGGTTGCAAAACAAGCCAAAGCTTGTAAACTTCCCTTTTATTTTCACCTTCTTTATAGCTCAAATTGGGGAGTCAGCTGGTGATAAGAAAAATAAAATCCAGCTGTGAAGAGGGTGGCTGATGAAATTTGCCATTGGAGTCCCAAAAAAATAAAAAGGAAGGGCATGTGAGAAAAGAGGAAACAGTGAGAGAATGAAAGAGATAATTTTGAGGGTATAGCAACAAAATGCAGCAGGAGTTTATGGTTTTTTTTTAATGGTTTTACTGCTTGAGTTGTTTTTAGTTTGCTTTGTTGGTGATTATTAGTTGTTTTGAACATTTTTTTCGTAAAAAGGTAGGATAGAAATAAAATGCAATAAATAGAAGGACAATTTGTGGATTATTTAATATTAGTATAGCATTGACCACATGCAAAGTGTCTGTATCCACTTAGATGTATTTATTTATTTATTTATTTATTTATTTATTTACTATACTTTTACCCCGCCCTTCTCACCCTGAGGGGACTCAGGGCGGCCTAACAACATAGCAGTAATTAAATGCTGTTTAAAACAATTACAAAGAATTACAAAAAGTCATTTAAAATACACATTAAATTACAATAGAAACACAATTAAAACCATTAACATCACGTGATCCAAGAGCAAAGTCCGGGCCGTTCCATTGGTCAGATTCTGAGTCTTTCATGTCTATTGTTGCACCAGATTTTCAAAAGCTTGGTCGAAGAGCCATGTCTTCACTTTCTTGCAGAAGATCAGGAGGGAGGGGGCTGATCTAATCTCCCTAGGGAGGGGGTGCCATAGCCATAACCACCGAGAAGGCCCTGCCTCTCGTCCCCACCAATCGTGCCTGTGAAGTGGGCAGAATCGAGAGCAGAGCCACCCCAGACAATCTTAAACTCTGAGATTGTTGATAGGAGGAGACACGTCGACACAGATAAACTGGGCCAGAACCGTTTAGGGCTTTATAGGCTAAAGCCAGGACTTTGAATTGTGCTCGGAAGTAAACTGGCAGCCAGTGGAGTTGGCTCAACAGGGGGGTTGTGTGCTTCCTGTACGCAGCTCTGGTGAGCAATCTGGCTGTGGTCCGTTGGACCAGTTGCACCTTCTAAACAGTCTTCAAAGGCAACCCCACATAGAGCGCGTTGCAGTAATCTATTCAGGATGTAGCCAGAGTGTGAACTACCGTGGCCAAGTCAGACTTCCTAAGGTACGGGCACGATTGGCGCACAAGTTTTAATTGTGCAAAAACTCCCCTGGCCACCGCTGAGACCTGGGATTCCAAGCTCTACAAAGAAATCAGGAGAATCCCCAAGCTTCAGGGGAGTGTGACCCCGTCCAACACAGGCTGTAACCCTATGCTCTGTTCAGCCTTGCGACTGACCAGGAGTATCTATGTCTTGTCTGGATTCAATTTTCATTTGTTTGCCCTCATCCAGACCATCACAGCGGCCAAGCACTAGTTTAGGACCTGAACAGCCTCCTTAGTAGCAGGTGGGAACGAGTGACAGAGTTGGACATCATCTGTGTACAGGTGACACCGTACCCCAAAACTCCAGATGATCTCTCCCAGTGGCTTCATGTAGATGTTAAACAACATGGGGGACAATATAGAACCCTGTGAGACCTCGCAGAACAAAGGCTGTGGGGCTGAGCAGTTGTCCCCTAACAACACCTTCTGAGAATGACCCTCGAGGAAGGACTGGAGCTACTGCAAAACAACAATAATAATAATAATAATAATAATAATAATAATAATAATAATAATAATAATAGTAATTTTATTCTTATACCCCGCCCCATCTCCCCGAAGGGACTTGGGGCGGCTTACATGGGGCCAAGCCCAGTCATGACAATATAAAAACAAGCAGTAAAACAAATCAAACAACAATAAAACAAGTTATAAAAACACATACAATACATCATGATAAAATCCAGTACCTCCAAGGCCCATTCCTGCAAGGCGTCCCAGAAGGATACCGTGGTTGATGGTATCGAAGGCCGCTGAGTTGACTTTTTGTAGTTTCACAGAATTAGCACTGAGGCAAAATAGATAAATTTGCTCCCATTTATCTACCCACTTAGAAGACCTTTTTTAAAGTCTGAAACTACAACAGGATTTTTGTGAGTTTTAGTGGACATGTAGATAATTCAAAAGGGAGTCTGATTACAACTTGCCATGTCTTGGTTAAACCAGCTTCTGAATGTGTTCCAAGACACTGTAAGAGCAATTTGAGCCTAGGCTGAAACATTCAGGGAATTTGTAAAAGTTTGCCAGAATGGTTGAGAATGAATTAATGCATGTTGACTTCCCTGTGTCCCATGAGCCAGCTGAACTGGGTTCTGCCTAAATGGATTTTAAATGTCTGCTAGAAAGAAGTGGTAAACAGAAGAAGACATACAATGTTGTTTTTGTGAAGTTGTGCCACTGGAAAAGTGAAATGAAGTCACCAAGAAAGCAAGAAATTGGTTGGGTCTTGAGCAGCCCGTTCCAGCAATTCAATTCTTCTAGGTGGGCCTTCAAAAGCAAGGTATTTTGAGAAAGCAGACTTGGAAAACTGTCTACCCAACTACAATTTTCCTTGCAACTTTATGAATGTTCCTTGGAAGGTTGTTGAATTTTCCATGGCACAGGGTATTTGCAAAGCCAATCTTCTCAGAATACCCTGGCTTTGAAGATCTACAAAAAAGTCAACATATATATATATATATATATCCCATTGATTTAAAGGGTCTTCTCTAATTGGAACTGAAATTTTGATTTAGGATTGACTATCTTCCAGTCAACTATAGTTAGTAGCCATACTTGTTGAAAGATACTGAAGCTATAGAACAAACAGGACAGTTTCCAAGCTCTGCTGTATGTTTTCTGAAGTAAATTGTTGCTCAAGGTTTGGTACTCTGGCATTTTTAGTGGGAAATGAGCAAGAATTTAAACTTAGACACAGTCACTCTAGTATAGTAGTTTTCAACCTGTGGGTCCCCAGATGTTTTGGCCTTCAACTCCCAGAAATCTTAACAGCTGGTAAACTTGTTGTGATTTCTGGGAGTTGTAGGCCAAAACACCTGGTAGGGACCCACGGGTTGAGAACCACTGCTCTAGTACAAGAGAAGGTGCAATGTGAGAACAGAAGGTCCAGAGGCATCACAAGGTTGATGTATCACTAGATAAGCTTTGGTCTGCTGCTATCATGAGATTTCCTAGATGATCAGGTGGTTTTTTGCAGTTCTTTTCTTTGGTCAGAGTCAGATAATAAGCCTGGAAAAGTTATTGTTTAAAAATGACAACTCTCAGACTTCTTCAGCCCACATGGCCACAGCAATTTTGAGAGTTATAGTCTAAATTGTTTTAAGCTCTGAGTTGGATAGTGATGGTAAATGGTCCCTTCCCCATCTGATAATTCCTTACATGGCCCACGGCAAGTCTGAAAAACAACACATTTCTGTGGCTTCAAATTTCATCAAGCAAGGCTAAGAGGCAAACTTCAAGCACTTGGCATGAAGTAGGCTGACATAAAAGAAACCCATGGGCAATATTAAAGTCAAGGATTAGTTCCACCTTTCTCCAGGGAAGCATTCTCTTCATGATATTGCACTTCTAATAGAAGAGCATAAAAATGATAAATTCCTTCCCCAAGGAAGGAAGATTGGGGACATCTAAAATATCTGGAAGTTCAAATCTTAACCCAGAAAGGTATTTTTAGTCTAGTTACCTACCTTCCCATAAATCAGAAAAAGATGGAGCTAATTTGTGTTAATTGTAATATAAAGAATAAAACATAATAGGAGATTTTACTTGATTTGAATAAGTAGCTCTTTCTAAAAAAAAAAGGTTACCTGCATTTCCTTCTATTTTGCATTTGAACATTAATAAATTTCATACAATTTTTACATGCAGAATAAAATAGTTTGTTTGTATTAATGCAAACCAATAAGGGTTAAGCCTGCTTGTCAGAGAAGCTGGAAATTCAGTCTTTCAAATCATGCATTAATTGGGAATGTTCTTCTATCTGAATTTACAGCAGGGATGGGGATTATATAGGTCTCCATTTATTGTTGCACTGCAACTTATATTATTCTTCACCATGAGTTATGCTGAAGAGGTATATGGGAGTTGCAGCCAACAACATTTGGAAAGCGACGTGGTTTCCATCTTGCTATAATAGTTAGACTGGGAACATGTATTTGAATAGATACAGCACCTGTGACCCTTCCTACCAAATCATTGCAACACCTTTCCCCATACTTGGATCTGTGGTGCAAGTTTATAGCTCACAGAGCATACATTTATAGCATTAAATATTTTACCAATGAAACATCAGTCAGATCTGCAGATGGAAAGCCAGATAGGTTTACTGTGGGAATAGATCATTCCATTGGTGTGTAATATGTCTGCCGTATGCTTTAAAGTAATTCCCAACATGGTGACCCTAAGGCAAACCTATTGTGAGATTTTATTGGTAAGATCTGTTACGTTTCTCTGGGTTGGGAGGTAGCTGGACTCACTCAAAGACATCCAGTATGATTCCACGAAGAAGAAGTCCAACCCTGGTTACCTGATATCTGTGATGACCCATGGGCCTTGTAGTCCTGCTCAGGACATTGTAATCCCTGATGAAGATGAGAACTTGGGTTTTTTACCTTCCCAGTCTGAACTGGATTCCTCTCAGCCAGATCTTCCCCAGGCAGATCTGGGAACCTTGCACCTGCAAGAAAGTTGTGTCCCAGAAGTATGTCAAACAACCCCAGAGCCTACTTCTCCCGTGTTCTTGCGCCGGGAGTTTTGTAAACAACAGAGAAGTTTGGAATCAGCTTCGCGCAGGAGTGCGAGGATAGCAGCTAAGAATGTTGCCAATTAAGACTGTTTCTCGTGAGAATCTTTAAGGAGTTTAACATCTGGTCTCGGAGTTTAGCTTTCGTTTCTGTTTCCCAGAGAACGGCTTCGGTGAGAAAGTTAGACTCTATATAGGTGTTTTGCCCGCGTAGTAACTTCGCGGAGTCAATTCGTCAGCCTACGGAGCGAGTTGTGTCTGGACAGCGCGCTTCGATTCAAGCCTCGCTCCTGCCCAAGCCTTGCCTCGCTATCCAGCCTTCGCCTTGCTTCCCAGCCTTTGTTTATCTGCGGACCTTGCCTTGTTTCCCAGGATCAATCCTTGCCTTGTTCACGGATTTTACCAAGTTATCCCACGGACCTTGTTCTTGTTCCTAGTTACCTTGTTCCACGTTCAAGCCTTGTTTCAAGTATCAAGTTATTTCCTAGCCACGCTCAAGTTTTATGGACTAAAGGACCTTGTCATCTCCCCTCACTGTGCTTGGCAAAGTGAGTGTTTCGGTTATTGGATTACAACTTTGGACCTTAATATTTCCTATTGGACATTGCTTTTTTGGACTATTTCTGACCTTTCCTGAAAGGTCTATTTCTGGACTATTTTCTACACTTGTTCTTATTAACTTTATATATTCCTTCAATAAAGATATTAGTTAGATTCTGGCCTCTGTGTATGGTTATTGGTGCTCTGCAGCCTGGGTCGTGACAGTTTGACTCCGCCACCCTAAGCACCAATTAACCTCGGCCAGAATGTCCACCGGAGACGTACCTGGGCCGAGCGGCCAGCCGATTACCTACACCATCGACAAGGAAGAGGTGGATCGCATCCGCGACAGACTCAACGCCCAGGATGGAGAAATAAAGGGCTTGCGGGAGCGCGGAGTCCGCCTCCCGGCCATGGCGTTGCCCACCAAGTTTACTGGAGAAGCTTCTAAGGTTCATGTTTTCCGTCGCCAATGTCAAGCTTATCTAGAGGCCCGAGATGCCGAGTTTCCCCAAGAAGACATCAAAGTGGCGTGGGTTTACAGTCTTCTAGACGGGCCAGCGGCCAATTGGGCGACGGCACTGTTCGACCAAGCCTCTCCACACCTAAGATCAGCGCAACACTTCTTGGACCACCTCAAGGAGACTTGGGGAATCGAGGACAATTTGGAGGCAGCCGGTCACAAACTCCGTCGCCTTTTCCAAGGAGACAGACCTATGTCTCAGTATATAGCCGAGTTCCGAGTGCTGGCCCACAATACCGGCTGGAACGATGTAGCCCTCAGAGGACAATTCCGGGAGGGTCTCAACATTGAAATGCTGGAAGAAATCTCCAAGGTGGACCCTCCCCAGACCCTCGAGGCACTCATTGATCAATGTTTACGGGCTGAAGTCATGATTGCCAACAGGAAACAGTGGGTTCGAGGCCAGGGCAGTAGAGCCGGGGCAAATCCCCCCGCTCCCGCCAGCGTTCAGCCACGACCAGTATGGAGACCCCCACCACCAACCCCATACCCCAGAGGAGGCGAGGAGGTGCCGATGCAGTTGGGCAATGTGCGTCCCAGACTAGATGCCGCCGAGAAGGCCCGTCGTCAACGCTTAAACCTCTGCTGGTACTGCGGGAACGGGGGCCACTTCGCCAGAGAGTGCCCAGCCAAAGGGAAGCCGGCCGCCCGTCTTGCGGCGGCGTCCTCCACGGAGACGAAGGCGTCTGAGCCGACTGGTACACAGCCGGCGGGGGAAGCCAACGACCGGGTGTAGAGAGGCTCGCCAACCCGGTCAAAAAATCCATCCAAGAGCCGCCAACCGGGGTCCTGTTCCTTCTCGTGGTCACTTTATGGTCAGCAAAAAGGGGACCCGTCATGATCCACGCCATGATAGACTCTGGAGCTACCAACAATTTCATCGATAGAGAGTATGCCGACTCTCTGGGATTACAATATCATGATTTCAAGAATGCCCGTGTGGTGCAAGCCATAGACGGCCGCCCCCTCAAGACGGGCCCCGTAAGTCAGTGGTCGGAACCCACCAGGATGTGGATAAGGGAACACATGGAAGAGATCTCCTTCTTTGTTACCGAGGTCCCCCATTTCCCTGTGATTTTGGGAATTCCATGGCTGACTCTCCACGACCCTAACATCTCCTGGTCCAACAGAGAACTGCAGTTTGCTTCACCGTACTGCCAAAACCATTGCCTCGTAGCCAAGGTATGCCATGCCACAGACACCGAACCCATCATCACCTTGCCAAAGAAGTACTCCGAGTATTGGGATGTATTCAATGAGAAAGAAGCCGAAAAATTACCCCCACATAGACCTTATGACTGTGCCATTGACTTGGTGGAGGGGGCCCCGATCCCGCGAGGGCATCTCTACTCCCTGACTGAACCAGAGCAAGAAGCTCTCAGGGAATTCCTAGAGACAAACCTTCGCAAGGGATTCATCAGACCCTCTCAATCCCCAGCCGCCTCCCCAGTGATGTTTGTGAAGAAAAAGTCAGGGGAACTACGCTTGGTGGTGGACTACAGAGCATTGAACAATATCACCAAGCGGAACAGCTATCCCCTGCCCTTAATCTCGGATCTACTGGATCGGCTTCGAGGAGCTAAGGTTTACACCAAGCTGGATCTTCGGGGGGCTTACAACTTAGTTCGCATCAGGGAAGGGGACGAGTGGAAGACCGCCTTCCAGACCAAATTCGGATTATTTGAGTCCCGAGTTATGAATTTCGGTTTATGCGGAGCCCCCGCAACGTTCCAGCATTTTGTCAATGACATTTTTCAGGACTATCTAGACAGGTTCTTGATAATCTACCTGGACGATTTTTTGGTGTTTTCCAGATCACAATCAGAACATGAGAACCACGTCAAAATGGTGTTACAACGATTGCGGGATCATGGACTTTATGCCAAGCTGGAAAAATGCGCCTTTGATCTACAAGAGGTAGATTTCCTTGGTTACCGCATCTCGCCTCTAGGGCTTTCCATGGATCCAGCCAAGGTCTCAGCAGTGTTGGAATGGCGGGCGCCAACTAACAAGAAAGAGGTGCAGCGTTTCTTGGGGTTCGCGAACTATTACCGCAAGTTCATTCCAGATTTTGCCCGCTGGTCCGATCCCATTACTAGCTGCATCCGTGGAAAGCAGCCTTTCCGCTGGACTGATCAAGCAGAGAAAGGGTTCCAGCAACTAAAGAAACTATTCACCTCCCAGCCAATTCTACAACACCCAAATCCTGGAACCCCCTTTGTGGTGCAAGCGGACGCCTCTGATGTGGCAATTGGGGCTGTACTCTTACAACCGGAGGGAGATCACCTCCACCCCTGTGCCTTTTATTCTCGTCAACTAACCACACCAGAGAGGAATTACACCATTTGGGAAAAGGAACTACTGGCTATAAAGGCAGCCTTTGAAACTTGGAGACATTGGCTAGAAGGGGCCAAATTTCCCATTGAAGTCCACACTGATCATCGTAATCTAGAACATCTAAGAACTGCCCGCAAACTAAATCAGAGGCAGCAACGTTGGGCGTTATTCTTCGAACGTTTCAACTTCCAGATCCATTATGTGACTCCAGCCCAAACCAAGCAAGCAGACGCCCTGTCACGTAAACCGGAGTACGCTGCAGGACGCAAGGAGACCTTTGAATCCCAACTGCTACAACCCGAGAACTTTGCCACGCTCACGGTGGGGAACACCAAATCCATTCCCATTGGTTCAACTTCCCCTACTCCAGGACCCATCTGTGCTCAAGAAATCCGGGCTAGTCAGCAAGCAGATGCCTGGGCGCAGGACCAACTTCGCCAAGGTCTGCATTTTCCCTTTTCGCTTAAAGATGGACTGCTATGCTATAGAAATCATGTTTATATCCCACCCGGACCGGGCAGGGAGAAAGCGCTTCGTCTGTGTCATGACTGCAAACCAGCTGGGCATTTCGGACTATTTAAAACCATGCATCTGATCCTAAGGGATTTTTGGTGGCCCAAGATCCGCAAGGATGTGGAAAAATATGTCAACACCTGCCCAGTATGCCAGCGCTCCAAGATAAGAAGGGAGAAGCCCTCAGGGCTTCTGCATCCCCTTCCTACCCCATCTCGGCCATGGGAAATAATTTCTGCGGATTTTATCACTGACTTACCACCTTCCTGTGGTTTCACCACGATCCTAGTGGTGGTGGACCTTTTCACCAAGTTAGCCCATTTCATTCCCTGTGAAGGTCTTCCCACGGCCAAAGAGACTGCAGATCTATTCCTTCAACATGTTTTCAGACTACATGGATTGCCCAAGAGTTTAGTCACAGACCGTGGATCTCAATTCACCTCTCGTTTTTGGAAGGCACTACAAAAACTATTGGGCATAGACTCTCGCTTATCTTCAGCTCATCATCCCCAAACAGATGGGCAAACGGAGCGCACCAATGCCACTTTGGAGCAGTATCTTCGCTGTTATGTAAACTATCAACAGGACAATTGGGCTTCTCTGTTACCACTGTCTGAGTTTGCCTACAACAATGGAGTTCAAGCTTCTACAAAAGAAACGCCGTTCTTTGCAAACTACGGCTTCCATCCACGTTTCTTCCCCCCTGTCATTGAAACTTCAGAAGTTCCCGCAGCAGAGGATTGGCTGCAGGAACTCACAGCGGTGCAACAACTTTTGCTCCAGCAACTGGACCAAGCCAAGGAGGACTATAAACGCCACGCTGACAAACATCGCCAGCCGGGCCCCGAAATCAAGGTAGGAGATCGGGTTTTCCTGTCCACTCGCTTTCTGCCCTCCCACCGCCCTTGCCGGAAGTTAGATGCCCGTTTCATTGGCCCCTATCCAGTGGTGGCGCAATTAAACCCCGTGACTTTCAAACTCCAACTTCCGCGTTCAATGCGCATTCACCCAGTGTTTCACCGTTCCCTGCTCCTTCCGGCGGATGGTGTGCGTCCTGATTCAGACCAACCGGCCCCCCCTCCTGTGTTGATGAATGGGGAGGAGGAGTTTGAGGTTGAGGACATTTTGGATTCTCGCTTTCATCGCCGCCGCCTACAATATCTCATTGACTGGGTGGGTTTTGGCCCTGAGGAACGCTCTTGGGAAGACGCCTCCACAGTCCATGCTCCTGATCTAACCCGCCGCTTTCATCAGACCTATCCCGCCAAGCCGCGACCTCGCGCCTCGGGGAGAGGGCCCCAGGTTGGGAGGGGCCTTGAGGAGGGGGATAGTGTGATGACCCATGGGCCTTGTAGTCCTGCTCAGGACATTGTAATCCCTGATGAAGATGAGAACTTGGGTTTTTTACCTTCCCAGTCTGAACTGGATTCCTCTCAGCCAGATCTTCCCCAGGCAGATCTGGGAACCTTGCACCTGCAAGAAAGTTGTGTCCCAGAAGTATGTCAAACAACCCCAGAGCCTACTTCTCCCGTGTTCTTGCGCCGGGAGTTTTGTAAACAACAGAGAAGTTTGGAATCAGCTTCGCGCAGGAGTGCGAGGATAGCAGCTAAGAATGTTGCCAATTAAGACTGTTTCTCGTGAGAATCTTTAAGGAGTTTAACATCTGGTCTCGGAGTTTAGCTTTCGTTTCTGTTTCCCAGAGAACGGCTTCGGTGAGAAAGTTAGACTCTATATAGGTGTTTTGCCCGCGTAGTAACTTCGCGGAGTCAATTCGTCAGCCTACGGAGCGAGTTGTGTCTGGACAGCGCGCTTCGATTCAAGCCTCGCTCCTGCCCAAGCCTTGCCTCGCTATCCAGCCTTCGCCTTGCTTCCCAGCCTTTGTTTATCTGCGGACCTTGCCTTGTTTCCCAGGATCAATCCTTGCCTTGTTCACGGATTTTACCAAGTTATCCCACGGACCTTGTTCTTGTTCCTAGTTACCTTGTTCCACGTTCAAGCCTTGTTTCAAGTATCAAGTTATTTCCTAGCCACGCTCAAGTTTTATGGACTAAAGGACCTTGTCATCTCCCCTCACTGTGCTTGGCAAAGTGAGTGTTTCGGTTATTGGATTACAACTTTGGACCTTAATATTTCCTATTGGACATTGCTTTTTTGGACTATTTCTGACCTTTCCTGAAAGGTCTATTTCTGGACTATTTTCTACACTTGTTCTTATTAACTTTATATATTCCTTCAATAAAGATATTAGTTAGATTCTGGCCTCTGTGTATGGTTATTGGTGCTCTGCAGCCTGGGTCGTGACAATATCCTTGTCCAGCATTCAAAGTACTATACCATACTGGCTCTTTTGCATGTAACAGATAAGATAAATTGGTACAGTAGAGTCTCACTTATCCAACACTCGCTTATCCAACGTTCTGGATTATCCAACGCATTTTTGTAGTCAATGTTTTCAATACATCGTGATATTTTGGTGCTAAATTCGTAAATACAGTAATTACTGCATAGCATTACTGTGTATTGAACTACTTTTTCTGTCAAATTTGTTGTATAACATGATGTTTTGGTGCATAATTTGTAAAATCATAACATAATTTGATGTTTAATAGGCTTTTCCTTAATCTCACCTTATTATCCAACATATTCGCTTATCCAACGTTCTGCCAGCCCATTTACGTTGGATAAGTGAGACTGTACTGTACATGTTCACTAACCAGCTGGCTGCTAATATAGGTTTTTGCTTAGCAAAATGAAGAATTTAATAATATGCCCACTTTTCAATGTAAACATATAAACTCGAGTGCTTTCTGTTGCTTAGAGTTCTTGTGCAAAAGAGTCATCTCCAACTCTGTCCTTTCGAGATGTATTGGATAACACATGACCAGCAAATATCGAAAATTTGGGGAAGCGACAAAAAACATATACTGTACATTCAAATCCAACTTGCTGTCCTAGGTCCTGAAGTGTTTGAGCTGTCTCAAGTTACATTTATATTGTTCAAATTTTACATGATTTTCATTACTCCAGCCTCATTACATCATTTTCATTACTATATTACAAGATAATTTAGCAAAAAATAAAACTGTATGTACTTATGGGGCTTGCATAATCCAAGTGAATAAAGGAGGATGTGTTAAAGCATACTTGCTGTCCCTGGATGAAATTTATGGAGGGAGAGCATGAAGCCAAAAGTGAATTGGTCAGAAAAGTCAGTTGTGGGGATATGAGGTCTGCTTCACAAGATTTTAAGATCTTTGACTGATGTCATCTAGGCCGTGATGAATATTTTGAATTTCCTGTCATGATTAGGGATGTTTTGAACTCAATCCAAATGATCCAGAAAATGCAATGACTTCATGAATTGTTTTCCCCCTTCCTTCCTGCCTTTCTTCCTTCCTTGTTCCCACACAAGAGTGATTGTATGTGTATCAGGGAAGAATCAGTCATTAACATGCTTACTGATTTATTAGCCATTTACCATTTATTTAATGCAAACAGTTTAGGAAATACTGCACAGATGCAATATGCCTCCTGCCTAGGCAGCTTACAAAAGCAAGTATTTGCTTCCAACACTGCTATCTTTGATTTATATAAACATGCCTTAGGTATATTCAATGCAATTCAGAAGCTGAAAGAGATGGTATCTACTCCATGTAAAGCTCAAAGGTACATCTAACCTTTTCAGACAACAGCATTTTAAATGTGATGGTCAACTTGCACCTATAAAAATTTCTACTCTGTGGCTTATATTGCTGCTTAGAGACATGCCAAGAACAAATATTTACCTCATAACCAGGAAATCTGACTTATTTAACTTTGGGTAAAATGGTACTCGCTGAATTAACATGGAGATAATATTGAATAAGCTAAATGTCACAAGTATGGTTGGTTTTCATCAGAGCCTGAGTCTTCATCTTGCTTATTACTCTTCCATTTCAAAGGGCCATTTTCCTTTTTCTTCTGCTTTTGCTATTTACACTGCATTAAAGAATTTAATTGATGACCTTTTATTCTATCCATTCTAAATATCAAAGCTGCCACCCTGTTCAGCAATTAAGATATTGTATGCCTGATGTATGACATTGCAAACCACATTTGGGGTAATTGTGCCATTGCAGTGATCAAATGTCCCCCCAAAACCTACCTTTAAAGCTACACAGTCCAACTGGAAAGCAGGAAGGTCAGAAATTATTTCAACAGCGCTTTTCCTGAAGCTGGGTGCACAGAGCCCTTTAAAAGGGTCCTTCATGAACCCATTATCAATAATAATAACTATAAGAGGACTATTTACTTCTTCCAGTCAGAGCTATTCTGCCAAATCCACCTTCAACAAAAATAGCCAGTGCTCCAATTATGTGTGTTCCTTATTTTATTTTACCTTATTTTATAAGTACCAGAATCTCTCAGGAGATGTTCTTTCCAGGTGCACATCAGTCACCTTTGAAAACAAGTAACTAATGTTCTACAAGGCAGATCCCTGCATCAAGGGATTTTTCTGCTGAGGTCCAGGGTATGCATAATTTAGCATTATTGTGTTTATCAGACAGCAAAAGGTACAACATGAAAGAAAAACGAAAAGGAGTCTCTTCAATCATGTTACCTAATGCAAAGGGCATTTTCCCTAGTTACTAATCAGTGGAAGGAACAGATGCCCTCAGAGCCATAAAAATAAATGTCCCACATTCATCAGATTTTTTCTGTCTTTCACACCAGGGCAAAAGTTATTGTAAACCATTAAGGGTGAACTAAGACATACTGCTACCAGGTTAATAAAAACGTGTTTTCCTCATTATGCAGGCTAATCCCAGTTTATATCTTTGATGTTGTTTGTTATACATAACTATTTCCTTTCCCCTTCCCACTTCAAAATCAAGCTAAGATAGCTATATTTATCATATTGTTTGCTCAAATATTTATATAACACTATTTGCTTGAATTTCTAAAGCTTCTAAAATAGTGGTGGGCAGAATATATACCAAGCGTACACATATAGTTCCCCTACAATGTTTATCCCTGACATATCCTAGCTGCCAATACTACCATCACTAAATTTGCTCCTGCAAAGGGATTATTTTTATTTTGAAACAAATAAATACCTGAAAGTTTCCAGATCCTAACTATCTTAAACATACCAGATCCCAACCTATCTTGTAAGCTAAGCAATATCCAAACCATTTAAGACTTTTAAAGGGAATCTTAGTGTTTTGAATGAAGGCCAGAAACAACTGGAAATACTGTTATAATAACAGATACATTGCCCATTTTTTTTAAAAATGGTCTAACTACAGATACGTTGCCCATTTTAAAAAAATGGTCTAACCACAGTCCTGATGACAAAGCTGTGCACCATCTTCAATTTCCAAAGGATTTTTAGTCATAGTCCCTCTATCCATAGTGCAGGCTAAACTAGCCTAACTTTGATGCAGTGGTAACGTGCATGATCATGTCAAGAAAATATTATTAGACCGAAATGCAATAGCTTCTAATATTCCTTGCTGTATAAGGTCTACAAATATGAGAATTTTAAATTTGCCTGTGCACCTAAAATATATGGCAAAGGCAGCCTAGCTACTTTCATCCCCTCCCCGCTCCCCACCACCAGCACCATTAAATAACAGGTCTCACCAATTCTTCTTTTCATAGAGTTTAAATAGCCACGGGTGACTGTTTTTTCTTGCTACTCCAGAAGCTTCAGTTAAGTGGGAGTTTTGCCATTTATTTGACTGAAGATTTAGCACTTAAAGGCCATGTTCAGAAATTACTGCAACAGCCCACGTTAGTTCTGCCTTGGTTAAGTCAGAGCTCTTTTGGACCTGTTTTATGATTTCTAAAGCTGTGTGCTTCCTGGGAAATACATGTCTGTTGCCTGAATGGCTTAATGCAAAGTTGTTTTACCTCCCCATGTTGAAGAAAACAATAGACCCCTTAGCAATGCCCTGATATAGTTACGGTTCTTGCCAAGATGATCTTTCTGAGCAGTGAAGCTGGGGGCTGAAAGGATTTTGCTGCCTCCTCCATGGAAGAGGCCAACAGAAAGTAGTTCCGAAAGTAGGCCAGGAGTGAGAACCCACCTTTAGGTGGTAATATAAAGGAGAGCAGGGCGAACGCAAATGGCCTAGGAACTGGAGAATATGATAACAATAATTCTGGGGACAGAATTCTCAGTCACGTTTCCCTTAGCAGCCAAGGGTAGGATGTAAGGTCACCGCCATGGCTTTACCCTCATCAAGTTCATTACCAAGTTCAATGCCAAGTTCATTATGCATTACAGCCCCACCTGTGGGTGAGAAATTATATTGAATTAGGTAACATTAATAAAAGTTGCCCTTAATTAACTCTTTCATGTGTGTTGCCTCTTCATTTGCGGTGGTTGCATGGCAATGACTGGTACAAGTGTATTGCAGGAAATTTAAACACACAATCCACATTTAATTGGAAATAAGCATCACGGATCACTGTGGAACTCAGTTTGGAATAAACACTCATATAATTTAGGGATGTATGGTGGCGAAGTGCATTAAAGCACTGAGCTGGAGACTGAAAAGTCCCAGGTTCAAACCCTGGGAGTGGCGTGAGTGGCCACTGTTAGCTGCAGCTCCTGCCAACTTAGCAGTTTGAAAACATGCCGATGTGAGTAGATCAATAGGTACTGCTCCTGCGGAAAGGTAACGGTGCTCCATGCAGTCATGCCAGCCACATGACCTTGGAGGTGTCTATGGACAATGCCGGCTCTTCAGCTTAGAAATGGAGATGAGCACCAACCCCCAGAGTCAGACATGACTGGACTTAACATCAGGGGAAACCTTTACTATGGGCATTTTATTAAATTTTTCAAAGTAAATTTTCAAAATTTACAAACTGGCAGGATTTGTCACATTTGGGATAGAACAAATCTGAGAAATTTCTGTTTTTTAATCAAATGTTGAAGAAACTAAAATAGATAGATGCACATTTTCAGGGCTTGAGTTTTGAGTATACACTTTTAAGAGTCTTGATTTGAAGGCCCATGTGTTTGGTAATGGATGTGGGGAGTTAAGGTTGCCAGTTCTTCTGGGAGTGCTTTGGACCACAAGAAGATCAAACCAGTCCACAATCCAGGAAATAATGCCCGAATATAGAATATACATTCTAAAATGCAGAAAAAAGTAAAACAGATAGAGTTTTCTCATTGAAGAATAATGCTGTTGGTTTAATTTTAGTTTCTCTATGGCTTTTATTTAGATTTGGGTATGATTTAGAGTTACTACAATTAGATGCTATGTAAAGTAGCCCACAGTAGCTGGATGAAGACATTTTGCTGTCTCCTTTGCAATCTTGCTTCTAAATCAAGGTGTGAGGTATTCAAAGCCAGCCAAGTTATTTTGGCACTTCAAGCAGAAAATTCCGTAATTGCCACTTCCTCTATTTGGCAGGAAAAATCCACAAATTATAAAGAGAGTGACTATTAATTTGCTGGCCTTTTTGCCACCTCATGTCAGATTCCCTGCTATATATGCTTTCCTCGGCACAAAAGCAGGGCTGATCCTGCTCACAAAGATCAACAAGCATCCTCTTCAGGAAAAAGGTACAGCCTGTACTAACATTTTCCCTAGAACAGCTTCATTTTTGAAAAGCAGGTAGAAAGCAATCTTTCACAAGCACCACCTTTAGCAAGTTACACTATGAGTCATCTTTATTAGCTGCAAACAAGCAAAAAAAAAAACCCAAACAAACCCATACATATGATTTTGATTGGTGAGGAAATATCAAGGAAAACACAATTTGCTGCAATGCAAAGTTGTTCTGGAAGCACCTAATCTCCAATGCGACAATGTCTGTTTTGTGAACCCGAAAGTCCCACAATACCATATTTCACCACATAATAGTCACACTCATCCCCTTGGGGCAGGGTGTGTGTGTGGCTATTATATGGTGAAATTTTTTGGCAGCTATGGAATGTCCCTCAGCAGTCAGTCAAGGGAAACTTCATAGCTTCAAAACCACACACATGCCTCCTCCCTCCAAGCTCTGGAGGGTTGCTTTGCCCAAGGCAGCCCTCCAGAGCTTGGAGAAGAGAGGCACGTGGGGAAGTGAACTTCCTGGCATGCGTGTATGCATGTAAGCCTTCACTCACCCACATACCTGCCAGGGAGAGCTAGGAGACTTCCCTCAGCTGCCACCACCTGATCAAGGCTTCCCAGCTCTCCCCAACAGGTTTGAGGGTGCATGCACCGGCAGAGAAAGCTAGGAAACCTTAATCATAAGTTGGCAACAGCTGAGGGAAGCCTCCCAGCTCTCATGACTTCACGTGTCCACATCCGTGCCCCTCGGAGTCACAGGGACCAGCATGCAGGTGGGGGTGTGACTATTATGCAAGGAATTGTTAAATCCTCAAACTGGCTCTCCCAAAAGAAGGGTGCAACTATTATGCAGTAGCAACTATTATGCAACGAAATATGGCACTCCGGTTTTGAGAATGAGGTGAATGGGGATGCATTCTAAGTATGGAAATATAGTGTTTATCGTAAATCACATCAAATGGCAAAACAATGTTGGTATAACTGCAGAAAAACTAGAACATACACCCACATGTGGTGAGAATGTGAAAAAAAAATCAAAGCTTCTATAAAATAATTAAGAAGGAAATGGAGGAGCTATTAGTGATAAAAATAGATTGGAACAAGACACAAATTTTCATTAAAAAATGGAGGGCAATGGGGGACTTAAAGAATGGGAGGAAATAATAATTGTTAGATGCAATTAAAGCCTCAGTTGCCCTAGGCTGGAAGGACCAAAAGAAATGGGATATAAAGACTTGGTATAAATATTTAGCTGACTACCCTCCAAGACTATATTAGTGAACGGAAAAGTTATTATAAGGTGTGCCAAACCAGAAAGACCTGGGAGGTAAAATGGAAGGGTCTCATTTCCAGAATAAAGGGGAAAGATAAATAGAAGTAATTCAATAAGGCTATTCTCATGACTGAACAATTATAATATGCATAGCAAGATTGGCAAACTGTTTCCGGGGAAAGTGGGGAGGGAGAAGAAGTGTAAATGGTGTAAATGGGGATACAGGATGATGAAGAAAACAAAAAGAGTATTTTTGAGAACTTTAGACAGATGGTTATGTATAGGATCAATAAGACTCTGAGCTACAGTCAATCTATTTATATTATGTTTAAACTATAGAATAGCTGGAGAAACCAGGGGGAAATGATTACATGCCTGATCATACTGAGGTATAAATATTCAATAATATTCCTGTACCTTTGTATTTTTGTAAAGTGAACAATAATAAAATGGAAAAAATCACATCAAGTGCCAGAAATAATCAGAAAGTGCGTTAGTGTAGATCTTGGCTGACAGACCTAGCAGTCTTTTGCACATTTACTGGGCATCAATTCCACTGAGAGGAGGAATGTTTTAACTAGGAGTCTGTTTTATGTAGTTAGCAGAAAAACCAGAACAAATAATCTCAAGCATGCAGCACAGTCCTATATTTGACTTCCAAGTAGAACTGAGGTCAGTGAGATTTATCCCAAGATACCAGACTGCAGCTTTACAAGTAACCATTTCACACATACAAATGTATTGTACATAGAGAAATCTGCCTGGAACAAAAATGGACATCTGATTGTATACTGTCCTCAGAAATATTACTTCCTCCATTAGACTTATACACACTTGGAAACCTTTTTCTATGTGAATATCAGAACATTTCTATTGATACAAAATGAGAAGCAGGGAAAAGGATTCTTCATAATTGTAAGGATGTTGTGCCACCGTAATGCCTTTGAGGGCTCCTGTGATTCAGCCAGGTGTGGAAAGCTATTCTTAGCTGGCTTCCCTCCCTGTTCTTTCTGTTCTGACCTGCAGACCACTCTGACTTTAATTGTCTGCCTTCTTTTCCCTGTTAGAAAACAGACAGCTGTGACCACTGACTTCTGCAGTTTCCATATTCTCAAGGGCTGAGTAGTGAAATAAAAAGCAGATGAAAAGTCATGCTACCCCTCTATTGTGCCTTGGTCAGACCACACCTGGAATATGGTGTCCAATTCTGGGCACCACAATTGAAGGGAGATGTTGACAAGCTGGAATGTGTCCAGAGGAGGGCGACCAAAATGATCAAGGGTCTGGAGATCAAGCCCTATGAGGAATGGCATGTTTAGCCTGCAGAAGAGAAGGCTGAGAGGAGACATGATGGCCATGTATAAAAATGTGCGGGAACATCATAGGGAGGAAGGAGCAAGTTTGTTTTCTGCTGCCCTGGAGACTAGGACGTAGAACAATGGCTTCAAACTACAGGAAAGGAGATTCCACCTGAACATTAGGAAAAACTTCCTCACTGTGAGAGCCGTTCAGCAGTGGAACTCTCTGCTCTGGAGTGTGGTGGAGGCTCCTTCTTTGGAGGTTTTTAAGCAGAGGCTAGATGACCATCTGTTGGGGGTCTCTTCCAACTCTAGGATTCTATTCCAACGTGACTCTATGGTCAACTTCCAGAAGACTTTGACCAGTGGTATTCTAAGGTCAACATCTGGCAGAAGTTGACCACAGAGTCATACTATGTTCTTGCAGATGGCCAATTCTCTCACACCAGAAGTGTCTTGCAGTTTCTCAAGTCACTCCTGACATGGAACCCCCCCCCCCCCCCCCCCCCCCCGTAACCCCTGCAAAAGCAGAGGAACAATTGGACTGCTGATAAAGCAAGCAGTTTATTATGGTTGGCAGTAAAATCCTATGCAAGTTTCTTTACTCTGAAGGGAGAGCCATTGTGTTCAATGGGACTCATTCAATGGGAAGTATGCTATGAATTTTCCCTTCTGTTTTAATCATCTTTCAGCTCTGTTTCCGATTAGGTGAAGTTTCCAGGCCCTTTTCAAAAGCAGCCCTCTCTCTGTGCCCCCCTCCTTGGGCATTGTTACAATAATCCAGATGGGAATGTATGTACTTCAAGATTAGTTAACACAGACATGCCAGCTGTTTGTTTTCTTCCAAAGTTCCTCCTGAGGATAGAGAAATCTCACTCTTAATCAAGATATATTACAAAATGGCTTTGATTGAACATGAATTTGCTATAAAGAAACAAGTCCCTTGCTTCTTTCCTCAAAATGTCACATCAGATTATGAATCTCCATTATATAAGAAACAGTTTGTAGCTTTTTCCCTCATGAGTTTGTGTAAGAATGAGAAGCCTGTGAACTGCATCTGATCCTATGTAAAAGACATCACAACAAGTGAACATTAAAAAGAATCTTCTGCTTAGATTGGGCCAAACAGGTATTTATTTATTATTTATTTACAGTATTTATATTCCACCCTTCTCACCCCGAAGGGGACTCAGGGCAGGTCACATTACACATATAAGGCAAACATTCAATGCCTTTAACATGGAACAAAGACAAGACAAACATAGGCTCCGAGCTGGCTTCGAACTCATGACCTCTTGATCAGAGTGATTTGTTGCAGCTGGCTGCAGCAGGCTGGCTGCTCACCAGCCTGCGCCACAGCTCGGACAGGTAGTCCAAGTGCTGCTAAGGATGACTTCGTTTTAGTACTAAACCAAAATATAACTTTTTATTAATGCCTTTGGGGACTAATTTATTTCAAAGAATACATGCATGTTGTTTTAAAAGCAGTTGAATTGTTGAATTTAAAGGAGTTTTAACTATGTTGTGTTCAACCTATTTTTAAATTATTTATATATTTTAACCCAGAAGTGTTTTAAATGGCTTACATTAAATCTTGCCTTGAGATCCTATGATAAATGGCAGGATAATGGTGTTTATTTTTAAAACAACAAAAACAAGCCAATGCTCTTGACATGTATAGAATGATAAATTTTGTCAGCACCAACTAAAATAGCATATGGTTAGCTGGAATTATGAGATATGCAATTTAACACACTTGGATGGTGGCAAGATGGGGAAGCCTGGTCATCTCAAAAGGTGGTAAGGGCATTTCAATTTTAGATTTTAGGCAAACTGTTTTTGGTCAGGAGCTTTGCATCTGAATTACCACTGGTTCTAGTTTTAAATGTAAATACTGAAGAAAATGCTGAGACACCTGAAAGGCATTCCCGCCTTAAACATATAAAGAAGCATATATGACTTTGAAGAAAGGTGAAAAGCGGGGTGAGGAGTCACTAAGCTGACTATTTTGATCTACAAAATTCTCTATATGAATAAAGAAATCAGTAAAAGTAATGAATAAAATACTACGTGAATTTTATTCAGTGTGTTTCTTTTGATGACTTTGAACATGACTTTTTGGCCCTAAGGAAGACTTATGGTCAAAACATGATAGGCATTTCTTTGCAGAGTAATTCACTCATTGTAAATAACAAGTTGAGACACTGGGGAAGGAAAGAAAATATAGAAGAATGGCAGAGATAGTATTAGGCTAGAGGGCAACAAGTGTAGACTGATTACAATAAGGAGGAAAATGTGTGTGAGAGACAGAGATATATTATCAGAGTGTTGGAAGAGGCCTTGTGGGTCATCCAGTCCAACTCCCTGCCAAGAAGCAGGAAAATCACACTCAAAGCACCCTCGGCAGATGTTTAAAAGCCTCCAAAGAAGGAGCCTCCACCACAGTCTGGGGCAGAGAGTTCCACTGCCGAACAGTCTTCACAGTGAGGAAGTTCTTCCTAATGTTCAGGTGGAATCTCCTTTCCTGTAGTTTGAAGCTGTTGTTCCACGTCCTAGTCTCCAGGGCAGCAGAAAATAAGCTTGCTCCCTCCTCCCTATGACTTCCTCTAACATATTTATACATGGCTATCATGTCTCCTCTCAGCCTTCTCTTCTGCAGGCTAAACATGCCCAGCTCTTTAAGCCACTCCTCATAAGGCTTGTTCTCCAGGTCCTTGATCATTTTAGTTGGACCCCTCTGGGCACATTCCAGCTTGTCAACATCTCCCTTCAATTGCGGTGCCCAGAATTGGACACAGTATTCCAGGTGTGGTCTGACCAAGGCAGAATAGGGGGGTAGCCTGACTTCCCTGGATCTAAACCAGTGTTTCTCAACCTGGGGTCCCCATATGTTTTGGGCCAACTCCCAGAAATCCTGGTAAACTGGCTGAGATTTCTTGGAGTTGTAGGCTATAAACATCTGGGGACCCCAGGTTGAGAACCACTGATCTAGACACTATATTTTGCACCCCTAGGCTCCGTAGGCACCTCAAAACCACACTGGAGCCCCAGAATATAAGCAAGCAAGCTGTTTATTGAAGGTTATATGCAAGCAAAAGAAAAACAGAGTCAATAAAATGGGTTTAAATCCACAAGAGCAAGGTACTTGAAATTCATGAAGCAAGAGTCTGTAAAAGTCACTCAAAGAACATAGTCCAAAACTGGATATTACAGTAGGTCCCAAAAAAGTTATCATGAATAGTCCAAACAGGATTAATTCCAAGACATGAGTTAAATGATACCCACAGGAAAACAAGACTAGAGTGCAGGATTAACTCCAAGATAGTCCAAGATATGAAGTCAATGAAGAAACACAAGGTGAGGGTCTTGACTAGAATAAAAACCAAACGGCAATTTCACTGGAATATCCAACTGGATTCACAGGCCAAGGCAAGACTGGAACTTGAAACAAGATACACAGCTGCAGGAAATTGTGATGACCCATGGGCCTTGTAGTCCTGCTCAGGACACTGTAATTCCTGATGAAGATGAAAACTTGGGTTTTTTACCTTCCCAGTCTGAACTGGATTCCTCTCAGCCAGATCTTTCCCAGGCCGATCTGGGAACCTTGCACCTGCAAGAAAGTTGTCTCCCAGAAGTATGTCAAACAACCCCAGAGCCTACTTCTCCCGTGTTCTTGCGCCGGGAGTTTTGTAAACAACAGAGAAGTTTGGATTCAACTTCGCGCAGGAGTGCAAGAATTGCAGCTAAGAATGTAGCCAATTAAGACTGTTTCTCGTGAGAATCTTTAAGGAGGTTAACATCTGGTCTCAGAGTTTGGCTTTCGTTTCTGATTCCCAGAGAACTGCATCGGTGGGAAAGTTAGACTCTATATAGGTGTTTTGCCCGCGTAGTAACTTCGCGGAGTCAATTCGTCAGCCTACGGAGCGAGTTGTGTCTGGACAGCGCGCTCCGATTCAAGCCTCGCTCCTGCTCAAGCCTAGCCCTGCTTTCCAGCCTTCGCCTTGCTTCCCAGCCTTTGTTTATCCACGGACTTTGCCTTGTTTCCCAGGACCAATCCTTGCCTTGTTCCACGGATTTTACCAAGTTATTCCACGGACCTTGTTCTTGTTCCTAGTTACCTTGTTCCACGTTTTAAGCCTTGTTTCAAGTATCAAGTTATTTCCTAGCCTTACTCAAGTTTATGGACTAAAGGACCTTGTCATCTCCCCTCACTTTGCCTGGCAAAGTGAGTGTTTCGGTTATTGGATTACAACTTTGGACCTTAATATTTCATATTGGACATTGCTTCTTTGGACTAATTTTGACCTTCCCTGGAAGGTCTACTTCTGGACTAACTTTTACATTTGCTTTTACTAACTTTATATAATTCCTTAATAAAGATATTAGATAGAATCTGGCCTCTGCGTATGGTTATTGGTGCTCTGTAGCCTGGGTCGTGACAGTTTGACTCCGCCACCCTAAGCACCAATTAACCAAGGCCAGTATGTCTACCGGAGTCGTACCTGGGCCGAGCGGCCAGCCGATTACCTACACCATCGACAAGGATGAGGTGGACCGAATCCGTGATAAGCTCAATGCCCAGGATGGAGAAATAAAAGGTTTGAAGGAACGCGGAATCCGTCTACCGGCCATGGCGTTGCCAACCAAGTTTACTGGAGAAGCTTCTAAGGTTCATGTTTTCCGTCGCCAATGCCAAGCTTATCTAGAGGCCCGTGCTGCCGAATTTCCCCAAGAAGACATCAAGGTGGCATGGGTTTACAGTCTTCTAGACGGGCCAGCGGCCAACTGGGCGACGGCACTGTTCGACCAAGCCTCTCCACACCTAAGATCCGCGCAACGCTTCTTGGACCACCTTAAAGAGACTTGGGGAATCGAGGACAATTTGGAGGCAGCCGGTCACAAACTCCGTCGCCTATTCCAAGGAGACAGACCTATGTCTCAGTATATAGCCGAGTTCCGAGTGCTGGCCCACAACACCGGCTGGAATGATGTTGCCCTCAGAGGACAATTTCGGGAGGGTCTCAACATTGAAATGCTGGAAGAAATCTCCAAGGTGGATCCTCCCCAGACCCTCGAGGCACTCATTGATCAATGTTTACGGGCTGAAGTCATGATTGCCAACCGGAAACAATGGGTTCGAGGCCAGGGCAGTAGAGCCGGGGCAAAACCCCCCGCTCCCGCCAGCGTTCAGCCACGACCAGTGTGGAGACCCCCACCGCCAACCCCATACCCCAGAGGAGGCGAGGAGGTGCCGATGCAGTTGGGCAATGTGCGTCCCAGACTAGATGCCGCCGAGAAGGCCCGCCGCCAACGCCTAAATCTCTGTTGGTATTGCGGGAATGGGGGCCACTTCGCCAGAGAGTGCCCAGCCAAAGGGAAGCCCGCCGCCCGTCTTGCGGCGGCGTCCTCCACGGAGACGAAGGCGTCTGAGGCGGCTGTCACACAGCCGGCGGGGGAAGCCAACGACCGGGTGTAGAGAGGCTCGCCAACCCGGTCAAAAAATCCATTCAAGAGCCGCCAACCGGGGTCCTGTTCCTTCTCGTGGTCACATTATGGTCAGCAAAAAGGGGACCCGTCATGATCCACGCCATGATAGACTCTGGAGCTACCAACAATTTCATTGATAGAGAGTATGCCGACTCTCTGGGATTACAATATCATGATTTCAAGAATGCCCGTGTGGTGCAAGCCATAGACGGCCGCCCCCTCAAGACGGGCCCCGTAAGTCAGTGGTCGGAACCCACCAGGATGTGGATAAGGGAACATATGGAAGAGATTTCCTTCTTTGTTACCGAGGTTCCCCATTTCCCTGTGATTTTGGGAATTCCATGGCTGACTCTCCACGACCCTAACATCTCCTGGTCCAACAGAGAACTGCAGTTTGCTTCACAGTACTGCCAAAACCATTGCCTCGTAGCCAAGGTCTGCCATGCCTCAGACACCGAGCCCATCATCACCTTGCCAAAGAAGTACTCCGAGTATTGGGATGTATTCAATGAGAAAGAAGCCGAGAAATTACCCCCACATAGACCTTATGACTGTGCCATTGACTTGGTGGAGGGGGCCCCGATCCCGCGAGGGCATCTTTACTCCCTGACTGAACCAGAGCAAGAAGCTCTCAGGGAATTCATAGAGACAAACCTTCGCAAGGGATTCATCAGACCCTCTCAATCCCCAGCCGCCTCCCCAGTGATGTTTGTGAAGAAGAAGTCAGGGGAACTACGCTTGGTGGTGGACTACAGAGCATTGAACAATATCACCAAGCGGAACAGCTATCCCCTGCCCTTAATCTCGGATCTACTGGATCGGCTTCGAGGAGCCAAGGTTTACACCAAGCTGGATCTTCGGGGGGCTTACAACTTAGTTCGCATCAGGGAAGGGGACGAGTGGAAGACCGCCTTCCAGACCAAATTCGGATTATTCGAGTCCCGAGTTATGAATTTCGGTTTATGCGGAGCTCCCGCAACGTTCCAGCATTTTGTCAATGACATTTTTCGGGACTATCTAGACAGGTTCTTGATAATCTACCTGGACGATTTTTTGGTGTTTTCTAGATCACAATCAGAACATGAGAACCACGTCAAAATGGTGTTACAACGATTGCGGGATCATGGACTTTATGCCAAGCTGGAAAAATGCGCCTTTGATCTACAAGAGGTAGATTTCCTGGGTTACCGCATCTCGCCTCTAGGGCTTTCCATGGATCCAGCCAAGGTTTCAGCAGTATTGGAATGGCGGGCGCCAACTAACAAGAAAGAGGTGCAGCGTTTCTTGGGGTTCGCGAACTATTACCGCAAGTTCATTCCAGATTTTGCCCGCTGGTCCGACCCCATCACTAGCTGCATCCGTGGAAAGCAGCCTTTCCGCTGGACTGATCAAGCAGAGAAAGGGTTCCAGCAACTAAAGAAACTATTCACCTCCCAGCCAATTCTACAGCACCCAAATCCTGGAACCCCTTTTGTTGTGCAAGCGGACGCCTCTGATGTGGCAATTGGGGCCGTACTCTTACAACCGGTGGGAGATCACCTCCATCCCTGTGCCTTTTACTCTCGTCAACTAACCACACCAGAGAAAAATTACACCATTTGGGAAAAAGAACTACTGGCCATTAAGGCAGCCTTTGAAACTTGGAGACATTGGCTAGAAGGGGCCAAATTCCCCATTGAAGTCCACACTGATCATCGTAATCTAGAACATCTAAGAACTGCCCGCAAACTAAATCAGAGGCAGCAACGTTGGGCTTTATTCTTTGAACGTTTCAACTTCCAGATTCATTATGTGACCCCAGCCCAGACCAAGCAAGCAGACGCCCTGTCACGTAAACCGGAATACGCTGCAGGACGCAAGGAGACCTTTGAATCCCAACTATTACAACCCGAGAACTTTGCCACGCTCACGGTGGGGAACACCAAATCCATTCCCATTGGTTCAACTTCCTCTACTCCAGGACCCATCTGTGCTCAAGAAATCAGGGCTAGTCAGCAAGCAGATGCCTGGGCGCAGGACCAACTTCGCCAAGGTCTGCATTTTCCCTTTTCGCTTAAAGATGGGCTGCTTTGCTATAGAAATCACGTTTATATCCCACCCGGACCGGGCAGGGAAAAAGCGCTTCGTCTGTGTCATGACTGCAAACCAGCAGGACACTTCGGACTATTTAAAACTATGCATTTGATCCTAAGGGATTTTTGGTGGCCCAAGATCCGCAAGGATGTGGAAAAATATGTCAACACCTGCCCAGTATGCCAGCGCTCCAAGATACGAAGGGAGAAGCCCTCAGGGCTTTTACACCCCCTTCCTACCCCATCTCGCCCATGGGAAATAATTTCCGCGGATTTCATCACTGACCTACCACCTTCCTGTGGATTCACCACGATCTTAGTGGTGGTGGACCTTTTCACCAAGTTAGCCCATTTCATTCCCTGCGAAGGCCTCCCCACGGCCAAAGAGACTGCGGATCTATTCCTTCAACATGTTTTCAGACTACATGGATTGCCCAAGAGTTTAGTCACAGACCGTGGATCTCAATTCACCTCTCGTTTTTGGAAGGCACTACAAAAACTATTGGGCATAGACTCTCGCTTATCTTCAGCTCATCATCCCCAAACAGATGGGCAAACGGAGCGCACCAATGCCACTTTGGAGCAGTATCTTCGCTGTTATGTAAACTACCAACAGGACAATTGGGCTTCTCTGTTACCACTGTCTGAGTTTGCTTACAACAATGGAGTTCAAGCTTCTACAAAAGAAACGCCGTTCTTTGCAAACTACGGCTTCCATCCACGTTTCTTCCCCCCTGTCATTGAAACTTCAGAAGTTCCCGCAGCAGAGGATTGGCTGCAGGAACTCGCAGCGGTGCAACAACTTTTGCTCCAGCAACTGGACCAAGCCAAGGAGGACTATAAACGCCACGCTGACAAGCATCGCCAGCCGGGTCCCGAAATCAAGGTAGGAGATCGGGTTTTTCTGTCCACTCGCTTCCTGCCCTCCCACCGCCCTTGCCGGAAATTAGATGCCCGTTTCATTGGCCCCTATCCAGTGGTGGCGCAATTAAACCCTGTGACTTTCAAACTCCAACTTCCGCGTTCATTGCGCATTCACCCAGTGTTTCACCGTTCCCTGCTCCTTCCGGCGGATGGTGTGCGTCCTGATACAGACCAACCGGCCCCCCCTCCTGTTTTGATGAATGGGGAGGAGGAGTTCGAGGTTGAGGACATTTTGGATTCTCGCTTTCACCGCCGCCGCCTACAATATCTCATTGACTGGGTGGGTTTTGGCCCTGAGGAACGCTCTTGGGAAGACGCCTCCACAGTCCATGCTCCTGATCTAACCCGTCGCTTTCATCAGACCTATCCCGCCAAGCCGCGACCTCGCGCCTCGGGGAGAGGGCCCCAGTTTGGGAGGGGCCTTGAGGAGGGGGATAGTGTGATGACCCATGGGCCTTGTAGTCCTGCTCAGGACACTGTAATTCCTGATGAAGATGAAAACTTGGGTTTTTTACCTTCCCAGTCTGAACTGGATTCCTCTCAGCCAGATCTTTCCCAGGCCGATCTGGGAACCTTGCACCTGCAAGAAAGTTGTCTCCCAGAAGTATGTCAAACAACCCCAGAGCCTACTTCTCCCGTGTTCTTGCGCCGGGAGTTTTGTAAACAACAGAGAAGTTTGGATTCAACTTCGCGCAGGAGTGCAAGAATTGCAGCTAAGAATGTAGCCAATTAAGACTGTTTCTCGTGAGAATCTTTAAGGAGGTTAACATCTGGTCTCAGAGTTTGGCTTTCGTTTCTGATTCCCAGAGAACTGCATCGGTGGGAAAGTTAGACTCTATATAGGTGTTTTGCCCGCGTAGTAACTTCGCGGAGTCAATTCGTCAGCCTACGGAGCGAGTTGTGTCTGGACAGCGCGCTCCGATTCAAGCCTCGCTCCTGCTCAAGCCTAGCCCTGCTTTCCAGCCTTCGCCTTGCTTCCCAGCCTTTGTTTATCCACGGACTTTGCCTTGTTTCCCAGGACCAATCCTTGCCTTGTTCCACGGATTTTACCAAGTTATTCCACGGACCTTGTTCTTGTTCCTAGTTACCTTGTTCCACGTTTTAAGCCTTGTTTCAAGTATCAAGTTATTTCCTAGCCTTACTCAAGTTTATGGACTAAAGGACCTTGTCATCTCCCCTCACTTTGCCTGGCAAAGTGAGTGTTTCGGTTATTGGATTACAACTTTGGACCTTAATATTTCATATTGGACATTGCTTCTTTGGACTAATTTTGACCTTCCCTGGAAGGTCTACTTCTGGACTAACTTTTACATTTGCTTTTACTAACTTTATATAATTCCTTAATAAAGATATTAGATAGAATCTGGCCTCTGCGTATGGTTATTGGTGCTCTGTAGCCTGGGTCGTGACAGAAATACACAGGAACACGGAGCAAAGATCCTTCTTTCTTGAATAAGCAATGTTACCACCTCCGGCTGTGGCAGGGAAAGCAAACCATTTTAAGGGAGATCCAAGGTCTTCCTCCCATGAGAAAATTGCTCATTAGATTGCTTCAAAAGCAACCGCCTGCTTCTTCGCAAAGATTCTCATTCCCTCCTCTGGTGAGTTATCGCTGCCTTCCTGTCAAACTCATTATCCCCTCCAGAGTCTCAGCTCTCACATCCAAACTAGAATGTACATCTGGCACCTGGAGATCTGACCTTGACTGATGTGAGGAATGTGGTTCAAAAGGCCTGCTTGCAACCATTCTGTCTCTGGTCCCAGAATCCACTGGGACAAACTCTGGTTGCATCTCGAGCTCAAACCCAGAGTCTTCTGGCAAAGCAGGCACAGGGATAATCACAGGCTGAATGGGGCCAACCTCAGGTTGGGCTACAACACTATATTCCTCTTTATGCAGGCCAAAGTCCCATTGGCTTTTTTGGTCACCACATCACATTGTTGGCTCATGTTTAACTTGTTGTCCACAAGGATTCTAAGATCTTTTTCACATGTACTGCTGTCAAGACAGGTGTCCCCCATCCTGTATCTTTGCATTTCATTTTTTCTGCCTAAGTGGAGTATCTTGCATTTGTCCCTGTTGAACTTCATTTTGTTAGTTTTGGACAATCTCTCTAATCTGTTAAGATTGTTTTGAATTCTGCTCTTGATTTCTGGAGTATCAGCTACCCCTCCCATTTTGGTTTCTATATGCAGTAATAATGGGTTGTGGTGAAAATAGTGCCACAATTCCCTATCTTGCTCCATCAGATATTAATATTAGGATATGAATATTATGTTAGCAAACAACCAACCAGAGTGATTATCCCATAGCATTGGATTTCCCTTGAGGTTAGGGTTTTCACTCAAGGCAGTGTTTCTCAACCTGTGGGTGCCCAGGTGTTTTGGCCTACAACTCCCAGAAATCCCAGCCAGTTTACCAGCTGTTAGGATTTCTGGGTTTTGAAAGCCAAAATATCTGGGGACCCACAGGTTGAGAACCACTGACTCAAGGGAAGGCTGGGAAGGTGGCCATAGGCTGACAACCATTTCAGCTAGTCCTGCATCATGTTATTGCCCTTTTTGCTCATCCTCTGGCACAACTCACTTTAATAGATATAGCTCAATAAAGTGACCCTTGTTTAACCAAAATTTCCATGTCTGGTCTTAATGGTTTGCCATCAAAAGATATCCACTGAATATAACTCCAATGGAAGAGCTAGTCACACTGGCAATCTGCTTGAATTAAACCTTTTTCTCATTTCTCCTGTTTCTAAATATCTGTAGCACATCAGTTTCCCCAGCAGACAGCTAGAACCTCATTGGCCTTCACTTCATATGTTCTGTTAGCTCATTGCAGCTGCCTCACTCACATGCCTGGGGATTGTTCTGAAGAAATGCCCTGTCGTCTGTGAAAGTAGCTTGCTGAAGTTTTAATTAGTATTCCTCCTGCAAGCAGCACAACAATTTGCACGAAGAGTAGACACTGCAAATTGCCAGATTTCCTAATATTTCTTTTTATTCCAACTGTTCTGAGGACATGGCTCTACTGCTCCATCAGTAGCTGAATATAATTTCATATTTGCAAATAAGTGTATATAAAAAAATAAGTGTCGGGTCTCCCAGGAGCTTTGTTTCTATCTGTCCCAGACAACAAACTGAAGCAGGAGTAGGAAATCTTTTGGGTCCCCTAAACCTTTTTAACTGCAATTCCTACAATCCTTTCTAATTTGCTGCATTGCTAATGGCTTCTGAGAGCCAGCATGGTGCAGTGGTTTGAGCACTCAGCTATAACATAGAAAAACAAGGTTGAAATCCATTCTTGGCCATAGAAACTTACCAGGCGATTTTGAGCAAGTCACACATTCACAGCACCAGAGGAAAGGAAACAGATTTGAACAAATTCTACTGAAAACCCAAAACAAAACCCATTATAGGATCATTTTAAGGTTGCTCTAAGACAAAAATGGCTTGAAAGCACACAACTACAACAAAGTTGGTTTTTGGCAGTTGAAAAACAAAACATCTGGGAGTTGTGTGTAGCTGGAGCTTCTCTTTTCTAGGAGCCACATTACTTTTGTATATATTATGCAGCCAACTATGTATCTGCAGGTGCCTCTATTTCTCATCTCTTTGTACAATGGAAAATGTACAGTGTTTGTTTTTGCAACCCTGTGGAATAAAGTGGTACATTGAAAGCATGGAAACTGAAGGACCCAGTCTACCCTCCCTAGGAAGGGAGTTCTAGATCATGGGAACAGCCTCTGAAAAAGTCCTGTTCCATGTTCCTACCAAATATACCTGTGTGGGTGGCAGGATGAAGAGAAAAATCTTCCTTGAAGATATCAAAGTCTTGGCAACAAAGATGTTCAGGTTTTGTTTCAGGACAATCCTTGTGATAAAAATACCAAATGAAGAGCTTTGGAAATATCAGCTGGAGCTCAGTTTTGCAATTATGGATCATAATTTTCCTATTGACTTGATCAAACAGACACTGCAAACAAGCATCGTTGCAAAAGCGTCTCTCTCTTGAAATGATACACAGTGCCAAGATATGGGCTCCAACAGCTGAGATGACAAAAAAAAAAAACCTCAAGAACAAAAATGCACATGAGTTACTTTCCTAACATGCTATTAATCTTCAGTGTGGCTTTACTTCACATTCCAGGTATGATGCACTGTATAAAAGAACAGAACAGGAATGGAAAGGGACAAACAGGAAGCAAAGCAAAACCTCAGGATGTTAGGCAAAGCAGAGATAATAACTGTGTAGATACACCTTCTGTGCCTGTTTGTGTGTGTACATTTGGCTGCATTTAGAGAGGAAGGGGTTTCTTTTGCCTAACCTTCCCCATCTGGCACTGATCAGCTGTATTGAATTACTGCTCCCTTCATTCTGAATCAGCCCAGCACATTTGACTTCAGGAATGAGAACACAATGTGATGGGATTTGTATTGCCGCCCACGACACCAGGGAACCAGGATGATGACAACAAACTTCACCGGCCTAGATCTAGCAAGCAAATAGCAGAACTCACAAGAATTCAGTGTGTAGAGAGAAAAGCTTCTGTGTGCATTTTAAATCAGTATGGTTTTGTTTTCTCAACGGGATGTTCATCTGATTGACATATGATACTTTTGATTCATTTTGATAATTTTCCTTTCCCTGAGTAGATTAGTGTATTTGTTTTTCATTTGTAGAAGTCATATATATATATATATATATATATATATATATATATATATATATATAGAGAGAGAGAGAGAGAGAGAGAGAGAGAGAGAGAGAGAGAGAAGAATGTAAATTGCAAAGAAGATGTAAGTCTAGGACAAAATTCAAACCCCAGGATAAACAGATAAACAAAGCACAGGACTACAGTACAGGCTGTATTGAAGCTGCAGTAGCAACATCTGTTAAACAGTTTATTTAGAAGTAAGCCAATGGATAATTTTTGAATGTTTCTCCAAGAGCAGGATGCTGGCTGAGATCCTCTTTTGGGCTCCTGAGGCATAATTCTACCCTCATATAGATACTCAGCAATTGCTCTATACCACCCTCCTGCTGAATACTGACTGCCTAACTGATGTGTATCTGCCAGTGTGCATGTCTTATGATCCCATTGTACAAAGGGCAGAAATGCACAGTGGCTGTTTTTGTAGTCTCAAATGATTAAAGTATGTAAGTTGGTAAAAGCTGGACAAGGCTGACCGGAAGAAAATTAATGCATGTGAAAGGTGGTGCTGGAAAGGAGTTTTGTGGACTGCTAAAAAGACATCTAAATGTGTGTTAGAGGAAACCAGAACTCTCAAACTTGGATAAGGTTCACCATATATGGCAAATGACAACAAATAAACAACAGCAACAACATCTATGAATGTGCAGTCACATGTCTGGAGTCCTGTTGGTTCATGAGTAGAATCAATGGTTGAATGGTGAGCTGAACACATAGGCAAATACAATTGGTTCAATGGCTCTGTTCTAGTCAAGCCTAATAACAAAATTCAGGGCTGTGAAAAATGAGTACAAACATGACCTGAATATATTCATTGCACAACAGTCAAAATAGTATAATTGCATGTATGAGGGAACTCACACAGGTATATGGAACCAGACATTCTTTTTTTTTCTTTGTATCAAAGCTGGTCCGAGATATTTTTGCTTGTTCAGTGTAATAACTCCCCACCCCAAACATAATTCCATTTGAAGGAACAAACAGGTCTGGCATTTCCCCCCTTCTTTCTACAGGGGTAGCTCATTCCTCCAAGAAAAGGGAATGGCAAGGGGATACAGTGGGAATGGATGAAGGTTGCCACCTTTCCTCCAACATTAGGCTCTTGAGGCCGCAACCTCATTCTGCCTAAAAGCAGAATGGCCAGCTTTTGGGATTACAATTACAAACTCTCTTGCTAATGAAGTGCAAAAATGCCAGTGACTCAATTCATCCAATGCATGTACTGTACATTAATATCTTAATGCTAACAGATCTGCTGGCTGAGTATCAATTCAGCTAGAAAGCATATCTGTCAGCAACTTTCTGGACCTATATAATTTTGACCAAATGATTCATTTTTCCTCCTGGAAAACAAACATGATCTAAATTATTACAAAACCTTTACAAGCATGCCATTAAGCCATAAACTGGCATAGTGCCAGTTTTGTAATTTCTCCCAATCCCAATCATTCATGTTGTCAAGGCAATAGTAGCTCACAGTCTCTTTGAAGTCGCTTTTCATTCACCGCTCCTAAGAGAGAGGTTGCCCTTTGTGTGAAGGCTGCCTAGAATATGTAATGATTTCAGATGAATGGATTGACACCTCCGAAGCATGTATGCTTTTGGGGAGTTAGCTAGTCCATGAATTTGTCCATAAAACAAAAATGAAGATGCATAAGACCCTGTGGGGGAAACGATCATATTCATTTCTGCCATTCTGATCTTAGAATTACTTTGTTCAGAGATACTCTCTTGTTTGCTGCCTCTTGTAATCCCAGGATGTCCACCTCCCAACTTCTCCCCAAAGAACCAAACAAATGGGACAGCTAATATTGGCTGCCACTTATTCTTAATCCATTCACAGTGAGGTATTACATGTTGGTTTTCTTATATGACAGAGGACAGAAGAGGAATCCAAAACTGTAATCATATGGGGTTTTCCCCCCTAAAATTCTGGGCTACTTTCTTAATTGATTTCTTTTAAAAATCTAGGCAACTTTCTTAATGGAGCAAGAAGATTATTACCCACCCAAAGTAGCTTATGGCAACCCTGAGGTGACCCTAAGATTTATTCCGAGATGGGGTTGTCTTTGCCTTTTTCTGATACTGAGAGTGGGACTTTCCCAAGGTCCATCAGTGCGTTTCCATGGTTGATCCCCAGAGTAGTAACCCAACACTCAAACCACAACGCCATGTTGGTGCTCTCTCTCAATACTGTAATGTCAACATTTTGGTTTTTGGTGTTTGAAGTGAGTTAGTTACATTGTGAATTACTTTTGAAAGTTACTTTTAAAGATGAAACACAGTTAGAACTCTTTACAATGTTGTTACCTTATATACTAAAGTATATAAGTCAACCTCGTGTATAAGTTGCTGGTTGGATGTGGGCTCAAAAGTGTCAGTTTTGACATACCACATGGGTCAATTTGCAGATAGGAGAAAATACCAATGTGGTCTGGGGGGGGGCAGATGCCCTTGACTGCTGCTGCCATTTCCCTGCTCAGGCATCCAAAAAGGCCATCATGGCAGAGAATAGAAGGGATTGGTGCTGCTTTTAGATTTTCCTAGGTGGGCTGAGCACTTGCTTTTCAGCACTCTGTTCAGAGAATGGGGTGCTTCCTTTTTTGACAAGTTAAAAAACAGTATTCGCAATCATTTGTGGTTAAATTGATGCATTTTTGCGGAGTTGGTTCTCTGACGAATATTTTTAGATTTATGCATGAGTACATAGGGCAGTCGTTTCATACTTTGTCCATTAATGAGTCAATCAGGCAGTGCAGTGGCAGTTATTTTTAAATCCATATATTATTTTCCAAGGATAAAGCAGTCTGTCCTTCAGCTAATTAAGTGTTTAGAAAGAAAAACAGAAGATATTAACTTCTGCGAAGATCAAAGCATCTACTTGTGTGAAAGGCGGGAGACTCCTGCAAGAACCTCCCCTTAGGGAATTTTAGAATGCCAGGATAATTCCACATGTTTATTATAGATAAGTGCTGCCTATCTTGGGCTGGTGAAGGCATCATACTTATCTAGAGTGAGGTAAAGAATGAAATAATTCCAGCTGATGTGATTAACTTGACAAAAATAGTTTACTTGACACACACAAAACTGGCACAGTTCTGTTGTACTTCAATTTCTGAAAAGGTTAAAGATTTACTGACTTTTGGGGGAAATTGTACATTGATACAGTATAAGAACTCATTGATGCTTACTCCCTACTTACTAGTGAGGAAGCATCTACCACAACTGTAGCAACAGAAGACCTGCTTGGCCTAATTTTCACAAGTATTATTAGTTTGGTATAAGTGGATGCATAACAAAACATTACTGCAGTGAATAGATGTCCTGGTTGAAAACTCTACAGCCAGCCACCCAGGCAGCCGTGCCCTTTTCTAGGACGCTGCATTTCCATCTGTTGGAAGCACTCCTCCCATTAAGTGTACTCTTTATGCATCTATTTCTGTTTGAGCAATGGGGCGGATTAGGGAATCATGCCTACCTCTCAATCATATTTCAGGGCTTCCTGCTTGTCTTTCACCATATTTTACACAAACAAGTTCAATACGATAATGCATGGGCATTGATCAATGCCACTAGGCCACCAGATCCTGCAGTCCTAGGAATTCCTCACTCTCTGTGGTTATAAAAACACTTTCCTCTTTCATAATCGCTTCTGACCAAGGTGACAGCATGTTACGAGTTCATATTCTTCTGCCTGAAACTACAAATTAGGAAGCATGGACATACATTTAGAGATGAATCAAGAAAACTAAAATAATTTAGCTTTCTTGTTTTTTTATTTGATAATTGAGTGGGAAATGCTAGAGATTCAGTGTATTTGTCTGCATAGACTCTTCTGAAGGTCTTTAAACAGGTCCAGCTTCCATCTTTCCTGAAAGGGGTTCACATTCCGGAGGACTACTCTTAAGGCAACATCGGTGCCAGATCCTATGCTTCCCTGCCCAGTTTGTTCAGTCTTTACTGAGCTATTTTGTTGGCCCTCGCCAAACTCCAGATCCCAGGATTCCACAGACTTGAGCCATGACAGTTAAAGTGGTGTCAAACTACATTGATCCTACAGTTGAGATGTGCCCTTTATTCCCTGGAAAAATATCAATTCCACACAACTGGCAAGAATCTAGTTAGTTACCATATACCAAGCTTCTGTTGCTAGCGACAGGATTATAACTACATATACTTTTGATTGTGTTTGATGATTTTGCTAGTCTTTGATATTTATTAAACCCATTTACATGTATCAGTATATGGGATTGCATATTTGATTGTATCTATTGCCTGTTATTTGTTCAATCATTCACAAAATCTGCTCAAGAAACGGTGACCAGAGGATCCATTTCAGTATGATGTTGATTCTTCTCTGGATTTTAGCCTCAACTTTTAAGGTTTTGTCCAAAGTGCTGTATGGATTTTAAGGATGGTGTTGAGCACCTTGGATACATCCTTTCAAGTTCAGACAAAACCCCAAAGTATATATGGTCATGGAAGTGACCAGTGGACACCGTAAAGAATTGCACTGCCAAATAGTACCATATGATGGAAAATGTTTGGACATATTAGCAGAGAAAGGAAAAACAATTGTAACCTGGGGCTAAACATATTGTCAAGTACAATAAAAATTTCCTATATTCCTTTTGGGTAAAAATCTGTTCTTCTACTCCACTGCATCATTATTAAATTCACAAAGGCAGCAAAATGTTGGCAGAGTGCTCCAAAGTACTTATTATATACTCGGAGACAAATTGATTCAGAATTCCCAGGGGGCGCCTACACTGTAGAATTAAAGCAGTTTGACACTGCTTTAACTGCCATGGCTCAATGCTATGGAATCAAGCAATTGCAATTTAGTGAGGCACCACCACTCTTTGGCAGAAAAGGCTAAAGACCTTGTAATAAAACTACATACTAGCATTGAACCATGGCTGTTGAAGTGGTGTCAAACTGCATTAATTCTACAGTGTAGATGCATCCCAAGGCACTTCTGGGTATCAACTTTACTGGAATGGTTACTGAAGATGACTTTAGCCACCTGCAGGATTTGTTTGTATGCATTTTTAAATACTTAGTACCTAAGAGTGAGGCTCCACTCATAAATTCAGTCAGAGTTGAGTAAACTCAGTTGGACAAAGTGAGACACACATCTGAGTAAGGAAGGTTAGGACTGTAAGGGTAAAGATCAAAGTTTCCCCCTGACATTAAATCTAGTTGTATCCAACTCTGGGGGTTGGTGCTCATCTCCATTTCTAAGCCGAATTGCTGGCGTTGTCCATAGACACCTCCAAGGTTGTGTGGCTAGCATGACTGCATGGAGTGCCATTACCTTCCTGCTGGAGCGGGACCTATTGATCTACTCACATTTGCATGTTTTCAAACTGCTAGGTTGGCAGAAGATGTGGCTAACAGCAGGAGCTCACCCCGCTCTGTGGATTCAAACCACTGACCTTTCAGTCATCAAGTTCAGCAGCTCTGTGGTTTAACCCATGGCACCACCAGGGTTAGGACTGTAACATATCAAATTTTGGAGAACAATTTGGGAGGTTACAACTTGCATGGGAACTTATGCCCCTCTCCACATGTTTTTGGGAAGCAACTTCTTTCAGTCCTCACTTGCATAGGCCATGATTTAGGGAGTTGCAGTCCAACAACCTCTGGTGGGCCATGGGATTAACACTCCAGGTGGTTGTATTGCTGTTATATTAATTCATCTTCTTCCAGTTAGGACTTGAGGTGGCTTACATCAATTAAAACAAACAGGTAGCAATTCACCATGACAAAAACAAAAAGTGTAATTAAACTATCAAAATAATACTGTACCTGTTAAAAACATGTACTATTAAAAGGAAAACAGCAAAAAACCTCTGAGGATGCCTGCCATAGATGTGGGCGAAACGTCAGAAGATAATACTTCTGGAACATGGCCATACAGCCCGGAAAACATACAACAACCCAGAAAAAAAAAGAGATTTCAGGATATCATGCAAGGATCTTTCCCCTTGACCATTCAGCCTTCCAAGGCCTGCTGAAGCAGAACAAAAGGTTTTATCTGCTGATCTCGGCTTTCTGGGATGGGAATTCCAAAGGTTGCTAAGAGGAATTGTCTTTCTGTATTTTTGGGCAGAAAAGGTTGGCTAGTTAGTCTCTTTTTATCATTCACAGATGACTTCTCCTTCTAACACATTGGGCAGGCAGGCAGGTTGACTCTGGGGTGTATCTACACTGTAGAATTAATGCAGTTTGACACCACTTTAACTGTCATGGCTCATTGCCATGGAAGCTCTAATTTTACAAGGTCTTTAGCTTTCTCTGCTGAAGCAAAATGGTGCCTTCTCACACTATTAACTCCCATGATTCCTTATGCTGAGCCATGCCCACCACTAAAGTGGTGTGAGACTGCCTTAATTCTACAGTGTAGATAATTACTGTTTCATTAGAGTTTCCATCAATTTCCCCTCTCACCTAGTACAAGAGAAAATGAAGCCACTAGACCGGACAAGAATGCTATTGACTTTATGTCATTACAGTTTGTGGATGAAAGAATAAGGTAACTACCAGTAGCAAAGTGATTATCCTTATACAGGACAAATAAAAGAAGAAGTAGTGATTTGGAACCATTAAAACATTGCCCTCTCCTGCACTGGAGATGTTATTTGAGATCATTTGTTTTGCCATTTTCATGTGAGCTTTCAAAATATTAACCTCTGTGTCTCTAATTGCCATTTATTTTATGCAGTACCTCTGCTTGAAAAAGGGAGCATTAAAATAATGTTTAAATGCACACGCAAATACTGTAGCATACTGAGAATAAGAAAATGTGTTGTGGCACAAAATTTCATTGACCGGTCTATTTTATTTCATATGGATTTGGGAGGTCCTCGGTTGGTAGGTGCATATATTGTGTCTCCTTGCCAGATCTTGGTGGATCTCTGACTGCTCCACTAGCCATGATCTAGGGCAGTGGTTCGCAACCTGTGGGTCCCCAGGTGTTTTGGCCTACAACTCCCATAAATCCCAGCCAGTTTACCAGCTGTTAGGAGTTCTTGGAGTTGAAGGCCAAAACATCTGGGGACCCATAGGTTGAGAACCACTGATCTAGGGGAATCAAGGGAGATTTGAGATTCTTGGAATGGAAAAGGAAAACTACATTATCTACAGAGCTGGCAGAGCTAGTTCCCTTCTCACTGGGACTATTAAGGTTAAAAGGAGAAAGGAAAAGGTGAAAAGCCTTGCTGCCCTCCTCTTACCATGGATCTGGCTAGTACAAGTGAGTAACTTTGGTGGGCTCACAGACCTCCATGGGACTGTAGCCTGTCCATATTGGCATCAAAATCTGAACTCAGAAGTGATCAACTGTGGCTTCCTTTTATATATCTCTGTGTATGATCTTCTCAAGCCAAAACATGACATAGACTTGTGCAAATCTCTTCTTTCCATTTCAAAAATGCATTTTATTATATCTTTTCCTGGCACCGAGCCCTCCAGACGCCACAAAAATAGGTTTCCTATGACCCAAAGATTGTATATATAGTATTTCCATCTCCCCCTGGGCACACAGAAGACAGGGCAACTTGAATGGCACCGAGCTCACTGTGCTTTGGCACCACGAGATGCAGAGTCAATCTTAGGAAATGGGGCTACAAAGTGAAGTCCACAACATGTGAGTGTGGAGAAGAGCAAACCACACATTATTTACAATGCAGCCTGAGCCCTGCCACATGCACAATGGAGGACCTTCTCACAGCGACACCAGAGGCACCCCAAGTCGCCAGTTTCTGGTCAAAGGAACTCTACGCATGATGACAAGTTTAAAACTTTTTTTGAGTTTTTAAACACATTATAACTGTATCTTCAATTCGCTTATAACTCAATAAATAAATAAATAAATAAATATTCCCATGTGTTGTCGAAGGCTTTCATGGCCGGGATTGGATCACAGGGTTTTTGTATGTTTTCTGGGCTGTATGGCCTTGTTCCAGAAGTATTATCTCCTGACGTTTTGCCCACATCCATGGCAGGCATCCTCAGAGGTTGTGAGGCATGGAGAAACTAAGCAAGGAAGATGTGTTGTCGAAGGCTTTCATGGCCAGAATCACAGGGTTGTTGTATGTCTTTCGGGCTGTGTGGCCATGTTCCAGAAGCATTCTCTCCTGACGTTTCGCCCACATCTATGGCAGGCATCCTCAGAGGTTGTGAGGTATGGATAAACTAAGTCAGGAAAGGAAAGAATAAATATCTGTGTAGAGTCCAAGGTGTGGCAAGAGTTCTTTGTCACTGGGAGCCAGCATTAATGTTTCAGTTAATCACCCTAATTGGCACTGGAAATGTTTTGTCCCTTGCCTGGGGGCATCCTTTGTTCAGTCAAGTCCTCATTGTGTTGGTTCCCATCTACTGTTTTGATTTTGGAGAACAAGCCATGAGAGTCAAGACAAAGATCCACCCAGAGGAAAGGTGTTCTTACCATACATCAAGGGAACTACTGACCGCATAGGGAAGCTGATGAAGAAGCACAACCTACAAACTATCTACAGACCCACGAAGAAAATCCAACAAATGCTACGGTCAGCGAAGGACAAGAGGGATCCTCTCTCTTCTGCAGGAGTCTACCGGATACCATGCAGCTGTGGACAAGTCTACATAGGGACCACCAAACGCAGCGCCCAAACAAGAGTCAAAGAACATGAAAGGCACTGCAGACTAATTCAACCAGAGAAATCAGCCATAGCAGAGCATTTGATGAACCAGCCTGGACACAGAATACTATTTGAGAACACAAAAATGCTGGACCATTCTAACAACTATCATGTCAGACTACACAGAGAAGCCATTGAAATCCACAAGCATGTGGACAACTTCAACAGAAAGGAAGAAACCATGAAAATGAACAAAATCTGGCTACCAGTATTACAAAACTCCAAAATCAAAACAGTAGATGGGAACCAACACAATGAGGACTTGACTGAACAAAGGATGCCCCCAGGCAAGGGACAAAACATTTCCAGTGCCAATTAGGGTGATTAACTGAAACATTAATGCTGGCTCCCAGTGACAAAGAACTCTTGCCACACCTTGGACTCTACACAGATATTTATTCTTTCCTTTCCTGACTTAGTTTATCCATACCTCACAACCTCTGAGGATGCCTGCCATAGATGTGGGCGAAACGTCAGGAGAGAATGCTTCTGGAACATGGCCACACAGCCCGAAAGACATACAACAACCCTAAGCAAGGAAGGTTTATATATCTGTGGAAAGTCCAGGGTGAGAGAAGAACTCTTGTCAGTTGGAGGCCAGTGTGAATGTTGTAATTAATCACTTAAATTAGCATTGAATAGCTTCATCTCCTGGCTTCTTCCTGCCTGGGGGAATCCTCTGTTCAGAGTTGTTAGCTGCCCCTGATTGATTCATGTCTGGAACTCCTCTGTTTTCAGAGTGTTGCTTCTTATTTACTGTTCTGATTTTCGAACTTTTTAATACTGGTAGCCAGATTTTGTTTCTCTTCATGGTTTCCTCCTTTCTCTTGAAGTTGTCCACATGCTTGTGGATTTCAATGGCTTCTCTGTGTAGTTTGACATGATAGTTGTTCGAGTGGTTGACCATTTCTGTGTTTCAAATAATATACTGTGTCCAGGTTGCTTTATCAACTGCTCTGCTATGGCTGAGTTCTCTGGTTGAGTTAGTCTGCAGTGCCTTTCATGTTCTTTGACTCGTGTTTGGGCGCTGCGTTTGATGTTCCCTATGTAGACTTGTTCACAGCTTCATGGTATACGGTAGACTCCTGCAGAGGTGAGAGGATCCCTCTTGTCCTTCGCTGAACGTAGCATTTGTTGGATTTTCTTCAGGGGTGTGTAGATAGTTTGTAGGTTGTGTTTCTTCATAGTTTGCCTATGCGGTCATTGGTTCCCTTGATGTAGGGTAAGAACACCTTTCCTCTGGGTGGATCTTTGTCTTTACTCTCATGGCTTGTAATTGGCCTTGCAGCTCATCTGATGTCCATGGTGGAGTATCCATTGGCCTGTAGAGCCCAGTTTACAGACCCCCTGCAGTATCATAAATGGAATAAGGATCTCTAAAACATGTTACTACAGGGTTGCTGTGAGTTTTCAGGGCTGTATGGCCATGTTCCAGAAGCATTCTGGAACACGCTTCTGGAACATGGTCATACAGCCTGGAAAACACACAGCCACCCAGTGATTCCAGCCATGAAAGCCTTCAACCACACATTTCACTACATCTCAAGCTATAATTCTGCACATCTGCTGCACCATTTTAATCAATATGAACCCCTAATACAGAAAGATTCCAGAATTCTTTGAGAAGCTGAACAACATCTGAATGCTATTGATGCTTAATGAGAGTTCAACATTTACTTGTTCTTCACAAGAAACCAAGACTATTTCTTCCCTGATTGTCTCTCCCTTTCTCTTTCCCACCTCATTTAACGATGAGTTCTGGAGAAATCAGAATCATGGGAACTTGAGGTAATGGTATTGCCCAGCTGTAAAGAACCCCTGCAAGTTCTAATCATCTCCTGGATAGAAATTGTAAGTTAGAATGCCACTTATGCAAGCAACATTTATGCAAGGAAGGTTGCTTTCTAGACAGCGACTGTTATGGTCAAGTGAATATCTAGGCAGTGTTACTGGTATGATTTCAGCAACAGTTTTAGCGTCGTGCTTTGTGTTCACAAGGTGACAGGAACATCCTTTGTTTCTGAGGACTGGAAGATCCGAAATGCAATCATGTCAACAGGAGGGCCTTTCCTGGCCCTGATCCTGTTGCTGTCATTTGCAGCAGCTCATCACTTTGCTGGAGCAGAAGAGGGAGTGTATTTTAATCTTCAGCAAATGCTACATCTGCTCAGATGTACATCACAATCTGGGTGAGGATCTACATCAGGGACAGAGAACAGGTGGCCTCTTGAAAGTTGCTAAAATGCAAATCCCATCAGCATAGGTGTGGAAAGATGGCATATGTAGTCCAGAGCTGCACATTCCCCATTCTCAATTTCAAACAAATTCATACCTGCAGCAACTGTATTAGCAGACTGATCAATGTGTCCTACTGTGCAAATACTGTATTTAATCTATTCTAAGACATCATTGATGGTAACACACACACAAATTTCAGTACCAATAATATATACACACACACACACTGTTCCCTCACTACTTCACGGCTCACTTTTTGCGGATTTGCTGTTTCGCGGTTTTTCAATAAACTAAAAAACTCATAAATCGTAAAAAATTACAATTTACAGCCTAAGGAAGAGAGGAAGGAGAAGCCAAAGAGAGAGAAAAGGAGCCCAAGCAGCAACGGGAGAAAAAGGAGGCGATTTATCAACACACAATTGGTTGATAAAGACTTAAAATAGTGTATAACTACTAAAATAATGTATAAATATTAAAATACATATCGCATCCCTACTTCATGGATTTTCACTTATTGAGAGTGGTCCTGGAACCTAATCCCAGCAATAAGTGAGGGAACACTGTGTGTGTGTGTGTGTGTGTGTGTGTGTATGTATGTGTATGTATATATATATATATATATATATATATATATATATATATACCCATGATTCTAAGACGCACCCTGTTTTAGAGATATTTATATGAGGAAATTGTGTCTTAGAATCAAGGCAATACAGTAGTTTTCTGGTTTTGTTGTTAGATGAGGACTTGGGAGTTCAGGCACCCATCAGTTATGAATTGCAGTGAATGAACTCAAGCCTCCAACGTTTAAATGATTCACTTTTCTAAACCTGACCCACTTCATGAGCTTGTACACTTTGGTGGAAAAATAGGATACATCATAAAACTTGGCTGAAAACTTGGCTCTTCCAACAGGCTTTTGGCGACTGATTTCCTTAGTTTGAGATTGCCCTGTTTGTCCATTCTATTTTTATAGCATTTTTACTCCTTGCCGTATATAATCTTTAGGTGTATGCCTCCTCCAGCACCTTAATGGGATAATAGTCCCTGGTACCTACCTCTTTCCTAATCTGTACTGTATAAAACTATTTGCACTTTTCTGGCCCACTACCCTTTTTAGGAGCCAACTCAGGTTTTTATCAAAGTGTGCTTATTGTTTATTGGTATATGTGATTTTATTTGTTTATGATTTGTTTTTATTGCTGAGTTTTATATTGCTTATTGTCTGGGCTCGACCCCATGTAAGCCACCCTGAGTCCCCTCGGGGAGATGGGGCGGGGTATAAAAATAAAATTATTATTATTATTATTATTATTATTATTATTATTATTGACACAATGACATTGTATGACACAGCAAACAAGATAGATATGCTGGATTTCATTTCACAAAATCACAAGTCGAACACTTCCCAAGTGTCTAGGACTGTCTGATGTATTTTTGGATGATGCACGCAGATCCCAGTCGGGTGGCCACCTTGACGTGGTGGGGGATTATTATTATTATTATTATTATTATTATTATTATTATTATTATTATTAAATATATATATAAAAAATAAACACATCTCTACGGATTTACCAAAGGAATAGTGTAAACATTATAGAATTGACACACTTTCACCACATATGCATTGACTTTGTGCAACTCCTGATGCATGCTAACTTCAGAGATCAGAAAAAAAATACATAAGGTTTTCAGCATCATATAAATGAACAAGATTACAACCCCTATAATTCTTTCTTTTAATCCTTTTGATTTTTTCTGGTTTTGTTCTTGAAAGAGATGTCTGACCAGAGAATGGTTCCTTAATGCCCATACACCGGAGGGAATTTCCTGAAGAACTATCCATCTCCCCTTAGGTGAGAAGGGCAGGATATAAATGTTGGAAATAAATAAATAAATAAATCTCTATTCTGAAGAAAGAGCACTTAGAAGTCCAGATGTAAGAATGCATTCCGGTCATCTTTTAATCTGTCCAAAACTCCTTGTTATCATACAGTCCTTAGTCTGACACCATTTAACTGTCATGGCTCAATGCACTTGAATCTTGGGAGTTATAGCTTTACAAGGTCTTTAGCCTTCTCTGCCAAAGAGTGCTGGTGCCTCTGTAAACTGCAACTCTTATGATTCCATAGCATTCAGCCATGGCAGTTAAAGTGGTGTCAAACTACATTGATTCTACAGTGGAGATGCGCCCACTGATACTGGGGCTGAAACCAGTCTGTCCTTCTGGATGCTTTGGATGTCAGCTCTCAGGGAACTCAGCATGGCCAACAGTAAAGGATTATGGGTGTTATAGTCCAAAACACAGTGCTGCAGTGGCTTCGGAATTGAACTATGACTCTGGTTACCAGGGTTCAATCCTCCATTTAAACTCATTGAGTAACTTTGGGTGAATCACACAATCTCAGCCCTGTGATAGGCTTACTTTAGGGTTGCTGTAAATCAGAAATGACTTGAAGGCACACAACAACAAAGTCCAAAACACTTGGATTTCTAAAGGTTTCTCATTCCACTGTGCTTAAATCTACCTGACTCATTGGCAACGCCTGAAACAGGTACATCTGTAACTCGGAATGTAAGTCACCACACCTTATAAGTAGCTGCCACCTGAGTGCTTTGTGCAGGCCTTACAAACTCACAATTCATCTCAGCACCCCAAAGGGTGCATCTACATTGTGACATCCACCCAGTTTGACACCACTTTAGCTGCTATGGCTCAATGCTATGCAACCATATGTGTCAACAACTGGGCCACACAGTTTACAGAAAACCTACACACAAGGATAGATATCTACATAAAAACTCCAAACATCACCCAGGTTGAAAAAGAAGCACAACCAAAGTCCTGGCAGACCGTGTACAAAGAATCTGCAAAGCCCACTTCCTCCAAGGGGAACTAAACCATCTAAACTGGGTTCTACAGGCCAATGGAGACTCCACCACAGACATCAGAAGAGCTGGAAGGCCAAGAACAAGCCACAAGAGGAAAGGCAAAGACCCACCCAGCGGAAAAGTGTTCTTAGGGAATTATTGACCGCGTGGGGAAGCTAATGAAGAAACACAACCTACAAACTATCTACAGACCCACTAAGAAAATTCAACAAATGCTACATTCAGCAAAGGACAAGAGGGATCCTCTCACTTCTGCAGGAGTCTACTGTATACCATGCAGCTGTGGAGAAGTCTATATAGGGACCACCAAGCACAGCATTGCCCAAAAACGAATCAAGGAATATAAAAGGCACTGCTGACTGATTCAACCAGAGAAGTCAGCAATTGCAGAGCACTTGATGAATCAACCTGGACACAACAGATTATTTGAGAACACAGAAATGCTGGACCACTCTAGCAGCCACCATGTCAGACTACACAGAGAAGCCACTGAAATCCACAAGTATGTGGACAATTTCAACAGAAAGGAGGAAACCATGAAAATGAACAAAATCTGGCTACCAGTATTAAAAAATCGTCTAAATTCAGGACAGAAAATAAAGAACAACACTCTGAAAACAGAGGAATTCCAGACATGAATCAATCAGGGCCAGCTAACACCTCCCAACAAAGGATTAAACTAGTCAGGAAGAAGCCAGATCTTGAAGCTGAAAGGCTATTCAATGCTAATCAAGGTGGCCAATTGCAACATTCACACCTGCCCCAGACAGACAAGAGTTTTTTCTCCCACCCTGGACCTTCCACAAATCTATAAACCCCACTTGCCTAGTTTCCAACAGACCTCACAATCTCTGACAGGCATGTAGCGGTGGGGGGGGAGGGGGGGGCTTGAGGGGCTTCAGCCCCCCCCCCCGAAATTCTCAGGGTGGTCCGCAAGAAGACCTTATATTTATTATTTAAACTGTTATGTTTATTGATATCATTATGTTTATTGATATCGTTATGTTTATTGATCACCATGCTCAATATATCCCATATGCATGGGGGTATTGGGATAATGATACAAAAGGTTTGCTAGGGTAGATCCTCTCTCACCCAGACTCAGCTCCCCCCCCCCCCCCCCCCAATCAAAATCCTGGCTACGGGCCTGGATGCAGGCGAAACATCAGGAAAGAATGCTTCTGGAACATGGCCATACAGCCTGGAAAACTCACAGCAACCCATGTGTGTTATAATTTGCAGAGGCATTGTCTCTTCCCTTTGGCAGAGATGGCTAAAGACTTTGTAAAACTCCATTGCCCAGGATCCCAGCACACTGAGCCATGGCAGTTGAAATGGTGGCAAACCATCTGCAGTCTTAATGTACCCAAAGGTATCATTTCTGCTTCAAGGACCTCATATTCACTGTGTTTTGTTGCTTCCCAGTATGGGGACCTAGTGTGATGAGATCCACAAAAACTCAGCGGATGAAACAGCAATGAGAAGCAACACTACTTTTCTGCTGCTTAGAGATGGAAACCCTGCAGATTGCCTCCCTCCTTCTTACTGTCACTGAAGAGTTCTGGGAGAACTCTGTATATGTATCTGTGCACGACTTATGGCAACCTCACGAATTCCCCAAGGTTTCCTGAGGCAAGGAAAACTCTCCAGAGGTGTGGTGCTACCAGTTCCTTCTTCTGAAATATAGCCTGCAGCGCCCAAGAGTCACTGGCGGTCTCCCATCCAAATCCTACCAGGGACTGACCTTGCATTGCTTCCAAGAGTCCTCCTTTTGCCAAACCCACCCGACTCCCCTGCTCTGGGAAGACATGACTTTCCAAAGTACATCAATCAATACAAAAGATAATGGTATCCATACCTGCTTGTATATACAATAGTAAGTAACCTGGGCGATTCATGAATGAGAATCCCCGGGATCTCGCAGTTGTTGCTGTGCGCCTTCAAGCCAAGAGTTTTCCTGCCAAGAGGAGGTTTGCCAGAGGAAGCCGAGCGGGTGTGACTCTCCCAGGGGCTCTCCGTGGCTGAGCAGGGCTTGAAACCCTTCCTAACCCGAAGCTCAGACCCTTTGGTCCCTCTAGCACAGGACAGGAACGCCTTACCTTCCAGCGAGAGAGAGGTCCGCCTCCTGCCTTTGGTCCATGTCCCAATCCAGGCTCAGAAGTTACATCCTCCCCGTCGCGTTTGCCTTCTCCACTTCCAACTTCCCAGCCAAAGAGAAGGAAGAGAAGGAGGGGGAAAGGGAGAGGAGGAGGAGGAGGCAGCCTGCTTCCCTCCGTGTCTCTCCGCTTTGGAGCGGGAAGAAAGAGAAAGACAGAAAGAGATGGAGAGAGAGAAAGAGAGACCCTTCCCGCCGTCGGAGGCAAAACCTACTGGAGATGCCCAAGCGCCAACCCCGAGCCTTGTGTGCCGAGGAAGACACTGAGGTCCATCAGTTCACTCCTTGATCGCGTGTAGACAGACCAGAGGCGAGGAAAGAGTCTCGGAGTGTTTTTATATAATGAGCAGGGTCTTGAGATGCGGCGTCGGGTGTGGAAAGGAGACGCCAGGGGGCAGCACTTGCCAAGGGATGCCCCGGCAGCACAACCCTGGACAGCCCGTCGCCGTGCTCTGTTCAGCCTTGGGTGGGAAATTGATGCCAATAGTGTTGATGCTGCGGAGACATGGAGCAACCTAGGGATGTGCTCAGGTGCAAGTCCAATAGACAGTTGCTGTAGGTGAGGGATCAGGACAGTAAATAAAGAACAGCACTCAGAAAACAGGGGAATTCCAGACAAGACACAATCAGGGCCAGCTAACACCTCCCAACAAAGGATAATAATAATAATAATAATAATAATAATAATAATAATAATAATAATAATAATAATAATAATAATAATAAACTCAGCCGCTATCAGGACCTCAAGATCGAACTTCAAAGACTCTGGCAGAAACCAGTACAGGTGGTACCGGTGGTGATCGGCACATTGGGTGCCGTGCCAAAAGATCTCAGCCGGCATTTGGAAACAATAGACATTGACAAAATTACGATCTGCCAACTGCAAAAAGCCACTCTACTGGGATCTGTGTGCATCATCCAAAAATACACCACACAGTCCTAAATGCTTGGCAAGTGTTCAACTTGTGATTTTGTGATACGAAATCCAGCATATCTATCTTGTTTGCTGTGTCATACAATGTCGTTGTGTCAATAATAATAATAATAATAATAATCACACAGGCGGACTACAAACAGAGGCACAACTATGTGGCCCAAATGATTCATTGGAATTTATGTCACAAGTACCACCTCCCAGCAGTAAAGAACTGGTGGGATCACAAACCTTCAAAGGTAGTGGAAAATGAACACACAAAAATACTGTGGGACTTTTGAATCCAGACTGACAAAGTTTTGGAACACAACAAACCAGACCTCACGGTTGTGGAGAAGAAATTTTTTTGGATTATTAATGTTGCCATATCAGATGACAGTCGGATTGACGAAAAACAACAGGAAAAACTCAGGGCCGTTATCAGGGCCTCAAGATTGAACTGCAAAGGCTCTGACATAAACCAGTACAGAACAGCCAACTAATCTTGCTCAAAGACCTCCTGGAACCACCATGTTTTCAGTTCCTTGCAGAAAGAGGGCAATGTAGGGGCTTGCCTAATCTCTTTGGGGAGGGCATTCCAGAGTCGGGGGGCCAACCTCGAGAAGACCCGCTCTCTCGTCCCCACTAGCCATGCTAGGGACGGTGGTGGGAGCGAGAGAAGGGCCTCCCCGGCAGATCTTAAAGCCTGCGCCAGTTCATAGCGGGAGATGCAATCACAGAGATAGGCAGGCCCGAGCCGTTTAGGGCTTTATAGGATACCCCCAGGCAGGAAGCAGCCAGTCTTTCAAGCTGCAAGGTTATTCAATTCTAATCAAGGTGGCCAATTGCAACATTCACACTTGCCTAAAACAGACAAGAGTTCTTTCTCTCACCATGGACTTTCCACAGATATATAAACCCCACTTGCCTAGTTTCCAAAGACCTCACAACCTCTGAGGATGCCTGCCATAGATGTGGGTGAAACGTTAGGAGAGAGTGTTTCTGGAACATGTCCATACAGTCCGGAAACTCACAGCAACACACACACACATACACACACTGCTTTTGCAGGCAGAAAGCCCCAGGTTCAGTATGGAGGCGATTTGAAGGAACAGATCCCTGCCTGAACTGCTGTACAGCTGTTGTCAGACAGTGTAGTCAAAACAGATCTATCCCATCGGGAGGGGATTCCTGTTTCTTTTCTCTCCCCTACACAGTAAACACACCAAGTACTAAGGTGACAGAAACAAGCTCCATGAAAATCCATTTATCATGTGATGCTAAGATAGCAGAAAGTGTAGAATGAGAAAAATATTTGACTTCCTTTTTTCTTTTTTTTTTGGGGGGGGGATAGTATGTATGCATCTTGATATGTTAGAGAGAGAAACAAAACATACACACACACACATAGAGATAGAATATATCCTTATATGGTAGAGAGAGAAACTAAGCAAGTGTGTGTGTGTGTGTGTGTGTGTATGTATGTAGAGAGAGAGAGAGATTTTAGAGAAGATATCCTGATATGTTAAAGAGAGAAACAAAACAAGTGTGTGTGTGTGTAGAGAGAGAGATTAGAGAAGATATCCTGATATGTTAGAGAGAGAAACACAACATATAAATGTGTGTGCATTTTTATTTCTTTCTCTTACATATCAGGACATATATAACATATCTATATATATAGAGAGAGAAGATACCTGATATTATATATATAGAGAGAGCTTAGAGATTAGAGAAAATATCCTGATATGAGAAACAAAACATGTGTCTGAGTCCCTTCGTGGAGAGAGGGTGTATTATAAATAAAGTGTTATTATTATTATATGTGTGCTTAATTTCTCTCTCTAACATATCAGGACATGTATAACATATCTATATACTGTGCATGTGTGTGTGTGTGTGAGAGAGAGAGAGAGAGAGGGAGAGAGAGAGAGAGAAGATATCTTGATATGGTAGCGAGAGAAACAAAACACATATGCACACAAATATATATAAATTTATCAGGACTGCAGAAGCAGCCAGAAAGTGCTGGAGGGCATGCATTACCAACTGGATTAATAACTTAGGTATCTAAAACCCCACAGAGGCACACATGCCCCCCTCCCCAAAGTAAGACAGTTGACTATAAAATAGTCTAGCTTCACCTTGTGGTGTATGATGACTTCCATGTCAGTGAGGTGGAGAATCTACACCAGGGGCGCATTGATAGCTTGGTGAGGCGTTAGCACTATTTGGAAAAGAAGGGTAAAACTACAACTCCTGGGATTCCATAATCCTGAGCCTCGGCAGTTGAAATCGTATCAACTTCATTAATTCCACAGCGTACTAACAATAATTTGAATAAGTCTTATCATTCCCTTCCACTCCCTAATATACATTGTGGAAAATATCAATATAAAAACAAAACAAAGCACAGCATAGATGCACTCCAGGTTTTAGCCCAAACTTTAACCAAATACATTCAGCACCTTGGATAGGGAGCCAGTGTGATGTAGTGGCTTAACTGCTGGGCTACAACTCTGGAAGCCAGGGTTCAAATCTCTACTCGGTCATGCCAACTCACTGAATGAGCTTGGGCAACTCACACTCTCTCAGTCTCAGAGGAAGGCAAAAGCAAACACACTTTGAACAAATCTTGCCTAGGTTTGTCTTAGGGTCTCTATAAGTAGAAAGAACGTGAAGGTACACAACAACCTTGGGTCTTTTTACTTTCATGCCAAGCTCTGGAGTAAATTATTCATCCTACAGACAAGGAAGCTACTTGAAGGCACTGTCTTCAACATCGTTTCCTAATGCTGATGGCAATGGGCTGCCTTAGTCTGAGGAAAGCAAAGAAAGAAATCTTTCTACGCCACATCTTACTCAGTTGGTCCTCCACACACCACCCAACTAGAGAACACATCTAAATGTCTCAGTTGCATAAAATTTCTGTTGAAGGGAAAAATAATCTACTGGCACCATTATCATTTAAAGTATTGTTCCTTCTTTTTCCCCCAGGAAAATATGTAAAAATATAGTGTAATTTTTGGGCAATTTTCATTTAATTGCTCACCATTTTGGAAGCCAGCCTATAAACATTTTAAATAATTGAATACATAACTCTATTTGTCTATAAAATACGCTGTTCTTAATGTGACACTCCCCATTTCTCTGGATCTCATTAAATCCACATCTGAAAATACATAGTGGGTGCTACATCTTTTCTTTCTAAGGATTTCCATTTGTTTCTGACTCTGTCTCCTTGCATTCCCTCTTCTGGTGTACTGCTGGGGAAAATAATATACATTGACTATAATTTATGCTTGACTTTTAAAAAAGCTCTCTTTCGTTTTCTGTCTTGCTTTATAGCACTGTTAAAAAACCATGAATTCTAGTTGTGACAGTATTTACAACAGCAGGTATAGAAGTTGCATTTTGAATGCAAGATAGCCAAGCCGAGCTTTTGGATCAGTATAGTTTTAATATTGGCTCAAACTAATGCCAAATCCTAATTTCTAATTTCAAAATATGTGGGACCACACTTTCCATACTCTGATTACCCTCTGTGAAAGAATGCTAACAAAAGATGAGAAAAACTTGAAGTTTACTCAACAACCCCATTCCCAAAAGAGTTCATGCAATTTCTACTTTGTCATAAAAATCTGTCTTCACCAGCTATTGGGAAAGCAGTGGGCACCTTCGCAATTGTGTCATTTCTGTTCATACACTTGAGTTAAACTGTTTGATTCCCTTGTCCTTAAAGGTTGGTAAAAGGTTTTCACCTGACATTAAGTCTAGTTGTGTCTGACTCTGTGGGTTGGTGCTCATCTCCATTTTTAAGCCAAAGAGCCAGCATTGTCCGTAGACACCTCCAAGGTCATGTGGGCAGCACATGACCTTGGAGGTAATGGAGTGCCATTATCTTCCTGCTGGAGCAGTACCTATTGATCTACTCACATTTGCATGTTTTGAACTGCTAGGTTGGCAGAACCTGGGGCTCACCCCGCTCCCAGGATTCGAACCGCCAACCTTTCGGTCAGCAAGTTCAGCAGCTCAGTGGTTTATAAAACTCCTGCTTCTTTTTGGATTATTATTCCTTTAGATGTTCCTTCTCTATATATTGTATGCATATTATTTTAATATGTTTCTCTTTTTCTAAATAAAACATTAGTATCTAACTTGCACTCTCCCTGTGTGCATGCTTGTGGGTGGATGTCATGCATCTCTGCAGGTACCCACATAGACAGAGGATAGAAAAAAGGGATGACAGAAGAGACCACCCCTTTCTCCATTTATTTGCAAGACTGTATGGGAGAAGGGAGGAGCGAGAAAGTGGGGAAAGGGAAATGGGGCAGGGCAAGAGATTATCTGTAGCATTCCCCAGTGATGCAGTGGGTTAAACCCTTGTGCTGGCAGGACTGCTGACTTGAAGGCTGGGTTGCTGACCTGAAGGTTGATTGGTTTGAATCCAACCTGGAGAGAACGCAGATGAGCTCCCTCTATCAGCTCCAGCTCCCTACGCAGGGGCATGAAAGAAGCCTCCCACAAGGACGGTAAAAACATCAAAACATCTGGGCGTCCCCTTGGCAACATCCTTGCAGATGGCCAATTCTCTCACACCAGAAGCGACGTACAGTTTCTCAAGTCACTCCTGACATGAAAAAAAGTCCCTGTTCAGTTTAAGGTACCATGAGACTCTTGCTGTGGGGGAAGTGTTGATATTGTACAGAATAATAATAATAATAATAATAATAATAATAATAATAATGCTCTCCAATAATAATAATAATAATAATAATAATAATAATAATAATAATAATAATAATAATAATAATAGGAGAGCATGCATTTAAATGTTGTTTTGAGGGGAAAAAAGTGTGGATGTGGAATTGGGAAAAGGCAGCCCACAAAAACGCATAGTAACATTAAATGGTGCAGACTGAATCAACACTAAAAGTGTGCATGTTCACAAGAACAACAGAATCAGATGCCATGAAGGAGGTCTTATTAACTTGCCACGGGAAGCCTTATTTTAGCCTCAGCAAGGGATTTGATGCCATTCCTTTTGTGTACTCAGGGTGAAAGCAAACATTATCACCAACAACAAAGTCACATAATTCAAGAGCATTTGTTCCCACTGTTCTTTTGTATTGTGTATAGCTGGGTTTGATTATGCTATCAACACAGGCCAAATGGTCACCCTAAAAAGAAAGGGAAACGAGAGAAAGAGAGAAAGAGAGAGAGAGAGAGAGAGAGAGAGAGAGAGAGAGGCAGGAGAGAGAGGCAGAGATGGGATTTGGGTCTTTAGTTTTCATATTTCACAAACATATAGTTTCACTATTCAGTATAAAAGCAAGATTGCTGTGAAATTCCAAGGGTCTTCCAATCAGAAGGTTCCTAATAATAGTGGTTAGAGGCACTGTTCTTCAGTCCGTCTTTTAATCTTCAGTCAGTTTTCTGTTTTCTTTAGTGGCTGCTGATGCTGACATTATTATCTTAAATCTGCATTCAGTTTTAGACCTAGCTAGAGCAGACCTATTGAATTAATGGGAACTTGCCCAATCAACACTCATCTAAGGGTGCATCTTCACTGGAAAATTAATGCAGTTTGACATCATGTAACTGTCATTGCTCAATGCTACAAAATTCTGGAATTTGCAGTTTGGTACAGCACCAGCATCATTTGACAGAGAATGCTAAAGACATTGTAAGACTACAACTCCCATGGTTCCATAGCATTTCAAAGCCTTGTACCACCATGATGAAACATACAATATAAATGTGTACGGGAATTTTGCAAACAGGACACTTATCAGCCAGTCATTTCTTTCTATACAGCTGTTATTCCAAAGATCTTGATAGAATTATCAAAAGGCATCACTGTTTTTTTACACAACAAAATAATTTAATTTTTTTTTCAGATGATGGGCAAGTCTGGCATACAATATATAGAGAAGGGACATCTAATCAAGATAATGCTGATTGAATGAAGGGAGGAAATGGCACTTCAAGAGAGCTATTTGGCAAGAACATTTGGTTGCTGAGTTCACTCAAATTGCCAAATTAACATGGGTTCTCAAGGATGAAACAACAGCATATTTTCTGAATGAGAAACTGCATAAAAAGACTTCTACTATCATCCCATATGGTTTTTCTCAAAAGCAAGACACATTGAAAACAATGAGGCTTACTCCCAAGTCAGTAGGTTCAGGACTGACATCTGAAAGAATGCTCCCAATCTGGGAATGCTATTCACCCATTTGTAAAGCATATGAGTAACTTTACTGACATTTTGCTAGTACATGTTAAGCATATGGTTTCATGGGGAGAAACCGAGGGTTAAAGTGATGTAGGAAGAGAGTGGATGTTGAAAAACAAACAAATGAGAAGTCTGAAAGCATGTAAACTATCAATTTGTGAGTATACACATGCAAAAGTTGCTAGCCTTAATGCTTATGAAACACAGATTAATTATTGACTTGATTACTATGAAATTCGGAAACTTCTATGTCAACATTTTACACATGCTATTTCAAGAAATCTTCTAAAATGTAATCTCAGTTTTTTTCTGGTAACGAAAGCATTTTGAACAGCTTTCAATATATCAAGCAAAGCATTTGGCTTGTAGTAACATTTTTCACAATATGTTCCATACATGTGATTGGCAATATGTGTTTTACATTTCCACAGGAACTCTGCCACACTTCCCCGTGTCTTTTAGAAATGCTGGAGTGAAAGTGTACTAGACAGACTTTGGAATAACTTTTGCTTTGAACAAACTTTTCCTGAGTTTATACAGTTGGTAAATAACACTAGTAGAGCTGAGGATTTAGCAAATTTCCCTAATGCACTCAGAATTTGCTAGTAACATATTACTTATAATTCATTACCTTTAAAAAATATGTAATCAAGTTGCATTTCAGAAGTAGCACAGTAAGATGTTGCTCTTCCAGTGGATGTGGCTCTTAATGAATCATGTCACATTATCACAGGATGTCTACGCCCCACACCACTGGAGAAACTATACTGTTTAGCCAGCATTGCACCACCTGACATCTTCCGGGAAGTAGCAGCAGCAATGAAAGGACCAAGACATTGACATCTCTAGCCCACCCCCTGTTCAGATGTCAGCCAGCATGCCAACACCTTAAATCAAGAAATAGTTTTCTAAGATCTACAGAGATACTCACAGGAACACCTCAGCAAGCAAGAGTCCAAAAGTGGCAGGCTAAAATCCAGCACCTCAACCCATGGCATATACCGAATGAGAGACTCCCTCCTGGGCACACTGGGCATCTTGGACTGTGCTCTGGCGCCACGAGAACCAACCTTAAGAAATGGGGCTACAAAAAGGCGAAAGATTTATGCGATCTGAAGAGAAACCAGAGTATGGAATTATAGATTAAAAATAACATACTCAACGGATATAAAGGAAAATTGGATAAAAATGTTCTATAGGTGGTATTTAACACCTCAAAAACTATCAAAATATTCTAAAAATACATCCAATAGATGTTGGAAATGTGGAACACATGAAGGAACTTTCTTCCATAGCTGGTGGACCTGCGGGAAAGCCAAAATATTTTGGAAAGGTATTCACTCTAGAATTCAAAAGATACTACAAATTAAAATTGACTTAAACCCTAAATATTTCCTCCTGGGCATGTTAAATATTGAAAAGGATAAGAATAAGGAGGTGCTGTTCAACTACTTAGTAACAGCAGCCAGAATGACCTATGCGAAGCAGTGGAGAGAAACAGGAATCCCAGAAATTAATACCTGGTTTAATAAGATTTTAGAGATTAGGAATATGGATACTCTCTCCTACTACCTTGCAAACAACACATATAAATTAAGGAAACAGACTAATTGGGAGCCAGTACTAAATTACTTTAAAAAAGAGAAAATTAAAATAATAACTTGAGAAAAGTATGGAAAGGGCCTAAGATACAGAACTTCCCCGGACCATAAAGAATAGAGACTCCCGGAGATGGTAAAAGAATAATGGATGATAAAATATTAAATACACCATTCAATGAAATGGAAGTCATTTTACTATTATGTTTTCTTTCTTCCTTTTTTTTCTTTTTTTCTTTTCCCCCCATTAAATCTCTTCCTTGTCTTTCCCTCTCTCTTCTTTTTTATCTTTGCTTTCTTTTTCTTTTTTTGTGTATATAAGATTTCATGGTGGATTAGGTGTGTATCTCAATTATTTGGGTTTTTTATACTTTCTTAGATCAATCCAAACTTGGTATTAGGTATCAGGGGGTTTCTCTGTATTTTTCTGGAAGTATCCCATTTTAATTTTATTATATGTCTGTTGGTTGCTATTTGTTTTTCTTTGTTTGTTGTTTTTTTTAATTATTATTATTGTATTCTTCTCTTTCCACTACTTCCTGAGTTTATTTTTTATTTTTTTCACTACTATGTGCAAAACTCAATAAAAATTATTATAAAAAAAGAAAAAAGAAATGGGGCTACAAAGATGAGTCCACGACATGCGAGTGTGGAGAAGAGTAAACCACAGATCACCTATTATGGGGGTCCTCAAACGTTTTAAGTGAAGGGCCAGTTTATGGTCCCTCAGACTGTTGGGGGGCCAGACTATGATGAAATAGTCCAAAATTAAGATTGTTGTTGTTGTGTGCCTTCAAGTCTAAAGTTTAGGACAGGAGCCAGATAAATGACTTTGGAGGGCTGCATCTGGCCCACAGGCCTTAGTTTGGGGGCCCCTGACCCATTACAACGCAGCCTGAGCCCTGCCACATGCACAATGGAGGACCTTCTTATAGCAACACCAAAGGCGCTCCAAGTGGCGAGCTACTGGTCAAAGGACATTTAGTATAATGCCAAGTTTTTAACTTTGTTTGTGTTTTCAAATACATTACAACTGTACCCTCGGTTCACTTCGATATATAATAGCTCTTCCGAGTTGGTACAAAGGCATAAAAGCTCTTATAAGAAAGTCTCTCTCCTGGTGCCTATGACCACCAGGTTGTTGTTGATCTGCATGAAAACTGCTGGAAGCAGCAGTCCAACAAAATCAGGAATGCACAATTTCCATCCTGGGGTAGGGTAAGAGACCCATCTACTTCTTTACCTCAGACCACAATGTATTCTGGACTAGCCTTGATAACTGGCTTTGGAAAAGATGTCACATTGAAGAGAGGGGCAAGCTTGTTTTCTGCTGTTCTAGAGATTGAGACAAGGAACAATGCATTCAAACTGCAGGAAGAGATATCACCTAAACATTAGGAAGAACTTTTTGATGGTAAGAGCTGTTCAGAAGTGGAATATGCAGCCTCAGAATGTGGTGGAGTCTCCTCCTCCAGAGATTTTTAAGCAGAGGCTAGATGGCCATCTATCAGGAGTGTTTTGACTGTGTATTCCTGCATGACCAAATGGAGTTGGACCAGATAGCCTTTGTGGGCTTTTCCAGCCCTGTGATTCTAGTATGTCAGTTCATTAAAACTGTTTATGTACCATAATATCCCATCTTTCTTCCATCATGCAACTCAAGCCACTTCATTGCAAAGGATCACAGGTGGCCTTCTCTCCAGGTATTGATGCTGACCTGAACCATACTTATTAAGTTTAGCAAACTGGTAATGCCACCATGTGTAAGTCAGACTATGCTGACCAGGTTTGTAAAATTTCTCTCCATTTTGTCTCATACTGAAGCCAATTTCCAAAGAAATGAACCAATGCAACATTAATATGCATAGTATACAGGTGCAGCATGTTCAGCTTAAGATTTTCTATGTTCTTTCTTAAGGATGTCCCTAGGTGAGTACAATCCTATAAATCTTATATTATGTTCTTTGTGCCAAAGGACAAGCTTACATGAAATGAATGCACATTCAGGTAATATTTTTAAAAAGTTTAATTATAATGAACAGCCATAACTGTTGCTAAGTCAGAGAATTAGTGGCCTGCCCTTATTTTATGGTGGTATTTTAGCTAAGTATTAATTAGGTAGTCGATTACTTAGAATGCTTATTGCTTAGAATGCAAAAGGAGGTTGAGGAAGAAATTATATATCATGAGTGCTTCTAGCGCCTTGATCCCAGCACACAATAAATAAAATGATTTATGTGTGTTAAGCGTTTAATGGCCTCTTCTCGTATAGTGATCAGAATAATAAAAAGCATTTCACAGAGCTCTTAGTGAGGAAGCAGGTGCTGAGAAGAAATCAAGATGCTCTCATTGTGTTTATACTTCTAAGCAAATCCTTTTAAACAAGGGCAGGGAACCTTCAAAGTATTGCTTTACTGCATCTCCCATCTGCCTTATCCAGCATATCTAATGGTATGCTGAATTTAGGTGCTATATATTGCCCACAACTGAGAACTTACTGAAGAATAATAAACTACCAAGCACTCAGGCTGGACCTACACTGTCCTGTATCCCAGGATCGGAACCCAGATTATCTGCTTTGAACTGGACTATATGAGTGTACATTCCTAAAACATACATATAGTTTGGTATGCCCTTTTGATTAACTGTGAGTACATCTACATTGTAGAATTAATGCAGTTTGACACCATTTCAACTACCATGACTCAACATTAAAGCTGCAGTTTTAAAAGGCCTTTAGCCTTCTCTACCAAATAATGCTGGTGCTTCATGAAAATACATATCTCTACTCCATAGCATTGAGGCATGGCAGTTAAAATGGCCTCGAACTTCATTAACACTATAGCATGGATGCATCCTGTTTAGAAGTAACATGTTTCAAAGCACCTGCATAGTCACAAATTATAGTGAAGACATTAAAATGCATTTCAGTGAGGCCGCCTTATGTCCTCCCACAAATGATTTGATTGGAAATTTAAAAAGAGAGCCCCAAAGCTATTTCGAAGTGTACAGTTATAGCATTGCAATCCCACATGCCATGGTTCCATTCTATGGAATCCAGGGAAGAGTATTTAGGATTTTCAGGCGGAGAACTCCTCTAGTGTTTAACCAAATCAATAGAAAACACACAAAAACTCCTCAAGGTTTCCTTGGAAGTCAAAGTGAACTCATAGTATTATAATTGTGCAATGTAAAGTAATTCCATGGTTGGAAGCCCCGAAAAGATGCCTCCATTCCCCACTTGGTGTTTCAGTTTCATAGAATGCTTCAAAAACATTTAGGAATGTATTAACAAGCCAGAAATACAGAGTGTTTGAAAAAGAACTCCCTAGTTTTAATGTATTTATACCTAAAACTAGGGAGTTCTTTTTCAAACACCCTGTATTGTAAATCCACTTTTGAAACCCTGAGTGGGTTCAGAGTTTCAGGGGTAGCCCACTTGGTTTCTGACTGCTTCAAAAAAGACAGAAGACAATCAGTGGCCATAGAAATGAGGCTGAAACAGTGTTTTTGTTCCTGTGTTGAGAAAAACAGGAAGGTTCAAGCTTCTGTGGTATTTAACTTATACATGGGTTCTTCCTTAGTTGTTAGTTCTGATGTTGAGCACACAAGCCCCCACACTCACATTGCTTTGACACTCACCTGCTCACTGTCAGGGGTTCCAGAGACTCATAGAAACCCTGTATTTCCATTCCACATTAGCTTCAGTCACTCAGAAACATTGTATCCTTTCTTCAAAGCAGCTACAGTAGCTGAAAACTGCAGGCAGCCACTCTCAATCAAGGCTCCATTGTCCTTTGCTACATTTTAACCAAGAGTAATAAATTGTATCCGCTTTCTGCTTTCACTTCCAGCCTGCAAAAGAAATCCCTTTTTGGACTCTTCTGTTGCAACCTAAAAACTGACAATAAACCCCTTTCCAAGCCGTGGATCCACGCCGGTTTGACTGAGGCGACTCAAGGCGGCCTCAGGAGCAAGGGGATGCAGTTTTCCCAACCGCGGATACAGAAACCCACAAAACCTCTGTATCCGCAGTTCATGGATTTGCTCCGGACCAACTCCATTTCACTCCGAAACACTTTTGAAAACAAACTGCTATCTTGCTTTTCATCGCAATGGCCCTGGTCCCTCTCTGCCAGGATGAATTGGTTCCCTTTTCATGAATGAATTCCCCTTTATGAATGAGCATGAGCAACACGATCCAAACTGCCCTTTCGCGCCTTCTTATGAATTCCCAGGGTATCAGGGAATACCCCTTTCCCCTCCTGCATAAACCCCTTGTATCCCTTGCATTGTCGTCTCCCAGTTCTAGGGGAACCCCAAAAGCCTCTCGCCTGCTGGGCTGCGGGGAACTTCTAGGATCCCTTGCGTTGTCTCCCATAAGAAACACAGGGGAGATCGAAGCCCCCTGAAAGCCCCATAGATGAAACTTGTGTATGTCTTCCAACGCAATGGGGATGCTGAATCTCCTTTCTCCCCCATTGTGAGTCCCATATGTGTCATCTATCAATTTTATTATATATTTATTATTATTATTTATGATATTCTGCCCTTGTATAAAATAAGGCAAAATGACCCCTTTGTGAACTTTGGCCAGCATTCCTTGACCCAGGTGCCACAATTCTGCCCCAGGGTCACCTCCTTACTCAATGGATTCATCATGACCACCATTTGCCATATCTCAATGGACTCTTTCTTAAGCCTCAGAGGGCAAAGCCAGACCACTTAAGAATGGAGCAACCTTTGGACATTCTAATCATTTCACATGAATGGCATATCTCCTCTACGGAGAGCCAAGGTATGCCGCAGATGTTCAAGACAATGCCATCTTCCTCCCCCCAGATTCTGAATTACCTAATCTCATCAAGACCATACATACTGCCAACTCTGGGATAATGGAACTGACATCCATGTGTCAAACCCCTATTCAAGGGACTTGTTGTCCAATCTCCTTATCAATAAGACAGGTCCGGCTAACAGGGCTCTCGCTGGACTGCTGGACAATAGACCCAGGATAGAGTCACTCATAATCCTTTCAAAAACATATGTTCCCTTTTTTACCCCTGCTGCCACACCTCCATCTCCCCCATTGGCTGACCAGGGGGAAACGCCACAAGTGAGGTTTGCACTCCCATTGGCTGAGGCGCGTGAGCCCCTGGACCACTCCTCCCGGCCTTTGACATCAGGGATTCCCCTGACCAATCAGAGCAAAGCCAGTCAGGTGGGCGGGGGCGGGAAATTCAAAATGTAAAAAGTATAAAATGTGGATTTTCTTGTGTAATGGTATGCTGGTTCTTCTTGCATCTTATTGCGACCATCATCCTGGACCAGGATAAACTCAGTGAGACTTCGAAACTTGGTGAGACTTTTATGGGAAATAGGGAAATCTTTATTTGCTTCTCATAAGCTTGCCACGTGTTGCACAACCATCCTTCTGGAGTCTTGTTCTGGTCTCCATTTCTAACGAGACCCCCAAATCTTTAATCTCCATATCAGTTCTGTGGATTATGATGCACAAGAAGAAGGAACTGATATGGAGTCTCCTATCCATAGTAATAGAAGTAATGTGGAACATTGTGTTTTACACATACAGGAAATAGTTCAGAAAGGCATCTTATTATAGGATTATTTTTTAAAAGACAGTCTTGGATACAAAGGTCTTGAGGAGCCTAATGATACTGCAAACAGATCTCAGAAACTGTGGCAACCAATTAGTTTCTTTCCATTTCAGCACTAGTTTGGAAAAAAAACCTCCCAGATTCTGAAAACTGAGCATTTGATCAGGACATTGGATTTTCTGGAAAGGTTATACAACCCTACTGTTTGAATGTTTGAAATCCTTCAAGCCTCCATTTGTTAGCTTAGCACCAATTCAGTGAAAACTTAATGATTACAATAGAACAGAAGAGTGGATATTGTGATAAACTAGTATATTGTCTGTTGGCAGAAGCATTGGATGGTGTAGGAGACATGGAATTCCCTGATTTTTCTTATCCATTCCCATTTAACCTTTAAGACCTCAGTTTTTATGTACAGTAGTGTAAAGATAGCTCCACTGACTTCTGGTCTGTTTCAAAGCTCACTTTGAAATACTGGCATAGCTTTTCATAGTTTAGCAACCAGGTATTTATTTGGCAGTCTTTTCTTCATAATATGCAGTTATAGAAATTGCCACCTAAGGCTGGCTGCAAGATGCCCTTGTCTTCTGAGATAAAGCACTGAAATGTTGAAGAGTCTGTTGAAGGAAAGTGGGAGATTTCCCTTAAACCTGAGGGCCCAATTTAATTCCAGGGAAGGTCTCAAGGACCACATTTTGTAAGGTGGTGATGAGCCCTTTTGTCAAAATCTGGGATGCCCAAAAAGCCCCAAACCTATGGCCAAGTAAGACGCCATGAAGGGTCCCACTGGCTAAAGTTTGAGGGTGACCTTTTTCCCAAAAACATAATTTGGTTGACATCCAAAGATGACCTTTGTGCCAGATTTATAGTTGTACAAGTACCCATTGGGGGGAGCACAAGGTTAATCCCACTACCTTTCTGGGTAGCTGGCATAATTACTCAGTGACCATTGCTTCCTAGCCAACAATAAAACCTTACACTCATAGAATCATAGAGTTGGAAGAGACCTCATGGAGCATCCTGTCCAACCCCTGCCAAGAAGCAGGAAAATCACAGGAAAAAGCACCCCCCCCCCCCCGATAGATAGCCAACAATGAATTAATCCCTGGCTATCTGAAAAGTAATGGAGTCACCTAACACCATGCATCTATGTCTCTCTGGGAACTCATCAAGGTGTTTTGGCACCCATTGTTTCTCCAACCCGGACCCATTGGCAGGATTAAAGCCATCAACACCTATTGGCCCTCAACCCTGCCCACATTCCTTTCCCCACACACCCACAAAAGGCGGACTCAGAAAGCAGCCACAAGCTTCTAGCTGAGCAATGATTATTAAAAATCCCACCAGACAAGGAAACCAATCAGCTGCAGCAACAGACAATGTGCTTCCACCAATCAGTGCACGGATTGTAACTTGGACCAACCAGTGAGTAGAGTGGAAAAAGTCCATATTTTGAAAAGCTGTCAGGCCTCTATAAATGTTTCCGTATTGTATTTATGTCTGATTTGAGAGCACTGTTTCTCTGACATCTACTTTTGGCTGAAGTGAATAAAGCCTCTGATCATTGCCTTCAACCTACTCATGTTATTGTTGAAGAATTGACCCCTCCTCATGAAGTATGAATTAAATATGAACTTATATTTTTTGACCTTTTATTGTTGCAATGATGAATGGGCAGTATCCCCTGCTTCACCTTTCCCCTGTTTTTCTTGACCCTGTGACCAACTGCATCCACCAGAAACATTAAGTTCACCTTTATGTGTGAAAAGATTGCCTCAGGAAAAGGTTCCTCAGGAAACACTTTTTTCCAATCCCTACTGGTATCTCTCATGTGTATGAAATATCATTCCCTTCCTGTTCTTGAATATACACCTCTATATATCTGTTCTCCCTATCCACATTTTTATGAACTTTGCATGACCTATCCTTGATTCTTGCATGTCCATTTGTAAATTTTCTGTAATCAAATATAACCATGTTTGCTTATGTGATGTATAACCATAAACAGTGTGTAAGTCACTGGCTGATTGTAAAACTTAACAAATGCTAATGCCTTTATGTATACCCAAGGTGTGCCCTGTTTCCTACTTCATTGTAGGATGATGCTGTCATTCAGAAGCTCTTTGGATTTATTAATAAGGTCCACAGTACTTTGTTTTACCTGGATTTACTGAGAATGACAAGATTCCACCAACTCCTCTAAACTGCCTTAATTAAATGCAAACTACTTTGGTTCCTTGAATTCAGTTTGCAGCTGATGAAGCAAGATGAGAACAAAGATGGAAACTGGGAGAGAGAAAGAGAGAAACCAGGCCATTTTAAAAATCATGGGAGAAAATGGTATGACAGAGGATGAATCAGGACAGGCCTTGCCAAATCAGAAGAGTTGTAGGCTATGCGGTTGTTCTGCCTTTGGACTGTTGTTCCCAAGGAAGCCTACCTGGTGTGTAGATGGGAGCCAATCTCATACCAACTAAAGTCTGAAGACCTCCTGGTCACCCTCAGACTTTTCAATTCAGTTAGACCTTAAGAAAAATTAAGAATAGCTGCGGGGTTTTGTATTTTTCCATTTTTATTTGCTGTTTTATGGATTTTATGTCATTTCTGCTTAGTTTTTATTTTATTGTGAACTGACCTGCATGAACCTGCATGCTGAAGAAACAAGCTAGACATTACAAAACCAATTAAATGAACAAATAATGAATGTAGGTATGACTGAAGAATGCCTTCCCACTTTTGAAGCCTGAATTATAAACTATGAGCACAGGAAAGCATTTTTAGACACTAAATTCAAATTTTTTGGAAGGCATAATAGGAAAGATGGAGAATGAGTATGTTTTTCTGTGTCCTTGGTCCCATCTACACTTACCATTTAATACAAATACATAGAAAATCCTGGAACTATTTTGAGGCCCAGATGGTAATTACACAAACCACACAGGACTGATGCACATTAAGGGCTTTCTTTCACACACTGTTTTTGGAGTTTGTTGTCTGACTGCTGCTGTTTGAAGCTAGATTTGAACTGCATTAAATGGTTAGTGTAGATAGGGACCTTAGTCTCTCTCTCTCCTCTCTCTCTCTCTCTCTGTATTTCTGCTTCAACCGTAAATCTCCATGGTATTTTAAGAAATGCAGAGGTGCAACAGCTGGCAACCAAACAAGCTGTCATATTTTTATACAATGTCTTGGTTGGAAAGCAGCTGTGCTATCACTTAGCAGAATTATTGGAGCATTCCTGGGGGAAATTGGTGCCTCATTTTACTGGTAAGTAATCACATAAAGCTTTTCCGATTTCCCCTGTCCCTAAAATAAAGTGACACCACTGTCCAACTTTTCCTCCAATATTAGTCTCTCTGAATTTATTGAAAAGAGAATGCATTGGGATAAAAGTTCTTGGCCAAATATTTGTGGTACTAGAAAGAGACGCAAATGTTATCCAGAGTTTTCAAACTATATAAATAAGTAGTTCTCAGCCTGTGGTCCCCAGATGTTTTGGCCTTTAACTCTAACAGCTGGTATACTGGTTAGGATTTCTGGGAATTGTAGGCCAAAACACTTGGGGACCCATAGGTTGAGATCTACTGCTATAAATGATTCTTAGCCTTTGGTTCTATAAATGTTTTGGATTTCTACACCCAGAATTTCTCACCATTTGGGTGACCCTGAATAGGACTTTTGAAAACACGGTGCAAGGCTTGAAAAGTTACAGAAAAGCAAGGTCCTCCCTCAACATTTAATTCTAGGACTAAGCTGAATGAGTGAAATGCATTCAAAGTCTATTCAGACAATGCAAAACTCATGTTGTAAAAATATTTCCTCCCCTTAGTAACACAATTGTCAAAAACAGCAAGTAGTATTCAAATTATGAGCCCTAGGAGCCAGTGTGATATAGTGGTTTGAGCATTGGCCTAAGGACTTCATCAGATGCTTTGCAGAAAGCCAAGCCAGGCCGGGGGGTGGGAGGTTGTCTTCTTAGCAAAGTGCACCACCTCCTTCCATTATAAAAGACATTGTTTCATTTTACAAATCCAATCAGATGCTTTGTGTTCACTGGCCTTCTCCCATTCTGTCCCATTTTTTAAACAATCACACAAGTGAGTGCAGTCCCTGCCCACCCCACAAACATTTTTTGAATGTTTTGTCTTTCCCATGCCTTTCTTCTCTCCATTAGATTAGTGTTATTATGAACCCCTTTGCCATGCTTCCTTCCTCCCATGCTCTTTAACACCCCTTTCACAGTTTGAATCATAAGTTTGAGCATCAATGTGGTGTAAGTATTCATAAAGCAGTGGTTCCCAACCTTTTTTTTTTTTTTTTAATCAGGACCACTTTGACCAGGGATTCCTCTCCAACATTAGCACCAAGAGGATTACGAATCAGTTTTTGGTTAACTTTAGATTTATTTATTTATTATTTATTTATTTACAGCATTTATATTCCGCCCTTTTCACCCCGAAGGGGACTCAGGACAGATCACATTACACATATAGGCAAACATTCAATGCCTTTTAACATAGAACAAAGACAAACAAACATAGGCTCCGAGCTGGGCCTTGAACTCATGACCTCCTGGTCAGAGTGATTCATTGCAGTGATTGATTGCAGCTCCTCTCCAGCCTTGATTTGGTTTGGTTATTTGGGTTGCGGATTCAGAAAATTACATTGGATAGACCACATCAGCTCTAGTTTCTGACACAGAACCTATGCCATCCAGAGACATCTGCTTGCCCATAGAAAACCATATTCAATAATCTAGAGCTGATGTGGTCTATTCAATGCAATTTTCTGAATCAGCACCCCAAATAACCCCAGGAACAGGCCTCTCTCCTTCTGACATCCCAGTTGCCTCGGCACTATAAGAGGGTTTTGCAAGACCAGTAACTCTCGTTGCAACGATGTAGTAATGGTGAGACTGCGGACCATATTTTAGTTTTTGAGGACCACTGGTGGTTCACGAACCATAAGTTGGGAACCACTATTATAAAGGTATGTTCAAATTTAAGGACAAATTGTAAGGTTATTATAAATTATTCCTGAATTCTCATAAGGAGGCACTAGAACTTCCTATAACGGGTAAAAAAAGGGACAAAAAAGTTTTAAAAACTAGCAATGGACCAATTTCAATGGCACAACCCTAGATTACTATAAAGGATAAAATGCAGTGGAATCAAAGTGCTAATCTTTAGGATTATATTAATTTTAAAAAATTACTCTTCCAGGCTCATGCAGAAGGATTTTGTGCCAATTCCACCACATAACTGAAATGATTCAAAACTGGAAAATCTGACAGATTCCATCCCATAGAATCATAGAATCGTAGAGTTGGAAGAGACCTCATAGGCTATCCAGTCCAACCCCCTGCCAAGAAACAGGAAAATCTCATTCAAAGCATCCCCAACAGATGGCCATCCAGCCTCTGCTTAAAAGCCTCCAAGGAAGGAGCCTCCACCACAGTCCGGGGCAGAGAGTTCCACTGCCGAACAGCCCTCACAGTGAGGAAGTTCTTCCTGATGTTCAGGTGGAATCTCCTTTCCTGTAGTTTAAAGCCTTTGTTCCACGTCCTAGTCTGCAGGGCAGCAGAAAAAAAGCTTGCTCCCTCCTCCCTATGACTTCCCCTCTTATACATGGCTATCATGTCTCCTTTCAGCCTTCTCTTCTGCAGGCTAAACTTTCTCAGCTCTTTAAGGCGCTCCTCATAGGGGTTGTTCTCCAGACTCTTAATAATTTTTGTCACCCTCCTCTGGACATTTCCCAGCTTTTCAACATCTCCCTTCAACTGCGGTGCCCAGAATTGGACACAGTATTCCAGATGTGTTCTGACCAAGGCAGAATAGAGGGATAGCATGACTTCCCTGGATCTAGATGCTATACCCCTATTTATGCAGGCCAAAATCCCATTGGCTTTTTTCACTGCCACATCACACTGTAGGCTCATGTTTAACTTGTTGTCCACTAGGACTCCCAAGATTTTTTTCACATGAGCCAGGCATCCCCCATTCTGTATCTTTGCATTTCATTTTTTTCTGCCTAAGTGGAATATCTTGCATTTGTCCCTGTTGAACTTTATTTTGTTAGTTTCGGCCCATCGCTCTAATCTATCAAGATCGTTTTGAATTCTGCTCCATGTCATTTTAATCACTTTCTCTCATTTCCATCTGCATTGAGAACTCAGTAGACATGTTCTCTCCATTTCTCTCTCTCCCCCCCCCCCCCCCCCACACTTTTACTACATTTCAGGTACAAAGTGCAACAGATGACAACTGGAAGTAGTTTTATGTTGTGTGAAGGGCTCCATGGCACTTCATCCCTGAAATGTCTTAGAAGTGTGTGGAAATGGGGAATGAGATCCTAAGACTGGAGACAAAGGTTTCAATGTGACCTTGGGCAAGTCACCTTCAGCCTCTGAGGAAGGCAATGACAGCCCTATCCTGAGCAAATCTTGCAAAGAAAACCTCATGATAATTTTGATTCAAGGCTGCCATAATTTGGAAATGCCTGGATGGCATACAACAATATGACAGGTTACTGAGAAAGAAAAATATTAGTAGACTACACTAATACTGCATACTGCAAATACTTTCTTCAGTGGAAGTGTCTTGAAATGTTTGCATAACAGATGCTAGAACAAAAGAACTTCTCTGGCATAAATCTCCTCTGTTCCAAATGTCATTAACAGATAGCATATTTTTCTGCATCCAGCTTTTAAAGCCATTTGCATTTTACAAAGACCATAAGACATCTGTCTATTCCAATCTTTACTTTGACTGTCATTTGGCTTTTGAAATATATTACACATCAGAGATTCCTTTATTTATTGGATCCAGCTCTGAAAACCGACTTTATAATTAATAATCTCATCTCATCCAATAATCTCATTGGAGGTAAATAAAGACATATTGATCCATCAGATAGGCCCATGCTTCACTTTTTACTTTGCACTTTCATTAAAAAATGAATTTAATTTAAAAAAAATAATAATGACACATTAATACACTTTATTTATATTCTGCTTTATCTTCCTGGAGGGACTTAGATTGGATTACAGTACACATATAAGGCAAATATTCAATGCCTTTTTATACAGTGAACAATGACATACAATAAACAGACAAAGGTGAATTTATATATTGTCAATGGAATATTAGGATCACAGACTACACGAGAAGAAACAAATGCATATTTTCTTACGTTTAGAATCAAGGTCCCATGTTTTCTCCATTTAGAATGGGGACAATGATTTATAATTTGACATTTTAAATGGAAAGTCTACATATTTAAAAATTGGTGCAGACTGGTGTATATTGCCCTGTAGGGAAGGATTCTTCAAGGTGCCATTGCTTTTCCGTTAATCCACTTAGAACATTTCAGAGACAGTTCATGCCATGGGTCTTCTGGCTCATAGCCATTTTTTATCTTCTCACAAAGAATGTGTCTCATTTAGCATACTTACTATCAGAAGGCATAGTTTTGACTCTCATTTTGAAAAGTCACGGTTGGAAGGTCATGAGTTAACATTTTCTGCAGGCCTATTATCTGCTATTTTTCTATGGCATTTTTTTTACCTTGCAATGAGGAAACGGAGCAACTCAATCAGATTTAGCACTGCTAGAAGAGGGCAAAGTACACCCCAAATGGCATGTTGACTCTTGCAGACTCTTCTGTATTGACCATTACGGTGAACCATTCAATATCTCAGTATTAATCAAGGTTGGGATGGTACTTACAATAAACACAAATTAGATTTCCGAGAGCTAGATCAGAATTTTAATGGAAGGATTCTCTAAAGGATAAAGCCAGATAATAAATCTATTAATTTAATGTTTTTGCAGGTCAACCTTACTCATTTTCACAAAGGAAAATTGTCAATATAGAATATCCAGAAGACTGAATGTGTCTGTCTTGTTTCTTTCTAATGATAATGATAATGTAGCCAGAGGGTTATATGAATCAATGCATAGTAACTTGCCTGATGATACTTTGTTATCTTCTCAGGCCTTGTCATATAGTTTATTCTTCCTACAATTATATTTTAGAAAAGTTAGTTATTTGGACTATCATGACTATAGCTGCAGCTCCACTGTAGAATGAATACAGTTTGACATAGCTTTAATTGCCAAACCTCAATGCATTTTTTTTGTGTCAGGAGCGACTTGAGAAACTGCAAGTTGCTTCTGGTGTGTGAGAATTGGCAGGGACGTTGCTCAGGGGATGCCCCAATGTTTTACCATCCTTGTAGGAGGCTTCTCTCATGTCCCCGCATGAAGCTGGAATTGACAGAGGGAGCTCATCTGTGCCCCCCTAGGTTGGATGTGAACTGGCAACCTTCAGGTCAGCAACCCAACCTTCAAGTCAGCAGTCCTGCCAGCACAAGGGTTTAACCCTCTGCGCCACTGGGGACTCCATACAGCTCAATGCGATGAAATCACAGAAGTTTTAGTTTGAGGAGGCATCAGCACTATTTTGTAGAGGAGGCCAAGACTTTGTGTAAAATTACAAGTCCTATGTTGCCATAGCATTGAGCCATGGCAATTAAAGTGATGTCAAACTTCATCCATTTTATAGTGTAGTCACTTCTTTAGTTTGCTAGGGAATTTTACAAGTTGTTTGTGATATTTTGGATTATTCAAGGAGAAATGTATTTTATTTGTTAGAGATAATAAGATAAGGATCAGTCAAGAAGGTTGAGAGAATGGACATTTTGGAGTGAGTGATTGGTGGGCTGTCTGAGGGAATTTGTATAAGGCTGGTGTATGATAGTTGGTGAGGAAGAATGAAAAGAGTAATAATCTACCATAGAATCATACTTGTCATGGGCTACAGTTCTATTTCCAAAGAGTTGTCAGAGACAGTCCAGGATTTAAAGCTGTAGTCAATCCATTTCACAGCAGTGAATGAGCTAAATTTCAATGTCTGTTCCAAGAGGTCTAAATGCACAGGGTTTCACCAACAAGTCCAAGATCCAAAAGCATAGTCCATGATTCAAGCCACAAAGTCACCAATGATACACAGCTGTAGCACCAATCCAGACGTTTGCTTCCAGTAGTAAACTTGTAGTGTCTCAGAGACCCCCGAGTCATGACCCCGTCGCTATTACGGAGCAGACCGAAGAAGAGATGGGGTTTCCGCCATTTCTGCTTGATTCCGTCCCTTTCCAGATGCCCACTGTTGACAATTCTAGCCCACAGTTCACAAGAAAGGGCCTTGGCTCTCAGCCCGGTTCTCCAGAGAATGTTAGTTTTGACCACCGATTATCTTGGGAGGCTTCGCGCGCGGAAAAACAGATTTTGAGAAGGAGCGCTCGTTTAGCAGAAAAAGCCAGCGTTAATTAGGCTGGTTCCCTTGAGAATTTTCAGGGAGGACTGCATCTGGCAAAGTTGTTGTCTTGGGTCATTTTCCCTTGGGAAAGAGCTCGGACACCTGGCTGAGGAGGAGAGCAAAGTCCCATAAAGGTTCTGGGCACCAAATAGATCTTGCGGTGTTCAACGTGTCAGTTGAGGGATCACATCGACTCTAGTTCTGCAGCGTGCTACTCCCGAGTAGACCGGCTGCCTCTCGCCTTCCTGTCAAGCCTGGATAGTGATTCAGCTTTACCACGACTAACTTGCCTTGCTTTGCATCCTAGCCTCGGATTGAGCCCTGGAACTCTGGACAGCTCTTGCCTTAATTCCCCACTCAAACAGCCTGCAGGTTTGAGTGTGTTTTGGTTATTGGATTTAGAACTTTGAACTCTAATACTGGATATCTGCTTACATATTACTGGACTATATTTGACCTTTCCTGAAAGGTCTACTGCTGGACTATATACTTTGCTTATTTTTTATTGCCTCCTTTATTTCCTTAATAAAGATATTAGATTGTTTATTGGCCTTCGTGTCTGATTCCCAGTGCTCATGCTGCCTGAGGTGTCACAAAACTGTTCCAAACGCCTGACCTTTATGCTGCTCCTGATAAGTCTTTGCAGCTTCTGAATCCTCTTCTGAGCTTACCGATTGAACCTTCGCAGCTGGATGGCATCAGCCCTGAGCTGGAGCCCAGTGGGGTGAATTAACACCTGTTCTTGCTGTTCCTACTCCTGCACAGCCCTAGTGGTATCAGTTTGTTCCTCTTCCTGGGGATTGGAATCTGCTGCTGGGAGGAAACCCTCCTTCTTCTCATCCGCCTCTGGCCCCATGGTCCTGACAATACCAGATGACCTAAAACAGTGGTTCTCAACCTGTGGGTCCCCAGGTGTTTTGGCCTACAACTCTCAGAAATCCCAGCCAGTTTACCAGCTTTTAGGATTTCTGGGAGGTGAAGGCCAAAGCATCTGGGGACCCACAGGTTGGGAATAATTGACCTAGAAAATGTTGTGAGAGACTATATTTAGTCAGATATATATAAATGAAACTGCCGGTATTGGTCCCATGGATACAGGGGGCATACTGTTTCTTATATGGAAACATGAGTGCACCTAGGAAGTCTCCATAGTTGATGGCCATGACAGTGGGGCAGAAAGAAGTCCTAATGTTGGCATCAGTTGGAAATAAGGGAAAGCTCTCACATTTGATAGCTATGTGTGAAATCAATAAAGGTCTTTACATTTGGTCATAGTGGAAGAATAATTACATCCTCATACTGTCTTTTATGAAAAGCAACTTTTCTAAGCAGCAATCACAACTCTCTGGAACCACACTGCTAAGAAAAGATGGGGACAACTGCCAAGGAAATTGCCATAGTTGGAAACATTTGATAATAACTGATTGGTGTGACAACTCCAAAATAATGAATGGGAGTGCGGAACACTTGGGAATCGTTAAAACATTAAAGAAAAGGAAAGTGTTACAAAAAACTAGCAAGCTGCATCTGTTCCAAAGACAGGATAAATATGTTCCAAACATGGAACTTCAATAAATATGGTGCTACCACTGACAAAGTTCTGGCCATTTCTGATAGCCGTAATTCCTTTGACGGTAAGGCAACCTATTATCAGGTATGGGATGGATCTATGTGGGTAAGGGCATTCTTTTATATGAACAGCTTAAAATATAGGTAGCAGTTATTTGTAAGAGTGGTCTAAAGAACTGACTGATAGATAAAGACCTTGGATCCATTATAAATAACCTTTAGATTTTTTATTGTGTCAGAAGCGACTAGAAAACATACTGCAAGTCACTTTTGTTGTGAGATAATTGGCTGTCTACCCAGATGCTGCCCAAGGGATGACCGGATATGTTAGCTGGGAGGCTTCTCTCATGTCCTTGCAAGCTAGAGCTGACAGACAGGGGTTCACCCTGTCTTGCAGATTCAAACCGGCAACCTTCAGGTCAGCAACCCAACCTTAAGGTCAGCAGTTCAGCTGGTACAAGGGTTTAACCCATTGCACCATTGCGGCTCCTTTCAGATTAGATCCCTTTAGTACATATACAGTGCATATGGCTGTGGACTCCATTCAGAATATAGTGGTCACCATGTTGACAAAAACTGTCCACAAGTACCATGTGGCATGGTTCTTAAAATAACTGCAATTCAAAGTTTCATTTGAACCTTTAGAGCAGTAGTAGCTATTCAATTCAGTTTTTAGTGCACTCCAGATTAATGGATTTATCTGAAATGCTTTTGGAGGGAAGCGGACTCTTTTAGACTCTGGAAACCCAGAGAGTATTCAATGCCCATTGGACATGGAAGCCAACACAGCTTGAAAACCATGAGTAATCCTGTCCTAGATGTCACATGGTTGTCATAAGTTATCAAATGCTTATAGTTGTAGTAGAGCACAAACTCTGCAAGCAAAAAGCCCTCGATTCACTTTCTAGAACACCAGGTAGGGTTGAAAAGGGCATTGCCTGAAACTCTGGAGAGTTGTTGCAAAGACTCCAGATGTTGAACTGCAACTCCCAACAGCATTAGCCAGCATGGTCAATGGTAGGAAATATTGTCAGCTACAGCCTGAAAACATCTGGAAGCCCGTGCTTTGCCTTTCTGGGATCTAGGGAATATTTAGGACTGACAACCTCATCAGACAGAGTTTTTTTCCTGTCCTAGCATGCTGCTGGGACAGAATCTGCTGGAGCCCATCATGCGACACAGGGCTACTTCCATCAGGGCTCCATTGAGTTCTGTCCTGGCAGTGTGTCAGTAATGAACTAATAAGTATCCTCATTGAAGAAGCCATGGACAGCATGGGAGGAAGTTGGGGACAGTGGGGAAACAGTGGTATGGCAGCCCGTGACCAAACGTGGTAACTGCCCCACAGTTTCCCAGGCTGTCCCCAGGCTTCTGGACCTCCATGTGATAAGGTCCTTAGCAAAAGAACTTCTTTTAAGATATATATAACCTCATTCAGAGCAGAAAAAATAACCAGTCTACCGCAACCACAACACCAATCTCTTTCTCATCTTCACTTCATTTTGGTACTACAGTAGAGTCTCACTTATCCAACACTCGCTTATCCAACATTCTGGATTATCCAACGCATTTTTGTAGTCAATGTTTTCAATATATCGTGATATTTTGGTGCTAAATTCATAAATACAGCAATTACTACATAGCATTACTGCCTATTGAACTACTTTTTCTGCCAAATTTGTTGTCTAACATGATGTTTTGGAGCTTAATTTGTAAAATCATAACCTAATTTGATGTTTAATAGGTTTTTCCTTAATGCCTCCTTATTATCCAACATATTCGCTTATCCAACATTCTGCCGGCCCGTTTATGTTGGATAAGTGAGACTCTACTGTACCTGCAACCTAATACAAGCAACTAGTAAGAGATTCAATTTTCTCACTAGGATTCAGGAAACTAATTTGTCATTGTCATTGCAATGGTCACCCATACTCCAAAACTGTGTAGAGCTTCTTACTGCAGCTATTTATAGAAGTTAAATTACAACCCTCTGCAATCTCTGGTAGGTGAAAGCTGAAATATTATTTGCAAGTGCAAAACACACACAAAAAATCACAGATAACTAAGAGGGTGGGATTTATAATCATTAATGGAGGATCTCTTGCAGTTGTGACCTCAATTTATTTACCTCCAAAGGCTGGAAGACAGAAATGTTTAAGTACAATGAAGTATCTGCTCAGCAGTAAAGGTATTTGCAGAACTTTTACCCAAATGCCAAAGTCACCTTGGAGATCTGGTGAATGTAATGAGGTAGTAAAGTTTACGAACGGTGTGTGAGTGACTTGAGTTTATGTGAGTGTCATTTATCATCATTAACTGGAATGAGTATGGTTCCTATTATCACCTCACCCCAGTATCCAATAAATGGAGAAGGAACAGAGACATTTCACTCCCTTTCCTACTTTGAGGCTTATATATGAAAGCAAAATAAAAAAATATTAGGTGACAGGCTTATATCATGATCACATCATGTTCACAGTTGGATCAGAATGCTATGCTTAGATAAGCCTTTGGTCTGATTTATCAAGGGTCATTAGAAAGGGCTAGAAATTCTGCATTCTGGACCTAGATAAAAACAAAATTCAAAAATCCATAATGCTACCAATTAATATGGATTTTGGAACTTTAAAAATATTGGAAATTGGGGGAATGTCAGTAAAAAAAAGGTAGGAAAGAGTGAAGACTACATTTTATTTATACTGTATCTATACTGAGTGGGTTAAACCTTTGTGCTGGCAGGACTGCTGACTTGAATGTTGGGTTGTTGACCTGAAGGTTGCCGGTTCGAATCCAATCCCTCTATCAGCTCCAGCTCCATGCGGGGACATGAGAGAAGCCTCCCACAAGGATGGTAAAAACATCAAAAACATCTGGCATCTCCTGGGTAACGTCCTTGCAGACAGCCAATTCTCTCACACCAGAAACGGCTTGCAGTTTCTCAAGTCACTCCTGACAAGAAAAAAGAGGCAGTTTGGCAATACTTAACTGCCATGACTCAATGCTTTGGGATCCTGGCAGTTGTAGTTCTTTAGTCTTCACAGCCAAACTACAAATCCCAGGTTTCTATAGCATTCAGCCATGACATTTAAAGTGGTGTCAAACTGCTTAAATTCTACTGTTTGATCCAGCCTATGACAGAGAAAGGATGCATAAGCCAGCAGTGTGATGCAGCTGCTAAGAAAGCCAACGGATTCTGGCCTGCATCAATAGGGGAATAGCGTCTAGATCCAGGGAAGTCATGCTCCCCCTCTACTCAGCCTTGGTCAGACCACACCTGGAATACTGCGTCCAATTCTGGGCACCACAGTTGAAGGGAGATGTTGACAAGCTGGAAAGCGTCCAGAGGAGGGCAACTAAAATGATCAAAGGTCTGGAGAACAAGCCCTATGAGGAGAGGCTTAAAGAACTGGGCATGTTTAGCCTGCAGAAGAGAAGGCTGAGAGGAGACATGAGAGCTATGTACAAATATGTGAGGGGAGGTCATAGGGAGGAGGGAGCAAGCTTGTTTTCTGCTGCCCTGGAGACTAGGACGCGGAACAATGGCTTCAAACTACAGGAAAGGAGATTCCACCTGAACATCAGGAAGAACTTCCTCACAGTGAGGGCTGTTCGACAGTGGAACTCTCTCCCCCGGGCCGTGGTGGAGGCTCCTTCTTTGGAGGCTTTTAAACAGACGCTGGATGGCCATCTGTCGGGGGTGCTTTGAATGCGATTTCCTGCTTCTTGGCAGGGGGTTGGACTGGATGGCCCATGAGGTCTCTTCCAACTCTACTATTCTATGATTCTATGATAAGAACAGAATAGAGACCTGACAGAAAGAAGATTGGAAGAGAAATCAGAGTTATTCCTCCAGCATTAATCCTTGCCATTTTGACTTTATACAACTCAGTGGTGATGGGCTTAAAACAGCAAAAGCAAAGGTTCAGCAAAATTCATTTAACTCTCCAGGATTCAAGCCAGCCAGCCTGTAGAGCCATGCTGCTAAATAGATAATGTAATTGCTGGATTACAGGAGGGAAAGTAAATTCTAGAAGTGTCAGGGGTGGGGGGGGTTGTGCAATTAGTAGCATTAGGAGAATAACAACATCATAGTGTGCTGCATTCATTCACCTCAGAATTCAAAATAGGGATTTTTTTGGAAGAGTTTTTGTACCAATTTGCACATAACTTGAAAAATTACTGTTTTGGATGCAGCTTCCAGAACCCCCCAACCAAACTCTGGCTTGCTCACAGGTTAAACAGGACAGAATTCCTATGCAGTGGTTCTCAACATGTGAGTCCCCCAGGAGTTTTGGCCTACAACTCTCAGAAATCCCAGCCAGTTTACCTTCTGTTAGGATTTCTAGGAGTTGAAGGCCAAAACATCTGGGGACCCACAGGTTGAGAACCACTGTCCAACAAATTATTGTCTTTGCACCAGTATACCACAAAAAGAGACTTTGACCATCATAAAACAAACTTTCTGACAGGAAAAAAATGTGTCACCCTTTGTTTCACTTCCTAAACTCTGTGGTTGAATTAGCTTTAAAGGGAAAATATTTCAAGTTTGAGAACAACTTTTATTGACAGATAAGAGGAGTGGCCGTGGAATGCCCTGTAGACACAGAGGTGGCCAGTTTGTATATGGAGAAGTTTGAAAGTGAGATTCCCTATGCCAAGCCACTTTGACTCAGATTTTTAGATTTTATTTTTACATTTGGAGAGGAAATATACATCACCACATGGATTTCCATACATGAATAATTTTTCAGAACACCAATACAGATTGATTATCCCTTGTCTGAATGGCTTGGGATTTGAAGTGTTTTGGATTTTTTTCAATACTTGTATTTCATAGAATCATAGAATCGTAGAGTTGGAAGAGACCTCATGGGCCATCCAGTCCAACCCCCTGCCAAGAAGCAGGAAAGTCACATTCAAAGCATCCCCGACAGATGGCCATCCAGCCTCTGCTTAAAAGCTTTCAAAGAAGGAGCCTCCACCACAGTCCGGGGCAGAGAGTTCCACTACCGAACTGCCCTCACAGTGAGGAAGTTCTTCCTAATGTTCAGGAGGAATCCTGTAGTTTAAAGCCGTTTTTCCGTGTCCTAGTCTCCAGGGCAGCAGAAAACAAGCTTTCTCCCTCCTCCCTATGACTTCCCCTCACATATTTGTACATGGCTATCATGTCTCAGCCTTCTCTTCTGCAGGCTAAACATGCCCAGCTCTTTAAGCCGCTCCTCATAGGGCTTGTTCTCCAGACCCTTGATCATTTTAGTCGCCCTCCTCTGGACGCTTTCCAGCTTGTCAACATCTCCCTTCAATTGCGGTGCCCAGAATTGGACACAATGTGATTCCAGGTGTGGTCTGACCAAGGCAAAATAGAGGGGGAGCATGACTTCCCTGGATCTAGCCACTATACTCCTATTTATGCAGGCCAAAATCTCATTGGCTTTTGCATATACATTATGCGAAATCTTAGAAATGAGAATCAAGCCTAAGTACAACACTCATTTGTTTCATATACATCTCATACACATTGCCTGAAAGCAATTTATACACAACTAGCTGTGCCTGGCCATGCGTTGCTATGGCTTATGGGAATCATTTGTTGACCAGGTGAAATAGCAGTGAATAGCCTTGCAGCCTCAAAGCATGGCTGTTTTCTTCTTATGTGCACCCTTGTTTGGTGAGCTGAAATACAATGGAATAGGCTTGCTGCTTGGAAGGCTGGTACTTGCATTTTGGGGAAATGGTTTTTTTGCGCCAATTTGAATTGCACTGAATAGCCTCGCTGCTTCAAAGCCTGGCCGCTTTCTATATAGGGGCATCCTTCCTTGGGCAGGTTGAATGGGACGGAGTAGCATCATGGCTTCAAAACCTGAGGGTTTTCTATCTAGGGGAAATCTTGGTTGGCCAGGTTGAATTGCACTGAATAGCCTCACTGCTTCAAAGCCTGGCCGCTTTCTACATAGGGCCATCCTTCATTGGCCAGGTTGAATGGGATGGAATAGCCTTGTGGCTTCAAAGACTGGGGTTTTTTTATCTAGGGGAAATCTTGGTTGGCCAGGTTGAACAGCACTGAATAGCCTTGCTGCTTGCAAGCCTGGCCGCTTCCTACCTTGTGGAATTCTTGGTTGGCCAGGTTGAATAGTAATTAATAGCCTTAGTGCAGCAAGTATGAATGCTGCAATTAGCCACCTTGATTAACATTTAATGGCCTTGCAGCTTCAAAGCCTGCCTGCTTCCTACTTGGGGGATGTAAAGAAGTGTGTGTTTTGTTTTGATTTATGGATGACATGTTTATTTGATTTTGTTTAAACAGTCAAGTTTGGCTAAGTTTAAAATTGGTAAGTATTAGAGTTGATAATATGTAGGGGAAGGTAGCCATCTTAGCATTCTGAGGCAGTTGCCATAGCAACGGGGGCGGAGCTAACCACTGTTTGAAGGAAAAAAGGAGGGAACGTTTTAAAAACAGGGCAGTCTGTAATGGTGAAATTACAGTGAGGACTGATTCTCAAGTGGAGGATCAGGGTGGCTCAAATGAGGGAATTTGAGTCAATTCTAAAATAAGGTGACTTATTTTAGGCAGTCTGTGATTGTTAGTCACAGGAGATAGACTGGTTCCAGGATTGAGGGAAACCAGGAAAGCAGACCTCTAGTAGAGCTAGACTAAGCAAGTTGGGTGACTTGTTTAGGGCTAGTTGTGGAGGCTGTGAAGTAAGGGGAAGTGATCCCAGTAGATCCAAGTGATCAGTTCATAGTTTGGTTCTGAAAGAAGAAAGTATTTGGAAGTTAGAACACCTCAACATCTATTGTAACTGTTATTTAAGTGCCTTTAAGAAGTTATTGAACCACTAAGCTTTGTACATGAAATAAACTTGTTTTTGTTCTTTAAACCATCTAAGTCTCTGTCACAATCATATTCAACTTAAGACATGATACCATCTAAAGTAAATAAGAAGATTAAAAAGAATAAATTATCCTCTGCCTGACATCTCCATAATTGGTGGTAGCGGTTATAAAAAATCATCATCCAGACATTTTTACATTTTGGTGGCAGCGGTGGGATTAAAAGGATTCCTCCCTGCCACATCTTTACAATTGGTGGCAGCGGTGGGATTAAAAGGATTCCTCCCTGCCACATCTTTACAGGGGAATCCTTTGTTGGGAGGTGTTAGCTGGCCCTGGTTGTTTCCTTTCTGGAATTTCCCTGTTTTCAGAGTGTTGCTTTTTATTTACTGTCCGGATTTTAGAGATTAAATTGTTCTGCATTATTATACAACAGTAATTATTGTATATTATATTTATAACCTTATATTATCTGCTTAGAACTGGTTTATATGAGGCCCCTTCTACACAGCTGTATAAAATCCACACTGAACTTGATTATATGGCAGTGTGGACTCAAGATAATCCAGTTCAAAGCAGATACTGTGGATCATCTGCCTTGGCATTCTGGGTTATATAAGTGTGTGGAAGGGCCTTAAGGCTACACTGCTATATGATCCAGTTCAAATCAGATAATTTGTATTTTATAGGCAGTGTGGAAGAGGCCTGATTGAAGAAGCCCTGAGCTCCATTGTTGCTGAGTGGGTTCCTAGGAGAAGAAGTGGGCAGGGCCTACCTTTCTTACTGGCATTTAGGGGGGAAAACGGCTTTTCCTGGTCCTCTAATTTGGACTTTATTTTTCTAGGTTTTTTTTTGTTTGAAATACATATTTTTGATGACTATGTCTTTTGTGGCCAAATTTGGTGTGATTTGGTTCAGTGGTTTTGTTGTTTATTCCATAATAAAACACACATTACATTTATATATATATATATAAGATATTTCAATAATTTTGGAACTAAGTGTGTATTCATTGATCCAACTGAAGGCAAGGATACCACTATATCAGCCATCCAGGTGTACATTGTAGGTTCTTTTGGGGAGTATTGTGGATTTGGGAATTTTTGATAAGGGATGCTTAACCTGTATACAAATTGACACTGATTCAGAAAATGACTTTTTTGGATTTAATTGTAAAAAAAAGCAGGCCGCACCTCACAATATCCATATATAGATGTCAAAAACTTATTTAAGACTGATAGCTCACATTCCAAATCAGTTAGATGTATTTATTTTTTTTATTTATTTCCAATATTTCTACCCCGCCCTTCTCCCCGAGGGGACTCAGGGCGGCTTACACAACTGGTAGGATCACTACCAGTACATCATAATACAATAAAATAAGAATAAAACAGTTAAAATAATTAAATAACATAATAAAATACAATATATAAAAATTTAAAACAATGCAACACCAAATATATATACCAATCATCCATCAGACCTTGTGCAAAAGCCTTAATCCGATCCATGTCAATGCTAACTGAGTTCATTCATTAAACGCTTGCGCGCATAGCCAGGTCTTCAGCTTCTTCCTGAACCCCAAAAAGGGATGGAGCCTGCCGGATGTCACTGGGGAGGGAGTTCCACAGCCGAGGGGCCGCCACCGAGAAGGCCCTGTCTCTCGTCCCCACCAGCCGTGCTTGTGAGGCCGGTGGGATCGAGAGCAGGGCCTCCCCGGATGATCTTAAGGTTCTCGTGGGCTCATAGGAGGAGATGCGTTCGGACAGGTAAATTGGACCAGAACCGTTTAGGGCTTTGTAGGTCAAAACCAGCACTTTGAATTGGGCTCGGTAGCATATTGGCAGCCAGTGGAGCTGGCTTAGCAGGGGGGTAGTACGCTCCCTGTAAGCCGCCCCAGTTATTAATCTGGCTGTCGCCCGTTGTACTAGCTGGAGCTTCCGGGCCGTCTTCAAAGGCAGCCCCACGTAGAGCGCGTTGCAGTAATCCAAACGAGCTGTAACCAGAGCGTGGACCACCGTGGCCAAGTCAGACCTCCCAAGGAACGGGCGCAGCTGGCGTACAAGGCGGAGTTGTGCGAAGGCTCTCCTGGCCACCGCTAAAACCTGAGGCTCCAGGCTCAGCGATGAGTCCAAGAGAACCCCCAGACTGCGAACCTGTGTCTTCAGGGGGAGTGCGACCCCGTCCAACACAGGCTGTAACCCTATTCCCCGTTCAGCCCTGCGACTGACCAGAAGGACCTCTGTCTTGTCTGGATTCAGTTTCAATTTGTTAGCCCTCATCCAGTCCGACACAGCGGCCAGACACCGGTTCAGGACCTGGACAGCCTCCTTAGTGACAGGTGGGAAGGAGTGACAGAGCTGGACATCATCTGCGTACAGATGACACCGGACCCCGAAACTCCGAATGATCTCTCCCAACGGCTTCATGTAGATGTTAAACAACATGGGGGACAGTACTGACCCCTGCGGGACCCCACAAGTCAACGGTTGTAATCTCCCCTATGGCCAGTTCTTTGGATACAACAATTTTACTCTAAGTGTCATCAGAAAGGAAACATATATATTGGCTAATCAGCTAATTGACAGAAGATATCCACATTCTGAACTACTGAAAAGCAGAGATAGACCAAACAACTGTCTCAAATGCATTCTAATTTTCAATAATAATACCAACAATTTATAGGATCCCATAAAAAGGGCACATAATATAAGACATATTGTCAGGCAAAGTCCCAGATTTTATTCAAAGCAACCAAAAAATTTAGAGAGATTTAAGTGAATAGCAATTTCAGAGTACAGAAAAAAACATACATCCATGGATACTCTGATGTGTGTAACTAGATACAGAAGACACCACTCCTGTGGTTATGTCTGTTGCAGGAATGCAACAAAATTATTTTCTTCCAAAATGATTTTCTTATTGGGTCAGAAGCAACTTGAGAACATACTGCAAGTCGTTTCTGGTGTGAGAGAGTTGGCCATCTACAGAGGCATTGCCCAGAGGATGCCCGGATGTGTTACAGTCCTGCTTAGGGGCTACTCTCATGTCCCCACAAGCTAGAGCTGACAGATGGGAGCTCACCCCATCTCGCAGATTCGAACTGGCAACCTTCAGGTCAGCAATCCAACCTTCAGATCAGCAGTCCAGCTAGCACAAGGGTTTAACCCATTGCACCACCGTGGCTCCATAATGATTGAAACCACATTAATCACCCGGAGTATACTATGGCAAACTTTACCATTTGCAATAGCAGTTTTGTCACAGATGCTATAAAATACTAAACATTTATGTGGGAAAAACAACAAGATCTCTCTCTAAAAAACATAGATGGACACCTTGGAAATGTAAGAGACAATAAAAATCAGCACTGTTTAGTAAGTCAGGTTTGGGAATATCACCTTTCAGACCTCAAACTTTGCATCACAGAAAAAGTAAATAATACTGATGAAGAGTCTAATATTAGTTGTGAATCTTTCTTTAATAAAGTTAATGCTTTTGGTTATTGCAGAACTGCACATAGGGTGTGAGTGCCTCCTCCTCTTGAAAATTCATCCAAAAGTTTTACATTCTTGAAGGCTATCTCACTCCTCTTTCTTTCTTTCTTTCTTTCTTTCTTTCTTTCTTTCTTTCTTTCTTTCTTTCTTTCTTTCTTTCTTTCTTTTCTCTCCTCCTCCTTTTTCTGACCATCTGGTAACATAAACATGTTGTGTCTAGTTCACACATTTCTTTACTATTCACGAAATGGAATGAGATTCTCAGCTTTAAAACTTCTGCTGAGAGATCTCATATCAGCATTTTTAGGTTTAAGCAGTGAATAAAGCTAAGAAAAAGCCTATAATGTTATATATATTCACATTTTAAATTTTAAATTATTTTAATGTTTTTATATAGGCCACAAAAATATAAATCAGCTGAAATGCATTGGATTTTTAAAATAAATAAATTAAAAGAGCCATCAATTCAGCACTTTGAGACATGTCTGGCCCATCTTACCTGTCCGATGGTTCTGGCCATGGTTCTGGCCCATCTTACCTGTCCGAACGTATCTCCCCCATGAGCCTTCTAGAACTCTTAGATCATCAGGGGAGGCCCTGCTCTCGGTCCCATCAGCCTCGCAGGTAAGGCTGGTGGGAACGAGGGACAGGGCCTTCTCAGTGGTGGCTCCTCGGCTGTGGAACACCCTCCCCAGCAACATACGGCAGATACAAACTCTCCTAGGCTTCAGGAAAGCCTTAAAGACATGGTTGTGCATGCAAGCTTTTAATGAATGAGAACATGGACTTTACATGACCTGTACGAAGACTTGAGGATTCTGGATGAATGGATTTTAATCTTGGACATTCTTAAAATTTTATATAATGTGATTTTATTTTGTAATGGTATCTGTTTTATATGAACTGTTGTTTTGTAGATTGTTTTATATGAATTGTTGTTTTTACATTGTTTTTAGGCATTGAATTTTTGCCTATTTACTGTAAGCCGCGTTGAGTCTCCTCGGAGAGAAAGGCGGGGTAAAAGTGATGTAAATAAATAAATAAATAAAATGTCTATAGATCTGTGGTTCTCAACCTGTGGGTCCCCAGATGTTTTGGCCTTCAGCTCCCAGAAATCCTAACAGCTGGTAAACTGACTGGGATTTCTGGGAGTAGTAGGCCAAAACATCTGGGGACCCACAGGTTTAAAACCACTGGTGTAGATTCTATTGGATGTTCTCCAGTTTTTGTCTTTCAACTACCATTTTCAGTCCATGATCAAGTTGATTCTATGAGTTAAGGGGTGGTCTGGGACATTTTGCTGCCTTAGGCAAAAGACAGGAGGATACGTCTTCCCATTCCCTCTTGAGAAGTTGACTGAACTGGGAGCTGAAACCAACAGAAGATGGTTGCTTAAGGCATACAGCAGGTTGCATGGCCCATATATTTGTATCTTCCATCACTTTGCTACAATTCCCTGCCACCAACCACTCCTATCAGCACCTGTCATTTGGAGAAACCGAGTCTCTTTTTCATAGTGGAGCTGGTCCTGTATGAGTTCATTTAGAGGTGCTGGTCCGTACAATTTATATCCCCATTTAATCTCAAATTAGTCACAGCTCTGTTGTGTGCTCTACATACTCTCATCACCTAGATCAGTGGTTCTCAGCCTGTGGATCCACAGATGTTTTGGCCTTCAATTCCCAGAAATCCTAACAGCTGGTAAACTGGCTGGGATTTCTGGGTGTTGTAGGCCAAAACACCTGAGGACCCACAGGTTGAGAACTACTGCCCCAGATGTACTGCCTGACTCTGCAATTTATTTATTTATTTATTTATTTGCGACATTTATATACCACCCTTCTCACCCTGAAGGGGACTCAGGGCGGTTTACAAGTATATATACATACAATATATTATATTATACAACTATATTGCAATAATATTAGTAATATTGCATGTAATATAAATATACAATTATAATAGTGAATTATAATTATTATTACATTGTATTACATCATAATATTATTATTAATATTACATGTATATACAATGTATTATAATATTAGTATAGTATAATATTATTATATATCATTATATCATTAAATTGATACAGGAGACATGGTGGAAAGATGCAATCTCCTTGGAGTCCAAGAGGACAGTGATGGCAAGGATCCCCCCCCCCCCTGAAAATGGTGCTTGGTGTGCCTTCCCTGAGTTAATGCCATTTAGCAATTGTCATCTGTATTTTATATGATGTATTTCTTACTGCAGTGTATTCTGGAAGACAACCCTTTGAAGAATATTCTAAAGCTCTAGCAGGTACTATCAGGTGACAAGGTGGGGATTTGCACTGTAGTATTCATGCAGTTTGCCACCACTTTAACTGCAATTGCCCAATATTGTAGAATCAAGGGAGTTGTGGTTGGGTGAGGCATCAGTACCTTTTAGCAGAGACAGTTAAAGACGTTGTAAAACTACAACTCACATGAACCCATAGCACTGAACCACAGCAATTAAAGTGGTGTGAAACTGCATTAAATCTACAGTGTATATGCAACCACAGTTTTGCTAACTAGCAAATGGTATTCAAAACATATTATTGTCATATTTCAGGATCTGCACTGGTTGCTAATTGTTTTCTGGACCTAATTCAAAGGGTTACTTGGAAAGCTGAAACCCCCAATTTAGTAATTGCCTTGGGAAAGACAAGTGATCATAAGGACAAGTTAAGGTAGAATCACAATGAAGGAGAAAATAACCTCAAACAGAAAAATTGGATTATGATGTAGAATTATGTTTTTAGGGATGTCATTGAAAAGTAGGTCTAGCATTTCCAGAGTATTCTGATCTTGACATCAAGTACAACTAGGGCTTTCTACTAAAAGGGAAAAATATAAAAGTTGAAAGTCCCAGCTTAGGTGCTCACAAAGGATATTAAAGGAAGAGAAGGCGGTATCAAGTTGGTCTAATTATGTTAGAAATTAATTTTATACAAAAATATATATGTGAGAGAGCTGGGAAAGAGGCATTACTCAGCCATGGAATGCAAGCAGGTTTGTCTATTATGTTGGAAAACTGCTATCAGTTGATTTAGAAAATACTATAGCAGATTGCTTGTTGGTGTGGTTCAGAACATCGACTATATTCCTATAGAATTTGGAGGAAGACCAATGTTGACAGTGGATGGAAAGGGAAGCTGTAAATGCCCAAAGACTTGGACTTGCCATGATGTAAAACAAAACTAAACAAAGTAAATCAGAGTAGGATTGGTTTTAAGTGGCTAATAAATGGTAACATGTTGAGTAAGCAGACACTCCCAAACATTATCAAATCACAAACATATTTAAAGGTTAAGGGGTCCACATATTCCAGGCTATGGTTGAAAAATCAGCCATTTTGGGTAATTCTTCATTAATTCATCCCTGCTGAGCCAGGATTTAAAGTAAATTTATATTTTTAAACTTTGCTTGCACACATATTTATCAAATTTTAAACATGGAAAAATGTTTTCTGCACAGTTAACTTTTACTTGTTTGTGCTTGCATAAAATACTGTCAAAATAAAATATAATTTTTCTTGTGGTGTTTATAAACAGGCTTACCACTGGCATCCAATATAGAATTAAGAATAACCAGTCTTCTTGATCTGTGGCTACTTAATTAACTTGTCTTCATTTTTAACCATAATATTTCATATTCTGCTCTATGTCTAAGAGGTATAACTAAATAATGCATTGTGCATTCCTCCCAGTTCTGTTAAATATAATATTATTCTTCAGAACATAGTTTACAGTTTTTTTGCGATCACACTACACTATGAAAGGATCGGTGTTTGTATTTGTAGTGCCAAAGTCTTAAATCTGTGAAGCCAAGGTCTGAAAACATCATATATATTTCATACAGTTTGGATCTCTTACATAACGATTCTCGCTGTTTCATACAATGTAGATTCTACTAAAAGCTTATGTGTCAAATTATACAAGCTAAGAGTGTACAAATCATGCTTAGTTTGTTTCCCAGGGCCTCTAGCTGGACAGGTATCTTTCCCTCCTTGATGCTGAATCCAAGGAAGTTATTTGTGTCGTAAAAGCTCTTGAAAATAAAAAAAACTAGTTAATTTTAAAGATATTGCCACATGCTTTTTCTCCCCAACTTTCTTCCTGATTCAGAAAATTGTATTTGATAGACCAAATCAGTTCTAGTTTCTTTGATATGGTCATCATGATTTTCTATGGGCAAGTAGATGGTAACTGCTAGATGACGTATGTTCTGTATCTCAAAAAATAGAGTTTATAGGAGGAAACTGGTGCCATTTTTGGAATTGGTAGATCAAATATACCCAGAAACAGCATTAATATTTGAGGCAAAATGTGTGTTGACCAGTGAATTTAGATCTACAGGAACTTAAGTCCAATTAACCAGATCGTAGTCATGGATATCAATCTACTTAGTATGTTGCTGGAAGCAAAAGTATATAGGAGGAAAGGGGAAAGTCATGCTTGATTCACACCTTTAAGTCTATCCAGCCTGCCAGAGAACCCAACTGGCAACAGTCACCCAGAGGACGTTTTCATCTGCTACCCCAAGACTGTGGAATGACCTGCCGAAAGACCTCTGACAGCTAAATGATTTGTCAGAATTTAAAACACATCTGAAGACCTATCTCTTCTGGTAGGCCTACCGAGCCAGTTTAAATCATCAATTTTAAACTCACTACATGTTTATCTTTGTTCTTTGTATTTTAATATATGTATTTGGTAGAAATACATTTTAATATGTGTATTTTATATGATGATGATAGGCACCGTGGTGGCACAATGGGTTAAACCCTTCAGCTGAACTACTGACCTGAAAGTTGGCAGTTCAAATCTGCAAGTCAGGGTGAGCTTTCAAACTGGGAGGGATAGCCAACACTCCAGAAGAAAGGAGCAGAATTCAAAACGATCTTGACAGACTAGAGAGATGGGCCGAAACTAACAAAATGAAGTTCAACAGGGACAAATGCAAGATACTTCACTTCGGCAGAAAAAATGGAAATCAAAGATACAGAATGGGGGACGCCTGGCTCGACAGCAGTACGTGTGAAAAAGATCTTGGAGTCCTTGTGGACAACAAGTTAAACATGAGCCAGCAATGTGATGCGGCTGCTAAGAAAGCCAACGGGATTCTGGCCTGCATCAATAGGGGAATAGCGTCTAGATCCAGGGAAGTTATGCTCCCCCTCTACTCTGCCTTGGTCAGACCACACCTGGAATACTGTGTCCAATTCTGGGCACCGCAGTTGAAGGGAGATGTTGACAAGCTGGAATGTGTCCAGAGGAGGGCAACTAAAATGATCAAAGGTCTGGAGAACAAGCCCTATGAGGAGAGGCTTAAAGAACTGGGCATGTTTCGCTTGCAGAAGAGAAGGCTGAGAGGAGACATGATAGCCATGTACATATGTGAGGGGAAGTCATAGGGAGGAGGGAACAAGCTTGTTTTCTGCTGCCCTGCAGACTAGGACGCGGAACAATGGCTTCAAACTAAAAGGAAAGGAGATTCCACCTGAACATCAGGAAAAACTTCCTCACAGTGAGGGCTGTTCGGCAGTGGAACTCTCTTCCCCGGACTGTGGTGGAGGCTCCTTCTTTGGAGGCTTTTAAGCAGAGGCTGGATGGCCATCTGTCGGGGGTACTTTAAATGGGATTTCCTGCTTCTTGGCAGGGGGTTGGACTGGATGGCCCATGAGGTCTCTTCCAACTCTACTATTCTATGATTCTATGATTCATCTGTCAGCCCTATCTTCTCATGCAGGGACATGAGAGAGGCCTCCCAGCAGGATGGTAACACATCCGGGCATCCCCTGGGCAACGTCTTTGTAGACAGCCAATTCTATCACACCAGAGGTGACTTGCAGTATGTTCTCAATTCGCTACTGACACGATAAAATTTAAAAAATGATGATGATGATGATGATGATGATGATGATGATAATGATATGTTTTTAGCTATGTTGTAATCTGCTTCAAGGCATGAGGTGAGATGGGTAAGAAATAAAAATAATAACAACCTATCCCAGTGGTGCTTGGTGGCTTCAAGAGGTCAGTGAATCCATTGAAACATTAAAGGAATTATCCAGGGTGCTGAAACAACTGGAAGTATTTGGTAAAGCACTTTCAACTGACATTCATAGTAAAAAAAATTAGTGTGTTCACTGTCTTAGTGAAAGGTAAGCCACCAACTATCAGTGGTAAAAGGCATGTTTATCCCTGGCAGAGCAACAAATAGTTTCCCCACTTATCCAAGCCAAGATGCAGAAATGTCTACAGCTGAAAAGTTGTGGCGCATGAAGAAGAGCACTTCTCTCTGTTTGTGGCAGTGAAAACAAAACAACATAAATAACTATCAATTTGCTACTTTTTAATAAAATCGCAAACCTGTTGGTGGAGATGATCGCTCTGCCTACATCACGCACATTTTTCTGAAATATTCTTAATATTTATGTGCTGGCATTCATGGCAAATCTTGTAAAGTATGAGAAAAATCTCTTATTAATTTATAATTTGATCATGGTAAGACAATTATCTGTCTTCAGAGAGCAATCAGGCATATGTTGTGTATCTGCTAGGCAGGTATAATGAGAAATTTGGAAGTCTCCAATTCAAGAGAGTGAGGGGGAGATGGCGAGAGGAGAGACAGATGTTGGTACTAAATTAGCTTGAATTTTAATCATTATATTCAGCTCCATTCTCATTTACATAAACCACATTTGAGCAATAGAAACTGCAGGTGTGATGCATATAAAGAGATTCCATGGAAGCTGTGCTTCCATTCAGAATGAAATACACTTTCAAGGCAAATGGTTGGACTGGAGCCTGAGTAAATCGTCTTCTTGCATGTAGAATCGTCTTCTTTGCATGGAATTCTGTCTTTTAAAGAAGATGGAGAACTTACCTACCGGTACCCCCATCACACAAGATCACCTCCTCCCACCTTAACTATCTGCTTAGAGGAGACACAAGGTATCATTTTTAAGACACCACTCCTGGGCTCCTTTATGTTCTCACTCAGTCTCGTTACTCTACAGGAGACCCAAGGCACTATCCTTAAATCAGACACCACTTCTGGGCTTCTTTACATTCCCACTCACTCTCTTTATTCTAGAGGAGACCAAGGCACCATCATTAAATCAGACACTATTCCTGGGCTCCTTTACGTTCCTTTCGATATCATTACTCTAGAGGAAAGTCAAGGTACTGTACTGTCATTAAATCAGACACCATTTCTGGGCTTCTTTATGTTTCCACTCAAACCCTTTACTTTAGAGGAGACCCAAAGCACTGTCCTTAAATCTGACACCACTTCTGGGCTCCTTTACACTCCTCTCAATCCACTGACTCTAGAGGAGACCCAAGGTACTGTTCTTAAGATTACCCATTCCTCTATGTCACTGAAATGATTAAACACTGGTGAATATGACAGATCCCATCCCACATGTTTTAAAGTACTTTCTCCCATTTCCAGGCACATCGGGAGCTCAAAAAATGATTTCTCCCTGGCTTCAGTCTCCCCCCCCCCTTTCTACACACTTCTGATACAGTTCACTAATGAAACACTATGGGGGACAGCTGGAAGTCTGTCTGTATCATATAATAAGCTCCTTGGTACTTCCTCTATGAGCTGTTTTAAAAGTGTATGGAAATTGGTGGGATCTGCATGTTATGAAGTCCTAGGCCAAACCTGCTACTAGTTTTATAGTTTTCACAGTGCAACCTTAACCATACTAATTGCCAATACTGATCAACAATTTAAGATATTCTGATGATACCTTACTACTAGCAGAAAGTGGCAATGATTTGGAATCACTATTGAAGAAAGTCAAGGAAGTAAGTTGATAGGCAAGTTTACAGTTGAACACTAAGAAAACAATAATAATGGCCACAGATATTTTACATAATGTTAAAGTTATGTGAAACAAAACTCTCTCAATGTAGACACTGAGAGAGTCAAACATTTTCTATACCTTTGCTGAATCAATAATCAAAATAGAGACTGCAGTTAAGAAATTAGAAGATAACTAGAACTTGGAAGGGCAGCTAGCTATGAAGAAGTTAGACAAAATCCTCAAGTGCATTGGAAACTAAAAAAGGATTGTCCATGCTGTTATATTTTCAGTTTTTATGTATGATTGTGAGAGCTGGACAGTGAAGAAAACATCTAGTCAATTCCTGAGTGGATCCTGGCCAGCCCAGTTTCTTATCCAATCAGGGGGTATGGAAAGTTTGAATCGCTGTCAATCTATATATATAAAAGAGTGATGGCATCACGGCAGTGGACAAAACAACAAAAGTAAACACCCCACAACCTCGAAAATTAACAGCACAACCCCTCATCCATGCCTCTAGGTTGATACAACAAAAAGAAAAGAAAAATAAAGTCCTAATTAGAGGGAGAGGAATAATTGTTTTTATCCAATTGCTGCCAGTTAGAAGGCTAAGCTCCGCTCACTTGGTCTCCTAAGCAACCCACTCAGCCCAGGGGAACCTTTACCTTAACTACCGCCAATTCCTCAAAACTTTATTTCCCATACCACCACACTTCGCCACAGCAATGCGTGGCCGGGCACAGCTAGTAGTATATAAAATGTCATGTCTTTTTTCGATGGAGCTATGCTTGCACATTTTGGATTTCGGCTGGTACTTACACCCCATTTGGCCAAACTGTAATAAACCTTTGTAGTTTGCCTTCACACCAGAGTGCTTGTTCTCTGTCCTGGCTGATCTGGTTTAACGGAAGCTCACCAGGCATGGACATCCTTATTTGCAGTCCTAGCTGAAATCACTTCACAAAGACAGACATCCTGAATTCCAAAGTAAGTTACTTTGCTCCTGCCAATGAATTAAAATTTTACTCTTGGATCAAATATGGCCAAAAATAATAATAAAAGCAGGAGGAGCAGCCCCTGACTGCATTGTAATCCCTTCAGACAGAGACACTATCAGACAGAGGCCACTGACTCTAATACAGTGACCCTTTTTGTCCATTTTATAATTTTAGAACATCTTTTGCTTGATAAAGAAACCAGTGGAACTTCAAAAGCTTGCATGAAATGTTTTCTGCATTTTGGTTGGCCTAAAGGCATCACTTTGTTTTTTGGAGTTTGGTTTATTAAACAGAGATGATACGACTTTGGGAATATCATGAGAAAATGTGACTCACTAGAAAACACAAAGCAGAAGCTTGGAAGTTGACCATCAAGTCACACTGGAGCTCATAGAGACTTCTAGAGAGAAAAAATTAATCCATCCACAAATAATCAAAAGTTAAACCCACAAATGTAGAAAGCCTATTGTATTTCTTTTAACAGTTGTAACCACAAGGCCCCTTTTTCAACTGCATATGCTTCCTTCATCCTACATCACTCACGGACCCCACCAGCTTCAAACTATGCCAGTAGGAATCTGTGGGTGATGAAGGGAGGAGCTGGCACATGCTACCACCACAGCAACATGGGAACCTTCCCTTGTTGCCATAGGACAGTGGTTCACAACCTTTTTTTGACCAGGGACCACTTGACCAGCGACCACTTTGACCAGGGACAACTCTCCAACATTATTAGCAAATAGGTTATGAATCAGTTTTGGTCAACTTTAGATTCGGTTTGGTTATTTGGGATGCTGATTCAGAAAATTGCATTGCATAGACCATTTCAGCTCTAGTTTCTGATACAAGACATATGCCATCCCGTACTCGCCATCTGCTCGCCCACAGAAAGCCATATTTAATAATCTAGAGCTGATGTCGTCTATCCAATGCAATTTTCTGAATCAGTACCCCAAATAACCTCAGGAATAGGCCTAAAAACAAAGACACCAAGGTGCCCCCAGTTCCAGGCGCCAAATGGAATGGCTCTGCTCAGGGGGAGGGAGGAGGAGGAGCAGCAGCAGTCAGGAGGCTTGTTGTCATGCCTTTCGTAGGCAGTCAGCTTTTCCCTTCCCAACATCCCCGTTGCCTAGGCACTATAAGAGGGTTTCGTGAGACCAGTTGTTCTCGTTGCAATGGTGTAGTAACGGTGAGGGTGCGGACCATATTTTAGTTCTTGGGGACCATTGGTGGTCCACAGACCACGTTGGGAACCACTGCCATAGGAAGTCATGGGAGAAGCTGCACCATCAATGCTTCCCTCCATGGGATCAATGAAATCTGGAGCCAGGCGATGCAGGGAATGGGGTGCTGGATTCCTCCCCCACATGATGTGAGATGATGAGTAGTGATTCTGGCAGCTGTGTGTCAAGGTCTTAAGTAACCTTATTTATTTATTTATTTATTTATTTGCAGCATTTATATTCCGCCCTTCTCACCCCGAAGGGGACTCAGGGCGGATCACATTACACATATAGGCAAACATTCAATGCCTTTTAACATAGAACAAAGACAAACATACATAGGCTCCGAGGGGCCTCGAACTCATGACCTCCTGGTCAGAGTGATTCATTGCAGTTAATTGCAGCTGGCTTGCTCTCCCGCCTGCGCCACAACCCGGGCCTTGAGTTTCAGACTGGAAAAAAGTTGAAATAATAATAGTAATTACCATTACCATCAATATCTTTCATGGCTCAAAGTTTACTGTATCTGATGCAGTAGATTATAGTCCATGAGAACTTCTGCCTTAAAAAATGGTGAGCCTTTGCTGTGCAAGTCTGTTGTTTTTTGCTGCAGAGATTTATTACAGCGATCTCCCTTGAAGTTACCATGGAAAAGTGCCGCGCATCACATTACTGTAATACTTAAAGGGCACCTAGGTAGGCAAGCATATTTTTGTAGATAAAAAAATGAAGGATTAAGCAGAGAGAGAAAAAACCTAGCACTCTGTATTCTGCTGCTTTCACAAGAAAATAAATACATCAAATCTGAACCCAGGAGGGGTTTTGTGTTTTGTTTTGCAGACTGTGGGAGAAATTTGAAAAAGAGGGTAAAGTGAATTATTGTTAGTGATGATATATTCGGAAGCAATTACATTTCTCTTCTACAGCAAGCTGGAGTTTCCAATAATGATCACACTATTGCCAGCATGAAAGATTGTATTTTGTTGTCAGGGAGATTGGATCTTCTCTTAGAAGAGGATGTCGAGTGAAGGACAGAGCATCTTGTCTCCCTCTCTTCCTCTTCTTGAAGAGAAGTGGGTTTTGATATCTGTATTCAATATTAGATGTTACCATTCTTGTGTCAGCTTCAATGTTCCTGTATCATTTCCAATGCAATGTGGGTCCTGTTCTCCACTTAAATACAGTCAAGTGGAAAATGTCTCATTTCCATGTTACAATTGCAAGTAATATTCAAGAAGAGGGCAATCTGTTGAAGCTTCTTCATTTGCAAAAGGGGGTGGGAGAGACCCATGAATGAACAAATGGAAGAAAGAAGATTGTGAATAAAGAAAACGTGTCCTCTGCTCTATACCTTCCTTTGCGTTAGTTTCTTATCTACAGCCAGATTGTTTATTTTTCTAGATGGCTTCATTTTTATAATGATTCAGTTTGCTTTTTGGCCTCTGGTATCCCCTGGTCTTTAGATCCAGAATTCCCTGTGGATACCAAAATCGGTGAATGCTCAAATCCCATTACAGATAAACTCGACAGCAGTGCGTGTGAAAAAGATCTTGGAGTCCTTGTGGACAACAAGTTAAACATGAGCCTACAATGTGATGCGGCAGCGAAAAAAGCCAATGGGATTCTGGCCTGCATAAATAGGGGTATAGCATCTAGATCCAGGGAAGTCATGCTACCCCTCTATTCTGGTCAGGCCACACCTAGAATACTGTGTCCAATTCTGGGCACCGCAATTAAAGGGAGATGTTGACAAGCTGGAAAGCATCCAGAGGGGGGCAACTAAAATGATCAAGGGTCTGGAGAACAAACCTTATGAGGAGTGGCTTAAAGAGCTGGGTATGTTTAGCCTGCAGAAGAGAAGGCTGAGGGGAGACATGATAGCCATGTACAAATATGTGAGGGGAAGTCATCGGGAGGAGGGAGCAAGCTTGTTTTCTGCTGCCCTGGAGACTAGGACACGGAACAACAGCTTCAAACCACAGGAAAGGAGATTCCACCTGAACATCAGGAAGAACTTCCTCACTGTGAGGGCTGTTCGGCAGTGGAACTCTCTGCCCTGTGCTGGAGGCTCCTTCTTTGAAGGCTTTTAAGCATCTGCCGAGGGTGCTTTGAGTGCGATTTTCCTGTTTCTTGGCAGGGGGTTGGACTGGATAGCCCATGAGGTCTCTTCCAACTCTACGATTCTATGATTCTATGATTCTATGAAACGTCTCCCTTGACATTAAGTACAGTTGTGTCTGACTCTGGGGGTTGGTGCTCATCTCATTTCTAAGCTGAAGAGCCGGTGTTGTCCATAAATACCTCCTAGGTCATGTGGCCGGCATGACTGCATGGAGCACCGTTACTTTCCTGCAGAAGCGGTACCTATTGATCTCACATTTGCATGTTTTCAAACTGCTAGGTTGGCAGAAGCTGGGTCTAACCGCGGGCGCACACTCAGCTCCACGGATTCAAACCTGCAACCATTTGGTCCGCAAGTTCAGCAGATCAGTGCTTTAACACACATGGAAGGCACTGGACATAGTGTGCTCTGGCACCACAAGGTGCAGAGCCAATCTTCAGAAATGGGGTTACATGGTGGAGTCCGCAACATGCGAGTGTGGGGAAGAGCAAACCACAGACCACTTACTACAATGCAGCCTGAGCCCTGCCACATGCACAATGGAGAACCTTCTCACAGTGACACCAGAGGCACTCCAAGAACCCAAATTCTAGTCAAAAGGACATTTAGTATAATGCCAAGTTTTTAACTTTATTTGTATTTCTAAATACATTACAACTGTACTCTTGGTTTCGCTTCTGATACGATAAATATATTTCAACATCACTTTTTTAAATAAATGAATGCTGACATCCCTGTTTCGGTCTGCCCCATGTTTAATTATTTTAGATTTCTTCTATATTCCAGGATTAACGTTTTTATTACTTAACACACTAAGTAATATGAAATGTGCATTCCTTGATAAGAGACTTCAGCTCAGCGGGGACACATAAGGTATGCTAACTTTGAAGCTTTTGTCAAAAGTTGGGAAATACATTTCTTAAAAAACTCTGTGTATGAATATATAACTTGGAACATGTTTGATAGTAGAACATATATATGATTAGGGTTGATGGAAGTTGCAAGCCAAAAACATCTAGATAACAATAGTTGCCTTCTACTGTTTTAAGATTTTTGGAGGAGGCTTGGTTTGATCATCCTGGGAGGCACATTTAGGAGTGACTTGAGGTGACATTTTCTTGGGGGCTGCTCCTAGGCAGCAATACTTTATGCAAACTGAGGCTAGGTCATTGTCCCTATCTGTATTCCTTCCTCCAACAGGCAAATATGTTAATTGTTATGGTACATCAGTCTTTTTATTTGGGGGGGGGGGGCGTTATACATGTGGTATTGTTTGGATTTTAACTTGCTTTTATTTTTGTGTTGTATTTGTTTTTATTTTAATTTTACTTAAAGAGATACTTCCCAAGCTTGGGGAATGTGTGTGTATGTATATCTAACACTGTTCCTTTCTACGCCACCCCCCCCCCCCCAGAGTTGTAGTATTGCTCACCTCAGGATTTTCCAGACAGAGCAAATATGTTGGGCTATGGTATTCATTGCTGTAGTTCTGTTATGTCTTTTTAAAATATCAAAAATAACAATTCTCTTGTCCCAGGGTGTTTTTGGCAACAGAGCGGAGTGAGTACCCACTGTTAGTCCCAGCTTCTGCCAACCTAGCAGCTCGAAAACATGCAAATGTGAGTAGATCAATAGGTACCACCTCGTGGGAAGGTAAACAGAGCTCTATGCAATCATGCCGGCCACATGACCAAGGAGGTTTCTGTGGTCAATGCAGGCTCTTCTTCGGCTTAGAAATGGAGATGTACACCACCCCCAGAGTCGGAGATGAGCACCACCCCTCAGAGCCAGAAGGGGAAGGCTTTACCTTTATCTGTGTTTCATTGTCTCTAGGCATTGGATGTTGGCTTTTGTGTCTTGTATTATTATTATTATTATTATTATTATTATTATTATTATTATTATTATTATTATTATTATTATTATTCCATGCATAGATTCCAAATCAATTGTGCCCTGATCCCATGCAATTTAGAAATACCTTATGACTATAACCACTGTAGTACAGTAGAGTCTCACTTATCCAACACTCACTTATCCAACGTTCTGGATTATCCAACACATTTTTGTAGTCAATGTTTTCAATACATCGTGATATTTTGGTGCTAAATTCATAAATACAGTAATTACTACATAGGATTACTGCATATTGAACTACTTTTTCTGTCAAATTTGTTGTATAACAGGATGTTTTAGTGCTTAATTTGTAAAATCGTAACCTAATTTGATGTTTAATAGGCTTTTCCTTAATCCTTCCTTATTATCCAACATATTCACTTATCCAACGTTCTGCCGGCCCGTTTATGTTGGATAAGTGAGACTCTACTGTATTTGTATTCCAAAGTATTCTGTTCACTTCCCTTATTCTACATTATTTGGCTTGTTTTGGAAATACTCATGAACAAGTAACATTTTAAGATCAATATGGTTAATCAATCTCTCTGTTTGGAATCTATATATATGTTATATAGATTATATGTTACATAATAATTCTAAATATAAAGACATGGGTGGGAAGCATGGTAAGAAGGAAAAAGGGAATTGCTTTTGTCAAGCATTTTTTTAAGCTCATGTTCAGAATCAAAGCTGTCTTTTGAGACATAAGAACTTAAAAGTAGTATCAGCAAGCTTGTTGCTACCATGCATGCAACAAAGAGATGACTCTGCAGACATCACAGCAAAGGTATATCCTGAGAAAAAAAATGGACTGCCATGTTCAGGCTCTTTTATGGAAATGCAAAAGACAGCTGGAAGAAAGAAGGATAAAATGGTATAGAAGTTTGCTGTAGGTGAACCACAGGGAGATAAGCAACAGAAGATGAAAGAGTGGATAGGTTAGGAAGAGAACAAGGTTGTGAAAGCAAACAAAGTGTTCACATTTGATGGAATAGTAGAAATGAAGCTGAAATGGGGATGTATGGGAATGGCTGACAATTGATTACCTCCTCCCCATTGATTCTATTCACTTTCTGTAGCCTTTTCCTCATTACTTCTGAATATGTCCTCACTTTGGGTTACTTTTGTCCTCTCTTCAGATTATTGAAAAAGCTTGTTAGCATGTGTTGTCGAAGGCTTTCATGGCGGAATCACAGGGTTGTTGTGTGTTTTTCGGGCTGTATGGCCTTTTTCCAGAAGTAGACTCTCTTGATGTTTCGCCCACATCTATGGCAGGCATCTTAAGAGGTTGTTAGGTATATGGGAAAACTAAAAAAGGAAGGTTTCTATATCTATGGAAGGTCCAGGGCGGGAGAAGAATTCTTGTCAGTTGGAGGCCAGTCAGTTGGATGCCAGTGTGAATTTTGTAATTAATCACCTTAATTAGCATTGAATAGTTTCATCTCCTGGCTTCTTCCTGTCTGGGGGAATCATTTGTTCAGAGTTGTTAGCTGCCCCTGATTGATTGATACTAATCAAGGTGGCAAATTACAATATTCACACATACCTCAAGCACACACGAGTTCTTTCCCCCACCCTGGATATTCCACAGTCATATAAATCTCATTTATTTAATTTCCAACAGACCCCTCAACTTCTGAGGATGCCTGCCATAGATGTGGGCAAAACATCAGGAGAGAATGCTTCTAGAACATGGCCATACAGCCCAGAAAACTCACAACAGCCCAATGTTCAACTAATTCAGAGATATTGAAAAATTGGATTAAATATGATCCTTCTTTTGGGAAGGTTTCACATTATAAAAAACAGTATCCACGGAGGATACATTCCAAGACCCCCAGTGGATGCCTGAAACTTTGCATAATAGTGAAACCCCAATATTTTGACTATACTAAGGCTGGAAACATACCATAGTATCATAGTGGAGGATCTCTAGAAATTCTTCCTGGGTAGAGATTTTTTTCAAAGTGTGGGTTAGTGAAACCATGGATACTGAGCCTGTGAATAAAGGATTCTACTGCATTTATCTCTGTCTCTGCAATCAGTTTCTTTTTTTCTAGTTTCTTCTCTCTTTAGTTGTCTTTGTACCAAATTAACGCAAAAGGAAGGAATGGTTGATGGATTAGTAATCTTCAGGGATGGCACTTGACATTGTGAGGAGGTATGCATAAAAGAATACCTGTAATTGTAAGACACAGCCAAGGCTATGAATAAATGATGACATTAGAACTTAAGAATTTGGCATTATTTCTCTGTGTGGTTAATCCCAGGTCCCCTCATTAGCCAAACCTGCTGCTTTTAGAAATGTTTAATTAGGAATGTTTTCAAACATACAGCAAGAAATAGGGCCACCCACTATAGTATCAGTTAGCCAACTACTTCCTCTGCCAGAAACCAAAGATTTATGTTTGTTAAAAATCTTCTGTTGTGTAAGCTTTAACCAATTTAGCAAAAACAAGTTTCAGATGTAAACAGTAGCACTTGAGAATGATAAGCCTTCCTGTAGTGTTTTTGAAAGGACTCATTAATTGAAAGAGAGGGCTGAACTGACCCAAGACATCATGTTGCCTGAGGCATAGGGCAAGATATTGTTTTTTATCACATAGGGAAACTGAAGAAGCTGGCCAGACCAGCATACTGGGAATGGGATCGTTTCTTCCAAAGTGCTTCTAATGATTGGTCTAGATCAGGAGTGTCAAAGTCATTTTCACTGCATTAGCCTTATGGTTGCCTTCAGCGGGTCATTTGTAATTGTAAGTCTGTAAAAATGTTATTACTCCTTAACATATTGTTAAATAACCTGCAACACCAAACGGTCAGTGCAGTCATTTGTGACTTATGTCAACTCTTTGCTTTCCTGTAGAGCTGAAAGAGTGTGACTTGCCCATGGTAACCCAGTGGGTAGCCATGCCTGAGAGGGGATTTGAACCCTGCTCCCCAGAGTTGTAGTCCAAGGTACAGATCACACTGGTACAGTGATGGGGCTACCTACGTAAATGATAACACTAATAACAACAAAATAGTGACAATAATAATAATAATAAGTAGCAATGACGATGACAATGACAACGATGATAGTTGTTAGCTTTACACTTCCCTCTTTGACTCCCCAGCATCTTCCCTCACATGGTTCCCTCCCTCCCTTCACCCACCACAAGGTAGGAGTCCAGTAGAAGATCCCGCTACTTATTGGGGCTCAGTTATAAAATAGAAAGGAGCCCCCGGATGGTGCAGCAGGTTAAAATGCTGAGCTGCTGAACTTGCTGACTGAAAGATTGACAGTTTGAATCCATGGAGTAGGGTGAACTCCTGCTGTTAGACCCAGCTTCTGCCAACTTAGCAGTTTGAAAACATGCAAATGTGAGTAGATCCATAGGAACCGCTCTGGTTGGAAGGTAACAGTGCTCCATGGAGTCATGCCAGCCACATGACCTTGGAGGCATCTATGGACAACGAAATGGAGATGAGCACCAACCTTCAAAGTTGGAAATGACTAGACTTAATGTCAAGGGGAAACCTTTACTTTTTTACCTTTAAGATAATGGCACAATATTTGAAATACTCATGCAAAACTGCCTCTAAAACACCTTTTAAAAGTAATTTTTCACGATAACTAGAAATCTTTACTCTTTACACAAATAAAGTTACTTTTTTCTTGCTCGTTAATTTTGAGATGTGGCTTTGTCACATTAGTGGTAGTGATGCTTGTATTGCTTTGTTTCCAAGCTCTGACTGAGATTTGTGTAAAATAAAGTGTTTAACTAAAGACCTGGCTATGGGCCCAAGTGTTTAATGAATAAGTTTTTACGGCTTCATCATGGTCTGGATTAAGGATTATGTGCAAGGTCTTTGGACAAATGGATTTATGCATTTCATATGTTTTAAGTTTTGTATACTGTCTCATGTGTTTTAATGCTTAATGCTTAATGTAAATAGTTTTTAATTGCTTTATGTTTTATTGTATTGTATTGTTGTTGTATTGGCATTGAAGTGTAAGCCACCTTGAGTCCTTTCGGGTGAGAAAGGCGGGATAGAAATGACTTAAATAAATACATTTATTGTCATGACAAGATAGCTCTCTATTTATTATAGAATGCTAGCTGACTTCAATAGAAAGGAAATGTCAATCACATGATTTTTAAAATGGTAGATGTATTATGCTGTACTAGAGTAAAAATTGGTGGTGCTCTGTACAATTTGCTGGCCAATCCGTAATACAGTAAAACAGAAACAGATATAAAATCCCACCAACTTCAGTAGAAGAAAATTGTTGATATGCTGACTCCCCTTTTTCCAACTTCATCCTCACAACACCCTTGTGTGTAGTCCAAAGTCACTAATGTCTGAGTAGGATCTCAAACCTGGATCCCTCACATTCCAGATGAGCATTGTTTCCTATTGCACCTTGCTGGCTCTACCTTCTACAGACATCTTGTATATCACACTAATTTCACAAGTAATACTTTGCAAAGCTGAACAATAATCTTTCGTTTCTTTTTAGTTTCCTTGTCAATGCAAGGTTCACAATGAGCAGGAAAATGAGATCAACGAACAGTTTGGCTACAATCCTAATTACGGCTCCCTCAATGTACTCTGAAGCTCCAAGAAATCGTGTTTTATGCTTGCCTTTATTAGCTTCTAGCTGAATTACCACATTTGCTCATAACCTTTGCCCTTGAAAGCAAATCTTGTTATAGAAAAGGCTGCTGAAGAATGACTATACCTTGAATAAAACCAAACCTGGCATAAGCATTAACTAGGAAAATATAGTTAGCAGCAATAAGCAGAGCTCTGTAACTAAATGCTGCCATCTGGTTTGTATCTGTTCAGGGTCCAGTCAACTTCACCTTATTCCTCCTCGCTCAGCGGTGTCCAATGGCTTCCATGTCAGAGATGTAAAATATCTGGATTGATTTTTGTTGCAGGCTTTAAACGAACTATCCACTATGAAACTATTTTGGAAACATGATGTTCCTGGGCAGTTCCTTGAAAATATGGAAGCAAACTTGGATCGGATTCAGCTGACATTGAAGCCATTGGGAGCCAAAGCACCCACAGTGTTTTTTTTCTGCCATTCCAGTTGTCAGTCAAGACTTCATGTCCATTGAACATGCCCTGTGATTCCCGGCCTGTTTTGCATTTCAAATGTTAAGGCTTGGGGGTTCTTCTGTTACACACCCTGGGGCCCATTCCCAGCTACATTCCATAATTTCAGTCCTCTACTGATATCTACAAGCAACTCTTTACTCCTTCCCGAGGGACTTTTCAAAATTGCTTCTCTATATGAGCCAGATTCTGTGAGTGCAGATAAAGGCAACCTTCAAAAGAATTGTTCAGCAATACCGTCACAGCATTCTGAGCTTCTAGCACTTCCTTGATACTTCTGCTATAGCAAACAGAATAAATTATGTAAAATAAGCAGCAAAGTACAAATGTAGTTAATTTGTACTAAAGAATTCTGATTTTGTTGAATCATCTTCTTGCAGGATTCTGGTTTTTCTGTCTATCTGTTGGTTGGTCTGTCTTTCTATCTTTCTGTCTTTCTTTCATCACAGAGTTTCCATATTATTCTTTTGCTTACAAGCAATATAATATTTTGAAGTTCACAGAATCAGAAAGATTGCATTGATGTATTTTTGTTCCACAAAGCGGGTCTGTTTCTATATTAATTCATGACTTTTGAGAAATGCCTCATTAAAAAAAATATTGTATGTTTTTAATATTTTTCGACTTTTTAAATTAAGAATTTAAAAAATATATTAACAGTTTCAAGCCCATATTGAAGAATGTGGTTTTGTTGCACAGATGATTATATAGGAAATCCTGGAACCAGTTTAAGGCCCAGATAGTGATTATACAAATCAGAGCACTGATGCACATCAGGGGATTTCTTTTGCTTGTTTTTGTAGGAATTTGTTGTCTGACTGCCACAATTTGAAGCTAGCTACAAACTTCATTAGATGCTTGGTGTAGATGGGTCCTGAGGGATCACTTGTAATCTATACTCTAATAGGACATTTCTCAGTAGGGACAAGCAAAAGGCCAGATGCCATTCCTCTCCGTTCCATGTACAGAAGCTTGCATGAGACAAACAATAGAGCCTTATGTTTCTTCCGCATTCTTGAAGGCAACAGGCACTGTGGGACACATCATTCATTTCTTTGACTTAGAGAGGTGAATGGCCAGGAGGCTCAGGAAAACAGCTAGGGGCTGCCACTGCTACCCTTCATAACATTTGCTGCTTGAGACAACTGCCTTTCTTTGCCCAGTGGAAGATTCAGCTGCTCATTTGGGCTCATTCATGAAATGGAAATCATGGCACATTGATCCTGTAGCCCAAGGCCCAAACTGTTGTGGTTCAGCCAGATGAAGATGAGGGATTGGGGTTTCAGGGCCTGGGAGAGTGATAGATGGTTCTGTAGATGAAGAAAAGGAGGGAGTTTTGGAGTAAGATGCTGTCTCTGAGACAGAGTTTGAAAGTGGAACTGTTTTGGAATCCAACAGACAGGGAGAGGAACTTTCACCCACAAAGAGCTTAGCAACCCATGATAACTCAGTCGAGGGAGCAGCTGGCTTAGACATACCTACCAGGCTGCTTAGGAGGGGGAGAACTTCAGGTGCAGGAAATCTGAACGAATCAGCGAGAAAGAGGAGCAGAGGAAGGCACCTCACGGTCAAAGAAATGCTTTCATATTTTGCAGTCCTTAAATCAGAGAATGTTCCATTGGGATTTTAGATCAGACAATGTTGCTGTTCAAGTCTTGTTCCCAGTTCATGTCCTAGTTCAAGACCCAAGATTATGGATGCTTTGCATAAGAGGTTTTGATAGTGTGGCTTTTGGATTCATGTTCATCTTTTGATTTTTGTTTTATGAATTTACTTTGTAATTCATGTTCATGTTTTGATCCTTGTTTCCTGGATTTGGGGTTCCTGTACTTTGTCCCTGAAACAGCTTTGAACCTTTTGATCATTTTTCTATTACCAGTTTGGTCTGGCTTATTGCTTGTATGACTCTTTTTCCTTATTATCTCTTGGATTTTGCATTTCCAGTTTCTTATGGGTTTTTTTTTTCGTATCAGGAGCAACCGAAGTTGCTTCTGGAGTGAGAGAATTGGCCGTCTGCAATGACGTTGCCCAGGGGACGCCCGGATGTTTTGATGTTTTACCATCCTTGTGGGAGGCTTCTCTCATGTCCCCGCATGGAGCTGGAGCTGATAGAGGGAGCTCATCCGCACTCTCCCCAGGTGGGATTCGAACCTGGCAACTTTCAGGTCAGCAACCCAACCTTCCAGTCACTTAGTCCACTACGCCATCTGGGGGCTCCTAGTTTCTTATGGTGATTTCCCCTTTTTATATGTGTTTTTATCAGCAAACTGTTTTACTACCACATTTGAATTCTTGGTTGGTGCAGAGAGCAAGGTGAACTCCTGCTGGGGTGCAACACAAACATTCCAACGAGCAGTTGGGCAAATCTCCAAGAGGTTTTTCTGGAGGAAAGCCAAAGTAGCACTTTAGCCTCAGGAGATTTGGAGGACGGTGGCTAGCTACTAGGCTTGCTCAAATAATTCGATTTCCCCGTTACCCGTTATTAATTCGTTATTTTCGTTTGTTTTGAAGCAATATACGACCTTGAATGTCCACACGTCTGGATATTGCGGTTTCGAATCGCGAGAGGCCGTTTTTCGTTATGTCGTCGTTTTTTTCGTTAGGAAAAAACAGCTTTTGCAAATCACCCAAACTCCCACCATTCAGGCCCTTTCCTTTTGCCCCTCAGCAAAAGGGGCGTCACGGGCTCAGCCAATGGGAGGGGGCGAGGGGGAAGGAGGCCGAGGAGGAGGAGGAAGACGGAGGGGGGAAATGGCCGCCGCCGCCGCCGCCTCGCCTCAGCTCAGGCCTGGTGTCTCTCTGTGAGGCGGGAAGGCGGCGGATGGAGCCGGGAATGGAGAGACCGAGGGAGACAGAGAGGGGCCCGGCGGTGAGGTTTTGACGTCTGTGCGAAGCTAGGCAAGTGGGGTTTATATATCTGTGGAAGGTCCAGGGTGGGAGAAAGAACTCTTGTCTGTGGGAGGCAAGTGTGAATGTTGCAATTGGTCACCTTGATTAGCATTGAATAGCCTTGCAGCTTCAAAGCCTGGCTGCTTCCTACCTGGGGGAATCCTTTGTTGGGAGGTATTAGCTGGCCCTGATTGTTTCCTGTCTGGAATTCCCATTTTCTGGGTGTTGTTCTTTTACTGTCCTGATTTTAGCTTTTCTGTAGCTAAAAATGCATATAAAATTGATTCTATAGGGAGGATAAATGATTGGATTTCAACTCCTACAGCTTGGCTTTCTCTGCCAATAATGGTACCCATCTTGGATATTGTAAGGGATTTATTATTATTATTATTATTATTATTATTATTATTATTATTATTAGACCTTGCTCCCAGGAAGGTGCCTTCGCTGTGGCTCCCAACTTATCTATCTATCTACCTTTCCACATATTCTCCACATTGTGTGTATGTGTATGTATATTATATATACATGAGCCCCGATGGCGAAGTGTGTTAAAGCACTGAGCTGCTGAACTTGCAGACCGAAAGGTCCCAGGTTCAAATCCCGGGAGCAGAGTGAGTGCCCGCTGTTAGCTCCAGCTTCTGCCAACCTAGCAGCTTGAAAACATGCCAATGTGAGTAGATCAATAGGTACCGCTCTGGCGGGAAGGTAATGGCACTCCATGTAGTCATGCCGGCCACATGACCTTGGAGGTGTCTATGGACAACACTGGCTCTTGGGCTTAGAAATGGAGATGAGCACCAACCCCCAGAGTCAGACATGACTGAACTTAACATCAAGGGATACCTTTACCTTTACCTATACACACACACACACAAACACACACACACATATGCAGGGACTATATATATATATACACAGTATATATCACACACACACCAATTTAACAAAGTTTCAGCCACAAAAACAAAGTTTCTGAAGTAGAACAATGACTTTCACAGTAAAGACAACCCAATTTAACAGGAAATAAGACTTTCAAACCAGGAACAGATTTCTGCAATTATTAAAAAATGGTTTATTATAAAAGCTATGAAAATTCACCAAAAATCAGAGGATAAGGGAAACGTTCCAAATTTTGGTGAGCTATCAGTGTTAAATGTGTTCTACCACTGTACCAAGTTTGAAGAAGATCACTAAAAAAATGAGGGTGGGAGAGTCCTGTAAAGTCCTCTCCCTCTGTGCTGTTTTTGGGAATTGCGCATGCGCGTCCGCCATTAACGAATTAATTTAGAAAATAACGAATTTTCGTTAATTTCGAAATTTTTTGGGGGCAAAATTCGGAAATACCTTCAAAAACGAAACGCTGCCCCCCTCTACTTTTGCAACGAGTTTAGAATCAAATTTTTCGTGGATCGATCAAGCCTACTAGCTACATATTTATGAGAATTTCTTGCTTGTCCAGATATATTAGAATAGACATAAGACTGTAGAACCAGCACTAGGATCTCTATGTAGGGATTTCTTCTCCTAGGAAAGAGGGAGTAACTTGAGGTGTTAGGATATGCATGAAATCCTAGGAAATCTTAAGGAGTCATACCCTCTCATATCATTCCTTCTGAGAATTTTGCCAATACACAACATGGCCTTGTGAAATATGTCCTTTCATGCACTAGGGGATTCCAGTATGTGGCTCATCCCAATGCACAATGTGCTCCAATCTGTCTAATTGTTCATCAGGGCACATAGAGCATTTGAACATGTATATTGGGACATGCTGCCCATTCAAACATATTATACATTGTGATAACACAAAGGCCACACTGCTGACTCTGTTTCTGCAACAGTTACAGAAATGTAGTTGCCTCTGTTGCCATCTGAAAGTATGTATGTGACAAAACATCTCACTTCACATTTACACACTCAAAAGTTATTTTATAATTACGTAAATGGCTACTCAGAGTTATGACCGTGCTACATGATCTTTAGGTTGAATGACAACATTGCACAACCAATTGTACCACAGGACGCAACAGCTGCCCAACAAAATGTACAATGCAAAGCACATTCCCATGTACAATGACAATGCAGGCTGAACTCTGCCTTTAAAATCTTTAACTGAATGCAGACATTGTACATCAGACAAAAATGTCAATTTTCTTAAGAGACTACACAGCTGAAGTTGCTGACACAGAGGAAGTAACCCATCTTCACATTTCTCTGCAGCTTGTATTGATGGGAGCAGACATGACCAGAGAGATGACGGGCTTAATGTGTCATACCTTTGACCTTTTTGGATTTATTATTCTGTTCCAAACCTCTGGAGGTGAAATTAAAACTCTTATTAGTGAACTGTCATTCATCAGTCTCTGGCTTTATTCTGCCTTTGACATGTCTTGTCTTCACTCTGCAACAGTTATGTTAATATCTGCAGCTCAGTCTCCTGGGATGCTAAAGTGTTCCCCATTCAGTGCCGGAAGAACCATTGTGCTGAGGTGTGCTTAAGCACAGGGCCCCGTTGGCCAGGGGGGCCCATCTTCCTGCCAATTTTTTTTATGATGGATTTTGCTCGTGTGATACAATTCTAATTTTGTAGGCATTCTGTTTCAGAGCAATTTCAGACATGATAGTGTTGATAGTCTATGGAAGTGTGCCAGAAAGCAGCAGTGTAGCCTACCGGGATGACCTCCTTCAGGGCCTCATAACTTACCTAGCACATGGCCTCATTTGCCAGTTTGAATCCGCGAGACGGGGTGAGCTCTAGTCTGTCAGCTCTAGCTTGCAGGGACATGAGAGAAGCCTCCCCTGGGCAATGTCTCTGTAGACAGCCAATTTTCTCACACAAGAATTGACTTGCAGTATGTTCTCAAGTTGCTTCTGATACAATAAAAATCGTCCAAAATCTGGCACTGCCCTCAATAGTTTTTAGATAAAAGTCTTGATATAAAATCTGACATGAAATAATAACAAGAACACTTTGACCTCCAGGAACCTACTGAACACACACACACACACACAATTCTAAAGGTATCTAATGAAGACAGCTGTAGTTACCAAATCTCCAAATCTGGTCTTTTATACAGTACGCAGAGTGAGAGTGAGGAATCTCAGAGCAATAATATTGTTTTGAAAGCTGTTTGTATATATATTTTCCTCTTTGCTTAGACATCATATTTTTTGTTTTTTATTTGATTTGCCCTCTATGTGACTATAGTTAATTATAGATTTACCTTCCTTAATGGCATCACCAAGGTATGCTCCTGGTACAACACCTGGACTTATGTCTGGTACCTTCATGACACCTCTGCAATCACAAAAAACATATAACATTACATATTTTGAAAGATTTTTGGAGGGGAAGGTTGTCTGTGACAGACTGACAGATGTAACCTTTTGAGGGGTTTTTTTCAAATGCCTTGAGCTGCAATAAGGTCTGGGACAACTGAATGTATCTTCACTTCCTTTGGGCATATTTTCTTGAGAATGCACATCAGGAGACAGGATGTCTTGTTCCCTGCAGCTTTGCCAAAAATACTGATCTTAGTACTGAGAGGCTCTGCCTTGCAAGCAAATCTTGGCTGCGGTGGTCCTAATTGTACTTTACAAGCAAAGCAATCTTTGCTGAGGCTGCAGGGCTAATATTGAAATGGGGCGATAACAGAGTCCAAGAAATAAGAACAGCATTTGAAAGAACATCCCACAACAGATGGTGAACTGATATTGTAAATCCATTTTGTGATTTATCTATTGGCAAAAATTTAAAATAAAATTAAAACCTGACAGGCTGTGCTTTAGCCTGCCTTTCTGAATGACACGGATTGTCACTGAATAGAGCAGCTGTAAAGGAAGTCAGAGAAATACTCGCTTTGCTGAAAAGGAAAACATGTAAAGGTCAAAGCATTCGAGTTTAATCAACTTTAATGTCATAGGAATCTCAAGAAGCACAGTGAACCTTGCACTCAGATGGGAAAGGTTGATTGCTCAGATCTGTAGCTCAAGTTGGCTGGTTGATCCAGGCAGCTCCTTTGGACATGAGGCCAGCGAGGACAAGGTCCCTTCACACATTTCCGTTCTTCTGCCAGAAGCCTACCTTTCAGTTTCCTTCAATTCAAGGTTGTGCTCATTTCTAAATGTGCATTTTAATTCCATTCAGACAGGTGCTAGGGTTCAAAAAGAAATAGTGGCTTTGTATTTCCATTTGACATCTCCCAAGAATGGCAGCAGAGTGAAGTGCAACTTGACTCCAAAATGACACATTTCTGAGATGTGCAGTGCACTTGGTGAACAAAAATACACAGATAGTCCTGTGCTAGATTCCAAAGTGATGATAAAATCGCTGGGGGTTGAAGGAAGGCCCAAAGGACTCTAGGGACAGGGAGGGGAGCAGGGAAGCAGCCTTCTCTACTTGCAATGGTATGCTCTGTGTATGTGCGCTCACAAGAGTGGGAGGGAGGGATTAGTAGGAACTGTGTATTTTAAAATATTCATGTGCATAGTTGGTTATTCTTGGTTCTAAACAAGCAGTCACTTCCAGCCCTTGACTATGTGTATGATACAAATTGTGTGAGAAAAATGCATGTTTTGCTTGAGTTTATACGCATAGTCTAGAATAGTTTGATGTTGATGGTGTTTAAAAACCTGAAATGCCACTTCATTGCAGTTGTATATAGCTGAAGTCACACTTCTCCATATGCAAGGCCAAAGAGTCACCTCAGGAAAATTGCTTATATGGATTTGCTTTTTATGGTCAACATGAATGTTCACTTATCTTTTCCTGGAAGAAAGAAAATGGCAAGAAATGGATGCTCAGGCTCAGACCAAGTGTCCTTTTCCTCATGTTTCTGTCCCATTTAATAGCTTATTGGTACTGTAGGAGTGCCAAGGTGGACACAGATGCAATCCACTGATTGAGTTAAGTGTTCTTTAAGCCAGTGGTTCCCAACCTTTTTTTTTTTGACCAGAGACCAGTTGACCAGGAACCACTCTCCAACATTAGTACCAACAGGGTTTCAAATCAAGTTTTGGTCAACTTTAGATTCGGTTTGGTTATATGGGGTGCTGATTCAGAAAATGGCATTGGATAGACCACATCAGCTCTAGTTTCTGATACAGAACATATGCCATCCAGCAGTCGCAATTTGCTCACCCACAGAAAACCATATTTAATAATCTAGAGCTCATGTAGTCTATCCAATGTAATTTTATGAATCAGCACCCCAAATAACCCCAGGAACAGGCCTAAAAACAAAGATACAACAAAAACATTTTTTGGTTGGGCTATGTTACTATCCATGGTACTAATGGTGAGGCCACAGACCATATTTTAGTTCTTGCAGACCACTGGTGATTTACGGACCACAGGTTGGGAACCACTGCTTTAAGCAATGCAATGTGCAACATCAGCATCAACACAGAGACCTGTTTTATCCATAAATACTAACGTTTTTGAAATAACACACGAGTTTACAGTGTCCAAAACATGCCCATTATCTACTTCATGTGATACTCAAGCTGATACAATTTATAGAAAGAAATATGCTATTTTATGAAACGGATTGCTTTCTGCTAAAATTGTGAAGGCTGTTGGACTTCAAAAGATATCAAACAGAAATCAAGCTGTTTCTATGTTGCTGGCTTTCTGAAACTTATCAAAGGAACATAGTCAGAAGACAAACACTGAAGTCTGCAGGAACACCACTTTCCTCCAGTTCTGCGAAACTGATCGAGAGACTTTATGTAATCTAGTTTTTGTATACTTCTGTTTTTAATACTTTGATTTCATTTGGTTCTTCAGAAAAAACTTCAAGCAACTATGAGTTCTTTGAAAGGTACACTGCATGGTAAAAGAGAACAAAGATCGTTGCTTCAAGATGAAGTTACTTGTTTGGTGGCCAGCTTGTTCCTTGGGGTGCAGTTTACAGTACATGGCCTGCTTAAGATACTTTGATGCCTGAGGCAAAACAGCAAATACTCTCCCAACAAATCATGATTGCATAATACGCAAGACAGCCAGATTATTATTCTGTGACACAAGGAAGAAAAGCTCAGAAGCTCCTCTCCACCTCCTTGAAAGAAAGTTTATATACACACTAACACATTTTAAAATTAGCAATTTATTACCCAGTCTTGCCACTGAAAGGCTGCTCCCTAGGATAGCTACTTTATTTGGTTTAATGGTAGAGCCAGGCATATCTTTGCAATGTATAGTGTGAGAGAAGGGATGGAATAATTGGTGGTAAAGTACTGGGTGCGCTAGATCCTTTCTTCAATTACTATTTACCTTCTGCTATATTTTTCCATGCTAGCTTTCCTGTTAACTAGGATTCACACTGAGTTATAAAGGAGCTGAGTGAGGGGAGTAGCAGACTTATGACCTCATCAATCAGGATACTTTTCAACAGTATGCATCACTTCATCTTTACTTTGCCTGCTGGTTCCCATCCCATGACGTAGAGCTACTTCTGCTTCCCCCTGTGGAATGGGGCAACAGGTAGATAGGGTGCTATAGGGTGTGAGGCAATGGGTGTCCTACACCCCCCCCCCCGGCGGGCATTGCCGGATTCGACATAATGCATGGCAATTCCGACAGCCCATATGATGAGGTCGTAAGTCCTTTTCAGGAATTGCATAGCACAACAATGTGAGATTGATTTTATGCTTTTCCTGTATGGCACAAAGTTGGACTCAATGGCATGTGTTGTCTCTTCCAGCTCTATTATTCTATGATTCTACCATATACTAGATCACATCTTAATGCAACTGTGATCCTTCACGCTTACTTGTAATGCAATGGTGTGGTGATGCCAGCCACCAAGGAAATGGAAGGAAACAGCAAATACTTGCCCTTTCTGAGGGCAATCATTTGTGCAACAGTTGTACTAGCACAACAAATTTTGTGCAGCTTATGCAACTGCTTAAAAATGGTAACTACTTGGATAATATTGGATATAGTCACAATACCTGTTGTATTTCAGCCTACATGCACTTGTATGAGGGAAACAGAGAGAAAGGTGGAAGGTGAGATGGAGGGATATAATTTACAAATTTTACTGCCATCAGATCTCCTTTTTTAGTTAAGTAGCTTTGGAATAAAATGGGAAAATCCACTTCGGAATGAAAAAAAATAACCAATAAACCAAAGTGGCATTCACTGTTGTCATCTGACATGATACTTAATATGTTGCCATAGTTTGAGAATAATTCCCCTGTAACAATAAGGAGAAGAAAGTGCATTTCCATAACAGCAGTGGGAAACAAATGGAAGGATCCATTTCCCTTAAACAAAACCCTATCTGAACCTGTCTGATTTAGAACAGGAACAAATTTGGCCTTATGGATTTAAATCCTGAAAAAGAAAAACTGTTTCAAGAATCCCTTTTCTAAATTAAGGGAATCTTTTGCATTGACTCACATTTGTAAATTACTGCTCATAAAAGGGAACTGTGTGTTTTTTGAAAACTTCCATATCCTAATGAGAAAATAGAAAATAAAGTACAGTTACCATACTGAAATTGGGTAATAATGGTAAAAATAAATGTGGATTAGTTGTTTCTCCAAGAATGCCATAGTCTTCCTCTACAGAGCAGTCTGTTCCTGCCTTCCCATGGATGAAACAGCCTGATCAGAGGAGACCAAAGAAAACAATGCTGGAGTCATGGTAACTTTCTACATGGGATATGGAAAGCAGATATGGAAAAAATGATTGAATAGATTTCAAAAATGTTTAGAAAAAGGAGTTCTTGAGTGTGAGAAGCCCAGACAAGAAGAGTTCAAGAAGAATTCAATCAGGGCCAGCTAACACCTCCCAACAAAGGATTCCCCCATGCAGGAAGCACCCATGCTTTGAAGCTGCAAGGCCATTCAATGCTAATCAAGTTGGCCAATTGCAACATTCACACTTTCCTTAAACAGACAAGACTTCTTTCTCCCATCCTGGACCTTGCACAGATATATAAACCTGTCTTGCCTAGTTTCCATCAGACCTCACAACCTTCGAGGATGTCTGCCATAGATGTGGGCAAAACATCAGGAGAGAATGCTTCTGGAACATAGCCATACAACCCGGAAAACTCACAGCAACCCAGAATTCAAGACATTTTTCAAATCTGTTCAATTAATTCTCCCAAGTTCAGGGTTGATTCTCTGAAACAGAAAAGGCATATTTTTATGAGGAGTAGAGAAAACAATATTTCTATGCAGAAAACAAAGTTTAGGCACTGGAAAAAAGCATTTTCTACACAGATAAACCATGGCATCTTCACCATAGAATTGATGCAGTTTGACATGACTTTATTTGCCATGGCTCAGTGCAATGGAATCATGGAAGCTGTGGTTTTACACAGTCTTTGGCCTTCTCTGCCAAAGAGTGTTGGTGCTTCACAAACAACAACTTTTGTGATTTCATACAACTGAGATTTTAAAATTAGCTTTTAGGACTGTAACCCAAGGACTCCCCACATTTTCTGGGGATTTCATGCCAATGTTAACATTAGAAAACCATTTCAAGGCGATGGTAGGTCTGAATACTGATGTGGGAAATCTCACTTTACATTCTGAACTGAGGAAAGTCTGCAGGATGTGAAACTCAGGATATTGTTATGCCTTTCTCCTAAAATGGTTTCTGCCATTGTAAACTTGTCTTGCCTGAGGTGGGAGCATGGCTGCCTAGCCCCTCTTCTTATTACACAAATATTTTTAAAGCGTGCTTTGAGAAAGCTCCAAACGTGTTGACTTTACCGCATATACAGGGAAATGACTACTCTCAATCTGTACTGTGTCCATTTTCATGCATGCTCCTCTTTGATAGTTCACAAGTTCATAACTTCGCACCTCTTGAATTCCCATATTTTGACAGTTGTGAAGCTCCAGTCATACACATTTAAAAATATTTTTAAAGCACTTCGTAATGTAAATACTTTTGATATTGCATTTATTCAGCAGTTCGGAGATGTATTTAATTTTTTTTTTTTTAGGTTTTGTAACAAGACAAAAGCATGCATAGGTGGGAGGTTCTGAAAAATGTTGCTGTCTTGCAAGGAAAGGAAATGTTCAGTTAACAAGGCAAATGGTCATTCCTTCATTTATTTTTTTAAGAAAGTGATCGGGATGACCAAGGGAAAGAAAGGGTTCAGTTTTGACTTTGCACCTTAGAAGGACAGCAATTGGATGCTTGTGGGAGAAAGGATTAACTTTTTCCTTTGAAGCTGAGAAGGACAGCCTACAACAGCTAGCCACTCATTTTCCCCAAATGAGTGGCTAAAGCAGATTTTTCTTACCTCATTGCACGCTGTGCTTGAAAGTTGATCAAAAGTACATTCAGAAGCAAAAAGACAGAGGAAATGGTTTTCATCAAATACAACTTTGACACAACTTGAAGTTTAGTTTAGGACAAAATTAGGATGATGTTGGGTGAGCTGAGCTGATCTGAGCTGCTGAACTTGCTGACCAAAAGGCTGACAGTTTGAATCTGGGTAGCAGGGTGAGCTCCCACTGGTAGCCCCATCTGCCAACCTAGCAGTTTGAAAACATGCAAATATGAGTAGATCAATAAGTACTGCCCCAGTGGGAAGGTAATAGCACTCCATGCAGTCATGCTGGCCACATGACTCTGGAGGTGTCTACTGATAACACCGGTTCTTTGGCTTAGAAATGGAGATGAGCACCAACCTCCAGAGTTGGACATGACTAGACTTAATGTCAGGGGGAAACTTTTACCTGTGTGGTATTGGGTGTTCTTATTTGTGTCTAGGGAGCTTCTAATATGGCTTACAGACTTGTGTGGTAATCTTCTCCATTCACAATACACCCAAACACTATGAAACTGAGTCATCCATATTCCATACAAGGTAATTGCAGAGTTCATTAATCACTGCAGTTTTACTCAGTTTTACTCATTTACATTCCTAACAAGCCTTTTCCAGTGGCAAATCATGGACGTTCTGGAAACTGAAGTTGAGAGGCAGTGTTAACCAAAGGCCATCCTGAATAGTTTATGATGACTGAGCCAGCTTTTCTCTCAATGAGATTTTACAATGAGAGACAAGAAAGGCTCACAGTGGGAATGTGAAATGCTTCAGAGTTGTGCAGCACATCTATGTGGAGAATCTACTTGAACAATGTGACATGTGTGCCTTGAGTGCCACATTGAAAAAACACAAACCTCAGAGTTGAAGTATATCTTCTTGGAGACTCCTTCTCACAGTGGTTGTGAGAATTGAAAGAAGAATATTAAAACCATAAATAGTAATCTTTGTTGTCAAGCATTCAGGTAATGTTTTCAGGCACTTTGTTAGTTTACATAAGGCTGTGAAAAGGATTCACTGTCTAAGTGGGTGTCAAGCAGAAGGCTTGCTATGATTGCTGTGAATCATGGCAATATTTATCATGTAAGCATTTCAAAATGGTGTACATTGTGCTTGCATAATACATATAATCTGTCTGTCTGCCTATCTATCTCATCAGCTAATTCTATCTTCTGCCATCTGATAGACTTGACCAGGAAACAAGACGTCCAACTTAAGTAACAACTGAAGAATTTTTGTTTGGACAGCAGTTCAAAACAAGAAAGTTTAGAAAGAGAAGAAAATAAAGAGCAGTTAGCTGAGGCCATTTAATACTTGCAATATACTTTTTAGCTTTACATTTAAATTATAACTATGAAAAATGTGTAGGCATACATTTAGCTCACATACCTTTTTTCCTTAGGGAGTTGGTACTGGTTAGAGCTCTGAAACCTCTTATCATTTAATAGGCTGTATCACTTGGGTCCAAAGAGATTAATGGCTTTCCTAGGCCTCCAATGCAGCCCTGTGAGATGTTTAGGCTTAGTTACAATATGTAACATGAGTTTTGGTCCTGGGTTATAAATGTCATTTCCTAATTGGTTCTACCATAAAAACATGGAAAAGTTTATTAAATTGCAAAATCTTTGTTGCAGTCTGCACACTGAAAGGTTAAAAATGACATATTTTTATTCAGGAAAATTACAAACCAAGTATCTAAACTGAAGGAAATAAAAGTACTAATTTCGACCACAAAAAAAAGTTTCTGGAGTATAACTACTACTTTCAAAGTAAGTACTGGACATTTAAACAGGAAATAACACCTTCAGACCAGGAACAAAATATTTTTAAAAATGTGTTACATAGTATTATTGGCCATAAATAATTTGAAACCAAAATATCTATTTTTGTGTCATCTTTTTGCTTGAATTCTCCTCCATACCTGGAATGTGCCTCTAGGAGCTCATCTGCAATGGATTTTGTCCTTGAAGTGTGCTGTATAAGTGTTTAATGTATAAATGATATATATATATATGGATATCTATATGGACTGCAGAAATATAAATTATTTCTGCAGCCCACATAGTTAATTCACCACATTAATCTTAGGCTGAATCTACACATTTTATAACCTAGTATCTGATTCCAGATTATCTTCTTTGAATTGGATTATAGATGGGGCCTTAGAGAAGGATAATTTTCACAACTGGTCAGCAAGCGTGAGGAAGCTGAGGGACAGGGAATGGGATTTCTCAACTTTAAATCAAAGAAGTATGTTATATTTCCTTAGCAAAAACATTACTTAATTCCAAGATCAGGACTGGTCTCAACTGCCCTATCGTTGCAACCCATCCGCGTACTTGATCCCTTTTCCACCCAAACACCACACAGATGAACAAGAATAAGTTTATTAAGAAAATAGTATTTAATATAAAAACAGTTTCAAAATACATCTATGGGCTCAATTTTCAGAATTTTAACAAAAAGCAAGGAGCAACTTTGAATAGGAATTCCAAAAATCATTTAAGGCAAAAGCAAGACACTGTAATCCCAGGGTTGTTGCACTTAAACTAGAATTATATTCAAAAGCTTGAAATCATGACCATGACCATAATCCAAAAGCTTGATACTAGAATTTGACTGTAATCTCAAAGATTTGAAACTTGAAACAAGATTTGTAACCCAAACAGGAGACATGAAACTTAAACAGGAAAACAAGAACAGAACTCCTGACTTGGAGCTCCCAAGACAGGCAACATGAAAATCCAATGATGATATCCCCACCAAACATTGATTCTAATTCCTTAAGAATACTCCCTCTTGCCCATGACATAACCCTTTCTCACAGCTGCATTCCCTTTGTTCATCTTTCAGTCTCTGGGAATACCAGATTTGTGTCTGTTTCACACTATCCCGTTGGATCTGTAAATGCTGGGTTATCTGTAACCCTCCTGACTCCTCCACATTCTTTTCAGAGTCAATCCCTGGCCGATTCTCATGAGAATCATTGCCCCAACAACAAATGTACCCAAAAAATTCCCATTGTCTTGAAAAACACTTTTACTTTTCCCCACAAAAACACCAGGCTCAGCCAGAAAATCCTTGTCCTCATCCTCAGAGAGACTTCACAGGCCTCAACACCTATAATACTTTCTCTCTCTCTCTCTCTCTCTCTCTCTCTCTCTCTCTCTCTTTGTAAACTTTGTAAGCTATGAGGTGGGCACCCATTTTCTGATTTAAACTATCCTTGCATTTAGTTTGTGTCCAGTGTAAGCAACTGGTGTTACTTACACCAGTTGTGTCTGGTGTGTCTGTAGATCAAACAATTTTAGTTATAACAAAAGTAAAAGGGAAGTATACAATTTCAGTATAGTTATTCCATTTATGTTACAATTAATTTTACGAACATAGCGAGCACTAAGTATCCACTGCATTTTGGTTCTAGTACTTTCCATGGATATCAAAATCCATAGCTACTCAAGTCCTATTATATAAAATGGCATAGTGAAATAGTGTCTCATAAAAAGTGATAAAATTAAGCTTTCCTTGTTAGAATTATTTTGGTGTGGAATATTTTCAAATGATGGGTGGTGGAATCTAAGAATGCAGAATTTATGGCTATGGAGAGCCAATCTAACCTAGTCAATAATAATAATAATAATAATAATAATAATAATAATAATAAACTTTATACCCCGCCACCATCTCCCCAACGGGGACTCGGGGCGGCTTACATGGGGCCATTCCCAGAATAATACAATATAACAGAATACAAATAGAACAACAAATCATAATACATTAAACAATACAATAAAAAATATACACTACATTAAGCAAAAACAAAAGAACAATAAAACCAAGGGCGGGCCACATGAACACTAGGTTAAAAACTCGGGGTGAGAAAGGAAATAGGAGTAAAAACCACAGAGAACAGGGTCATAAAGTAGTGGTGCAATCTGGAGGACAGATATTGAAGGAGAGCAGCAAAAGGGATGTATGTAGTAATTACTCTCCAAAAGCACAACGGAAGAGCCATGTTTTCAGATCTTTCTTAAAGGCTGCTAATGTGGGGGCTTGCCTAATCTCACCGGGCAGTGAGTTCCACAATCGGGGAACTGAGATCCTTCTTAGAATCCATTCACACTATCTTAAAAAAATCAGTAAATATTGTTTAACCTACTCTCTCTAATCATGAAGTGTACAACAACCATACTCTGCCTGTTTTTAAATGCTCTCTTTCAAACATTCACTCACCATTTATTTCTCATATCCCGAGGCTCTTTTCTCTTTCCCAACATCCTACTTATCATAAATCAGCTAATATACTTGCATAAGCATTTGCAACACATCACAGAATATCACATCTTATCTTAAATCACCTAATACATATACATAAACAACAAGTCTGCAGAACATTTCATGTTTTGGTTTGTGATATCTTATCATCTTGAACAGAGTGTTGGAACAATTTTCCTCAGAATGTTCGGAAGACCTAAACTAACATGTTTATGGGAATCTGAAATCAAAGTAAGTCAAGTTTTTAGCAAAGACTGGCTCTTGTTTTGTCCAGTAGGAGATAAATTCTGCCTCTGTTATTAGTGGTCTAACCAGGAAATGATAAACTTCCTTAGTATCCCAACTTACAATAAATCTCAAGAAAGAAAAACAAAACATTGCACGAGAATCCAAATCACTTAAATCTGTCGTACCTGGATAGTCCCCACATTATTATATCTGTCTCCAAGAAATTATTTTCCCTATTTTATTTTGAGTGTTCTCTTGATAATATCTGCTTTGATCATGTGAGTTTCTAGAGGTTCTACCTTCATGGTTTCAATTCCCTTCTCTGTCTTTCCAGAATCTCTGTGTGCAGTTGCTTGTAGCAGAAGGGCAATTAATTAAGGAAGACATTAATTGCAAGCAATTAGAGAAATAAATTAGGGATTCAGCATCATATAGAACAGTCGTTTCCAACCTTTGGGCCTTCGGGTGTTTTGGATTTCAACTCCCAGAAATTCCAGCCAACTTACCAGCTATTAGGAATTGTGGGAGCTGAAGTCCAAAACACCTCAGGGTGCAAAGGTTGGGAACCACTGGTCTAGACAGTATGTTTACCTAGTGACTGACAGCCTTATTACATGGGGCGGATGAAGCATCCTAGGATACATCTACCCCAGTTCACCTATGGAGCCCCACCCTGCCCATCATATGATGTAGGGTGGCTTCTGGTGGGGCTTAGTGGGTAAACTGGGGCAGCAGCATGGTGGGACACTGATGCCACCAACACAGAAGTCACCCCACTTTGATGGAGGGATGACGCTTTCCCATGTGCCTTCTCTTCTCTGCTGATGCCTTACTACAGTTCTCATGATTCCACAGCATTAAGTCACAGCAGATAAAGCAGTATAAAATAACATTAATTTTTTAGTGTAAAAGCTCTCCAGATTACCAAATCTACCAAACATGGTAGATCTGATATCTGATCATTCCCAATCTCTCTCTCTCTCTCTCTCTCTCTCTCTCTCTCTCTCTCTCTCTCTCTCTCTCTCACACACACACACACACACACACACACACACACACAAACTAGTGAAAGAATTAATGCAAACTACTGAAAGACTATGAAACAAGATTATGGTGCCCTTGTACCTGTCACTAGTAGTTACACAGAATTGCTGTTGCTGGGAAACTTTTCCTCTAGGTGCCCATTTATTTAATTTGTTTTTCCTTCATGTATTTGGAAATGTTATATTTGTCCAATGAGAGTTACATTTTAAATAAAAAAGAGTAGATATAAGATCTTTTATTGAGGAAATATTTCATTAAAATATCCCTCAAGAGCTCTCTAGTTGCTTCTCTGATGAATGATATCAGCAAACTGTGTTTGGACTTATGACTAATGGGCCAAATAGATGACATGCCAGTGTTCTCAGCTGGATGAGAACAATGAGTAGATTGCCTCTAATAATATGAAGTTCAGTCTGTGCCATCTGAATCTGCTACATATTCCACAATGTTCCCAAGGTCTTACATGCTCTCCCTCCCTTACATTGGTAACACACCTGTCACATGTTATTATTGGCACAGTGATTCTATTTAGGTTTCCAGACATTACTTATTCTGATATAGCATACTTGTATGTTGTCCAGATTACTGTAAAGAAGAGATAGTGTGTGGCTTAGAGCATGCAGCATAGTGCCAGGAGTGGGTGTTGGATGTCATTTTTGCATCCACTCATGGTCTTTAGCTTAGCTTTTGTTTTAGTCCCTGTGGAAGGTGTTGTTTTTTGAAGGAAGCTTATGATATTGTAGGCAACTTAGCAAATAAGTATTTAAATCTCTTTAGTGCTTTTGCTCAATGTCATATCTATTGAAATGTGTTCCTTGTCTTCCTTTTCTTCCCCTCCTCATCTATTTATAAACTTCCAGGTAATATCCTTGTTTTATTCCAGTTGCTTCCTGCAGAGGGAGCAAATGTAAACAAAGGATCCAGCGTGAACCAAAAGTAACAAACCATGGGTTAGTGCAGTGGTTCTCAACCTGTGGGTCCCCAGGTGTTTTGGCCTACAATTCCCAGAAATCCCAGCCAGTTTACCAGCTGTTTGGATTTCTGAGAGTTGAAGGCCAAAACATCTGGGGACCCACAGGTTGAGAACCACTTGGCTAGTGGAACCTTTTGTTCCAGAATTTTGAATGGCAATAAATGTTGGTGCCGGTGCTGAAAATTGCCACTGAATAGTAGAGGACAACAGACATGTCTGTTGTTGCTGGATTTTTTTTAAAAAAACTGACAACTATGAAAATGTCTATCAAAGGTAAAAATTGTATGTAAGTGGGAGTTTTTCAACTATGAGCGGTGTTCACTTTTTCTTTCTTTCTAGGTTTTTTTTTGAGAGATTAAAAACTGAGAATGTAGCAGGTAAATAATATGTACTGAGAATGAAGTCAGATTATAGTCATGCCACCTGTAGAGCCCAAATGCAACTGCTTTTACACTACACAATTATAATACAGTAGAGTCTCACTTATCCAACGTAAACGGGCTGGAAGAATGTTGGATAAGCGAATATGTTGGATAATAAGGAGAGATTAAAGAAAAGCCTATTAAACATCAAATTAGGTTATGATTTTACAAATTAAGCACCAAAACATTATGTTATACAACAAATTTAACAGAAAAAGTAGTTCAATACACAGTAATGCTATGTAGTAATTGCTGCATTTACTAATTTAGCACCAAAATATCATGATGTATTGATAACATTGACTACAAAAATGTGTTGGATAATCCAGAACGTTGGATAAGTGACTGTTGGATAAGTGAGACTCTACTGTACCATGAGCCCATTTTTATTGGTTTGGTCCTATGGTATTCTGTGATTTGCAGTTTTGTGTTGCAGCATGCTTCCAACTAATGTTCAACTTATGGAGACACTATCATGGAGGGTTCTTGACAAGATTTGTTCAGAGAAGGCTTGATTTTGCCTTCCTAGGGGTTGAGGGAATGTCACTTGTCCAGGATCACCCCGTGCACTTTCATTTTTGAGCAGGGATTCAAATCTTGGTCTCCAAAGTCATAGACCAACCATTATAACTCTCTGATTCTACCCTGGCTCTCCCAAGATGGATTTGCAATTTAGGGGAGGATATTTACTACAGGACTCTCAGTCAGAGAGGTCTTATAGTGCCTGACTAAACTCCAAATCCCAGCAATCCATAGGATACAGCGGTGGGAGTTAAAGTGGAACTGTATTGCTATGTATCTTTGCTGTGGAAGAATCCAGTATCCGCATGTAGATTTTATAGAAGACTGTACTCTCTTTCCAGTGCTGTTGAAGGGCAGTTTTCTGTTTCAAGACATTCTCTGTAAGAAAATTTGTCCTGTCTAAATCTGGTTCTAAAATAAATAAGGGATAGAGGGGGAAATATTAAACTTATTGTAAAAGCCTAGGCATGCTATTTATCACACTGGCGTGAAAGGAACAGCTTTTGGGCGCTGTGACAACTTGGAAATGTTTCAAGGCAAAGTTGGCTTACAGTTTTTTTTTTATTAAATTGGTAACTACTTGAGATTTCTGACCTCAGCAGGGCTGAGTTATGAATAAATGATGAGGAGGTTGTTAAAATACAAAATAACATTATGAATCTCTATCTGTCATGGTAATACTAAAAGACACAATGCCTGTGTATGGTCTGTTTTTGTTGCTTCACAGATAGCACTGAGACCTTTGCCTTGTCAAACCATAGGACATTGATAATGATGAGTTGCAAAAGTCATTCAATTTTTTTTAAAAAAAATTCTAATACTTTTTGAATTGCTTTTTCCCTTAGAGATGATCAGCTCCTTGGCTGGTCAATTTACATTTTTCTAGTTTCGATTAATAGTAGTTTAACTTGTAGCAGTCTAAATTCATGTTAGATTTTTGGAGGAACAAGTTTTTTGCAAGCAAATATAAAACAGGCATTGGGTTAAGAAAAAAACTGAGCAAGATGGCTATCTATTAAATCTGCTCTATGACCCTCATGAAATTTTGCTCTTGAAGCTTTTGGATACACAATGAACACTAAGAGAACAATCTCAAAGGCAACCATGCATTATGCATGATTTGCTTTCTTAAGGCATGCCCAAGTTTGGCATTGGGTCACATTTCAGATACGTGTAGAACCATTTTCCTTGCTTAGGCTGCATTCCATATCACTGATTAATAAAATATTCAGCAACATTTACAGCTCAATGTCTGTTTAAGCACATAAAAGACAATTTTAAATGTCCATGAAACCAAATGTGCAATGTTACCTGCACCTTTGAGCAATCTCTTCCTGGGTCCATTTGGAACAAATATATGAGATCTAACCAGTGCATTTGCCAACCTGAAAGAGAGTGGAAAAGATGGCGCAATTCTAGGACTGGACAGATAATGGAGGACAGTACTTTTAGGACAGTTGGAAATGACTTTTTGAAAAAACAAAACAAGTCAAAGCAAAGCAACTGGGCTATTCTGCATGGGAGCATACAGCATTTTCATATGTTACTTTTAAGCTTCATACTTAAAAAGCTTTTGTTAACATTATCAGATCAGCAGCTTCCCAGTCCTTGAGATTTCAGGATCAAGACAAATGGTGGCAGGTATGGTGCAAGTGTTTCTGGGCCAGCTGGTTGTTGAAATGAGCATGATGACAATTTGAGTTCAAAAACTGAGAAAAAACAATCCAGCTAACTATGTAATAAGCATAAGAGAACCTAAAATATCTTTAAGTAACTGACATGGCAGCTAAAGGCACCCAGTGATTGCAATACAGTAGTTGCTACCACTTCCATTACATCCCATGCAGCCTACCCTTACATTTTTGGAGAATTTTCTTAAGCCCTATGACACTGCTGAAGTTGGTAGAAGGGTCATTAACAAATTTAGGATTTTTTCTGTGCTTTTGTTGCTGTTATTGAGCAGTGACACCCCTTCCTCAAAATAATAAAGACAAGGAAGAGACTTCAAGCAAGTTATATGTTTTTTTCTTTATTTTCTAAACATTTTCCATAGCTGCAAAGTTACGAAGTGTCAAAACTGGTAGAGGCTCCAGAATGGATCAAGCAGCAGCTGTACCCTAAACACTATCAAATCTAACCCTTTAATTAAAATGAATCAACGTGAGGATTTTGTGTAACTTCTTGTACCTTTCCTGTACTGCATCAATTCCTAAAAGTATAAAATATATACATTGTATCAAATGAATGTATCAAAATGTATCTGGAAGGCAGCTACCTTTCTGTGTCCTCAGTTTGCATTATCCCTTTCCTGGTGGTTCAGTTCAGTTACAGATTCTAGCCTGCTTCTCTTTTCAGCTAATAAAGGAAGAAAACAGGAAGTTTGAATAGTTGTTAGAACTGTATAAGACATAATGTATTTTTCTATGAATTTATGCTTGTATTTTTGATGCGCCATGCCTATACTTACATCCTATTTGGCCAAACCGTAAAAAAATTCTATAGCTTTGCCTTCAACTCAGAGTGCCTGTATTCTGTCCTGGCCGATCTGGTTTAATGAAGGCTCACTGGGCATGGACCTCTCGATCCACAGTCCTAGCTGAAATCACTACACTGCCACAACATTTGTATCAGGAAGGCTCTCACAAGACTTGTGGTCTTGTTCCAAATGGCACAAATGGCCAGCACCCATGGGTCAAACCATGCAACTATTAAGGAATTGGGAAGCTGGACTAAATGCTAACACTACAAATTCATTCTCCTTTCATAATATCAGCAATGCACTGGAGGGAGATGTACAAATGAATGGCATACTCCAAGGTGGGGAACATTAATTTTTGTTGCACACTTCCATTTATCATTTTGAGAGGGACAAAGACAGAGGTATTTTGATGTACTATGGGGAGTGTGTCTGAGAGCATTATATGGATCGGAGGTTTTTTTTTCCACATTTGGGGGACTTTCTCAATGGTTTGGGGTAGAAATTGCTGAAAATCACACCAACATTTGGAAGTGGACCACAGGAGAGTTTGGTGTCACAAAAAGTGGGCACATGGTCTGCATTTTCCCTATTCTCTGGGCATAACCACATTTTTGGGTTTAAAATTTCATGTTTTCCATTTTAGCTCTTTTCCTCCATGTCTATTTTACAAAAAAGGGTAATAACATTTGTAGATGGGCAAATTTAGTCTACATTTTCAAAAGAGATGAGGTGGGGAGAGAATTCGGCAACTATTCGGCATCAGTCAACTTGATGGTAATACATGGCAAACTTTTCTAACAGATTATTAGCATTCACTCTGTTAGCATTTAGAAGTGACATTCTGCAATTACACATAGTCAAAATGGATTTTAGTCATGAAAGTCTAATCTTGACTTCTTTCTTTTTTAAACAGTTACTGGTTTGTTGGATAAGTGGAATGCTGCAGATCCATTATATCTTCATTTTTAAAATAAATTCAAAAATTATGCCTTTTGTGGCAAAGTGGTAAATTGTATAGCAGACAATGTGATTCTTAGGTGACCTATTTTTGAATTTACTGTCATTCTAGAAAGAAGTGTCAATCCAGTGCCCGTAAGGTCCAGTGTTGTTTAAGATCTGTATATAAATGATTTGAATGAAGGAGCAGAGATGTTCACACCTAATGTGAAAGAAAACTAAATTTAACATGATTTTCACAGGTTGGAGTACTGGGCGAAGAGAAACAACATGAACTTCAACAGGGATAAATGTAAAGCTCAGCACTTAGTCAGGAAACATTGGACACACAGATAAAGGCTGGGTTATACAAGGCTTTACTGTAGAATGCGTGAGTTTCAAAAGACCACAGGCTAAACATGATTCTGCACTAGATGGCTTCAGATAAAGACTAGTGCAATTCTGACAGTCTGCATATTAATTGTATTTATTTAGAGTAAAGTATGCTCACTGGAGGGAAGAATATTAGAGGCAAAGATGAAGTACTTTGGCCACATAATGAGAAGACTGGAAAGCTTGGAGAAGAGAATGATGTTGTGAAAAATGGAAGGAAAAAGGAAGAGGGGACAACCAAGGGCAAGATGGATGGATGGTATCCTTGAAATGACTGGCTTGACCTTGAAGGAGCTGGGGGTGGCCATGGCTGACAGGGAGCTCTTACTTTCGGGGGAGGCCTTATATTTAGCAATTCAGCAAAACTTCTACTAGGTCTTATTTTTCGGGGATGTCTTATTTTTGGGGGAACATGGTATCTTGCCAACACAGTTTAAAAATAATATTGATATGAAGGGACTTGTCTAAAGGAAGAAACTGAAAATCATGACATAAGTCTTAATGGACTGAACTATTCAACTCTGGGTTAGACTGCATCAGAAAGTGATAGATTTCTATTTGGCAAAAGTTTTCATGGGCATTGACCAGGGATGCTGTAGTAGTTGATTTCTTATGTTGGCAGGATAAGGAACTAGTTGACCTATCTATATCGGTTTCTGAAATTCTATTAACCCAGTCATTAGAATCCCAGTTCAGAGATTGCTGTGTCACACTTAGCCCCACTGAAATTGGACAACATAAAACTTGTAACAGCTTTCTTCTCCCATTGATTTCAATACGAGTTAAACACAACTAGCTTTCTGCAGAATCTAAGAATATTTTTTTCGTTACCAACAGATCACACTAAATTAATAGTTATGTAGGAGAAAAATAAATGAAATATACATGCTGGCACTGTAATTATATTCTACTTATTTTGTATTTGTCAGGAGATAAAAATATCTTCTGTTGATCCAGATTCTTTTTTTAAAACATAGGTTTTATACTTCATTTAACATATTTTCCCCAGGTGCATTATTTGTCAAGGCAATTTAAATGAATGAAAAGGACTGATTTAAATAATTGGAATAAAAAAATATCATTTTAAAAAGAATTTATACATTTTTTTGAATTAAATGGGCATATTAATATCTTGCTATAAAAATTACAGGTTGAGATCCTGCAGTATCAGATGTAGTTATGGTGTCTCATTCGGTCCTTTGGAGCTAGATACGTTGGACCCCAAACCTGCAGTCCTTTTGGTAGTTGAAATCACATAATAGGATGGCAGGATAAAAAAGTAACTTGAGGTACATTCACATTGCAGAACGAATGCAGTTTGACAGCGCTTTAACTGCCCTGGCTCAATGCTATGGAATCATGGGAGTTGTAGTTTTTAAAGGGTTCTCTACCATGAGTGCTTGTGCCTCACGAAATTACAAATCTAAGAATTGCATAGCATTGAGCAATGGCAGTCAAAGTGCTGTCAAATTGCATTCATTCTACAATGTAGATATATTCCACCTGAACATTAGGAAGAACTTCCCGACTGTAAGAAGAGCTGTTCAACAGTGGAACTCTCTGCCTTGGGGTGTGGTGGAAGCTCCTTCTTTGGAGGCTTTTAAACAGAGTCTGGAAGGCCATCTGTCAGGGTACTTTGTGCTTTTCTGGCATGGCAGAGGGCTAGACTAGATGGTCCATGTGATCTCTTCCAACTCTATGATTCTATGATCTTGGAAGTGAGCTGTATTGCACTATTGTGACCCATCATGTGTCACCTGGCCTTTATTCCTTGCTCTTGGGTACATGCTGTTTAAGCGTCACTTCAAAAACAGAGCGAATCCTTTAGATATGAGAGCATTTCCTCCACATAGCAATAATTCCTTCTAGTTTGTGATGATTTTTTAATCATTTCAGAAGTGACTTAAGAACATACTGCAAGTTGCTTCTAGTGTAAGAGAATTGGCCATCTATAGTGACGTTGCCCAGGGGACTCCCAAATGTGTTACCATCCTGCTGGGAGGCTTCTCTCATGTCCCCGCAAGCTAGAGCTGACAGATGGGAGCTCACCCTGTCACGTGGATTCGAACTGGCAACCTTCAGGTCAGCAACCCAAACTTCAGGTCAGCAGTTCAGCCGGCACAAGAGTTTAATCCATTCCGCCACCACAGCTCCTTGTGATGATGATAGTTATTCTTCAATTTTTTTTGTAATGTAGCATGCAATGCATTAACACATGTGGACCTTGGATTATTTATTATTTAATCTTCTAGGGAGAAACTGTTAGTGATTTTTTCCATTCCAGATAGTCTGTCCTAACTTTAACTGTCTTTTAATATGTTTCAGCCAGCAAAATGAGATGAAATCAGAAATTGAATTTGTTTTTAATAAGCACATTTGAAGAAAGCTTCCCATTGGGACCTAGCAACAGTTGTTTACAATGAAGCATCATTTTACGCTTGACATATGAAAATAAAAATCTGTTCCACTGTAAAATCCATGTTTAGAACAGCAGGTGGAGAGCCTATAATTGTTAAGAAACATAATAAATGGGTCTATGAGCACTGAAAAGTGGATAAAATATTTGTGTTTGTAAAAGGGTGGCTCCTCCAGTAATGAAGAGGCACCAAAGGCATCATATCTGTCTCTTATTCTTAGCTGACCAGCCCCTAATTTCTATTTCTGGCCAGAACCTGGGGATCTCCACACCACCTTCTTTTCCCAAAAAGCTTTGGATCTATTAGTGTTTCTTGTTGTTTATTCGTTCAGTCACTTCCGACTGTTTGTGACCTCATGGACCAGCTCACTCCAGAGCTCCCTGTCAGCTGCCACCACCCCCATCTCCTTCACGGATACCATCCATCTATTTTGCCCTTGGTCGGCCCCTCTTCCTTTTTCCTTCCATTTTCCCCAGCATCATTCTCATCTCCAAGCTTTCTAGTCTTCTCATGATATGGCCAAAGTACTTCATCTTGGCCTCTAATATCCTCCCCTCCAGTGAGCAGCCGGGCATTATTTCCTGGAGGATGGACTGGTTGGATCTTCTTGCGGTCCAAGGCACTCTCAAGATTTTCCTCCAACACCACAGTTCAAAAGCGTCTAATCATTGTTTGCTCAGCCTTCCTTATGGTCCAGCTCTCGCATCCATAGGTTATTATGGGGAATAGCATTGCTTTAACTATGCGGACCTTCATTGCCAGTGTGATGTCTCTACTCTTCACTATTTTTTGAGGTTGGTCATTGCTCTCCTTCCAAGAAGAAAACGTGTTCTGATTTCCTGGCTGCAGTCTGCATCTGCAGTAATCTTCACTCTTAGAAATATAATCTGTCACTGCCTTCACGTTTTCTCCCTCTATTTGCCAGTTGTCAATCAGTCTCATTGCCATAATCTTGGTTTTTTTTAATGTTTAACTGCATCCCAGCTTTTGCACTTTCCTCTTTCACCTTGGTGATAAGGCTCCTCAGCTCCTCCTCACTTTCAGCCATCAAAGTGGTATCATGTGCATATTTGAGATTGTTAATATTTCTTCCAGCAATTTTAACTCTAGCCTTGGATTCATCAATCCCCGCACATTGCATGATGTGTTATTAGTGTAACTATCAAAAAAATCCCCAAGCTAAGAAGAGACAGACTTGCCTATTTTAAAATATGCAATTTTAAAAAAAAACAACGATTGCTAGACTTTAGAAAAGAAACCCAATATGTCTCACCAGAGTGGGCAACATCGTGATGAGGTGGGTGGCCTTTGTGTATGCTCAGTTTGCTGACCAGGTGCTAATGTTTGATAATAAACCTCAAACTCCTGTTTTCCCTTCTATTCATTCCTTATCTCTAAACTGGACTTGGAACTGCATAGTCTTTTCAGCAGAAGTAGTCTTCAACTAGAAACCATTCACTGTACAAAGATGGGAATCATTTAGCTCTCTATACATTGTGGACTTCCAGCATTCCTCACCAAACAGAGAGGAAAACTGGTGAAATGTAGTCTTAAAATAGAAGGTTTATGCACATCTCTAGAAGAAACAAAAATTAGAACTGAATTTCTGATTGGGAAAGAGATCAGTAATGCACTCCTGCAATATTAATTCTATTTAGGAAGATTAATGGTGCTGGGATCCCTGTGTCTGTGTGAAAGAAAGACTTAATATGAGTTTTAAATGTTCTTTTTAGTGTATTTACTGTATTTAATTTTGTTTTAGCCACATTGTTACTATTTAATCATTTTTAAACTTTTGTATTGCACCTTTTCAACTTGTCTAATGTGGAGTGTTAGCTGTCTTGAATCCCTACGGGGAGAAAGATGAGGCCGAATAAAAGTAGTAAAAGTAGTAGTAGTAATAATAATAATAATAATAATAATAATAATAATAATAACAACAACAACTTAATAATTGAACTTCAAAGACTCTGGCAGAAACCAGTGCAGGTGGTCCCGATGGTGATGGGCACATTGGGTGCCGTGCCAAAAGATCTCAGCCGGCATTTGGAAACAATAGACATTGACAAAATTACGATCTGCCAGCTGCAAAAGGCCACCCTGCTGGGATCTGCGCGCATCATCCAAAAATACATCACACAGTCCTAGACACTTGGGAAGTGTTCGACTTGTGATTTTGTGATATGAAATCCAGCATATCTATCTTGTTTGCTGTGTCATAATAAAATAATAATAATAATAATAATAATAATAATAATAATAATAATAATAATACAGACTACAAACAGAGGCACAACTATGTGGCCCAAATGATTCACTGGAACTTATGCCTCAAGTACCACCTGCCAGCAGCAAAGAACTGGTGGGATCACAAACCTGCAAAAATAATGGAAAATGAACACGCAAAGATACTGTGGGATTTCCGAATCCAGACTGACAAAGTTCTGGAACACAACACCCCAGACATCACAGTTGTGGAAAAGAAAAAGGTTTGGATCATTGATGTCGCCATCCCAGGTGACAGTCTAATTGATGAGAAACAACAGGAAAAACTCGGCCACTATCAGGACCTCAAGATTGAACTTCAAAGACTCTGGCAGAAACCAGTACAGGTGTTCCCGGTGGTGATGGGCACATTGGGTGCCGTGCCAAAAGATCTCAGCTGGCATTTGGAAACAATAGACATTGACAAAATTACGATCTGCCAACTGCAAAAGGCCACCCTGCTGGGATCTGCGCGCATCATCTGAAAATACATCACACAGTCCTAGACACTTGGGAAGTGTTCAACTTGTGATTTTGTGATACAAAATCCAGCATATCTCCTTCCCTCCAGCCTGGGCTCGTCGCAGCCTCGCACGGTGTGGGCTCCCGTGGGCCCAGGATAAGCACCTAATTTGGCCACCGCTGCCTCCTCCTCCTTCTCCCCGGACCCTCTCGCGTCGCTCTTCCCTCCCACGCTCCCAGAAGCATGGAGTTGGAGCCATGCAGTCCAGCCCCTTTCTGCTAGGAACACACCATCCTCAAAGCCCTCCCGGCAGATGCCCATCCAGCCAATCAAGGCTAGCTAAAACCTCCGAATGAAAAATTCCCCCAGGCAGAAAGCAGTCAGGCTTTGATGCTGCAAGGCTTTTCAGTGCTGATCAAGGAGATTAATTACAGCATTCACACTTGCCTCAAACAGACAAGAGTTCTTTCTCCCACCCTGGACCTTCCACAGATATATAAACCTTCCTTGCTTAGTTTTTTCCAGCAGACCTCACAATCTCTGAGGATGCCTGCCATAGATGTGGGTGAAACGTCAGGAGAGAATGCTTCTGGAACACGTCCAGACAGCCCGGAAAACTCACAGCAACCCATCCAACCTCTACTTCCAAACCTCCCCCACGCACACTCCCAGGCAACCCATCCACTGCCGAATCCGTGGAATCTCTTTTCCTGCAATTTGAATCCACTGTGCCCTGTCCTAGCAGAACACTCCTCTCCCTAAAATACGGAAACGTTGCTCCCAGGTCCCCTCTCAGCCTTCTTTGTCCCAAGCTAAACCTACCCAGCTCCCTTAGATGCTCCTCGAATCATAAATATACAGTTATAATAGTATGGCCATGTTCCAGAAGCATTCTCTCCTGACGTTTCGCCCATATCTATGGCAGGCATCCTCAGAGGTTGTGAAGTCTGTTGGTAACTAGGCAAGTGGGGTTTTATATATCTAGAATGTCCCATGTGGGAGAAAGAACTCTTTTCTGTTTGAGGCAAATGTGAATGTTGCAACTGATCACCTTGATTAGCATTGAATAGCCTAGCAGCTTCAAAGCTTGGCTGCTTCCTACATGGGGGAATCCTTTGTTAGGAGGTGATTAGCTGGCCCTGATTGTTTCTTGTCTAGGATAGGAAACAAGATAATGGTCACTGATAAAGAAATAATGGATCAATTTAAAATATTTTATGAAAACTTGTATACAAATGACCATATAGACAAAGAGAAGGTAACTCAGTATTTGAGTAAGCAGAATCTTCCAAAGATAACTGAGGAACAAAGAACAGCCCTGAATAAAGAAATAATAGAAGACAAAATTATAAGAGCCATAAAGGAAGCAAAAATAAATAAATCACCAGGTCCGGATGGTTTCACTGAAATTTTTTATGCAAGATGAGACAATTTTATGCAAGATGAGACAATTCAATTTTTGAAGAGAACGATGAATTTGGCACTGACCGAGAAAGAAATTTTATCTTATTTGAGAAAGGTGTTGTGATTGTCTTTTCTTTCTTGTCTGCTTGGAAGAGAAGGGGCACTTTCCATGAAAGTTTTCTTTATCTGCAGCCCCTTTGCTATTTTCATTGTCCAATAATACGTTAGTTTTGAGACTGTCTCAAACAACATAATAGCTGTGTTGGTAGACAGTTATGGGAGTTATAGTTCAAAAATATAACTGTTCCAAGCTTTGAGTGTTTGCCGTGTTTGAGTTGTTTTTTTTTTCCGTGTCAGGAGCGATTTGAGAAACTACAAGTCGCTTCTGGTGTGAGAGAATTGGCAGTCTGCAAGGACATTACCCAGGGGACACACAGATTTTTTTTATGTTTTACCATTCTTTACCATAAGTCATAAAGTGCTGAATTTATTTGTGAAAATGTTTTCTTGGTCCTTCATTATCATACATAATTTTCACATATACGGAATACTGATATAAATAGTTTATGAATTTGGATGAATTCATAAACAGCAAAACAGAAACACACAGATATAGCACATTTTATTTTCTGCAGGGCTGTTCAGTTGTTTATAAAGTCACTCACCTTCCATGTACCAGCATTACTGCACAGGGATTTGATAGACACTTTGTAATGAGAAGCAAGTTGGAAGATGTTAGGTCCTTGCCCCGCAATTTGTTTCGGAACCTTATACAATTAAGAGAGTTTGTCCTTCATGTCCCCAGAGTTGTGAATGTGGGCAGCACATAAATGGTATGTGCTCAGATTGTTAAACACCTGTTTGGCTCAAGCACACAAACCTGAATTTCAAGGAAAGGGGGCATTACTTGCCTCCAAACATTTTCTTTGTAGACAAAACAAAGTGCTGATTATTTATAAGCAAATTGTAGAACAGATCCTCTATATGGGTTATTATGCTGCTTTCAAGAATCACGTTTCTCATTTTTTGAAACCACAGGTGCTGAAGGAACTTGCATTGTCACATTCTTTTCAACAAAGCAAAGTCCCTATGCTATCCAAACTGCATGTAATGCTGTGGTTACACCACAATAGAGCTTTTCAGACACGACAGTCATTTGAAGAGAAATAAGAACTAGTGAAAAGTTAAATAGTTTTCTAAGTTGCTTTTGATTGCTCTCCTCTGAGAGAAGTCTCCCAGCAGGATGGTAATGCATCTGAACATCCCCTGGGCAACATCTCTGTAAACGGCCATTTTTCTCACACCAGAAGTAACTTGCAGTTTCTCAAATTGCTCCTGACATGAAAAAAAGAACGATAAACACTCAAAGCTAGAGTTGGAAGGGGGACTCATGGGCCTTGGGTTCAACCCCCTGCCTAGTGAAGGCTCTCCCAGTCAGAGCATGCCCAGCAGTTAGCTGTCCAGTCTCTTTCTGAAGATGTCCTGAGAAGGAGATCCCACCACCTCCATTTTCACACCATTCTTATTGCCATGAAGTTTTTTTTTATATGTTCAGTTGAAATCTACCTTTGTGTAAGTTAAAACTATTAGATCTGGGTTCACTTTCTGGGGCAGCAGAAAACAAGTTTGCTTTCTGTGACAGCTCTTGATGTATTGAAGAGCTCTATCAGTATGATTCTATGGTCAAGTTCCAGCTTATGATCGTGTTTAAACCAGACAAGTTGGATTGTCAATGGCATCCCAAATGTCCACACCAAGGAGGCAGCATCTTCTCAATTCATCTTGTCAGGCTGATACACAGGTCCCTGAATAACCCTGAACAGTGTGCTCTCAACCAGCAGCATCCCCCCCCCCTTCTTGTTGCTAGTAGTTATGTTTATTCCGTCCTGATCTTGAGGCATCTCTTGTTGAGGTCTCCTGTTTGGGCATCTTCTTTACCATTATCTTAGGAACATGTAGGAAAGACCGCTTAGTTGGAGTTCTAATGAATAGTATGTTACGGACAGTGAGTCTCCTCCTGGGCACTACTTCAGTGTGACAGTATCTTAATTTTCCTTGGCAATTTCTTCCCAATAATTCCGTTAAATCAGTTCTCCTTCTGTTCTCTCCAGTTAGTTCTTGTGTTCTCTGATGCACTGAAGTGTGTCAATACATTGCTGAAATGTAGTGATTTTCTCAGCCAAGAGAATCACCCATTTACACTTCTTGCAAGTGTAGCCGGAGAGGTTTTGCGGCAAGAAAACCAACATTGTACCGCATTGCAGCACATGACTACAGATCCTTATGCCTTCATCCCCAGCGTTATTTCTCTCTCCCCTTTTTGACTGAAGTAATACTTGGAATATAAATGTGCATAATGGACTTTCAACAGAATTGTACTGAAGCTAAAAGATTAAAGGAAATAAGATATTCCCTGTGGATACAGGGGTCTCACAGTATTCCTTTTGTTCTTTCTTCTGTTTCCCATAATGTGTTTGCAAAATTGTTTTGAGGTATTTGCTCTGGTCCAGTATATTGGCTTGGAATATTTCAAATATTAGTCTGTGCAAGGGTAGGTGTGCAAAAAAGAGTCAGAAACAAGGAGGTAGAGAGAAATTGTCATAAGAACTTTTCTGAAATTAAATTGCCAACAATAAGAGATAGATATAGTAAAATATTAATAATGTGATGTCTAACATTGTCTTTGAGTGCCAGATCATAATACAACACAAATCATTCTTGATAAAACAGTAAATCATTCATGTGATGTTGCAGACTGGACCTTTGAAGAAGAAGGAAACACTGACTATCATTAGTGTTCCAGAAAATGCACTCAGAAATGAGAAACTCTGATCAGGTTATATGTATTAGTGCGTATCTTCCTGTCTTAGATTCACCACTGGGTATGCAAAAAATTCTTCTAATTAATGTAGCAATCATCTCTGTTACCTTTTGTATGCTTTAATTATCAAAAAACAGCACTTTCTAAGTACACAGTGCAGAAAAATGTTATTGATAATGTCAATAATGTCTCAAAGCCTAGAGAAATCAGTTTCTCTCTATTACTTTGAAAATTTTTATATTCTTTCTTTCTCACATGGTGGCCCAATTACAAATCTGGATGTGAGCTTTAATCTTTGTTTTGGGATATTTGCAGTAATGTGAAGAAATCCCCTTGATCCATGGAATTGGGGGGGAGGGGTGTCAGAACCCTGCTACTAGAGCCTGGATGTGGCTCTGAGTTTCAGGGTCACTGACATGTAGACTGATAAGACACCTGTATCTCGGGATCCTGAGAAGAAACGGCTGTTGGACTTGGCGGGGAAACTTCGCGGGGTTTTGTTGGGCGGGAAATGCTTCTTCAAATGAGGGGGAAGGGTATATAAAGGAATGCTGGCAGACGCCTCCCATTCTTGGCTTTTTCCATGTCAATGTTTCCTGCAGTAAACTTTCTGGTGACAACACAGCTAGTCTTGTGTATTCATTCAGGAGCGGCTGTAGTGAGTTGACAGGGGGGTAACCATAAATGGCTTTGCTTCACAGATGGAGACAAGTAACCAATGAGGAAACCCTTTCCAAGTGTCTCCATGCGGTGTCTCTTATCTTTGTTTCAATAAATTGCCATTGCTCATGGCTACCATAACATCTGTGATAGTGAGCTGAACTGTTCCATTTTGTGCATTTCTCTATCATAACATGGGGGGGGGGCAGAGTTCCAAATACATTCATTTCTTACCACCTGTATAGTTGCATGTATTGGTTCAATTCTTGTTGCTTCCCAGATGAGTCAACTTTGCATCTGAAGTACTTCTGAACCACAGGACTTTACATTTGTATAAATATTTCTTAAAACCTAAAAAAGGTTTTAGTTATGTTAGGCATGTCATGGCAAAATCCAAGTCATTCTTGTTTTATCTAAGGCAGACATATCAACAGTTGCTGAAAGCCAGTTGTGTTGTCTACACAAATCAAACTGGTTACACACCAGTATCTGACAGCCATTCAGAGAAAGTGGAAATGCGTAGCTGGCTAATAACGATAAAACAAATGGTACAGTTTTGTATAAAAATTGATCTGTTCACACAAACACCAGAAATAATTACTACAATTCCGGTAGAAATGCAATATATTTCAACAGTGCATGCACCTGGATATACATATGTGTTTGTGCTTTCAATGCACATTCGGTGACATGCTTCATTTGCCCAAGGCTGCAATGCAATGTAGGACTTCTGTGGCACAGTTCGTGTGTAACTACTCACCCAGATATTTATGCTATCCACCTTAATGAATTATCTCAGCCTAGGCCTGCTTTCTATAATAATGTCTAGGTCCTTGAAGGGTTAATGAGGTTCTGCTTATGTGTATTTGTGCATTAGGCAGGTTGCAATGTGTTATACAGGCTTGCAAGCTTTCTTTAATGGGTTAGAGTTATCTTCCCTCTTGAGCTGTCACACATGGATTAAATAATAGCCAAATATAAAATTTGAGTCAAATATAAAACTTAATATGCATAGTTTTAGTAATTTTCAACTCAGTGTCAACTCAACATTTTTCAGCTAATTTGCATCTCTCCTTTTCTATGTAATTTTTTCCCTGTGGAGAAAAGGCTGCTCAAGTATCATATTTGATAGGTAGCAGTTCATCTTTATAAAAATGCCAGAAAAAAAATTGTAGGAATTATAGCTGTGGGCAGCAAGAGGAAGGCATAAAACTCACCAAATAGGAACCATTTAGCTATCAGCTTGTAATGCAAAGAGCTATATTGCTGTTGACTTTCAGGTAAGATGAAATAAAAGTTTTTTCCAAGGGCACTTTACTAGAGGTCTTGTATAAGGCAAGACCATATGATTTGCTTCATAAAAGTAAATTACATGGCTAAGTGAAGTTACACCCGGATATATTTTATACCTTCTGAATATAAATCTGTTAAAAGGAATCAGTGAATAGAATGACATCATATTCCCTTTTGTATCATATCAACCGACAGATTAACAAACTATTTCACAAAGCGAGGATCGTAAGGTACCTAAAACCACACAAAAGGAAGCTGTGTCATCAGATGGAGAGAAGGGCAAAACTCCAATGTGTGCAGAATACAAACAGAAAAAAGAATCTGCTCTAGCTATTTGACTAGATATGCAGACAGAAATTTAAGAACTCCTTGAGACTACATACTAGGAGCATGTACGTTCACAAAAGACATGTTAAAAAAATTTCAATAAAACATTGTCCACAAGATCGAAGTATAATTGACCCCAGGGTCAGCCTACATTTCTTTGAATGTGAGATAGTCACGATTATGCCAGTAGCAGTTTTGAGGTGCCAGCAAGATCCTGGAGAACCCCATGCCCCTCCCCCCAAAGTTAGCCTTCTGTCATCAAGGCAGGATAGAGTTCCCAGACCAGTCAGATTTAGTAGGCAGGATGGGATGCAAGGCTATTGTCCTTTTCAGCCTTTGCCACACCTCACTTTCCCGGACTCTTACAGGCTCTTGCTTGGTGATGTGTGTTTTTGCAAATGACTACCAGTGTTTCTCAGCAGCAAATGTTTACTGTGCAGTCAAGCTCAAGGCATTTACGGCAAATCTTGAGCCCTAAATAAACAAGGGCTATGCCTTTCATAACGCACAGCAGGACAATAATTAGATATATTAATTAATGTATAATCAATTGCACATTGCTGTAATTCAGCAGAAAGGTGGTGTCATACAACTACTGTGTATGTGAATGTATAGTTACATTGTGCAAACATGACATAGGATCTCAATCAGTTGCTTACATTTTATCTTATTTAACATCATTTATTGATTGTGAGGTCTTACTCACTGATCCACTTGTTATGAATAGTAAAAATATTAAATACCCTTCAAAATCAGAAGAGTTGTAATTTGAGAAACACATTGCTGACCACATCCTGCTCACTAGCAGTTCAAATTTGAGATATTTCATCGAGGGTGAAGCTAAAACATGCTGCCTCTGCCCATTATTGCATGTGCAACTTTTCTGGAAAAAAGGACATCATCCAAAATAGGGTGTTCTTATATCAGAATATCTTTATTTCAATTATTTTTTTCTGTGTAAGTATATGGAATAAATGCATATCAAAATCTATGGCAACTAATGTCTGCTTAACACTGAACAACAAAGAGTAATACAATTCATTTTGTGTACTAGTGTACACAAAATGTGTACACCAGTAGAGATGTAGATGGAGCTGGATGTTACTATACAAACAGGGGGTAACCACTTCATACTCAACTATCTATTTGAACGGCAGTGAAGTCTAAATTGGAGTGCCCAATGGCACAGCAGATTAAAGCACTGAGCTGTTGAACTTGCTGACCAAAAGGTCGGCTGTTTGAATCTGGGGAGCATGGTGAGCTCCTGCTGTCAGCCCCAACTTCTGCCAATCTAGCAGTTCGAAAACATGCAAATGTGGGTATATCGATAGGTACTACTCCAGTGGGAAGATAATGGCGCTCCATGCAGTCATGCCAGCCACATGACCATGGAGGGGTCTATGGACAACGGCTTAGAAATGGAGATGAGGACCAATCCCCAGAGTTGGACAGGAATAGACTAAAAGTCAGGGGAAAACCTTTACCTTTACCCTAAGTCTAAAAGATAAAGAGCCATAAGAAGAAAAAGAATATCTGAGATGCTGAGATGTATGGCATACTTCTGTCCAGATTACAAAATCATTCTTACATTTGCATCCTTCTGCCTCTCTCTCTTTAAATGAATATATGCAAATCAGCAACTCTGTGTCCTCCTGTGCCCTCTTTTTGGTTGATACATTTCCTCTTTTTTGGCAACTCAAATGTGGCCACCATACTTGCAGTCTGGTAGAGTCTCATTATGTGCTTTTTGGCAAGCCATTTTTGCTCCACTTCAGTTCTCTATCTTAAAAACCATGGCAAATAATGACTCAGTTTACTATTAATTTTATTAGTTAAGACAAAGCTATAAAACACTTTTTAAAAAGTGGGATATAAATCATAAGCAAGAACTGCGTTATTTTCAGTGTAAAGTTGAAACAAGCCAAAGTTTCTCAAAGACTGGCAGTTTCTCATCCAGATTATTATACCAGTCTAATAAAAGCAAGAAATAATGATGGCATGAATGACTAACACTAGGCTATTGTCTTGCACAATGAGAAATTGTGCCTTCGCCAGCTGGGAAGAGGAGAAACCATTACTTACAATAATTATTTTGGGCACTAATACCAGCAAAGCCATTGCATAAATTGATACTCATTTTTACGAATGAATAAAATTGTCAGCCAGATATACACAGATGCTCTCTCAAAACACATTCATGAATGTCAAGGCTAGACTAAATGATAATAGCTTTTTGGATTCACTTTCAAAGATGTGCCCCTCTTCCTCAAAGCATTTATTTCACCAGTCATCATGGGATCAGACCTGTGGTCATTGAAAACAACACTTTCTGGAAACCAGGTGTCCATTTCCACCTGAAACAAATGGGCTTCTGACAGCAGGTTAATAAACCTATACCTCAAATACCTATACATGAATATTAGTGTCCCATCCAAGTGCCTTAGCTCTAGACCCTGAAGTAGACCAGATGTCACTCCTAGATGTCCAAATAGTATCCAGGGACTTTTAGTCCTGAATATGAGTTCAGTTGGGTTGAATTCTTTTAACACCACCTCAGACAAGCTCAAGGGATATTCCAGAGCAGTGTTTCTCAAATTCTGCTCTTCTAGGTGTTTTGGGGGTGGTGACTGTCAACAGGGAGCTCTGGCGTGGACTGGTCCATGCGGTCATGAAGAGTCGGAGACGACTAAATGACTGACCAGCAGCAGGTGTTCTGAATTTCAGCTCCCAGAAATCCCAGCCAGCTTACCAGCTGTTAGGAATTGTGGTAGCTGAAGTCCAAAACATTTAGAGGAACACAATTTGAGAAACTCTGACCCAGAGTTTTGCCAAAACCCAAGAGCAGACCCACAAAATATAGGCAGTAGACATGTCCAAAAAATCATTTTGAATCGTATATTGAATTTATTTTGGATTGTTCTTGCTTTTTGATACGCATTCCGAGACATTGTCTCACAGTGCAACCAGCAATGTAACCATTGTTGGCCCATTCTCTAATTGTCTCTTAATGTTTCATTAATCTCCCCCCCCCCAAATTTTTAAAATATATTTTTAAAAATATTTTTTTAAAATTTTTTTGTTTCTGCAACATTAAAAACAACAAAAAAAAAGGCTTTTTTGCTTACGTTGGTAGAAAAAGGAAGAAAAAGGAGGCGATAGGGCCTCTGCGAGGAGAAGATGGGGTGATGGCGACAGGGGACAGGGAAAAGGCAGAACTGCTTAATGCCTTCTTTGCCTCGGTCTTCTCACAAAAAGAAAGCCATCTTCAACCTCAGCAACATGAAATGGACGAAGGATTTGGGGAAATCCAACCCCAAATAGGGAAACAAGTTGTCCAGGAACACCTGGCCGCTCTAAATGGATTCAAGTCGCCAGGGCCAGATCAACTACATCCAAGAGTACTGAAGGAACTAGCAGAAGTTATTTCAGAACCACTGGCGATCATATTTGAGAGTTTTTGGAGAACGGGAGAAGTCCCAGCAGATTGGAGGAGGGTGAATGTGGTCCCTATATTCAAGAAGGGAAAAAAGAACGACCCAAACAATTACCGTCCAGTCAGCCTCACATCGATACCAGGCAAGATTCTGGAAAAGATCATTAAGGAAGTGGTCTGCAAACACTTAGAAACAGATGCAGTCATTGCTAATAGTCAACACGGATTTACCAAAAACAAGTCATGCCAGACTAATCTGATCTCTTTTTTCGACAGAGTTACGAGTTGGGTCGATACAGGGAATGCCGTGGATGTCGCGTACCTGGATTTCAGTAAGGCCTTCGACAAAGTCCCCCACGACCTTCTGGCAAACAAACTAGTAAAATGTGGGCTAGACAAAACTACAGTTAGGTGGATCTGTAATTGGCTAAGCGAACGAACCCAAAGGGTGCTCACCAATGCGTCGTCCTCATCTTAGAAAGAAGTCACGAGTGGAGTGCCGCAGGGCTCCGTCCTGGGCCCGGTTCTGTTCAACATCTTTATTAATGACTTAGACGAAGGGTTAGAAGGCACAATCATCAAGTTTGCAGACGACACCAAACTGGGAGGGATAGCCAACACTCCAGAAGAAAGGAGCAGAATTCAAAACGATCTTGACAGACTAGAGAGATGGGCCGAAACTAACAAAATGAAGTTCAACAGGGACAAATGCAAGATACTTCACTTCGGCAGAAAAAATGGAATGCAAAGATACAGAATGGAGGACGATGCCTGGCTCGACAGTAGTACGTTTGAAAAAGATCTTGGAGTCCTCGTGGACAAGTTAAACATGAGCCTACAATGTGATGAGGCTGCTAAGAAAGCCAACGGGATTCTGGCCTGCAGCAATAGGGGAATAGCGTCTAGATCCAGGGAAGTCATGCTCCCCCTCTATTCTGCCTTGGTCAGACCACACCTGGAATACTGTGTCCAATTCTGGGCACCACAGTTGAAGGGAGATGTTGACAAGCTGGAAAGCGTCCAGAGGAGGGCAACTAAAATGATCAAAGGTCTGGAGAACAAGCCCTATGAGGAGAGGCTTAAAGAACTGGGCATGTTTAGCCTGCAGAAGAGAAGGCTGAGTGGAGACATGATAGCCATGTACAAATATGTGAGGGGAAGTCATAGGGAGGAGGGAGCAAGCTTGTTTTCTGCTGCCCTGGAGACTAGAATAATGGCTTCAAACTACAGGAAAGGAGATTCCACCTGAACATCAGGAAGAACTTCCTCACAGTGAGGGCTGTTCAGCAGTGGAACTCTCTCCCCCGGACTGTGGTGGAGGCTCCTTCTTTGGAGGCTTTTAAGCAGAGGCTGGATGGCCATCTGTCGGGGGTGCTATGAATGTGATTTCCTGCTTCTTGGCAGGGGGTTGGACTGGATGGCCCATGAGGTCTCTTCCAACTCTACTATTCTATGATTCTATGAAATACGTATTTCTACATTGAGAAAATAAATGGACTTTTCAAGTCTTCTCTCTTTGAAAGTTAAAACAAGTTTTTTAGTCATAGGCCATAACAAAATTACAAACAAGCAGAACTATAAAATTAAAACAGAATGACCATCAGACAACAAAAGAAAATGCAAATGATGCAAGAAGTTCAGATTCAGTATTTTCAAATAGATTCAGATGGCTATTCAGATTCAGGTAATGTAAATCTTGACATTTGGCTCAAACTATGCAAAACTGAATGTGCTACCATTTTAATGTTTTCCCTAATTTCTTTGTTTTCTTGGAATACTTTGGAATTATATTTCTGATATACAAACACTATTGTCTAGAACAATGCTTCTCAAACTCTGCTCCTCCATGTGTTCTGGGCTTCAGCTCCCACAATTCCTAACAGCTAATAAGATGGATGAGATTTCTGGCAGTTGAAGTCCAAAACACTAGGAAGAGCAGAGTTTAAGGAACACTGGTCTAGAACTTCAAAGGCACAAGAGCTACAGTTTTTTGGACTACAACTATCTGAATTTTCAGGTAGCACAGCCAGTGGCTATGCAGCTGGCTAGTAACCAGCTGCTGTGGTGCAGCTGGCTAGTAACCAGCTGCAATAAATCACTACTGACTGAGAGGTCATGAGTTTGAAGCCCAGGTTGGGTTAAGCTCCGACCATTAAATAGCCCGGCTTGCTGTTTACCTAAGCAGCCCGAAAGACTGTTGCATCTGTCAACTAGGAAATTTAGGTACGCTTTATGCGGGAGGCTAATTTAACTAATTTACAATACCAAAAAACTGCCAGCATCATGTGGAAAGGAATGAGGGAGTAGAGCACTCAGTGTCACTCGTGGATGATGAAGCAACAGCTCCCCCTGTGGCTGCAATTGAGCATACCCTCATGAAGCTGGATGTTGTGGCTCAGCCATCATGGCCCAGGTTACATCGAGAGTTGGAGTCAGAAACAGATGAGGCGGCGGAACTCAGGCCCAATGGTCTTGCAGGTGCCGGATATCATAGACCCGCTAATTGGCAAACATTCTGAATTCTCTCCAGCGTTAACCACACCAGATGGTACAGACTTGGGGGAGAATGGAAGTTTTAATCAGAGAGATTTTGTTACCCAAGATAGAAGTAAAAAACAAGGCTTGAGAAGAAGTCAAAGACTCTCTCTCAAGCTAGATAATGATTCGTTTCCCATGAGAACTTTTTGTGGGCCCTGTACTCCCTAATTCTTACAGACTTGGGGTTCTGTTAAAAGTACTCTGCACTGTATTTTCATTGCGGTCTCAACTTTGCTTTTCCTCGGAAGAGGTTCCAGTTTCCAGCTCCTTGCCTTCTGAATCCGTGCTGAGTTTCCAGTTCCAGGGGAGCCGTGCCGAGCCGAGACTCCCGAGTAGACCTTGCCTTGTTACTACAACTTCCTTGTTCCTGAATCGAGATTGACTTCGCTTTGTTTACCTTGCTTCTTTGACTTTGCTACAGGACTTTTCAAGCGGAGTTGCAGTGCTGGTTTTCCACTATTGTTTCATGGACAAATTTTGATATCTAAGGGAAGCTATCGAGCTTCACTTGTGGATTACAAATTAGACATTGATGAACTCTTTCTGAATTGCAATAGACTATATATTATGGACTATTTCTTACTTTGACTTTCCACCTTAAATGCACATAGACCTATATATTTACTCTGTTTCAATAAACAGCTTGTGTGTTATATTGGCTCCTACCTGGTTTTCAAGTGCTCGTGCTACCTTGGGGTGCAACACTGGAAATGTTTTAAAAAAATGCCTCTGTGTGTGTCTATACTGTATGTTGTTTGTCTGATGGCACTGAATGTTTGTCATATATTTGTTCATTGTAATCCACCCTGAGTCCCCTTCGGGGTGAGAAGGGCAGAATATAAATACTGTAAATAAATAAACAAACAAACAAATAAATAAAATAAACATGCTAGAGGGAAATATTGTGATCTGTGATCCAAACATGGAGCACTCAAAGGTTTGTCAAGATCCTAAACAATCATTTCCCACTATGCTTTATTGTTGATTTGACAAGAAAAGATCTAGAGAATTATCAATTGAAAAATTAATAGGTTGTTGAAACTCACTCCAACCCATTTTAGTTTGTTGTGGACAAGTGGAAAACAAATTGTCAGGAACATCACATCAATTATGTCCCGGTGTTTGTGTATGTGTGCATGTTCAGATATATTCGGGGGTACTGCATCTATATGGAGTGGTTAAATTTCAATTTTAAAATTATTATTTTAAAGTATAAAACAACAAGCAAACCAACACCAAAAGAAGACATTACAACCAATACTTTTTAACAACTTCTTATTTCAAGAAATTTCCAGAGTAACTAGAAAAACAGATCAGCTAGCCTATAATAATAATAACTTTATTCTTGTACCCTGCCAACATCGCCCGGATGGGACACATGAGACAAAAAGTCCAACAGACATGAAAGCAAAACAGTAAATTAAAACAAAAATACCACTAAAAGAAGAGCATTGTAAAAGACAACAATCCAGATAAAACACAGTTAAACATAAGAGAATAAATCAACAACATGAAGCTCTATCAAACAGTGTTCAACAAAAACCAATAACCAGAATAACTAAAATGTGCATGACCAGGCCATAAAAGGGTCAGGCATAGGGCTGGGGAATTGGATGATGTGCAAAGAACAGAGCACTATCTGGCAATCTAGGGACTGGACATTTATGAGGGACTACTCGTTCTCAAATGCTTGCTGAGACATCCAGGTTTTCAGATTCCTATGAAAGGAGGACAGTGTGGAGGCTTGCCTAATCTCTCTGGGGAGGGTGTTTCAAAGTAGAGGGGCCACCACCGAGAAGGCCCTCTCCCTCGGCCCCACCAGCTGTGATGGTGGTGGAAGCAAGAGGAGGGCCTCCCTGGCGGATCATAGAGCCTGATCATAGAGCCTTTGTCGGTTCATAGGGGAAGATGCAATCATGAAGATAGGCAGGGCCTGAACTGTTTAGGACTTTGTAGGTCATAACGTGCACCTTGAATTGGGACTGGAAACTTATTGGCAGTCAGTGGAGCTTCTTTAACAGGGTTGTCATGCGCTCCCTGTAATTAACTCCATTTAGAAGCCTGGCTGCTGACCTTTGCACCAGTTGCAGTTTTTGGGCTGTCTTCAAAGGCAGCCCCACGTTGAGTGCATTGCAATAATCCAATCTGGATGTAACCAAGGCATGGACCACTGTGTCCAAGTCAGGCTTCTTGAGGTATGATCACAGCTGGCACACAGGCTTTAACTGTGCGAAGGCCCTCCTGGCCACCGTCGACACCTGAGCATCAAGTGTCAGCGCTGAATCCAGAAGGACCCTCAGACTGCGGGCCTGTGTCCTCAGGGGGAGTGTAACCCCACTGAGCACAAGTTGCCACCCTATACCTCGATTGGCCTTCTAACTGACCAGAAGGACCTCTGTCTGGTCTGGATTAAGTTTCAGCTTGTTAGTTCTCATCCAGTCCATCATGGCAGCCAGGCACTGGTCCAAGATCCAGGGGGCTTCCGTGGCATTTGGTGGAAAGGAGTAATAAAGTTGATTGTCATCGGCACCAGACTCCGAAACTCCGGATGACCTTGCCCACATCATATCACATTATCATTGTTGTTGTTGTTTATTCGTTCAATCGCTTCCAACTCTTTGTGACCTCATGGACAAGCCCATGCCAGAGCTTCCTGTCAGCCATCGCCGCCCCCAGTTACTTCAAGGTCAAACCAGTCACTTCAAGGATACCATCCATCCAGTTTGCCCTTGGTCAACTCCTCTTCCTTTTTCCTTCCACTTTCCCAGCATCATTCTCTTCTCCAAGCTTTCCTGTCTTCTCATGATGTGGCCAAAGTACTTCATCTTTGCCTCTAATATCCTCCCCTCCAGTGAGCAGCCGAGCATTATTTCCTGGAGGATGGACTGGTTTAATCTTGCGGTCCAAGGCACTCTCAGAATTTTCCTCCAACACCACAGTTCAAAAACACTTATCTTCCTTCGCTCAGCTTCCTTATGATCAGCTCTCACATCCATAGGTTACTATGGGGAATACCATTGCTTTAACTATGCGGACTTTTGTTGCCAGTGTAATGTCTCTGCTCTTCACTAATTTATTGAGGTTGGCCATTGCTCTCCTCCCAAGAAGTAAACATCTTCTGATTACATTAACATGGGTAAGTGAAAATGTGGATATAGAACTCATGGATAAGGGGGTTTTATGACATAAGTAAAAGTGTCAATAAAGTTCACGAACACCACCATCAGATCTTGCTTTTGAAATGGATGTCCCCTTTCCTTGCTTTACATGAGTCCCTCACAATTCTGCAAACCAACCCAAGAAAAACATGTTGCTAATACCTCATCCCAACTTGTTACATCCTTTCTCTTACCAGACTTCATTGCATCCCTTCTCCACACTATTCACTTTCTGACGCACAATGGTCACTGTGCATACCTGCCAAATTTTCATCTTACATCTTTCCCTTGACATAATGCAGGAGCCACAAGTTTTTCAATGCTATCCACACATGTAATGACACTCACATAAGTAATTAAAGAAATTCACTTGCTCCAACAAAACAAAGTGAGAAAAGGGAAAGATTTCTGTCAATTTATTTTAGTGCTGCACAATTAGAACAAGCTTCATTCTAAAAATATGCTACTCTTCCTTCCCACATTTCTACCAGAAAAAAAATTAGCTGCATTTATTTGGAAGTAAAATGAACATGCTTTGATTTAGTCTTCAGGAAAATACTGATTTGTGCAAATTACTTTTTTGTCCCAAATCAGCTGCAGCTTAGCCGCTCTGCAGCTCTCTCTGGGCAGACATTATTGTACAAAGCAGGGATTATTCCAACATTTCTCTAACTTCATTAGCACCGCAGGACTGGTTCAGCTTATTTTACCTGGACAACGGGCTTTCCACAAAGTAAAGTTAATATATGCTTGAAAGCCCAAAGGTTTCTTTCTTAAAAATGAAGTTATTCTTGTTAGGATAAATAATCAATGCACTTAATTGTGCTCCATGTTGTGCTGTGTAAAAGTTGAATAAAAGCCAAATGAAAAACTGTTCCCCTTAAAGAAGCAAAAACAAAATGATGTGGTTGAGGTCATCAGTGGAGGCCAATAGGGGCAGCCATTTTCTGTCTTTTGATAATTATTTTTTATTAAGCAGCAGCAAACCATCAGGTCTTTTAGTATGCCAAATGGGAGCACTTCTGGGCTGGTCTGATTGTTCTTCAATTTGAAGCTGGAAGAAGAAAGTAAAAAGGAGGAAAGGGTAGAAAATCTGGCTCCAACTTGCCTGAAATTATCGTAGACTTCTGCAACTGATTATATTCACCCCACTCCCAGAGGATTATTATGATCCATAGGGGCTCTTTTTGTCAATGTATTTCTACACCCACAACCAGGACTGGGAATAATATTTCAAATGAGAATTAACATGTCTGCCTGCTAAGTAGACTATGAACTAGCTCCATGCTAGGTTTGCACATCATTCATTTTTAGCTTTGTTGTTGTGTGCCTTCAAGTTATTTCTGATCTATGGTGATCCTCTCACAGGGCTTTCTTGGCAAGATTTATTCAAAAGAAGATTGCAATTTCCCTGGACTGAGGTTGAGAGAACGTGACTTGCTCAAGGTCACCCAATGGATTTCATGGCTGATCAGGGATTCAAACTCTGGTCTCCAGAGTCACAGTCCAAAACTCAATCCCTACTCCATGCTTAGCTAATAAATGTTTAAAGTGAAATGCCTATTATGATTTATTGTAATGCCTATCTGTAATATAAGTGTCAGGGTGTTGTAAAAATAAACTGTAAACAACAACAGTAATAGATGAAAGAGAATACATTTCAGCAGAAAATGTAATGCCCTCTTTAGGTTTGAGGAATATGTTGTAGATCAGCCTGAGACTGATGGGTTCACTGATGTTTTAGAGAGGATTGTGGGATTGCCTGTGGCACGAAGTGATGAAGATTTAAGTCAAGGGAATAGTGCTTCTTTCAGTGAGAAAGCTGACAGGGAAAGTGCAATCCTTCAAGGTTAGTCTAAGCAGCCAGAGACATTAGATAAGGAGCAGTCAAGCAGAGAATTAAGTGATACAGGAGGCTCCCAGGAAAAAGCACCTGGAGATACGGAAATTAACACAGCCCTCGTTTACAGATCAGAGCAGACAATAGGCATCACAGGGCAGAGCGTTTGCATGGGAAAGCTGGGGAAAGATTTCAAGGGAAACAAAATGCTTTCATGGGTGGCTTTTAACTGGCAAATTGTTTGTTTTCAAGTTAGTTTAGGCAACATAGTGTATGGAATAAGAAGCTAGGCCTGAGTTCCTGGTTCATGTTTCAAGTCAAGCCCTTTGGTTTAGGGATTCAAGTATCTTGGAAGTTTCTTTGTTCCTGTTTTATGTTCATGGTCAAGTTTTTACTAAGGATATCTTTTGCTTGTGGACTTAAGCTGTTCTTGTGATTTTTGGCTATTCTTGGACTGTATCACATTTGAATTTGTCTGAGATATTTGGATTTCTATTGGATTATTGCTTATTGCTAAGCCTTTCTGGATATACCTTTTCTTTCTCTCTCTTCCTGCATTTTTCCTACATTTTTGTTATATTTTACAATAAACTGTTTGCCTTTATTCTGGACTCTTGCATGGTGCTGTGATCTTAGGGGTTTCCATGCCTGGGGTGCAACAGAATAAAAGCCTTTCAAACAGAAAAGTGTTTCCAGAAGATGGCCAGACATGAGCTTTGGCAAATATCTCTGTGAAGAATGAGCTGCTAGGGTCCCATTGCCTAAATCTGATCGTTACTGTCATCCTCCACCCCAAAGCAAAAGCATGCTTGAAAAATCAAATTTTCTATGATGTAATATGACATCATGCAGAAGAGGTGGAAAGACATACAAAAATCCTTCTCAGACATGTGGACTAGCACTGTGTGAAAAAATTGCTATAGTGCACTCTTAAAATTCATAAAACATAGAACCAAACAAAAATATCAAAAGTGAAATGTTTTTATTTTCATAAACTGTATCAATGAAGTCAGTGATGAGTTCGGCTCAGCGTTCATAATGATCAACCCACAACTTTGATAATCTCTTGGGTTCATTGTGGTAGTGACATGGAAGATAAAAAATCAAATTGCTTTCTTTCTCTCCTTAAAACATGAATGGAAGAATGTTCTTTGAAAGTTCGGAGATGGGATATCATGAAGTTGTTACAGTTTCACTCCCCTGCCATCAACGCCCACAAGATTCCCAAGATTGCTGTCAATGACAAAGAGACCAGACTGTGCACCATCTGCCATATCATCACAAAAATTAAATTACAGGCTCTGTTCATTGTTTAGAAGAAGAAAAAAATATTTCTAACATGGCTGTCAAGTGGATAGAGCTGAGCAGTTTTCAAGGAATCAATAGGAAAGAGAACATGAGTGACCGATTAAAAAGAAAGAACATTATAACAGTAAAACAAAAATAATAGTATTGCTAACATTTGTAATTAAATACAGCTGATGATTTTTCATTTCTTTTTCTCCATTTGATAATCAAATCAACCCAAAAGGTGGATAATATGCTGCAGTTCTTCTTAGAACTCTGTTCTAGACTCCCACAAGAAATGCCATATTCATTTTACTGTACAGAGATTGATGAGGGCAAAGCTGGATTTTATACATAGCTGCGAATGGTAAACAGTGCTGTTAACCGTGTTGCTTCTGGAGAGCAGATTAGGCTCAAACAAACAGCAGGACATATATGTACTGTTATGTGCTTTCAAATCCACTCTGATTTATGGTGATCTTACCCTAAGGGTTTATTCAGACCAGGTTTGCTATTGCCTTCCTCTAAGAATCTTATCTCATGAAGCAGGCAAATTGGCATTGCAGCTGGCCTGCCCCTTTTGGTGACTGTTTTTATTATTATTATTATTATTATTATTATTATTATTATTATTATTATTATTATTATTATACCCCCTTATCACCCAATTTCCTTCTTTTTAACCCGAATTTTTTTACAACTCCACCACATGTGGAAATAGGAGCCGACTTGTTCTTTGCACTTCCAACATCTGTTACAGGTATTTTTATACATTAAGCCCAATTTTTTGGTACTGTCTGTGTATTAGTTTTAACCAATTTTCCTTAAGATCTGTAGTATAGGTATATCTGATTTTCTTTTTCCAAATTGATTCCCATTCTTCTATGTCTATTGGTCTCCCTCTATATTTTGCCCACTTTATCATCAAATTTTTAATTTCTTCTTTTTCTGTTGCCCATTCTAGTAATATTTTATAAAGAAATGAAATATTTTCCCCCCTCAATTGCAAATAATTATCCCAAAATCCATTTTCCTGATTGCATTATCAACTATTTTTACAACCTGGCTGCCTGGCCATCTGTCCAGACAGATTTGGTTGTGTACTTATGGCACTGAACAACAGGGTGTTGTTCCTGGGTTACACATGGCTTTTCTTATTAGCCACCTGCATGACTTTGGCTCTCAGGATTTACATTCCTCTCCAGCACATCCATGTCCCAACAGCCAGTACTAAGTTTTTGCCATTTAATAAACTGCACCCATGATGTCAGCATACGCCCAATGAGGAACCACATGTACAACTTTGCAACCCATCCTGTTGTTTCCTGGCACAAGTACACCACAAAACCTGTCTGCACAGATGGCCATACAACAAGGTCTGAGTAATTATAGTAATGATGGCATTCTGTTCCTGGTTTGAAAGTGTCTGTTCTTGTGTCATTGTGTACTACTTAATGTGAAAGTACTTGTTGCACCCCAGAAACTTCATTTTTCTGCCACAAACTTTATTAAACAGGTGAAGAACGAAATTCCTCTTCCCAGGGCAACGTTTTTGCCTTCTATTCAAGTGATATCCTTGATGTGACTGGCTTGACCTTGAAGGAGCTGCAGGTGGCGATGGCCAACAGAGAACTCTAAACGAACAACTCAAGCGTGACCTTCCTTTTAGGAACCAGTCAATCAGGAACAAGCATCTAAAACCCAGGAACAACCCCAGATAAAAAATCCATGATTTCCAATTGCAGGGACATACAAACATTTGGCTAAAAACCAAGATGTTCCCACATCTGGAAATCTCGCATTTTTTGCCTTTTGTAGCCATTGCTTCTAGGTTCAAGGGGACGGCATCTGGCCACCCTCCAGTTTGCTGCAGAAACTGCTGGGATAAAGATACTGTCTGGACGGGCTCTCAGACGTATTGTTTTGTGTCCACTTAGGTTGACTTCACCTTTCAAATCAAACAGTCTTTATGTTCTCAGTATTACAGACAACGTATTTACTTGATACTTGATACCTGAAACATGCTATTCAGGCACCCCGCCTATAATAATTCCACACCTTCTGCCAAATCTGTGGATCTGAAGCCTTGGTTTCCAAAGCTATGATGCAATGGTTTCTATTTGAAGAGATGTTTATTTCTTCAGATACATTTGTCACCTACACTTCTGTTGTTGCTATGCTAGATGCCATTTCGCTTGCTTGTTTTCCTCTCTCTCGACTTAGCATTTCTGGTATGGAGGTATTTATTATTTTCTTTGTAGTCATAGCCTGAAATGAGTGCAATCTGATGGTGGGGCATTGATCTGACATTTCACAATCTTCTTAAATTCTCTGTGCTGGTAGCCATGTATAGAAGGTATTACCATCTCTATGATGGCAGGAATAATTTTCCTGAATTTCTTTAGGCACCATTGTTTCCACTTTATCTGGATGCAAATCTGGATTTCTTGTTTCTTGCAGAGGCTGCCTGCTCAGCTTTGCCATGTCCTTCACCACATTTTCTATTAGGGCTTGAAGTCTCTTCTTTCCTCTTTTTACTCATCTTGCCTTTCAGCGCAGGGTGTTCTCTCATGCTCCTTTAGTTAGCATACTATTGGTCAGCCGACTTCTGAAGCTTGCTCTGCTTTGCTTTCTGCTCCAAGGTACAATATTAGATTATGTTCAAGTTGACCTCATTGTTCTAAGCAGGATTTAGAGCCAAATTTATGCATTTGATATGATTTCTAGATAAGTTGAGGGTCATTTTGTGAAGAGGAGAAAGCACCAACCCACATTAGGGGCCAGACACCCCGGTCATTGTCACTGCCATTTTCCTATCCTGCCACTCCCAAAAAGGACAGAAGCAGCATCATGCAGAGAGAGTATTCATGCTTCATTTAGATTATCCTGGGATAGACTAAACTCTTGCCTTTTGCTACTCTCCTACTGAAAGGGATGATTCCTTTTTTTTAAAACAAGAGTTAAGGTATTGTACTCACATTGACTCATGGATAAATTGACCCAGGTTTTTTGTACTGATTTTTTTTTACTATATTTTCTAGACTTATACGTGAGTATATAGGATAGATTTAAGCTTGTAGTCAGATAATATTGTTTTCCTTTGCACAACAGACAACAATGAAACTGGTCCATTGCAAATACAGTGTCAAAGATTGTTGGCTCAATAGACTTCACAAGCAACAAACTTGGAAATATGTATGAGGTCTGCTGCTAGGTGTGATCCAGTTATCTAGTCATATACACCAACTTTATAAGAAGAACTTTACAATTTTTTTAGTTGTAGAATGTATAAACTTTACAAAGTCTTTATCTATGAGCTATTCATATCCCTTTTATTATTCATAATTTTGTATGCAGTATTTTATGTTTGGTACAACATCAGATATTCTACCCTATTGTATTATTGTTATTATGTTTTCATTTCGGAGCTTAATGCTTTTGTTATAAGTTTATTATTGTGTTATTATTGTGTATTATTTTGTATTTTTATGTGTTTATATTTATTTAGCGCATTGAATTGTTTGCCTTTTTTTGTTGTAAACTGCCCTGAGTCCCTTCGAGGAGATACAGGCATTTCTGTATGCTATTCAGGCTTCAGTGACTTAAATCATAGAATCCTAGACTCCTAGAGTTGGAAGGAATGACAAAGGCCATCCATTCCAACCCCTTACGATGCAGGAGAATACAATGCAGTCAATGATAGCACCCTCAACAGATGGCCACCCAGGCTTTGCTTTAAAACCTCCAGACAAGGAGACTCCCCTGGACTCCAAGGCAGCACATCCCACTGCCAAACAGCTCTTGCCATCAGGAAGATCTTTCTAATGTTTAGGTGGAATCTTATTTACTGCCATGTGAATCCATTGCAAACTACAGCAAATGAGTGTTCAGCCTTTAACAAAGGCCTTTAAAAGATATAGGTTATGCTTCTTAGAATACTGAGAGAATTGTAGTCCACTAAACTAAAATTTCCAAGCTCCTTACTAAACAGGAGACCCTGTTTTCTTAAAAATCAGTTCTTGGCATTCGTTTTATTAGCCCTGGATATAGATTGAAATAGGCATCACAAAAGAGGGGTGTTGATGTTTTCCCCACAAATACAACTCAGTCATAACTATTACTGTACATATTATTTTAATGAGAATTACAAATGCATTTTGTTTCAGTAGACTCAGGACACTTAGCCTTTTAAAAAGCATCTTTAGCCATTTTCTATGAGTCATCACATTTATTGCATGGCTGTTAAGGGATTTAACTACCATTGGGTTACATTTTGAAAACCAGGCTTTAAAAACATTTGGAGACTGTGCATTTATAGAAAGCAGGAAAAATCCTTCAGGAACATCTAATTGTACATTCTTCTTTATTTCACAGAATTCCCTTTTGTGCAAGTTAACACAGAGAGACAAAATGGTTTTATAATGTACAGTTTATTAAATATCTTTTTAATAACACATCTGAACTATTAGTTTAAGAAGCAGAATATCAATAAGGAGAAAATGAATTTGCTTTCAGAGACCCATGAAAGCTATATGAAAGTTAATCCCACATTGTTTTTTATCTGAATCATTCTGGGAAGAATTGATAGAACTTTATCTTAAGCCTAGAATATCTTTGAGGGGAGGTGGCCTTGGTTTTCACAGGCAAGCTGATCTCATAGTCTTGTTATACGGAATAGTCATTGTGCCAAAATCAATAATACCATATAAAGGAGTTGCTATTACATACAGTCATGTAGCATATGTTACAAGTTACTGGCCTGGCCTGGTAGGATGGCAAAATGTAAGGAAGGGGGTGCTTATTTTGCAATTCATTCTGCATACAATTTATTTTTTACTCTGCTGAGAACTGATTTTCTAAACATAAGGAAATCTGTTCTCCTTATCTAAAATGCACAATGATGGAAAGAAAAAAAATCAATGTTAACGGGTAGAAAATCAAAGGAAACCAAAAACCTTTTTTTCCTGGATACTTAACAATACAGCACAAAAGACAGATAGAGCTGGAGAGGATATTAAAAGGCATAAGAATGAGGCTCTTGTCACTTTGAATTGGGAAGTAGGATTTTAATTTATGGGTTTAGGAAGGAAGTGGTAATTGTATCACACATTTATATTTTATTTTTATTTAGGACTCTAAGATAGCAATATCTTTAAGGCAATGATATCTGGAAGACTTCTGCAAGCAAGTCCTGAACAAGGGCCTCCCTCGGCCATGGAGTTTTGAGCGTGCATGTTATTGAAACCCAGGAACCCCAAAGAGAACCCAATACCCACAATCTCAGGAGTACCAAGGGGGTGGTGATCCCAGCCCTAGAATTCATGGGTGACCTTTCTCTAGGAACTCAGTTCAGTTAACGTTCACAGATGACCTCTAACATAAATCTACAAAGTTATACAGATACACACACACACACACACACCAAGGAAAATTCTATCCTCCCTTGAGCAGCAGATATAATTCCCTCATAATACTTCCATGCACCCAACAATGGATTCAAACCAATAGGTCATGGAAGTTGCCCAATGTCCTGCCTTGTCCTTTTCTGGGAACCCATTCAAGCACAGCAACACCCATCATTTAGCCTGCCAGAGCCATCGTACCATCCTAGACTGGCAGGAATACAGTCATTAGCACCCATCAACATGAACCCTACCATATTCCTTTTCCCCATGTACCCACAGAGGTGGACCAAAAAACAGCCACAAAACTTCAAACTGAGCAATGAGTTTATTAAAGTTCCCACCAGACCTGAAGACCATTCAGTGACAGTGGCAGATGGCATGCTTCAGCCGATCAGCATGCAAATCCTAGCTAGCCCCAGTTTGCACCAATCACTGTTTGGAGTGGCAAAAGTCCATTGCTTTGAAACTCCTATAAATGCTGCTATATGTTTCCATTGCATTTCTGTCAGATTTGAGAGTGCAGACTCTCCTGGCATCCACTTTGGCCAAGTGAATAAAGCCTCTGTTAAATTTGCAGATTGTGTAAACCACTGTAACTGTGTTTCTAGTATTCAATGATAAATAGGCCCCCATTGAACCCAAGAGTGTGGTACACTCACATCACTGCAGTCAACAGCACAATACCATCCAATAGGGAAAGAGAGAAATACAGCCTTTTCCAATTTTTCTGTAATCCATCATTTATAATATGGATAGTCTTCTCCCCTCATTAGCCTTGCATAGAAACACCACTCAACTCAAAATGATAACAGGTAGTGCCATGTTATTGTACAACGCAGAACATACAGAGTCCTGCCATATATCCTAGATAAGCATGTTCAGCGGAAGAGATGTCATCTGTCAGATCATCCAATTGTCCAGTGAATCCCCCCCAAGGCTTCATGGAAGAGGGATTTGAATTATATTAAAGTTCTCCTGCACTTTTATCATACTATGATCCCACTTTAATTGCCACAATCCCATCCTATGGTATCTCGGGATTAATAGTTTAGGAATAAGTAGTGAGAATTCTCATCCAGACAGGAACAATATTATATCAATATTATATATATATACATACAGCAGAGTCTCACTTATCCAAGCCTCGCTTATCCAAGCTCCTGGATTATCCAAGGCATTTTTGTAGTCAATGTTTTCAATATATTATGACATTTTGGTGCTAAATTCGTAAATACAGTAACTACAACATAACATTACTGTGTATTGAACTACTTTTTCTGTCAAATTTGTTGTATAACGTGATGTTTTGGTGCTTAATTTCTAAAATCATAACCTAATTTGATGTTTAATAGGCTTTTCCTTAATCCCTCCTTATTATCCAAGATATTTGCTTATCCAAGGTTCTGCCGGCCCGTTTAGCTTGGATAAGTGAGACTCTACTCTCTCTGTGTGTGTGTATGTGTGTGTGTGTGTGTGTGTGTGTGTATATATATATATGCTGTCCATTTTATATCACACCATTCCTTGACATGGGATCCAAGGCTGTGTACAACAATTTAAAAGAATGCAACAGAAGTAATTAAAGTTGAATTACAGTGCTCTACTTGTGTAGTATGAAGGTGTTCCTGGTGTGCTGATGGTTTCACAGAGGCAGTGCTACAATCATCACACAAAAGGCATCCATGAGAATAGCACATAACTTGAAAACTACAATTATCTGTAGCTCCACTCATTGACAACTATAACTTATCAACAGTGCACTGATTTAACTGGCATTGTTAACACTTATTAAACAGAAGATAATTAACCATGGGAAAATGCAAAATACTTGTATTCTGGCAGAAAAGTTATAATAACAAACAAAAGGAACTTTTGTTTTCTGTTCTAGATTGTTAATATAAAACAGTTTGACAAAGTCAAAGGAAGGTGAATATTCTGCAAGGCATTGCCAAGTAAAATAGCATATCTACAATATTTAATGAGACTTAAGCATCCATGGATTTTGGTGTCCTGGAACCAAACTCTAGCAGATGCCATGAGATCATTGTAAATTAATTACAATTAAAATGAGGTTTACAGCTGCACCACTAAATTGTGGCAGTGTGCTAAAAAGTAGCATCCATCCATTAAAAATTGGAAAGCTGGCATATTTTGTTCACCTCTGATATGTACATACTATGATTTATACATGGAAATTTCATGGAATGCCTTATGTAAGAATTACTTTGTCATTGAAATTTGTAATATATTCCTAGACACATTTTTTCTTTAGTCATCTAAGTAAAAAGTACACTAGCATGTGTCTCCGCACCTCTCTTTGACTCTGTTTGTTTCTTTGTTTTGGCTGACAACTCTAGGTTTTGTTGGATGATCCTCTTGGGAATAAATACTGTGCAAATATGAGCTCTCTTGAATTAATTCATATTTCTGGGCTTTCCACAGAGATTTACCAGGTGTGTGTTTCACCTAAGACAAAAAGAAAGCAAGTAATGGCAGACCTGTTCTATGTTTACACCATACAGAGAAGAACAAGAAGGCATTCTGTACACTTGATGCTGATTATTCAAGTGTAACAAATAGCAACGTTCCCTTTACAGCTGTAAGATCAGAAACAGGAGCAGAAAGGCAGAGCTGCAAATCACCTTTTGAAAGACAGTTATACATTTATGCTCCATTGGGACTTTATCCCTCCCCCAACAGAAGGAAATCTCATTTGGCTTTCTTTGAGGAAAGGGCTGTCTCTGGACAATTCCTGTCTATCTAATGGAGTTACAAAGCTGCTATAAGCCCCTGAGAATAAGATATTTGTGCTCAATGAAAGAGCTGAGCAGGAACTACAGCTTGCTATCCATTAATGGGGTCCAAACTATATCCCTATATAAGTCTGGAAAATCAGATTAACTTAAAATCTATGCGTGAAATAAAAATAGTTTCCATTTTGCCCTTTCCCCAAAAGTTTTAATGTGACTCTTGAACACATACTGAAGTGGTACCAAACAATCTTGTATCATCAAAACAAACTTACTCTCCTATCTCATTTGTTTTCCTTTATTACTTTGTTAATGTTCTTATGCCCATTTCTACTTTTCAAAAGAGCAAAGAAATATACCACTTATCCAAGCTTTGTTTCCTTTAGAAAGGGACTAAGCTCACTGTTCCCACCATCACATCTGAGGTTCAAGGACTTAGCTTAGCATAAGTAAGGTTTGGAGTTTGGTTCCAGGCGCCCCCATGGATATGAAAATCCATGGATGCTTAATTTCCATTATACACAATGGCATCATAAAATGGTGCTCCTTACATTTTTATTTATTTTGTGTCAAAAGTATTGCATAAACAGATAAGTTTAAAACTGATAAAATGAAGGGATCACAAGCTGCTAAATGGTTTTAGATGAAAAACGGGCAACAAACATTTAATTAATGTTTAATTTGTTTTTAATTGTAATTGTTTTAAATATTATGTTTTCTAGCATCTAATGATTGCTGATTGTGGGGCTGCCCTGAGTCCCCCCTCAGGGGTGAGAAGGATGAGATATAAATATCTGAAGTAAATAAATAATAAACAGTGACTGCATTGTCTGTAGCTATAAACAGTTCTTCCTCTGTGCATGAGGCAGGGCATTCTAGGCAAGCACACATATGCTGAGTTGTTTGTTCTGCTGCACGATCACACAACGTAGAGGACTTCTCTAGGTCGTGCTATTTTGCCAGTTTGTCTTTTGATCTGCCTACTCCACTTCTGAGTCTGTTTAGGAACTTCCAAGTAGCCAGTTCTTGATTTGCCCCTGGAGGAAGACCCTCGGGGGGGGGGGGGGGGGGGCTCATCCAGTTGGGATTTCCTGGCTTAGCTGCCCAAAGGGATACTCTTGCTGTTGCTGGAGGAACATTAAGAGGAGTGGTGGTTCTCATGAAACTTTTCCTTTATTTAAGTCTACTGTGAGGAGGTTGATAGCCATACATAAAAGGCCTTCATAGTGTTATTTCTCTTGCAAAAACTTCCTGTCGCACATCAAGGGCGGGGGGGGGGGCAATGCTAGTTTATAGAGCCTATCAACAGATGTAGGTTTAAGACATCCTGTGATTATTTTACATATCTCATTCAGTGCTATATTCACCTGCTTTACATGGCAGATTTATGCCAGACGGGGCACAGCATGCCAGCAGTTGCGTAAGACAAAGCCAGGGCTGATGTTCTTATTAATTTTGGGTCTGCATCCCATGCGCTATTAGTAAGTTTCCACAGGATGTTATTTATTTAAAATTTATTTATTTAAAACATTTATATTCTCCCTCTCTCACCCTGAAGGGGACTCATAGTGGAGCACAACATATATACGGCAATCATTCAATGCCGGAACATAAAATAAACCATAAATATACATAAACACTAAAAATGCACTTTGTGCATTTGTGCTTGGTGTTTGCACAGTGTTTCCTAAATGTTAGTGTTCAGTCTAAGGTGAAATGGAGACACTAGGGGGACATGGAAAAAGCCTCTTTGAAGACTGAGTAAATACAGTTGGGCATCCCCTGGGCAACATTTCTTGTAAACAGCTAATCTTTCACACCCAAATCATTGCTTTACAACATTGTTCCTTCCATAAATGGCAAAATCAAGAATTGCATTGAGGATCTATATATATATATATATATATATATATATATATATATATATATATACAAGCTGTGGATGATTGAATCAACGAGTGCAGAATCCATGGATATGGAGGGCCAATTGTCACCATAGCTAAGAGAGCATGCATGTATATCATAAGTCGGTTTTGCCAGAAGAAAATACATGGATCACACAACTCCTGTAGCAGAGCTTGAAATAATAATACATACTTTATTTAGGAAATAGGAAAGTTCCTATTTTAAAAAACAGCTACTGACAAAATGGACAGCAGCTATGCTAATGGAATAATCTCAATTTATCATGAGCAATTTAATACTTAAGATACAGGAAGCTGTTATGGCAGTGTGAATTGCCCAACATATTCAGTCTAGAAAAGTTTCATGGATATTCTGATTATAATCATTTATTGATGTTATGGTTGGATTGCTGGATGCTTCTGTGGTCTCAATTACTCAGAGCTAATCAATTCTCTTGGTGCTTGACAAAACATCTATTACGGAAGCCTAATCACATTATGTACTGGGCAGTAAACGAATCTGACCCAGCTTGGCAGAACATCTAACAGCCCTTAACAAAGTCCAGAGCGGCTGATGTCAAAGCAATTTAGCAGCTTGCTCACTGGCTGGAATGCAGTCTGCAGAGCAATAGAATATTTCACACTCCTGGTGAAAGTTATTCTGGTAGAATTTGCATCATATTCTGTTCTGATAAACTCCAAGCCAAACTTATAGAATGACAGTGCCAGATGGTCCTCTAAATAGAAATCTTAATAGACTTGTAGAAATATGGACATTTTGAAAAACAGACTTCCATATCTGTTCAGCCTTCTAAAGCAGGTATGAATAACCTCCACAATGACCACCTTAGAAACGTCTAAGATTTATCTTCTGCCTCTACCTTGGTCACAGATCTATGCCTCTAAATTTATCTTATCAGCAGTGAAATCATAGGGTGGTCAAAGTGAAAACTGGAAACTGCTCCTGCTTCTTTAACGGTTGTGTCAAAGAGAGAATTTCAGCAGGTGCTGCTATTAACAAACGACATCTTTTGAAATTTGCTCATCAGCATAACCATCCAAAGCACAGCCCTTTCCAGATTTCAATCTGGCAACCCCACCTGTCATATCTTTTTTTTTTTTAAAAAAACAAACAAACAAAAAACAAGGCATCTGCTTTTGAATTTGAATTGCACAGTTGGTCTTCAAAAGGTAAAGGTAAAGGTTTCCCCTGATGTTAAATCCAGTCATGATCGATGCTGGGGGTTGGTGCTCATCTCCATTTTTAAGCTGAAGAGCCAGCGTTGTCCATAGACATCTCCAGTTCATGTGGCCAGCATGACTGCATGGAGTGCCGTTACCTTTCCGCCGGAGCGGTACCTATTGATCTACTCACATTTGCATGTTTTCGAACTGCTAGGTTGGCAGGAGCTGGGGCTACAACGGGATTTTATCCTGGGAACTTTTGGTCCACAAGTTCAGCAGCTCAGCGCTTTAACACACTGTGCCACCAGGGGGCTTCAAAGGTAAGGTAAAGGTAAAGGTTTTCCCCTGACGTTAAGTCCAGTCGTGACCAACTCTGGGGGTTGGTGCTCATCTCCATTTCTAAGCCGAAGAGCCGGCGTTGTCCATAGACACCTCCAAGGTCATGTGACTTTCTTCAAAAGAAGTGCGAATTCTCCATCACTTTGCTTCATGCTCTTTTTTCTTTGCCACTGATATGGCGGCAAATTCAAAGGTGAGGCCAGCAGCAAGGAGAAGGGAAAACAGAGGAGGTTTGCCTCTACCCTGTGTGTTTCACCACCGCTCTAGAGCAGGGCTTCCTTTCCCGGCACAACCAATTTCTGCCTGATAATTTTTATGTGACCCCAGGTATATAAAACGGATATCAAACTCAAACCTTTATGGATAATACAGTAACTCAGCATTTGCAAAGCTTGCTGATTTTCCCTTTTATGGAATACAGCTGAAGCATCTTCTCCAGAGTCTACTGTAAACATTGCATGTTGTTACTAACAGATTTGTGTAAATGGGTGGCATCCATAAACCTTGCACTGTTTCCAAATTTTTCATGACTCCAATATTGCACTAATGGGATTCCATTTGGGGTTGGGACCCACAGTTTAAGAAGCAGTGCCCCAGATGTAAAGTCTTCTTAACCCACTACAGCAGGGGTCCCCAAACTAAGGCCCGGGGGCCACATGCGGCCCATCGAAGCCATTTATCCGGCCCCCACAGCAGCGGAAGCTCCCACCTCCTCCTTCGCCTGGTGCGTGCCTTCCAAAGCTTTGCTTGTGTTTATTATGGTGTTTTAATTATTATTTAATTAATATTTAATTATTAAGGAGTGGTCTGCTAGTGCTTTTGGTGCACAAAGGCAGAAGGGGGTTGGACTAAATGGCCCAAGGGGTCTCTTCCAACTCTTATTATTATTATTATTATTATTATTATTATTATTATTATTATTGACAGAAGGACACAGTATAACACAGCAAATGAGATCTATATGCTGGATTTTGTATCACAAAATCACAAGTTGAACACTTCCCCAGCATTTAGAACTGTGTGATGTATGATGATGATGATGATGATGATAATGATGATGATGATTAACAACATTGAGGCTGGGTGGCTTTGCTTGTGCTTTTGGTGCACAAAGGTAGAAGGGGGTTGGATTAAATGGCCTAAGGAGTCTCTTCCAACCCTTATTATTTTTATTTTTATTATGATTATGTTTAACATTGAGGCTGTATTTGTTCCTGTTTGGGTTTTTTTTACTTCAAAATAAGGTATGTGCCGTGTGCATAGGAATTTGTTCATAGTTTTTAAAAAAAACTATAGTCCGGCCCTCCAATGGTCTGAGAGACCGTGAATTGGCCCCCTGTTTAAAAAGTTTGGGGACCCCTGCACTACAGTCTTTATATAAGTAGCATTTGTGTGTGTGTGTGTGTGTGTCAGGAGCGACTTGAGAAACTGCAAGTCACTTCTGGTGTGAGAGAATTGGCCATCTGCAAGGATATTGCCCAGGGGACGTCTGGATGTTTTGATGTTTTACCATCCTTGTGGGAGGCGTCTCTCATGCCCCCACATGGGGAGCTGGAGCTGGAGCTCTTCTTGGGTTGGATTCGAATTGGCAACCCAGCCTTCAAGTCTGTAGTCCTGCCGGCAAAAGGGTTTACCCACTGCGCCATCAGGGGTTCCTTTATATGAGTTATAAAATGAACAGAACATAATGTATATTGTTCTATATTGAGGTGACTGAAGCATTTTAGCCAGGTGTGTAAGTCTTGATGCTTGACAAATATTTCATCTAGAAGAGCCATTATGAGATGAGGTGGAATTTCCATTAAAATTCTTCCTCAGGGGTTAGGTGAATAAAAGGAGTATGGAGAAAGGGTTCAGTGACCTTTTCAATCACTTCGTTCTATAAAGGTTTGCTTCTATATGTGCATTCTTTCCCCCATCTTTCTTTTAAAAATGTGGAATGGAATACACATGATTGTGCCTAATGTGAAGGTAGGCCCAAGCGTGAACCTCTACCAGTGACATTTACCAGTTTTGTTCAAGGCAAAAATTATCCGGAGTCTGTTTAGTGTACTTTCACTCCATTATTCTTAAAAGAGAAGCAAAAATGTGGCAGAATTCCTAAAGAAATGTAAAAAGACATACTATATTGTCAATCACATGTATGGAACATATTGTGGAAAATGTTATTATGAGCCAAATGCCTTGCCCGATATATTGAAAGCTGCGCAAAATGCTTTCAGTGCCAGAGGAAACTGGGTGTAGAATTGATACAGCATGATACCACTTTCACTGCCATGGCTCAATGATGTGGAATCATTGGAACAGTAGTTTTACAACAGTGGTTCTCAACATGTGGGTCCCCAGATGTTTTGGCCTTCAAATCCCAGAAATCATAACACCTGGTAAACTGGCTGGGATTTCTGGGAGTTGTAGGCCAAGACACTTGGGGACCTACAGGTTGAGAACCACTGTTTTACAATTTCTTTAGCCTTCTTTGAAAATAATGTTTGTACCTCAGCAAAATACAAATCCCAGGAATCCATTGCACTGAGTCATGGCAGAATAAGTGGTGTCGAGATATGGGTTCCAATTACAGGAAAGGAGATTTCACCTGAACGTTAGGAAGAACTTCCTGACTGTAAGAGCTGTTCAACAGTGGAACTTGCTGCTTCGGAGTGTGGTGGAAGCACCTTCCTTGGAGGCTTTTAAACAGAGGCTGGATGGCCATCTGTCAAGGGTGCTTTGATTGCGCTTTTCCTGCATGGTGGAATGGGGCTGGACTAGATGGCCCATGTGGTCCCTTCTGACTCTATGAATCTATGGTTCTATGAAATATGCCCTAGAATTAAGTAAACTCATTATTTAATATTTTGGTTAAATGCCTTGAGAGCTTTCGGAGAGTGCAAAGGAGATGTCCTTCTCCAAGCACAGAGATATTACGAATGATATGAAGCCCTGATGCAATAACAGGATATTTTTCCCCCTTTCTTAATATGAGCAGTAGTTCTCTGACAAGAACATAATTGGCTTTTCAGGGATATCTCTGTTTGCAGCTTTTAAAAAAGTAATTATTACAGGCCGAGAATCTACTAACAAAACCTACCAAGGGCACCATTTGATTTAAGTTAATGTAAAAAATATTATGTAACACTGAATTAGTTGAGTCAAAATAAAAGACTTTCACTGTAGCTTAAATGTACTGATCCACTATTAAATCCACTATTAAATTGGTCAAAGGGGAGATGAGGAAGATTTCTCAGTCTTCTGGGCAGATTCTGAGAGGGCACTGGAAGCTCTAGGGAAGGAATATTATTTTTATCACTGTCATTATTACCATCATCATTATTATAATTATCATCTTCACTACCATCGTAGCACTGCAATTTAAAATATATGTGTGTACACATACCTACATGCAGAGGGAAGGAGGAATAACAAAACACCAATATGTACAATACAATTGAAAAACAAATCATCCACATAAAATTCAGACAGAAAACCCACATATAATACAAATCGGACTGACAATTCATGTAATCAAAATGTACAAGACTACCAAATAATGTCAAACAAAACTGCCAAAAGCCCTTGAGATTTAAAACAAACGAGGGAAGGAGTAGTCCACAAATGTTCAGGGAGGCAATTCCAATAATGTGGGGCAGCAAGTGAGAAAGAATGAGGTGGGCCAAGGAAGAGGAAACCCTTGATGTGTGAGAAGTCTAGAATTCCTAGACTGCAGATCTTGAGATGGCTGGTAAAAAGAAATAAGGGCTAAAAGGCCTTAGGTTGTATAGGGCTTTGAATATTTAAACGTAAAGCTTAAACTTATTCTTAGAAAGAATGGGTCACCAATGAAGAGATATCAAAAGTGGCATAACATGATGAAAACTATTCTCTATTTCTACTGATGGAAAAACACTGTCTGGGACCACTAGCTCATTATCCAAGCCACTTGGATATTTTGAGCCTAATTCATGATATGTTCTTGGTGGGTTTTTTTTTTCCATGTCAGGAGCGACTTGAGAAAGTGCAAGTCGCTTCTGGTGTGAGAGAATTGGCTGTCTGCAAGGATGTTGCCCAGGGGACACCCGGATGTTTTGATGTTTTATCATCTTTGTGGGAGGCTTCTCTCATGTCCCCGCATGGAGCTGGAGCTGATAGAGAGAGCTCCTCCACGCTCTTCGAACCTGGCAGCTTTCAGATCAGCAACCCAACCTTCAAGTCACAAGGCTTTAATCCACTACACCATCGGGGGTTCCTTCTCGGTGGTTAAAATACTACATTAAATTCATATCCAGGTCTCCTGTGATATCATGTGAATACTTAGGTAGAGGCATCCAATTATGCTTCATTTTAAATTGGTGGATTGGTGGTTGAGGCTCCTTCTTTGGAGGCTTTTAAGCAGAGGCTGTTGGGGGTGCTTTGAATGTGATTTTCCTGCTTCTTGGCAGGGGGGTTGGACTGGATTGCCCGTGAGGTCTCTTCTAACTCTAGGATTCTATGATTCTGTTGTAGGATTTTGACTGCAAAATGCCTTAAGAATTGGTTTCCTGGTGACTTCTCCTGTGAAGTACTAAGAAGAATTAGCTGAAGTGCCAGTGCCCATATCTCAGACCACCTTATCACATTAGGCTGAGGAATTGTTACAAATTCCCAACTGCCATCCCATGGGGGAAAGCATTGCCACCCGACTTCCCCCCTTTATTCCAATGGCTAAATGGGAAGCCTCCCGTGTTGCTGTGGTGGCACGGTGCGCTGCTTTCTCTCTTCTCTCACCATGGAAACGTGGTGAAAGGGGAGAAGAAATGGTGTAGGATGGTAAATCAGGCCATCTGATGAGGTCCTCTGACAGTCATTTATTTATTTATTTATTTTATTTACCTTATTTATATCCTGCCTTTCTCAACCCCGGAGGGGACTCAAGGCAGCCTTACAACAGGTAGTAATTTGATGTCATACACACATATCAAATGAACAATTACAGTTAAAAAGCTATAATTAAAATATGAATGATTAAAAACATCAATTAAAATCATGCCATCCAAAAACATAGTCCAGGAACCTTCAATTTCTCGATCACATTATTTCATAATTACATATTGCACTGCTCCAGTTACTTGTTAAAAGCTTGGTCCCAAAGCCATGTCTTAAGTTTTTACCTAAAGGTCAGAAGAGAGGAGGCAGATCTGATCTCACTGGGGAGGGAATTTCATAGTTGAAGGCCCACCACCGAGAAGGCCCTGTCTCTTGTCCCCACCAATTGCGCCTGTGAAGAAGGTGGGACTGAGAGCAGGGCCTCCTCGGATGATCTTAATCTCCAAGGTGGTTCATAGAGGGAGATACGTTTGGACAGGTAAGCTGGGCTGGAACTATTTAGGGCTTTATAAGGTAACGCCAGCCCTTTGAATTGTGCTTGGTAGCTGACTGCATACATTATGGCCGCTTCCCAGTTGCTTCCCTTCCGGATTCTTTGCACCACTTCCATCACTGGAACCCTACTAGAAGCCTAGATCCTTGATAGAGTCCAATCTTCTGATGGAATCACTATAGCCTCTAAAACAAATCAATGTGTCCAAGAGTGCATCAAGTCTGAACTCTTACTAGGATCCAAAATGGTTCAAGTGAAGCTATCACACTTGAGACATATCATGATAGGCTCATTATAAAAGACTATAAAGTAAAAGGCAGTAGGAAAAGAGGAAGATCACACTCCAAGTAAATTGATTCAGTCAAGGGGGCCACAGCCCTGAATTTACAAGATCTGAGTAGAGCTGTTAATGATAGGTTCTCTTTGAGGTTCTTTATTCATAAAGTTAGCTCACAGTAACTCGCTTATGTAATTTATTTGCACACCTCAATTTTCAAAACCCTAAAATCCAAAAAATGGAGAAGTATTCTGAGAGTGCCTTGAACAGCAAGAAGATCAAACCAGTCAATTCTCCAAGAAATAAAGCCTGACTGCTCACTGGAAGGAAGCATATTAGAGGCAAAGATTAAGTACTTTGGCCACATAATGGAGAATATAATGATGCTGGGAAAAATGGAAGGAAAAAGGAAGAGGGGTTGACCAAGGGCAAGATGGATGGATGGACGGTATCCTTGAAGTGACTGGCTTGACCTTGAAGGAACTGGGGGCGGTGACGGCCGACAGGGAGCTCTGGCGTGGACTGCTCCAGGAGGTTACAAAGAGTCGGAAACAATTGAACAAATAAACAACAAAACCCAAAAAAGAATTAACCATACTATGCGAATCTAATGCACACCCAAATTTTGAGAAGGTAATTTAATTTAAAAAGATGAGCATTAGGATCGAGTAAATACATTATAGCCTATCATGTCTGCATCATTGTTATATTTTGGAATTTGAGGAAACAGCATCATTTGATCAGATTAGGCTACATTTTGCTGAGCTGCCTGCTGGTTTGGATAAACTATTGTGGAGAGAGTCCAAGTTTGGCATATGAACGCTGAATAGGATTGGTTTCAAAAGGAATTGTAAACCTCTTGCTGGCTAGCTGAATGTGTGGTTCTCTGTGTGTAGCATAGTAAATTGATAGATGATTCCAGGGGTGAGGTTTAGCAACAACATCCCAGCACTAAAACACAAGATTTTAAGTGTTCTTCTCATGGCTGAAGAGATGAATCAATTTAGTCTCAGTAGGATTCTAGAGGTCAGTATCCCATTATTCCTCCTTCTCTAGAATAGCATCTATACTGTAACAGGAAAAATACATTTTGTGACTCTTTTGGCTCTCTCATACATGCAGAAAGCTGCTGATTTTGTTTCCTAAACATAATAATAATTCAGTAGGCATCAATGCCAATTTGGTCAGTTGCTGAACTTGCTGACCGAAAGGTCGGCAGTTCAAATCCAGGAAGTGGGGTGAGCTCCGACTGTTGGCCCCAGCATCTGCCAACCTAGCAGTTCGAAAACATGCAAATGTGAGTAGATCAATAGTTACTGTTCTGACAGGAAGATAACGGTGCTCCATGCAATCATGGCAGCCACATTACCTTGGAGGTGTCTACGGACAATGCCAGCTCTTCGGCTTAGAAATGGAGATGAGCACCAACCCACAGAGTCAGACATATATAGATCTAATGTCAGGGGAAAACATTTACCTTTACTTAGGCATTAATGTCATTTTAATGGTATTCTTTTTATTTTAAATAAAAAGCAAATAATTCTTAATAAATAAATTCTAGAGAGTTCCTGTTTGTTCCTATTTCCCAAAATGTTTTAAAACCTCCACCCTCTTGTAGTCATCTTTAGGAAACCCCTGGTAAAAGGTTACTGGTGCATATTTGAATCACAGAACAGTAATTGGCAACTTAGCATTAGTAATAAGCAGTCTTCTCAAAATGAGCAAACCTAAGGACCTAAATCGTTTGACAGTGATAATCAGGAGCTGTTTTTATTCTTTCCGTATTATTTTTGCTATCTTCAGTATCTGTCTCTTCCACATATTCAGATTATTTCACTGTAAGATCATATTCATAACTCTTATTATTTACTCTGATGTTGTTTTCTGATATCACTATCAGAACAAAGACGACATTTTTCCAGCTTTTATATCCACGTAGTTCCTTCCTCTGAAAGAAGATATGTCTTTCAAATGACAGCATGATTGGGGTCACAGTTAGCGGCCTTAAGAATAAAGGTGCAAGATACTAAAGAACTGAAAAGACTGCCAAATGATATCTGTATTTTTGTGCTTCAGATGCATTCGTCAATGAAAATTGTAATTCTGTGTATCACCAGCATGGCTCATTGGTAGGATGATTGTAACAGGGACAATAAAGTGAAAGTATTGATTATTTTGCAAGTGGCTTGTCCACACATCTAAATTGTGCATTTTTAGAGAACTGGAGCAGCAGTCACACACACACACACACACCTGCCCCTAGTAAAATAGGATCAGATTATGACCGGTATCATTTTGATGTTGTTTGAAAACAAATAATGTAAATTTTTGAAGTTTAGCTATTTTGATCATGATGAACAAACTGATCACATGGCAACTGATGGGTTGCCAGGACAAATTGAATTGGATGGTCCTACTCAATGATTTTATGAAAATAGAATAACATTCCCTGATGGCCTGGAATTTCCCTCCCTGGACTTTGGGAAGGTGACATTTGGAAGCCCAATGGGTTAAATGTATACTAGATTTAGAATAATAGAATCTTAAGAGCCGAGAAGACCATGGGTGCCATCTAGTCCAATCCTTACCATTCTTGAAATAGAACATATACTTGTTTACTTGTACACAGGGAGAATACTCTGTTTATAGCAGCAATCCATGCTGCCTCAATATCCACTTATTATGTACCTCTGAATGTTGAGAGAGAGAGATAATAGAAAAAAATCAGAAGATTGGTTATCGTTATCACTGTGTCTTGCTTTGAGACATCTCTGAGGGATCTGGTTGCTATCTTTGCAGCTATAATATGTTTGGCCCTATGGGTGTCAGGGTACCAACTCTGGGACTGTTGGTGAGCTTTTCCTGATTTTACTGAGCTGCTTAATTAGTATAAATGCTTCTGTGCAATTTGGTGGGAATGTTAATGGCTATTAAAAATGCCTTGTAGCTATGGGACTGTCAAAAGATAACCGTGGTGGCTAATGAGCTGCTTCCTAGGCAGTGAGCAAGGGAAGAAAAAAAAAGAATTTGCCAGATATAAAAACGTATTGCTCTCAAGCTTGAATTCCTCATTTACAGTAGTTGGTTAATGAGAAATTGTGGGATTTAAGAAAAAAAATGGGCATCATAAATTATTTAAGTGACAGGTCCAGTGCTCTTTCTATCTGCTCAGTGGAATTAGTAACAGGCAATTATACACATCTCTTTCAGGAAAATATTTTCATCATTTTGCATCTCTTTCCTTCTGGCATTGCCAGAAGTTGGTGTTGACACGCAATGGCAGGATGTTTCAAACCAAAGCATCAGTGTTGGCTGGTGGCTTCCATGTCAATGATCCAGTTAATCTGTTCTGAGTTATAGTCTGAACTTTCAAGGACAGGGCTCAGCATATTTGATGTCATCTTTTGTCATCTTTACATTCAGATTAAAACCCAGAGCTGATTCACTATTTCACCAATGTGGAACTCAGTCCTTGATAAAACATGTTCCAAATAATATGTTAAATGATAGCTTGTTTATTAAAGGAATTAAGGAATCTTTTAGTGAAAGAAAGAAAAACGTTTTTTCCAGATAAATGCAGTTATTTTTGTATGTTATTTTTTCATGTTAAAGAGGCACATTAGGATATTATTTCAGATATACAACAGATGCTTTCTGGCCTTATTTGCCACATATGCATCTGGGGAAATAATTACTATTTCTTGAAGGATTGGCTCAAGGCATTTTGTTGTCTTCACCAAAGAATAAAATGTATCCTCCTCATCTCTACCCTTTCCATGTACAAAAGTGTTGAAACTTCATTCAGTACTTTCAGTTGGATAGCTTCTTAAGCTCTTATATCAGTGGTTCTCAACTTATGGGTCCCCAGGTGTTTTGGCCTACAACTCCCAGAAATCCCAGCCAGTATACCAGCTGTTAGGATTTCTGGGAGTCAAAGGGCAAAACATCTGGGGACATACAGGTTGAGAACCACTGATCACAGCCCGATCCCCCAAACCTGCTTTACCAGACATCAGTTCCATTAAGAGAAATAAGCCCATCCTGCTCATAATTCACAAGACCAGTGGGTGAGTGATGTTTCCACTCCCTCTTGCTAAAAAAAAAGAGCATTGCTCCTGACCGGCACAGCCTTGCTTTCTCATGGGAATGGGGCGGAAATGTCATATTCCCCTCCTTTCCCATCACCTACAATGTGTTGCTGATAACATCAAAATTATGTTTGGTGGGGCAGTTACAATTGACTATGTATCATGAAGACATATCAGTTAAGGTTGCATAACTTCAGATTACGCTTCTCTAAATGTAATTCTGAATTCCAGCCACTGCTCTATTGAAATAGGAAATATGTTTCATTCACGCATCCAATCCAGCATAATCATGGACATTTCATGACTTCATTAAAAACCATTATACCACCAACGGTGGGGCTGGAGAAGAATAGGAAAGATATTATTTAATGTAAAATAAAGTACTGTTCAATGAAAGAGCTGTTGTGTCTTGCATGTTGATTTGGCACGTGCCAGATGTTCTGCATGTAAAATTCTAGCAATTAGACTTGGAAAAAATGAGCTTGAATGCATTTGAGATCTAATCACTGCTCTTCAATAGATGTGCTCCACTTAGAATATGCATCATAATTAATGAAATTATGCTCCCTGTGCTTTGCTTTTAGATAAATGTTGTCTGCGGCAAAATGTCTATCATTTAAATTAGCTAAGGAAGCTAATCCTATTTGTCTATGTAAAACAAACTTTGTATTATTTCCATAAACCATTAATAAGTACACTGTATCATTTTGAAATGTAACTACAATTGTTTCCACCATCATATGGGAAAATATGGAAAAATGTAATAATCACTCCATCTCCCTGGAAAATTAGATTTTTCAGTAAATGCACCCGTCTCATCTTTTGGACCCAGAGAAAATTCATCCAGAGATCACTGAATGTAAGGCATATCCCAAGAAATCAGTCACAGCCCCTCCATTAAGCTGTGTGAAATGATTATTTCATGCAACAATTACTAATCAAATCCAGAAACAATTAGATCCACAAATTGTTGGTAGCCGTGTTATTTGCCATCATGTTGACTTACAGAAACCCTACACATGAGAGATTGACTAATAGCACTGCTCAGATCTTGCAAACTCGGGGCTGTGGCTTCCTTGATTGAATTAATGCTCCCATACAGAGGTCTTCCTCTTTTCCTGCTTCCAATTTACTGAGAATAGGAAATGATAACCCTATTTAAGACATAGGGTAAGTGGTGCAATGAGTTAAACTTTTGTGCTGGTAGAACTGCTGACCTGAAAGTTGGGTTGCTGACCTGAAGGTTGCTGGTTCGAATCCGCAAGACGGGTGAGCTCCCGTCTGTCAGCTCTAGCTTGTGGGGACATGAGAGAAGCCTCCCAGCTAACACATCCAGGTGTCCCCTAGGCAATGTCTTTGTAGATGGCCAATTCTCTCACACCAGAAGCAACTTGCAGTATGTTCTCAAGTCGCTTCTGACATGATTTTAAAAAAAGACATAAGGTTCAGTACTTTGGATAGTTCCTGTATAATTCTAGATAATGGCCCAGAGTAGCTTTACCAACACATGACATGGAACCCATTCACTACCACTAAGTTTTGTGTTGTCAAATTTATTTTAGTTTCTTTATAGACACCAACAGCAAAGTAGCCATAGCCAAGAAAGGCTGTACCTTACAAATAATGTCCAAATAATATCTATGTTAATATGCTGCAACAACATCAACAATCTTATGGTATAGTAAATATACCTTGTTTATTACAATATGGTTTTTATGGACTTCTAGCTGTGCCTGGCCATGCGTTGCTGTGGCTTTTTGGATTTGTTTGTTCGCCAGGTGGAATAGCAGTTGAATAGCCCTGCAGCTGCAAAGCCTGGCCGTTTTCTTCATAACGGTATCCTAGTTTGGTGAGCTGGAATACACTGAATTGTCTCCGTGTGGCAGGTATGCATGCTGTTATTAGTCTCTTTGAGTAGCATGTAATGGTCTTGTAGCCTGTAAGCCTGGCTGTTTCCTCCCTCGAGGAATCCTTTGTTTGGAGCTGTTAGCTGGCCCTGATTGTTTCCTTTCTTGAATTCCCTTGTTTTCAGATGGTTCCCCTTTTATTTGTTGTCCTGATGGTATACATGTTATTGTTTTGTTATTTTTTTCCTGATTGTTTCCTCTGTGGAATTTCCCTGTGTTCAAAGTGTTGTTGTTTATTTAATGTCCAGGTTTTTTGTTTTTGTTTTTAATACTGGGTCCTTTTTTTATTTCATTTTCTGTCGTTTGTTGGATGGTGTTAGCTGGTCCTGTTTTCCCTGTGTTCATAGTGTTGGTTTGTTTTCACTGTCCTGGTTGTAGATTGTTGCAATATTTGCAGCGAGGTGTTGTTTTTCATAGGATTTTCCTTGGAAGGAACCACACCTCACAACCTCTGAGGATGCCTTCCATAGATGTGGGTGAAACGTCAGGAGAGAATACTTCTGGAACATGGCCACACAGCCCGAAAGACATACAACAACCCTGTGAACCAGACATGCATGCTGCAATGTGTCACCTTGATTAGTATTTAATGGGCTTTTAGCGTAATAGGCTGGCTGGTTCCTGGGTGGGTGTTTTTTGTGTTTGAAGGTGTTAGCTGGCTCTGTGTGTCTCTGGTTTTGAATTTCCCTCTTTTAAGAATGTTGGAAATAGTTTGCCTGTTTAATATTTATTGTCCTTGTTGTTTTTAAGATGGCAGGGGCTTGAGCAGTCTTGTTGTACTGTCCTGGTGTTTTGTACTGCAATTCCCATATTCCCAATTAGCTGGTTTGGGATTGTGAGAGTTGATGTCCAAATGGGGGCCCATTTTGTCAGAGAACTGCTTGATTGTGCTTAAAGAAACGGCCTTGCAGCCCTTCCGTTGGTGTCTGGTGAGGCTTTTCTGGAGTAATGGCGGTGTGGCTTTTTCCCTCCCGGCTGTTTTGCCCTCTGTCCCTTCTCCTGCCTGCGTTGCTTTCCCCTGCGCACAGTGCAGTTTTTGTTTTTTGTGGGTTTTGAGTGGCTTCCAGCTTGAATTTTTTTTTTGGTTTTGATGTCTAAACACAGAGGGGATTGCCATGTCTTTTGTGGCCAAGTTTCGTGGGTTTGGGGTGTTTAGTTTTGCTGTTTACTTTAAGGCAGAAACGGTCAGAACATTTTTATATATATAGATGGTACATTTCATGAGTATGAAATATAATGCTGAATGTTAGTTGTATAGGCCTTACACATGATTGGAGTTTTACACAGTGAGGCAAAGAGCCTGACAGTGACAATTTTGTTATTAACACTGCCTGTTTAACATAAACATGCTATCATTAGGTAAACTAGTTAATACCCGTGGTTTGATAGGACATTGCTATCCTATCACTTTCTGTCTGGAACTTCCTTAATGAATGGCAATTAAGCAATTTTGGAGCTGCAATCTAATTTCATTTCTAGATTAACCATGCATGCCTACTACTTCCAAGTTACTATTTTTCACTTCTGTTCAAAAATATTTGTCTTTCAAAGCTTGTAAAAAATAGAAAGCTTAATTAGAATGTGAAATTACTTAGCTTTGCCTTAGCAGAAAATAGTTGTGTTCAAGCAAATTGGTCTCTGTCACTCTCTTCTAACTATGCAATCCTTCACACTGTCCACTTTTCCCTGTTTCCCCTAATTTTCTCCTTAATGTTGCGAGACCCTGTAGAATAGAAGGAGATATAACAGAGGGGCAAAAGAAGATGGGCAAATGTGACATTTGTGTGAATGAATAATACAATCATAGAGTTGGAAGAGACTTCATGGGCCATCTAGTCCAACTCCCTGCCAAGAAGCAGAAAAATTGCATTCCAAGCACCCCCAACAGATGGCCATCCAGCCTCTGCTTAAAGCCTCCAAAGAAGGAGCATCCATCACACTCTGAAGCAGAGAGTTCCACTGCTGAACAGCTCTCACGGTCAGGAAGTTCTTCCTAATGTTCAGGTGGAATCTCCTTTCCTGTAGTTTGAAGCTGTTGTTCTACGTCCTAGTCTCCAGGGCAGCAGAAAACAAGCTTGAAGGCCCTTTACGTTCAGTCAACAAGATAGGGTTGTAAGAAAGTGTCTTTCTAGTAGCAGAATAGACATTTCAAGGTACAGCTCTTTCTCTCCTTTATTTACATCAAAATGAATATATTTTTCACAATATTCTTTCTGAGTCTTGACAGGGCTCTGCAAGACTGTCAGACTATTCAGAAGCAGATTGAATTTCATTTCCCAACATTTCTAGCCTAGAAATGTTGGTTCACCTATCCATACCTCTGCTATTAAAAAAAACATGCCAGTATGATCTGATGAGCCAGCAGTACAAGAACAGCTTCACTTATAACCCCATGCTCTGTTCAGTGGAGGAATGAGGAGGAAATATATTATATCACTTATTCTCAGGTGAATTAAAGATGATGCAATTTTCAGAGTGAACAGATCTATCAACCCAAGCAGCAGAAGACAGAATTTGGCAATTAACATTGGTTTTTGTGACTAATATCACTCAGACTGTTTTCTTTCAGTTATTTAACTTTTTCCAAAATATTGAGCTTCCTAATCAACACAATAAAATAAAGCTCAAGTAAGACAAAAAGGATGCCTTACAATTCCTAAAAATTATTGAATGCATTCAATAGACTCATCCTTGCATCCTTCCACTTGTTTGCTTTCTTTTTCCTTTTGAAAGCAGAGGGGGGGGGGGGGTTGTTGCAATCAGGAATTGTTTGGATCCTGTTTTCCTTTCATCTTCTGTGTATTATTTAAAATTCAGTGAAGTTTTGATCACTGTGAATATTTGCATTGCAGTTTGGACTTGAATGCATTCTACATACAGTTTCATTCAGAGTCAAAAATAGAACTGCAAACAAAGATGTCTTACAAATGTAAGCAAACAAGTTGGAGGTGGGTGTTGCTTTATGATTTCTATTCATTATGCTGTCAAGTCAACAGCCATTGGTTTGGTAGTGCACACAAAAGGTGGAAATGGAATGAACCGGGACAAGAGTAATAAAAGGTAATACAAGAATAATAATCACCAATCTCTTTTTCATAGCATGATAAAGAACTCAAAGCAGGGGGATCAATCAGGATAGATAAATATTTGATTATTAAAAAGGCAGAAATGAAACTGGGCTCTAAACAGCTCTAGAGAACTTAAAATTAACCACTCAATAAGCTTTTTCTCAATACTTATCTTAAAATCTTTAGTTAGTAATACAAACTAACTCAAGGCCTATCACATTTGGCAGTTCACAATTGTTTGAAAGAAGGTGCCTTGATTATAATTTTATATAGAAGGCATGAGAATAAAAGTAAATTAAATTATTGTACTTTGTTATGCTAATTTTAATGCAATTATTAGTACAATGCAATTAAGATTGTAAAGTATGCTATCAGGTATTTTAATAAACCATTAAAGGGAACTGTAGTTGAACAAGTTTGGAGGGAAAGCAGTTGGGGAGGGTCTCTGTAGTCTCAGATGTAAGTTGCAAAGAAAGCTTCATCAAAAGGCAAAGCATCCTCTGAGGAGGGAGTAGGATGGAGGTGAGAGAATAATAGCATCCTTAGAGTAATAATGATCATTTGAAATCCATGTCATGTCTTACTGTTATTTTAGACATGCCGAATAACATTGTGTTATATTACAAGTTAGGAAATATCAGAAACTTGTTTGTGGTGTCCTAATTGCCAAAAATTAATTTGTATGATATCTATCAGTGAAATAGCATAAATAACAGGGTCATTTTCCCCAGGACTTCTTTTTTCCTCCCTCCCATTTGCCACCCACAGAAAAGATTAACTGGGTAAGCCATGGTGGCACAACGGGTTAAACCACTGAGCTGCTGAATTTGCTGACCGGAAGGCTGGCAGTTTAAATCCGTGAGACGAGATGAGCTCCCACTGTTAGTCCCAGCTTCTGCCAGCCTAGCAGTTCAAAAACATGCAAATGTGAGTAGATCAATAGGTACTGCCTCAGCAGGAAGGTAAATGGCACTCCATGCAGTCATGCCAACCACCTGACCTAGGAGGTGTCTACAGACAACACAGGCTCTTTGGCTTGGAAATAATACACTTTATTTCTTTTCCGCTATTCTCCCCTAGGGGACTCAGAGCAGATTACAGCTCCATGCATTTACAGTCATATACAATGAAAACACACAAACAAAAGCAAGAGGCTTCTCCTTTCATTTCTGACTTCTGGAGGTGGTGTTCATCTCTGGCTCTGTGGAGGTGCTTTTCTCAATTTTCAAGCCAAGGAGCCCGAGTTGTCACCTCCTGATTGTGTGGCCAGCAAGACTGTTTGGAGCATCTTTGCTCTTTCCCACTGAAGCGGTACCTATTTATCTACTCACATTTGCATGTTTTCAAACTGCTAGGTTGGCAGGAGCTGGAGCTGGAGCTGACAGATTGGAACTCATCCGATCCTGCAAATTCGAACTGCCAACTTTTAGCATAACAAAGTACAATAACTGCCAACTGCCTAAACGGTTCCGGACCAACTTACCTGTCCGAACGTATCTCCTCCTAGGAGCCTGTGAGAACTTTAAGATCATCTGGAGAGGCCCTGCTCTTGGTCCCACCTGCCTCACAAGTGCGGCTGGTGGGGGCGAGAGACAGGGCCTTCTCAGTGGTGGCTCCTCAGCTGTGGAACTCCCTCCCCAGTGATATCCGACAGGCTCCAGCCCTTCTGAGTTTTAGGAAAAAAGTAAAGACTTGGCTTTGTGAGAAGGCGTTTGATGAGTGAATTCTGTAGGCTCGACTCAGTCCAGATTAAGGTTTATGTATAAGGTGTTGTGGACGAATGGCTCAAGTATTTTATAATGTATGGTTTTAAATCTATTTATTGTATTTTGTTAAATTACCTAATTGTTTTAATTGCTTATGTTTTATCTTTTTGTACTGTATATTGGCATTGAATTTTGCCAGATTGTGAGCCGCCCTGAGTCCCTTCGGGTGAGAAGGGCGGGATAGAAATGACGAAATATGAAATAAATAAACTTTTAGGTCATGGAGATGAGCACCACCCGCAGAGCCGGAGATTAGCACCACCCCTCAGAGCCAGAAGAAGAAGCCTTTACCGTTATCTGTGTTTTGTTGGTTCTAGGCATTGAATGTTTGCCTTGGTGTTGTGTATGTTGAAATCTGCCCTCAGTCCCCTTGGGGAAATAGGGCAGAATACAAATAAAGTGTTGTTGTTGTTGTTGTTGTTGCTGCTGCTGCTATTAAGCCTATCAATGATTCTCTACTCAGAAGAAAGACCTATCGATTTCAGGTGAAGTCCTTTCCAGGTATATGGGCACAAGCTTGTAGCCTAACCAAAATAAATACAGCAGCGGAATATATTAGTTGGGTTATTTGATTTCTCAAACTTCCCATAGAAATATTTCCAAAAACTGTTTGAATTATATTTCTCAGCTCTACAGTGAGAGCTTGCAGTCTGCACCACAGCAGGAGAGTGAAATTATTTGATTTGCTGGTGCCAGAACAATTTCTATCATAACATGAGACCTAGTGACAGACAAGAAATGAGCAATTATGTTTAAGTGGGGGGAAATCGATTGCTGTGACCAAGACTATTGAGCTCGGGTGGCATGCAGAGGTGAGAGATATTTCTGCCATTCTAGATGAGGAATATTTTACCACCAGGGCATTTTCAAATTCTAGAGTCAGTCGAAAGAATATCGGTTCTGTCAGCAAAAGCCCTGAGTGTTCTGTGATGAGCAGATAAAAACAAGTGCAGGTAAAATTCCCCATTGACTTCAGACTGAGGCAGTTTTATGTATCTTTTGTGTGCAGAGTTGTCACTGAAAAAATTGGAGCCCCTTTATTGATCGATGGATTTTATTTCCCACTCTTACGTTAAAAATAGGTCTCAGCAAAACACCCTTAAAATAAATAAAGCTAATTTTTCAAAGCATATCAGTTAGATACATGTTTAGTAAAGGCACAGTACATAAAAGATACTTCCATCATAGAAAAAGAAGAAAAAATTCTGACAAAAAACTAGCTAATGTTGACAAAGATTTGAAAGTTTTCCACTAATAAAAACCCTTTTAAAGAATAATCAGGGCAAGAAACTGTATAGAGTAGATGTCAAGAAAACTATTCAGATTGTGTAATAAACTGAAGACACGATAATGTTCACATCCAGAGTTTATGTAGAAAGTATATCAATATACTGGGCCCTCAGTATCTGCTGGGTTTTAGTTCCAGGATTCCTAGTGAAAACCAAAAGCCATGGATTCTCAAATCCTATTATATACAGTGGTATAGTAAAATGCTTCATGATACCAGTTACAGTATATAAAATGGCAAAATCGTGGTTTGCTTTTTAGATATTTAAAAATATTTGCAACTTGTGAATGGCCTTCCTTCCATGTATATTAGAAGTGCTATGTAATTAAACAATGAAAGACAGTCCTTCGCTGACATGTAAGTGATCTTTAAATCTGAGCTCCTCCCAAGCCTTTATGCCCAAGAGGAAGAGGAGGAGGAGGAGGAGGAGGAGGAGGAGGAGGAGGAGGAGGAGGAGGAGGAGAGATATTGAAAAGGGAGAGCACCAACCTTTCTAAGGACCTTATCACATGGGAGGCGGAGGAATGGGGACGGGTGGTAGTAGAATAAACGAATCATAGAACTGGAAGAGTTTGACCTCCTGCCATGCAGGAAACATACAAAGTACCCCTGACAGATAGCCATCCAGCCACTGTTTAAAATCTCCCAAAGAAGGAGCTTTCACCCTAATCCAAGGAAGTGAATTGCACTGTTGAATAGCTCTTACAGTTAGGAGTTCTTCCTAATGTTCAAGTGGAATTTCCTTTCATATAATTTGAACTCATTGCTACGAGTCCTAATCTCCAGGGCAACAGAAAACAAGTCTGCTCACTCTTCCTTATGACATGCCTTCAAATATTTCTGCATGGCTACCATGTCTTCACTCAGCCTTCTCTTCTGCAGGCTAAACATAATGAACATTTTAAGCCGCTCATCATAGGGCATGGTCTCCAGATCTTTGTGATCATTTTAGTTGCTCTCCTCTGGACATGTTCCAGCTTGTCACTATCTCTCTTGAATTGTGGTGCCCAGAATTGGACCCAGTATTCCAGTTGAGGTCTGACCAAAGCAAAATGGCTGTGGCGCAGGCTGTTGAGCAGCTGCAGCCAGCTGCAACAAATCACTCTGACCAAGAGGTCATGAGTTCGAGGCCAGCTCGGAGCCCCGTGTTTGTCTTTGTCTTTGTTCTATGTTAAGGCATTGAATGTTTGCTTTATATGTGTAATGTGATCCGCCCTGAGTCCCCTTCAGGGTGAGAAGGGCGGAATATAAATATAAATATAATAAATAAAATAGAGAGGCACCGTTATTTCCTTCAGTCTAGACACTATACCTCTTTTGATGCAGCCCAGAACCCTGCTGGCTTTTAAAGATGCTGCAATACTTCGTTGGCTCATGTTCAACTTGTTGTCCATGAAGACTCCAAGATCTTTTTCACATGGACTATTGTCATACCAGGCGTCACACATCCTGTATCTTTGCATTTCATTTTTCTGCCTAAGTGTAGCATCTTACATTTCTCCTTGTTGAAATTTGTTTTGTAAGTTTTGGCCCAGCTCTGTAATTTGTTGAGATAATTTTGAATTCTGATCCTGTCTTCTGGAGTATTCACTATCCTAATTTGGTGTCATCTGCAAACTTGATAAGCATGCCCTCTAAACCTTTATCTAAGTAGTGAATAAAGATATTGAACAGTTCTGGGCCCTGGACCAAACGCTTTGGCACTCCACTAGTCACTTCTTTCCATGATGAACCATCGGTGAACATGCTTTTTGGGTTCGGCTACTTATCCAATTACAGATCCACCTAACAGTAGTATTGTCTTTATTTTACTAGTTCTTTTGCAAGAAGGTCATGGGGGACCTTGTCAAAGGCCTTACTGAAATCAAGATATGCTACATGCACAGCATTCTCTGGATCTACCAAGCTTGTAACGCTATTGAAAAAAGATGTAAGATTAGTCTGGCATGACTTGTTTTTGAGAAATCCATGCCCACACTGAAACATCAAAAACAGATTGAAAATAGGCAAAAGCATGGATTGAACATGCCATGGATAAATACCCATTTCTAAGCACAGAGAGACAAAATGAGTCAATTCCAGCCCACCTGGAATCACCAGGACGTTTCTAAAAAACTCCACTGGAAAAGAATATTACAAGTGTTGGATCTATAGATAAATATTTTCGGAGTAGCCGTGTTGGCTATAGAACAAAATAAAATAAAATATTGGCCAACACCAATGCACAAAATGCATCATGCAAGCTTTCAAAGTTCCACTTATTTCTTCATCAGGCAAAAGATGGGAAATGGTGAGTAAAGGGAAATATACCAATGGCATATACGATCACAAATGGAATGGGGAAAGTTGTTAGGGATAAGCTCCTCTCCATCTTTCATAGTGCTCAACCTAGGAATTATCCATTAAAGCACAGTATGGGAAAATCTGGAGAGACATAAGGAAGTAATTTGTTATACTGCAGATAGTTAAACTGTGCGATTCACTGCCACAAGATGTAATGATAGTTGTCAAATTGACTGGCTTTAAAAAGGGCAACTAGATGCATTATGTAAGTTAAGGATATACAAGTCTGCTAGCTAGGATAGTGATCTGTCACCTCCCATAGCATAAGTGATTTGCCTCTTTACACCAGGTGCTGGGGAACCTGAGAGGGAGGGTGCTTTGCATTCATGACCTGCTGGCACTCTTCTTATAGACAACTGATAGGCAACTGCGTGAACAAAAAGCTGAACTCAGTGCGCCTTCAGCCTGATCCAGCATGTCCTTCTTATGCAGAAAATGAACTTGGCTTTTTAATCAATTGCCACTAAAGAAGAGGCGATATAGTAAGCTTTTATTTCTGAAAAGAGTTAGCACATTTAACTGCAACACTCCTCGTTGTTTTTCCCTTTGTAAAAAATGAAATCAAAACAAGAAATCAACAAAAGTGAGCATTTGCCAGTCCTGCATTTGGGAAACAAATGTCTCCATTTCATTTAATTTCCAGAAAACACAAACATGGAGAACTACAGATGGAAGCCATTGAGGATATTGTATTTGTTTTCTATGTATACACCAAGGGATTGCTTGTGCTGTTATTTACACATAAAAACTCTCAGTATTTTACCTGGTTCATGATACATAGAAAAATACAATGAATTGACTCTGTGATTTCTCCCTGGCCCTAGAAGGCAAATATGCAAAGGACACAGATGGAAAGGGAGGGAAAATAGCTCAGATGAGAAAGTTAGATGGCAAGAAGACAGGAATAGGCAGATAGGTTTGCCAAGCAGTGAAAACATTTATACAGGTCCTGAAGACAGACATAAAAAAGCTCAGAGGTTACAGGTCGTCTACACTACTTCTGTACAAAATCTTTGTGTAAGTCTGTGGCAATATTCATGCTATAGGTTTTCTTGAGCCCAAGGGTCAGTGAATAATATGCTTGCTTGCCCATCATGCTGGACTTCATGGTTCACAACTTCCTATCAAGAGATAGTGCCTTTTTCCACTATTTCTCCTATTGTCAGTATGTGTTCAATGTAATATTCTGCACAAAGATTCCAAACAGGCAGCGGGAAAGAGGGGAAAGAGAGGAAAGAGGGGGAGAGTGAGGGGAACCATCCTCCTTCATTCCCTATTGTATTTCCCTGTCTTTTGGGATGGACTCTCACCCCACGTGGTTTTCCATCCTTTCCCAGCTTTATTTCTTTATTTGCGGTATTTATATACCACCCTTCTCAACCCCAAAGGGGACTCAGGGTTGTTAACAGTGTTGGCAACAACTCAATGCCCTCTATAAAAAACAGCATAAAACATCAAAGTTTGCACTCCCCTAATAAAATATTTAACATTATTAAACACATCACATAAAATAACATCATATATCACACAAAGACATATCCGTTGTCTGTAAACAGTCCTGGGTCATTGCACTTTCAACTTTAACTTTAAATATTCCTACGATGGGCCGAACGCCTGGTTCCACAGCCAGGTCTTTAGCTGTTTCCTAAAGGTCAGGAGGGAGGAGGCCGGCCTGATCTTACTCAGGAGGGAGTTCCATAGCTGTGGAGCCACCACCAAGAAGGCCCTGTCCCTAGTCCACACCAGTCGCACCTGAGGCCGGTGGGGCTGAGAGCAGGACCTCCTCAGAAGATCTTAATCTACGAATTGGTTCATAGAAGGAGATACGTTTGGACAGGTAAGTTGGACCGGAACTGGAGCTTCTTCCTTCTCTTCTTCAGTGAGGAATTGGGTGTTACCTGACTCCTCCAAAGCCATTCTGGGCTCCATTTCTCCCCATGGTTGAAAGAGAGCCCCACAGAGTTCTGCCGGTTCTCCATACTGCCAAAATGGAACTCCATGGAGTCCCACTGGAAGTTGCCCTGCATCATGTGATAGGCTCCATGGGACTCAATTCTGGCAACGTGGAGAAATGGGGAGAAGTTGTGGAGAAGACTGCATATGATAATCTGGAGATGTTTCAAATTCTTTATTTTAAAGCAATTATTTCATCTGTTGCACTTTGAAGGAGGAGTTGAATCTTCTTTTTTGAAATACTGATAGTGATAATAAGGTACAGATTTCTCAAATCTTGTACTCCTACTCCCTGTGAATTATTACAGGGTCCCTGGTTTCCCCCAAAAGCTTTTTCCTGGAATGTGCAGTGTGATTTCTAACACAGCCTATTAAATTTTTTTCTCAGTTTACTTGTCATCCTATTGGCAATCTCTGTCCCCGAGACATCCTATTTTTGCTGTGCTTCATTTGGCTACCAGAAGCATTGTCATCTTAAAGAACACAGTGGAAAGAACTTTTTGTCCTTTCAGATCTTTCAGCAAGGCATCATCATGGGGGCATCTGCTGTGCAAGTCTAACAAGATATTTCCCCCATATATTCTAAAGAGTGGAAGCTTAACAGGAGGCAATTATAATTAAGGCTGGAAACAAAGGGGGGGGGGGCTTACTTCTCTGTGCATGTGACTGCAGACCTATGATCAACCCATGAATTTCACAATGTTTTCTTATGGCTAAAGAATAATCAGAGATGGTTGTGTAAGTTCCTTCATCTGGAATATAGCCTACAGAACCTGGTATTCACTGGAAGACTTCCATTCAAAAACTAACCAGAGCTGACCCTGTTTAGTTTCCAAGATCAGGCAAGATCTGGTGCCTTTAGGGTAGTGGTTCTCAACCTGCTGTCCCCAGATGTTTTTGGCCTACAACTCCCAGAAATCCCAGCCAGTTTACTAGCTGTTAGGATTTCTGGAAGTTGAAAGCCAAAAATATTATTTTATTTATTTTTTATTTATTACAATACTTATAGCCTGCTCTTCTCACCCATAGGGGACTCGGGGCAGAACCAATGCTTTAGGGTATATATACTGAATAGATATTAGGCACTTTCTGGTTGGCATTTCCCTTGCGATTATATCAGATTGTGGCGTTGATCCAACTTTGTTCTCCCACAACTATAGCCTAGAAGAACTGCCATTGTGGGAAATTGAAAAGCATTTATAATGATGGTGGTAGCATTCAATCTAGCATCACACATCCAATAGATGCCCCTACGACCATGCCTTCCTACATGCATCTCTAAATCATCTGAGGAATCATTGAATCATCTCAAGAAAGGATCGTAGCTAAGCAATACCTTGCTGGTTTGCATGAAATTAATGTACGGGGTTCCTTCCACAGCCTCTTAAACACCACAGAGAGGTTGCTCATCAACATCAACCATTCTGAATTGACTTTTCTTTTGATAGCAATGGTAAAGACAACAATGATAATATTTCTATCTCACCTTTCTCCCAGTATTAGGATCCAAGGCACCCTTCAATTAAAAAACAATAGAGCTAAAAAAATACGGAAAGTAAATGTTAATATGGAATTAAGCTATTCACAATATTCAAACAATGTAAATCTACACTTCAAAACTTGGCAGTCCCCAAGTTACAAAGATTCAACTTACAAACAACTCACAGTTAAGAACGGGGGTGAGACAACAGGAAGTGAGAGAAATCTCCCCCTAGGAAGGGAAATTCACCCCTGGAAGAGTTATCATGGGAAAAGGTGTCTCCACGGAAGCATTATCACCAATTCTTGTTTCCATAAGAAGCCAAAGTTTGCAAAATCTGGATTTTGATTCGTGAGGGTCTGGGATTTTTGGTTCGGGGGGGCTGAGTCTGAGTGAGGGGGGGTCTACCCTAGCAAACCTTTTGTATTGTTATCCCAATACCCCCCTGTATAGGGGATATATTAAGCATGGTGATCAGATCATTATATGAATAAACATAACAGTTTAAATAATGAATATAAGGCTTTTTTGCAGACCATCCTGAGAATTTCGGGGGGGGGGGTGAAGCCCCTCAAGCCCCCTCCCCGCCCCACTATATGTCTGATTACAGGGACAGAAAGTGATGGGAAATTTTCTGAATAGGGGCACAGACAGCAAAGGAATCATCACAGGAGAGTTAACCCTTCCTCTATGCTATCCAAAGTCAGTCAGTCAGTCAGTCAGTCAGTCAGTCAGTCAGTCAGTCTGTCAGTCTGTCTGTCTGTCTGTCTATCTATCTATCTATCTATAAATCTATCTATCTATCTATCTATCTATCTATCTATCTATCTCTGCAGTTACACTTAAAAATGAACCTGTTCTGAGTCACAAACAAATTCAATTTAAGAACAAACCTATAGAATTTATCTTGTCTATAACTTGGGCACTGCCTATAGTGTAATTTGTGCCTTCAAGTCATTTCTGAGTTATAGTGACCCTAAAGGGGAACTATCACAGGGTTTTCTTGGTAAGATTTGTTTTCCATTGCCTTCCTCTTAGAGAGTATGACTTGCCCAGGGTCACCCAGTGGGTTTTCACAGGTGAGAATGGGGAGGTGGTGGGACAAGGGGAATAATACTTGTATTTTGATTGTTGAATCTCAGAGATTGTATGTTATTGGGTTTTTTCCTCATATATCACAATAAAAATTTATAACAAAAAAGGTTTTATGATCCCAACAACACTGACCATTTAATGCAGCTCGAATCTAACCTCAAACTGTTGTTGTCTAGTCACCGTAGTTTGAAGTTAGCTTCAAGCTGCATTAAATGGTCAGTGTAATTGGGGTCTCAAAACCGTTTTAGTTTCCCAGTACTGTACAAGCAAATTAAAGATCCCACATTTTGGATATCCTAATTTCAATTTGGATTCCAGATGTGAATCGGATTGCGTTTAAATCAGTCCATATGGAATCAGGCTTCCACTGAATCTCCAAATTAGGCTCCAGAGTGATTCACATCACCTTTGTCCCACTCAGTGAGATGCTTTTGCCTACACAGTCAGATGTCCATATTACCATATGAGTGCCCCACATGCACATCACCACCCACTTGATGGTATTACTTATATGATGAAGCAGATCCCATCCATGCAGGAGTGTGACTTGGAATCCAAACCAAGGAAGCATTTGTTAGTCATAGTTTTAGTAAGGTCTTTGGAAATGTTCAAATGATATGCAGAGATAAAATGTGAAACATAAAACCAGTTGCCACGCATCAAATGACCTTGGATTACTTTCAGTCAGCAATTCCGAATATGCATATGGATCAGAGATGTGAAGAATGTTTGCAAAATTTCTCATTCTCAGGGAGACAGGGTGTCGCGACTGACTGAGGCGCCCTGTTGAAAGATCAATGATCCAGCAAGATTTCTCACCTGTGGAGCGAGAATAAGGCAATGAAATTTTTTCATCCAGTTCTTCCATCTGCAAGAGATGTCTCTGAGCACAACTAGTTTGTTTTGATTTTATGAAGCCAAGCACATCCGCACACAGAGAGCAAACACTGAAAGACAGGCTGATTTTTTTTTTAAATGTAAGCAAACCATCTAGTCCTTGCATTTTTAAAAAGTACTCGCAGCAGGACAGTAACACGCACAATTTTCTTTCTAAATTCTCTACCTGAGAAGAGGGTGGTGTAGACAAGGGGAAAATACTATTTTTCGTTCTTACATGCATGAATGAGTGAAGAAAAGGCTTATATCTCTTGGGTTGATTGTAGGGTTGATACCCCAGACCATGGTATTTGTGATATTTCATGTTTCAGACCTGCCATGATTACTCTACCCAATGGGACAAATTTGACAAGTCTGTGACTGTCACTGCAAATGCAAAGAGATCCTTTCCAACTCCTGAATGAGAATGAAGATTCCAATTGTTACCTGGCAACGCGTTTCCTTATTGCAATCTATATAGTTTAAAATTTGCATGTATTTAAACATATCATAAAAGACTTGCAACTGGCAGCTTGTGTCTCCATTGCATGCACTTTCAGGATTTGGCAGCTTACTCTTATATACAGGTAAACAAATGTTTAATATACACAGGGAGCAACAAGACAACAGTTATCAAAGAGAAATGTCATAGGATTTGGTGCGATTAATAAGGAAGTTCATAAAGGGAAGTGCTAAGATACCGTAGAAACCAAGTCAAGCTTTAGTGGAGCATGCTAGCAGGACAAATGAAGCATCTGATGTTTGCCATTAGTGTGACAGTTTCAAAATGCTCTGGGAGAGGAAATAATGTATTACTCTATAAAAAGCATGCATGCCTCCATTTCTACATAATGTAAAGTTATAGGCGTAGAGATAACACCAGAAATTGAAAGACTTAAAAGAGTGTAAAGCAGAAAGGATGAATGAAGGAATGCAGAGGAACATAGGAAAGACCACTATAGCATAAGGTATGTGGCATCTTCCAGATGCCCCCGATGGCGTAGTGGGTTAAAGCCTTGTGACTTGAAGGTTGGGTTGCTGACCTGAAGGCTGCCAGGTTCGAATCCCACCCGGGAAGAGCGCAAATGAGCTCCCTCTATCAGCTCCAGCTCCATGCGGGGACATGAGAGAGGCCTCCCACAAGGATGGTAAAACATCAAAACATCCGGGCGTCCCTGGGCAACGTCCTTTCAGATGGCCAATTCTCTCACACCAGAAGTGACTCAGGTTGCTCCTGACACACACACACACACAAAAAATCTTCCAGATAGCCAATGGTGGGAGAATCACAGTCAGATGTTAGGCTTTGGAATTTTACTTATTTTCTGCATAAAAAGCAAGGTGTTGAACAGTAAATGGTGTATTTTAAATAAAATAAGATTTCTGTGCAAAAAAGAATTTCTACATAGAAAAACACATGCATTTTAGAATGAATGAATTTCCTTGAAAGAAGTTCCAATAAGCAAATAATGGTTAAAAATGTGCAGAAACTCTTGCACAACAGAGGAAAAACTGCTCTTGGGTGTGGGAATGAAATATGCAAGAAAAGAACAACAATAAGAAAGTGTTATCTGCCACTTCTTATGGCTTGAGGTAGGGCACAACATAGTTAAAATACACAAATAAAACAAATGATCATAAAAATGCATATATCAAAAACACCAAAAAGGATAAAAACACCAATACTAATAAAATGTAAATGTAAATTTCCTAGTTTAAAATCAATTGGGTAGACCTGCTAGAAGAGACAAGTCTTCAATTGTGACTGACATTTTATTATTATTATTATTATTATTATTATTATTATTATTATTATTATTATTATTCACAACAAGATGAGTCCATAGCAGACACTCTGCTGGCTGTTGAATTGGATCACATGTCGGACACTTCCCAAGTGTCTAGGACTGTGTGATGTATCGGCGAATAATACGAGCAGATCCCAGTAAGGTGGCCTTCTGCAGCTGGCAGCTGGTAATTTTGTCAGCGCCGATTGTGTTTAAGTGCAGGCCAAGGCCTTTAGGCACTGCACCCATTGTGCCGATCACCACTGGGACCACCTTGACTGGCTTGTGCCAGAGTCTTTGTAGTTCAATCTTTAAATCCTCATATCGTGTTAACTTTTCCAGTTGTTTCTCCTCAATCCTGCTGTCACCTGGGATTGCGACATCAACAATCCATACTTTGTCTTTTAACATGATCGTGAGGACAGGAGTATTGTGCTCCAAAACCCTGTCTGTCTGAATTCGGAAATCCCAGAGTAGCTTGACATGCTCATTCTCTGTAACTTTTTCCGGCTTGTGATCCCACCAGTTCTTTGTAGCAGGCAGATGGTATTTGTGGCACAAGTTCCAATGAATCATTATTATTATTATCTTTATTTATTTATACCCTGCTCTATCTCTTCCAGAGGAGATTCAAAGCAGCTTAACATAAAAACATTTGCATATATTTAAAAACATACAAGTATACAAACATTAAAACAGAATTAAAAGTAAACAGTATTACAAATTTCACAGTTAAAAGCCATTAAAACATATTCCTAGTTTAAAACCACAGCACCTCCTGAATTGCTCTTAAAAACCTTCATTTTTAAAAGCCTGTCTGAATAACATATCTCATTTAGCTACCAGACCTCTTTGAGTAGGTCATTTCACAGTCTTGGGGCAGCTGACAAAAAGGTCCTCTGTATGACAGCTGCCAGTTGAGTTCTGGCCAGTTGAGTGAAAATGTAACCCCCCTTGTTTGTTAGCCAACATAACTGTAGGTTGTTTGTGAATCCAATGTAGATGCATAGAATCTGTACATCTGTACATCTAATGTATGTCTAAATGTTGTTCTGTAAAAGTTCTGCTGCAACAGGTGCAATAAATAGAACCTATGTTTTAAAAGTTATTGAAAAGTTATTCATAACACACCTCTCGGCATATTTGGACAAATTCAGTCTGTCAATCTATCTATGAGGAACAGTTCAGACATCAGAGACAACAGTCTTTGTGCATGGAGCAATATCCAAAGGAAGTCTGATCTATGGCTCTATTTTTGTTCCTTTTTTTTTCCTGAGCCTTAGCTAGGTTATCCATTCAAAACAAAACAAAGGTGTTTAACTAAAACCCCCAGATGTGGTACTCTACAAGTGTTTAGCTGTTCCATCCAATTGTCTCAACCACTGCAAAGTACTTGGATGTACTGTTATCACAAATGAGCACAGTACATCTGCTAACACTTATTACATGTCGTATCCACTATGCGAGGTTATCTCACTCATGCTTTGATGACATTTCAGTAAGCATTTCCTTGACTTAATCTTCAATCAAGGGCCACTGATATATATGCACACCCTTAATACATCTAGCTTCCTGCATTACATCTTATACTTTAGGTTATACTACGTACCTTATTAGTTTATCCCCAGGCCACAAATTTGGCAATTTAAAAGGTCTGTCCTCAGGATTGTCATTAGTATGGATGAAACATCTAGGAGAAAACAAAAGAGAAGCATTTGGGTGGACTAATATTTACAAATGCACAAATAAGGTACAGATACACGTTTTGGGTATTGTATTGATTAGAAATGTCAAAGAGATTATTTGATTATATGCTTTCTAGTTACCAAAAATAAGTTTTTGCTAATTGACACTGTCACCTCTAACTGTGCTCTCTAAATGTAAGAAAAAAGTAAATAGCTGGGAAACATCAAGTGAGTGACAATGAAACATGACACGCAGAAAACTTAACATTACTTTGAGTGAAAATCGCCCTATTATGCATAAGTATTCAGCATTACTCAGAATGCTCTGTCAGATTTGACATGCCAATGTTATTTTCTCTAAAATTTCTCTAAATAGCAAAGGACCTGATCAGCACATCAAAGAAAACCTTTACAGAGAAAAATGCTAGATGATTGATTCAAATGAAGGTAAATGGAAATACTGAATTGATTGTTTTTAGCAACTAAAAAGTGTTAATTTAAGAAATTTGTTGCGTAAGACCAAAAACCTACAGTATTGAATGTTGTTTCTACTGTGGTTGACTAGAAGCTTTCAGAAAGCCCAAAAGAAGAACATGAACTTAGTAGTAACTTGACATTTATATTCCAAGCAACTGGTATTCAGAGACACATTTTTTCGTTCCATTTTCTAGAGATGTCCCAGTGAATCAAGTGAGTTTTACTTAAAGATTGATGTACTATTGATTGGATTTTATTTCATGTCAAAAGCATTGCATGATAAATACGTTTAAAACTGATAAAATAAAGGGATCGCAAGCAGCTAAATAGTTTTAGATCAAAAACGGGCAACACCAATTGTATAGTCTGTAGCTTTAAATAGTTCTTCCTCTGTGCATAAGTCTGGGCATTGTGATGCAGAGTTGTTTGTTCTGCTCCACAGTCACACAAGGTGGAGGATTCTTCTAGGTAGTGCCATTTTACCAGGTTGTCTTTTGATCTGCCAATTCCACTTCTGAGTCTGTTCAGGGACCTCCAAGTTGCCCATTTTTGGTTTGCCCCTGGAGGAAGACACTTGTGGGGAGCCATCCAGTTGGGATTGCCTGATTTTGCTGCCCACAGGGATACTCTTGCTGTTGCTGGGGAAACATTACAAGGAGTGGTGGTTCTCATGAACCTTTTCCTTGATTTAAGTCTACTGGGGGGAGGCTGATGGCAATGGCTTTCACAGTGTTTCACCTTATTTCTCTTGCTATTGGCAGCAACTTCCCATTGCATATTGGGGGGGGGGGGATACCAACTAACTTACATGTGATATTTTGTGTATACAGGAAACACACAGAAACATTACAATTAGAAGACCAAAAATCCTTGAATGCAACTGGCAGTGGAGCAACCTCACAGACAACATGACAGTTCCATTTTTGTAAGATCTGAAGTAACAATTTCTACTTCTCTCACACAATTGATTTGATGATTCTATATCTATTGTGACTAGACATTGGATTTTCAGTCACTCTTCCATACTCGTGGTAACACATCTTCATGATGACTAGACTCCACAGATACTCTTATCCTCTACGAGGTTTTTGTAAACTTTTCTCTGATGTTACTCCAGTTTCTTGATCATTTTGATTGCCCATTTCTGCATCTTTTCCATATTTACATGATCCTTTTGGAGATGCAGTGCTCAGACTGCTATATAGCTGAATTCCATATAGTACAGAGTAGCATAGTTAGTAGCTCTGTATGCAGAACTGTTCACCACCCACTGAGCTGTTTCAGCTCCCCCATGGCCCCAGCTCACTTTCCTTGGACTCACCATACAGCTGCAGAAGCATTCCTAATCCCCATGGCCATTCCATGGTTGCTGAAGACTTGAAGGAATCAGAGAAACATCTGTGTTCCTGTAACCAGATGTGAAATGACTGAATCATCCACTAAGGCAGTGGTTCTTAACTTGTGGGTCCCCACATGGCTGCACCTGATACACATAACCTGAAGGTAATGTTACACAATACTTTATTTTATTTTTTTACATGAAACAAAGTTTATGTACACTGAACCATTAGAAAGCAAAGGTGTCCACATCTCAACCATCCATCTGGATAATTTTGGATTTTGGAGTTCAAAATTAAGATTTCCTGATAAAATATGCTTAATCTGTAATGTATCTTTATGAACTGGGTAAATGTGTGTTCCACATCAGGCTATGGTGGACTTTTGCAACAACACTGCATTCTCCAAGTCCTAAAAACACACACACACACAACCAAATCAGGATTATCAAGTAGAGTAGATAAAATTCACCCATGTCATGACCTTTAGCTTCCCTTTATATTTTCCTAAAATGGGAGATTGCATGTGCATGTGTGTGTGTGTGTGTGTGTGTCCATAGATGATGTTATTTAGCTTGAAAATGCGTGAGACATCTTAATAATGGAGTCATTAACTAATGAGAAGAAAATGGGAACAAGTGAGTCATTTACATTTTATGTACTTTGTCTTACTTTTTGTTCTGTAAGAAAGATGATAAAATTACCCCACTGATTACAAGTCCTTTGTATATCCAAAAAGCTACCTTGAAACAGTGCCTTTTCTTTTTGGAAAACTGAACGAGTTCTCTTAGTTACCCATGAGTGTTTGCATTGCATTATCTTCATCCTATATCACTTTCTCTTTGAGGTTTTTCTCCTATTTCTTAATTTTATAGGGGAACTGTGCATCACATTACAGGGGGGAAACAAGTGAGTCCAGCAATAAAATATTTTATTGTGGTTTGGGACATATCTTTTCCTGTATCCATGTCAATTTCATTCCCCCTTCCCCCGCATTCTCAGTTTCCTTTACTGTATCTAGTAGCTTCCATTCTGGATCTTTCAACCATTATCAATTGTCATTGGCCCATTCAATTTGATACTTTTTTTTTTGCAGTTTTGTATATTGTGATTACATGCATTGATTAGTTTGCTTTGTATTAAATGGTTGGTTTGTCTTTGCACTTTATCTGAATGTATTTTTGCAATTGCATTGTACAGCCTTATTTTCAGTTATACCTCCTTCCATGTATATATGTGTATACATATATATTTTAGATCGTACATCTTTGGCAGGAGCCCCTGACGGAGCAGGTTAAACTGCTGAGCTGCTGAACTTGCTGACCAAAAGGTCAGCTATTCGAATCCTGGGAGCGGCGTGAGCTGCAGTTAGCCCCAGCTTCTGCCAAGCTAGCAGTTTAAAAACATGCAAATGTGAATAGATCAATAGGTACCGCTCTGGCGGGAAGGTAATGGCACTCCATGCAGTCATGTTAGCCACATGACCTTGGAGGTGTCAACGGACAACGCCGGCTCTTCGGCTTAGAAATGGAGAAGAGCAACAACTCCCAGAGGCAGACAGGACTAGACGTCATGCCAGAGGAAAACCTTTACCTTTACTTTACTACATCTTTGGCAGGACCCATTGTTTTACTGTAAAGCATCATGTATACATGGCACTATGTAAACAATATAATGATGATGATAATGATGATAATTTAAGTATGTGATGGACAGAATTGCTAGAGGGCCTGTCCACTTTATAAATTGGGTTGGGCAACCATGGGAAGCTAAAGGTACAGCCCATAAAAAACTGAAAAAGAAATAAATGATGAGAATCAGCCCCAAATGCCCCCAATCACCCCCTAGGAGCGTGGGAACATTTCTGCCTTATTTTACACGCACCACCTCTGGGCTATTTTAGGAAGAGATCAGAAAGCATTTATTTACTTTCTGTTGTTTTAAGGCTTCTTCTGGCCTACAAACCTGGTAGAAATGCCCCACACATCCCTTGGGAAGTATTTTAGAGGACGTTATGTCAGTGTAGACTCATATAATGCAGTTTAACTGTATTGAACCATGACCCTATCTACATTACCATATAATGCAGTATAGCTGATGCATTATCCTGGGGCATTTAAATGATGCTCCTGGGCTAATAAGATTTAACTGATGGGGGGCTTCTCTTATGTCCCCGCAAGCTAGAGCTGAGAGACAGGAGCTCACCCCATCTCGCGGATTTAAACTGGCAACCTCCAAGTCAGCAGCCCAACCTTCAGGTCAGCAGTTCAGCTGGCACAAGCGTTTAATCCATTGCACCACCTCGGCTTCTGAAAGGGAGCTGAAGCAGAGTGTGTGGAGGAAAAGGAAGAGAAGTAAGTTAATACTCATGGAGAATTAGAAATTTATGTAGAATGTAACATTGACAGAAAGTAGTGAGCCAGACTGATGCCTGCTGTTGCAAAGAAACCTCTTAGTAATTAAACTGCTTTTAAAAATCTTCTGCCTAAGTAGTTTCACCACACACCATCAGAAGCCCTCAGAACAGGTACAATTCTCCATGCTTGGAGTCACCTGAAGGTCCCTGGAGTGAAGCTTACAGAAGTGTTTAGGGAAAGGGTAAGCCAAAGAGCAGAGGCCCAGTGACTTTTAGGGGCTTCATGGCCTGTTCATTAGTGTTTTTTCTTCAGATTTTTTCTCTAATACTATTGCAAACTCTGGGGGGGGGGGTCCAAGTTTCAGTTGCACATGGGCAACATAAGGACTGACTATTGGTATTTACTACTAATATATAAAATGTATTTTAAGGTCAGGCCCTAGATACCCTAAGGGCACCAGAAGCCTTGAAAGCTACACAAATTCTACTCTGGCTATTACTTGGATGGGGAGACTACCAATTAATATCAGGTGCTGTAGTTTATATTTAAGAGGAAGGAACTGGCAGAACCACTAATAAGTATTCCTTGCATAAGAAAACTCTGAAATTCGTAGGGTCTCCATAAGTCAACTGGAAACTTGAAAATGCACACACACACACAGGATTAAAAAAAACACTTTAAATGCCTTAGGGCCCTTCCACACAGTCATATAACCCAGAATATCAAGTCAGAAAATCCCACAATATCTGCTTTGAACTGGGTTATCTGAGTCCACACTGCTATATGTTCCAGTTCAAGGTAGATAATGTTGGATTTTATTCAGCTGTGTGGAAGTGGCCTTAGTTAGATTTTTATTACATGAAACTGGGATCTAGAGATGAAGACAACCATCCCTGTCAACATCAAATGAATCTTTCCAGACCAATATCACATAGCAGAGATCTGCTGCTGCTGCTGTGTGCATAGGTCTTCTTTGCTGGGTGGGACCTATGCTTATCTGCAAGGGTACATCTATCTACACTATAGCATTAATACAGTTTGACACCACTTTAACTGCCATTTCTCAATATTATGAAATCATGGGAGTTGTAGCTTTACAAGGTTTTCAGCCATCTCCGCAAGGCGGGCTGATGCCTCACCAAACTATAAATCACAGGATTCCATAGCACTGAGCCATGGTAGTTAAAGCGGTGTCAGACTGAAGTATTTCTGCAGGTGCACCCTAAGTCTTCAGGAGGATATGACAAGAAATTGAAGCAATCACTCTCTTTTTCTACCCATGTACCTACCTCAATCATTTGCAATTCAAACCCAGCAGAGTGCTTGGATTGTGAGCGAACCTAGTTAAGCCTGTTTTTGAAAACTACAGTGGCATAACATTTGGCCTTTCAGAAGCTGAATGCCTTTGTTAGATTCACTAATTGAGAAAGATAGTATCAGCTCATCAAGACGGACATGCAGCACACAGGACAGAACAAAAGAGAAATACAGGATAGAACTTGGGAGGCTTATAGATATGCAGAGGGCAGCTTCATCCTTGTATCACGTAATTAGCATAATTTAATCTTACATAACTACTACATTCATCTTGCTTTGTAGAATGATGTTGCCTAAATGTCACAAGCACCTAGTCAGTGGAAATGTTTTCCATTGCATCATTCTGGGAACTTTATAAAGTTTCTGTGGCATTAAAATTTTTTTGGAGGATCATAGAATCATAGAGCTGGAAGAGACCACAGGGGCCATCTAGTCCAACCCCCTGCCATTCAAAAAAGGCGCAATCAAAGTACTCCTGACAAATGGCCATCCAGCCTCTGCTTAAAAGCCTCCAAGGGTTTAGGAGAAGCCCCTTTTAATTGTGATAAAACAAGGAGGAGCAAAAGAAACAAGAAAAAGGAAAACAGCCTAAGAAAAAGCATCCAGTTTCATATATGGCAGCAAACAGATAACACAGATTGTTTTGAGAGTGAAAGGCTATGTAAAACTACAGCAAATGTTAGGGTGCATCTGCACGCTGGCTGCCAGTCCATTTCTGGCTTCTGTTCAGTGTTGATTATCATTACCTATCAAATCTAAATAGCTCAGGTCTTGGCCTTTCTCCAGGTCAGTCCTATCTCACTGCCTTGGCAATGTTATTATTGGAAGGATAAAAGAGAGGACTTTTGGTGTCTGGGTTCTAGAGGTGCCTTGCCTTTAGAAATTTTGCCCAGCACAAATGCTGATGTCTTTTCAATGCCAGATGAAGTCTTTTAAAAAAGTAATGTCCTAAGCCTTTCAGCATGTTTTAGCATTGGGTTTAATATTGGTTTTATAGTTCTGCTAAATTTTATATCTGCTGCCTCTGTATTTTTAATGCAGTTCTGATTATAAATTCAGCATGCCCTGGCATTTTTCACTGAAGGGCAGCTTGTAAAAAAAAAAAACCCCTGACTGATTGATCCATAGCTATCTGTGAAACACACATCAAAAGTTTTGTTGACACTCAACACTCAACACTGCAGCAGCCATCAGGGAAGAATGAAACCATTTCTTTTCTCTGGGAATATGAACAAAAGACCATTTCATCCCTGTTATTTTTGGCTCTCTATTCTTTCCCCAAAAGATTAGTGGTAGTTATGTAGTGGTGTCCAAGGACTCTTAATTCTTTTCTTTATAAATTGCATTCCATGGAAAGGATATTACTCAAGTCACCTGTGGATCAAAGCTACTGGAAGTAATATTGAACATAGAAACATGAAAAAGTGTATGTGATGACAACATAGGCACCATTGACGGCCACATCTATAGGTAAAGGTAAAGGTTTTCCCCTGACATGAAGTCCAGTCGTGCCCGACTCTGGGGATTGGTGCTCATCTCAATTTCTAAGCCGAAGAACCGGCATTGTCTGTAGACACTTCCAAGGTCATGTGGCCGGTATGACTGCGTAAAGCGTCGTTACCTTCCCGCCGGAGCGTTTCCTATTGATCTCACATTTGCATGTTTTCAAACTGCTAGGTTGGCAGAAGCTGGGGCTAACTGCAGGTGCTCACTCAGCTTCCCAGATTTGAACCTGTGACCAATTTAACATGCTGCGCCACGGGGGGCTCCGGCCACATCTATACTGCCATATAAAATCAGATTATCTACTTTGAACTGGATTATATGACAGTGTAGACTAATACAATCCAATTCAAATCAGACAATATGAATTATCTGTTCTGATAATTTGCTTTATTTGTTCCATCATCTATGACTTTCTACACCACCCAAAAAATGACCCATGTGGATTTTACAACTCTCCAAGGTGGCTTTGGTTCTGTGTAGGAGGTTGCTGGAAGGAAGCAGATTGTCTCTTCATTTTTTGCTGGTGGAAACCGTCCCAGGACTGGACTTCACTGAATAACAACCTCAGAAGTATGGTGGTGCTAAAGACCATGGACCCAACTGCCACTGACAGAGGAACTGACAGAGGAAGCCAGAGTAGGATAAATGGGTAGACACTGTCCAAGCTGTCCTTCTTATTGTAGATTTTGTTTGTTTGCTTTGGGGAAGCAAATAAACTTTCAACTCTACTTTTTGGTCTTACAAAATCTTCCCTGTGAGCTCTTCCTGACTGCATTCATGAAATGAGCTACAGCCATCCCTCTACATTTGTGGGGTGAACTTTTGCTGATTTCATTATTCATAGATTTTATTTAAATGATCTTTCTAGGAACCTCTAAGTCCTGCAGACATCAATCAAAGATCTAGAAATTGCTAGAGAGGTGTTCTTTCTGGTTTAAAAACAGGTGTGTGTGTGTGTGTGTGTGTGTGTATGTGTAGGAGCCCCGGTGGCGAAGTGCATTATAGCACTGAGCTGGACACTGAAAGGTCCCAGGTTCAAACCCCGGGAGCGGCGTGAGCAGCCACTGTTAGCTCCAGCTCCTGCCAACCTAGCAGTTCGAAAACATGCCAATGTGAGTAGATCAATAGGTACTGCTCCAGCGGGAAGGTAACAGCACTCCATGCAGTCATGCCGGCCACATGACTTTGGAGGTGTCTACGGACAATGCCGGCTCTTCGGCTTAGAAATGGAGATGAGCACCAACCCCCAGAGTCAGACATGACTGGATTTAACGTCAGGGGAAACCTTTACCTTTTACTATATATATATATGTGTGTGTGTGTGTGTGTATAAAATTGTGTAATGTGAAAGGGCTTTTAGTCTTATTCCTAGTTTTATATTTTCCTTCCTGTGGGACAATATAAAGATAAGACTTCCTAATTGCAATATAAGGTATAGCAATTATACCTTAAATAGCAATAAGGTATGAAAGTAATTTGGGAAGTAGCTGGATTTTTATACATGATTTCTGGCTTGATTTGTCTGCTTGGAATCCCTGAAAAGACTTCATGCTGAACTGCGCATATTGGGAAGATTAGAAATTAAGCTTGAGTCATAGCCTAGGAGGCCAGCCGGCCAGCTAACTGAAGCATGCCCAGCCTTATCTCTGTGTCTACAGCACTGTTTTCATGCTTCAGTATCAAGTACCCAAAGGAAAGGAAAACATAGCTAACACAATGGAGAACATAGTGAGTGCTTTAAAAAAGGGTAGCTTGTAGTAGATCTTGTTCCTAAACCATTTTAAGTTGTCCATTTATTTATATGTTTAAGCACAAAATTCGAGTCTACTTATTATAATAGCGGCTGAATAAATAACTTGTTGTTTTGTACTGAAGGCAAATGAGCAGCGTTATTGCTTGACTAGCAGAGAATATAACCAAAGCTGAAAAACAGAGCAAAGTAAAGTCTAAAAGGGTCTAAAGCTCAGGTCTAGCTTTCAAAACCAAGGTTTCTTCATCGGGCAAAGATGTTTGAAAAGCATGCAGAGACAAGACTGGGATGTGATGCTGTTCAAAGTGATGCATTGGGAAGTGATACATATTGTCAGATGGTAGATTTATTTATTTATTTATTTTGCAGTATTTATACCCCGATCTTCTCACTCAGGGAATGGATCCTAGCCAGACATTTTATGAGCCAATCATAAGCCAGTGCAGTAGACTTCAATAACTGTCAAAACCCAATTAATATGCAATTTATTCACAACTGCGATAGGCCATTTCTTTTGAGTGCTTCCTCTGCTGACATCCTCTCTGACCATTGAGAAATAAACCTCTGATTTTGCCTTCAACACATCTGTGTCTCACTTGGCCTTCTGGAAAGACATGCTGGGCTCCAAACCCCCAGTTCTTGTGGAAGCTGAAATTACATAACAACCTCACATATAAAAGGAGTACATATACCACTATAATTCTCATGGCTGTGAATATAGACAATTGCCATATTCCAGACCATCTAGTTCAGTATTGCCTATCCTGATTGATTATGGTTCTGGAAGATCGAAGGCAAATGTCTTTCGAAGATCCAAGAACTTAGAAGACACAGTTTTAAATAATAATAATGTTCACTATAACAAATCATTTGGGGGGAAGCAATAAGGGCATAACAGGGTTCTTTTGCTTGTAAGCATCTGAACTAATGTTAAATGTTCCCATAAACCAGAATGACATATTTAAGTCACACTTTGTTGTAAAAGGCACACAGAACTAGCACAGCATGGAAAGCATTTTGCAATATCATATCCTGAAGAACACTAATAATGTTTCCAAATTTCACCACCAGCCAAATTCAGGTCTTTTCCCAATAGTCAAACATCCATACAAAAATGATCCCAATAGATGTATTGCATTTTATCATTGGATTTTCTTTTGCTCCCAGCCAGGGATATTGTGATCAAAAACAAATCCTATGCCTTTTGTTCTCATGTTGAGAAGCACAAAGCAGCCATATCATTCTCAATGAGGTTTGGAAATACAAGAAATGTAGAATACAGCCTTAAAAACAATGCTCCCAAGTTCTGCTGAAGCCTTTTACCTACACCTGTGAGCAAGAGAACCTGAGATCTTTTGGCTGCAGAAGAACTGTGCTACCACTGCACTTGAAGCTCCGCTTTGACTGGCTTTATCCCTGTAAATTAATTGATGACAGATGTTTAGGACTTGAATCACACAATGCTTGCCAAAATCTGAAAGAATCTGCCTAGAGAAGCCACTGATCTGCCACAGGTTTGGAATAAATTACAGAAAAGTTTGCAGAAGAGTCTAAAGCAATACAAAACATAAAACAACTGTGTGCAAGAGTTCATGCCAAGAAGGAAGGAGAAATAGAAATCCATTTACCCAGTCAATAATGTTGAAACGAACACTGTCAAAACATAACAGGAAACCATTTTTGTTAGGCTTGTGAGCTAATGTTAAGAGTTTTTTAAGTGCCATTCATTCCAGATGGAACAAGGTTTGAGTACTTGCATCTGTTCCAGGGTGTGTGTGTGTGTGTGCATTGGATTTATAGAGACAAGATCCCAGAGCTTGGAAGTTATGAGTTAAAATTTAAAAGCTGTGGGAAACTCTAGTAAGAAGAATCTTGAACTCAGCAGTATTTTTTTGCAATTTGGGGCTTACACTGCACAAAGTTTGTGCAGGATATTCTTTACATAGATGACATTCTTCGTGCAGAAAACAATATTTTCTGTGCAAAACAATATTATTTTTGTGCAGTTATCCATCCAACATCATGCTTTGAATAAGATTTTCCTGCTTCTTGACAGTGGGTTGGACTGGATGGCCCTCGAGGTCTCGTCCAACTCTAGGATTCTATTATTCTGTGATCATTCTGTTTTGTATCCACCACATGGTTTAAGCAGATCTCTGAAAGTTTTCAGATGTAAGTTAAGGAATTACCCAGATATATATTGGTTAATGAATAATATTTTTGCATATTTTGTACTGTTTTTTATTTCACAGCTAACAGTGCAGATCAGAAGGAAATGTACATGAAGTACATAGCTCTTATGCAGTTTTATAAAATTTAAAAGCTACAGATATATCTTCACCATATGCAAAGACTGCTTTTGATAATTTTTGACAGATGGCAACCTTTCCATAGCCAGTTAGCTGAAGTGTCTAACTGCTGTTTGCCTCATTATTGTTTTTTGTTGCAACAAAGTTATGGCTCTTAAGGCTCTTTAACAAAGCATTCAACAATTACTGTTTAATCTCTTGTCATTAAAAACTGAATATTGGTATTTATTTAAAAAGTTTTTTCTGAATGGAAAGATATTGTTTAAGGAAGAAAGATCAAAACTTTCACATGACAAAATCCTCCTTATTCAATCTCATTGAGTTTCCAATTTTTATCCTCATTTACTTTACGAAAAATATGTGATTATGGCCCCTTCTACACTACCATATGAAATCCAGATTATTTGCTTTGAACTGGATTATATGACAGTGTAGACTCATATAATCCAGTTCAAAACAGATAATATGGATTATCTGTTTTGATAATCTGGATTATACGGCAGTGTAGAAGGTGTCTATGAAGTTCCTAAAACGAGTTCAGCCTCAATGACAGCTAGATTCTAGCTATCTTTATTCTTGGGATTAATATATAGAATTAATTTAGTTTGGCACCACTTATTAAATGCCATGGCTAAATGGCATGGAATCCTGGGATTTGCAGTTTTATGAGGTCTTTGGCTTTCTCTGCCAAAGAGTATTGGTGTCACATAGAGCCATCCTGAGGTAATTTTCCTTAGTAGGCAAAGGTACTTTTTGGCGCCCCCCCCACGGTGTGGGGGGCGGGGCTGTGTGGTGTGGGGGCAGGGCTGTGGGGGTGTGGCTGCATGGGATGGATCCCACGGGGGTGTGGTGTGGGGGGCGGAGCTGTGTGGTGTGGGGGCGGGGCTGCATGGGGGTGGGTCCCATGGGGGGGTGGTACAGGAGGTGGGGCTAGGTCGTGAGGGCCGTGGTGGGAAGGCCTGGCCCCGCCCCAGCATGGCCCCGCCCCCCACGGGAAGACCTGGAAAGGAGGAGAAGGAGGCGGGGGTGGTGCCATCCTCCTGGGGCCTCGACAGCGCCCCCCGGATGATGGCGCTACAGGCAAATGTTTCCCTCGCTTGGTGGTTGGACCGTATGCTGATTCCACCTTTTCTCTGGCCATTTCCATCACCCCTTGAGCATGGAGGACAAATGGATTTTGAGCAGAGAGTCTCCATCAAAGATTGAGACATTCTAATCCTGGAAAATATACATTCTAATCCTGGAAAATTAGAGTTCCATCTCTGGCTGCCATATAAAATCCAGATCATCTGCTTTCAACTGGATTATATGGCAGTGTAGACTCATATAATCCAGTTCAAAGCAGATATTGTGGGTTATCTGCTTTGATAATCTGAATTATATGGCAGTGTAGATCCAGCCTCAGGTGCAGTGACCCCCCACAGTTCTCAATGGATTTTTTAAGAACAGTGATTCCCAAATGTTGAGCTTCTAGGTATTTTGAATTTCAGCTCCCAGAAGTCGTAGGCCCCTTCCACACAGCTGAATAAAATTTTCCGCTGTGAACTGGAATATATGGCAGTGTGGACTCAGATAACCCAGTTCAAAGCAGATACTGTGGGATTTTCTGTCTTGATATTCTGGGTTATATGGCCTTGTGGAAGGGCTCCTATTCAACTTGACTCACAATCAGGAATTCTGGGACCAGAAGGTCAAAATATTTAGGGGACCAATGTTTGGGAACCACTGTTTTGGAGGATGAATGACATGGAAATAGATGGGCAAAGCTAATGTGCTCCCATGCCATATATACTGAGAAAATACAATTAAAAATAGCATTAGTTCTCCTGGTCCCATTGGAGATCACCATGCCACTGAATATTCTACTCTTGATAAATTCAAAAAGAATTTTTAGAAGTGCCTCAAAAAGATGGTGTTCCCATTAATCTCACCTGTAGCTTGTCATCTGTAAATAATGAATATATCTATTCACATGTTGCAGGACCATCTCACCCCAGTTAAATAGTTTTCACTTTGTACACATGCACCAAAACAAATGTGTGTTCATTTTAAAGCACTCATGGGATCCATGCAAACAAAACATTCTGTGTGAGAAAGCTGTACAAAGGGTAAAATAAGAAGAATAGCTACAATGGTACATCACCACAAAACAAAGTAAATTAATAGAATCATAGATTTGGAAGAGACTCAATAGACATGCCCCTGAAGGAGATCTTCTTCAATCATTTTGAACAAAAAAGAAGAATTTCTAGATTCAGAAGCATAAGATCCCAACATGACATGACCTCATTTAGAGGATAATGCTTTTATTCACTGAAGAATGTTGAAAGCAGAGTATTTTATACTGTTACCTTGGCTGTAGCAACTGAACAAAGCTGAAGCTAAAATATTTTGCCCATTGTATATACGTTTTTATTCTGTTATTAATCATAGACGGATGAGACCACAATGGCCATCCAGTCCAACTCCATTCTGCCATACAAGAACACACAATCAAAGCATTCCTGACAGATAGCCACCCAGCCTCTCCTTAAAAACTCCTGAGACCCCATCCAGATTCTCTGCATTGAACTGGATTATATGGCAGTGTAGACTCAAATAATCAAGTTCAAAGCAGATAATCCAGGTTATGTGTTTTAATAATCTGGATTATATGGCAGTGTAGAATGAGCCTAAATTCTCCAGTGAGATTCTATTATATGCTTCTGCCCCCGAAATAGTCAAATATGGTTTCAAGTACCTGTGGGATGTCTTGGAATATATCCCCTACAGATATGAGGGTTATACTGTTGTCTAGTTTTTGTAGAACTGCCATGTTTCAATTTCAAGCTTTTACTAATGGTAACCCCAGAACATAGGAATATTACTCCCAAAATCTCTCAGCCATCATGACCACTCACTAGAAGCTTCAGCCCATAAAGTAACTTTTCATAACTTCATTTTTTTTTTATCTTTTGGCTGATGTTTTCTGAAAGTGACCTTTCACGGTTTGAAGAGAATGACAGCATTGTTGATCAGCATTAATTATTGTCTTTCTTACTGTTCCGTCTCTGTGCTTGTGCTCTTTTCTTATCGCTTAATTTATGAAAAGTGTCCTTCCACATTGTTAATAATAATTATGCAGAGAGGTAAGTCTCATTGACTCCAATGACATGTCTTCATAAAAGAAAAATCAGTTGTTGCAAATACAGGTCAGAGCACATGGCCTTAAATCAATTATATATTTTGAACAATGGGCATTGGCTTGCATGACAATCAGACACAACATACCACTTATCACACCATGGTAAGAACTAAAAACTGTTACTTGGAATATTGGGCTGGGATCTGGAAGCAGCGCTGTACATTGGAGGAATTAAGTCAGTCACTCTGTCTGCCTGACTTCTCTTCCAAGATTGTTGTGGACATAAAATGGAGAGACAACGGCATATATACCTCCATGCGTTCTTTGCAGAAAAGGGAGATAAATGTAACCAACAAAAGGGAAATTGATTGCTGTTGTTTCTGATCACTCCATGGGTAAATCAGCTACTTAATGTCATTCTGGCAGATGTGACTCAAATTTTGTAATTAGCATGTTACGAGGTTGAACCTTGTCCTTACTAAAAATGGTTCCAGGCAACCTGACAAGTCAATTTTGTTGTAATACTAGAACCATGTGTTGTTCTGTCATTTTTGCTTCTAATCATAATTAGATAAACTTTTTTTTTTAAAAAAAAAAAATCAATAAAGGGAGAGTCCAAAGTCCAGGCCCTTCTTACCAAATGGCACCCTGCAATTTGGCAGATGCTGAGAGCGGTAGCAAAGAGGCTCAGAGCCAACAACTGGATGGCGTGGACATGTAAGAGCCCACAAGGGCTTGTGCGGCTTGCCATGCCATCTGTCCCTTCGTGTGGCTTTGAAAAAACTTCATTGCTTGAGGATTTCTGGCCAAGCATGCACATGCTTCCAGAAGCTCATTCTATTATTTTTACTACATTTAAATTAAAAACAATAAAATGAGCATCTGCAACCATGCACATGTTATAATAAAATGATAATATCCTTTTCTACAAGAAAAGGATGCTCATTCCTAAAACAAACTCTGTTGTCTTCTTCTGACCTCATCAGATGGGGAGAATTTAGCTTCCTAGGATGCTTTCACCCTTCTAATCGACAGAGCCCCACGCTGGCTATCACATGACGTTGTGTGACTTCCTGCAGAGGCATTGCCCCCAATTGAGGTGAAACATTGCCAGACACTTTTGCCACAACATAGAAGACATCTCTTACTAGGAGGGCGACGCTTCCCCCATGTGATGAGGAAAGTATTGTCAAGAGAGAGTGGTGCATGGATTTGTTCTGCTGCCCCTCTCCTTTCTTGGCGAAGCTAGCCAAAGTGGGATGCTTCGCATGGCATTTTTGACGAAGTCCATATAGTTATCATGGTGCTATGATACTTTATTGTTAAATCCCATTACATAACCATAATCTTTAACCACCGGTCATTTTCTAGGAAAAATTGCCTAGAAAATGACCAATGGTCAAAGATTATGGAAGCCAATAACATCTGTAGTGATCATTTGGGGGAAAATAGCAATTGATAATCTTTTGAGCTCTACAAGCAGCTTGATCAATGCAATAGGATTTAACAATAAAGTATCCTAGAAAACCACAGCTTCTATGTGGAGTTTCAAGGCAGGAAAAGTAGATGGAGGAGGCAAAAGAATGGTTTACCCCAAGGCAACGTTCTTGCACCGACCTTGTTGAACATCTTCACTAACGATCAGCCACAGCCACCACTCACAAAGAGCTTTATATATGCTGATGACCTTGGCTTAACAACACAAGCAAAAGTCCTTGAAACAGTCGAAAACCAACTTACTAATGCCCCGAAAGATCTCTCCAGCTACCACAAAGATAACCACCTGAAGCCTAACCCTGCTAAGACACAAGTGTGTCTTTTCCACCTACATAACCGTGAAGTCAACAGGGAATTGAAAGTTACCTGGGAAGGCCAAGAACTTGAACACTGTTCCCACCCTAAACATTTCATCGCCACCTTAGATTGAACACTAACATTTAGGAAACACTATGAACACCAAGCACAAAGTAGCTGCATGCAATAACATCCTGTGGAAACTTACTGGCAGTATATGGGGTGCAGACCAAAATTAATAAGAACATCAGCCCTGACCTTGTCCTACTCAACTGCTGAGTATGCCTGCCCTGTTTGGCACAAGTCTGTCCACGCGAAGCAGATGAATATAGCATTGGATGAAACATGCAGAATAATCACAGGATATCTCAAACCTACACCTGTTGATAGACTCTGTATGCAACAGGAAGTTGCTGCTAACTGCGAGAGAAATAAGTTTGAACACTGTGAAAACCATCCACTGCATGGCTATCAACCTCCTCCCAATAGACTTAAATCAAGGAAAGCTTCATGAGAACCATCACTCCTCTAAATGTTCCTTCAGCAACAGCAAGAGTATCCCTCTAAGCAGCTAAACCAGGAAATCCCAAATGGATGGCTGCCCACAAGGGTCTGCCTTCAAGGGCAAGTCAAGAATGGGCAACTTGGAAGTCCCTGAACAGACTCAGAAGCAGAGTGGGCAGATCAAAAGACAATCTTGCAAAATGGCACTACCTAGAATAATCTTCCACCTTGTGCAACTGTGGAGCAGAACAAACAACTCTGCATCTGTATGCTTGCCCGCAATGCCCTGCCTCATGCACAGAGGAAAAATTGTTTAAAACTACAGACGCTGTTGCTGTTTTTGGTCTAAAATGATTTAGCTGCTTGTACTCTCTCTATTTTATCAGTTTTATACTTATATATGCAATACTTTTGGCACGAAATAAATAAATAAAAACCATTGGCCATGGTGGCTGGGGCTGATGAGAGGTGTAGACCTAAATATCTGGGTAGCATGAAGTCAGAACAAGATTGGTATCTTATATCCCTGTACTAGAAATAAACATTGGTGAACTTGAACCAATTTGCATTTTGTGAAATGTCACTGTCATTCAAAAGCTCTTTCTGAATTGGAGGCTATGGCTGCCACAGAAGCTGAAATGTTCTTTTGGATGTGTTAGGAAATTATGATTTTGAGAAAGATCAGGGTTGCTAGATGCTGACAGTTTATTCTGAGAAACATAAAAATTCCGAAGCCATAGCCTTAATGCAATTACTTTAATATCTGGTGCCATGCTTTTTCCAGATCTTCAAATCTGTAAGTAAATGCTGATTTTTGCATAGAGTAAGAGCTTGTCTATCTAGGCTTAATAGCAAACACTCAATGTGCTGTAACTCCTGGAAGTCTCTATGATGTTCAGTCACCTTTGATCCTTATCACAGGTTATGGACAAGTCTGGCCCCATGTTAATACAAGTTGTGGGACACTCTGGGGTTTAGCTGAAACTCCAGAGCAACTCCAAGGTTTGAGCACAATGTGGACAACAGGACCAGATCTGAAGTGGACCAGCTCACTGCCACCATTCCCTTTTTGGCAAGTTCATCAGCACATTGTTGCTGTTCTCTTCTTCTTGGTTATGAAGGTATGCTGATGTCAGCATGAGGCCCCTTTGACAGATACAAATGGGTTAATGAATTATCAAATTATCAAGTTTTACTAACCATTTTGAGCCAGAAACAAATCTAAAAAAATAACTCAGCTAGTAGAAAACATCTCATTAGGCCTTGTGTTGCAGGGCTGCTATCAAACATCTCATTAGGCCTTGTGTTGCAAGGCTGCTATCTTGCAAATGGTTGAAGCTAGTGGCTGTTTATGCATTGGGAGATACATCTAATGGTAATCATTTGAAACACTATGTCCACACTTTCAAATGAGAAGAATTTCATTTATGGACGGCTCATAGTTGCAGAGATATAGCAAGTTCAAATTGGGCCCATCTTTATGAAACACCTTGTATATCCCACTTTAACACCTGTGTGTTCTTTGTTCCTCGGAGTTCATTAAACAGATTCTTAATTGTGTCATTGCTTATATTTGATGTAGCACATGTATTCAGTCTTTAAAGAAAAGTTTTGACAGATAATATTTCATTGCTGTGACCTTCAGAGTTTCTAATTGCATCTTATAATCTTTTCATGTTTTAATTTATTTTTTCCTTCAAGCTACTTATGATGGCCAAATTACTACTGCAGGAAAAGGAAGTACATTTACCATCTCCAATTCCAGCTTCCATCTCCTCGAAGTCATAAACATTTGTCAATGAAAGAAATATTACCTATATTGTTATCTTTGCTGTCTTATGAAATAAAAATCTATATTTAAAACAAAGAATTTTCAGCATTAGAAGTATCCAAGGTTAATTATCTACCATCTATGATGCATCAGAAACTTTCATTTATACTTATGAGATGAAATTTTATAGAGAGGTATAGACTTTTCAAAGTATCATAAACATATTACCATATTGCTTCTTACTTTGAAGAACAACAGATAGGACCATCCAATTAAGGTTCTAACTCTATATTAATTTTCCGGCAAGGATTAGCTTTTTTCAACTAAGTAGGCTGTGTTTCTGAATAAACATGGGTAGATGTGAGACTAGCTTTGCTTATTCTCAATGTAAACCTATGCACAGAGGGAAACTGCATTGCACTCTGTGAAGTTATCTCCTAAGAAAGTGTGCCTTGGAGTCCAGCCCAAATGACACATTGAGTCTTCAAAAACAGGCATTCAAGTTAAAAATCCAGCTATTCAGTTAACTACATGGTGGGTAGGGTCTTCCTTTAACAATTGTAGCTGTGATTTTGCTGGTTTTCATTTTAAGCTTAATTCATCGTTGAAATTCTCACTTTCCCTTTGAGTTCTCTTACGTCTCTGATAAATCAAAGAAAAATTCAGGGGGAATTAGTTGTGCATCAGATAGGAGATCTTGAAACTATTCATCTTCAAGATGTCTTTATTCAAATAGGTTTTTGCAATTAGTTGTGCTGCAAATGTGGTGACCAGATGTGGATGGGCCTTCATCCACAGTTCTTTCTGCTGCATCCTGCAGAGCACTACACCAAAGACAGGAATTGAACCTCTGTGAATCACTTCCAGATCAACAATTTATCTTCACTAGTTCAAAACGTCACTGGACCAGTCTATTTTGCAGTTAATGGGGGCCCTTCCAGACAGGACTTATATCCCAGGATTTGATCCCAGGTCTGTTTTAAACTGGGTTATATGAGTCCGCACTGCCAGATAATCTGGGATAAACAGAAAACCTGGAATCAGATACTGTGATATAGGGCCTGTTTGGAAGGGTTTCCTCTTCTGAGGGGGTTACCATCACAATGCCATTAACTGGAAGTCTCATTCAGTTCCATTTTAGTGGATTTCTATTACTATATTCTTTAATTTTGTGTGTTTTATTTTCGATTGCAGTTTTAACTTTTGCTGTATGCTACCTAGGAAGACATTGCAGAAAGGGGGCTATAAATTTCAAACAATAGAAAACTGGCAGAAGCAATAGCTGTAGCAATATTAGTGGCATATTTCTCTGTGTGTACAAGGGATGAACACATCTAGTTTAGCTTTACACTTCATGGCAACTTGTTTAAATCTCAAATACTTTTCACATTATAGAAATGTTTGGAAATGCAATATTAGCAAACTCTTATCAAAGAATAGCCAAACAAAATGCACAACCTAATGCCATGTTCAGATTCAACCAGCAGAGCTATTATTTCCTTTACAGAGAAGATGTTGTTATGACTGTGAACCATGAAGTTGTTAAGATGAAAGACCTGAGGAGGTAGGAAGACAGAGGTGACAATCTTAATTCAACACTGAAAATACAGAAGTTCAAGGTGATATTCTTAAGCACACAAGAACTTTCTACTGAATTAGTGAGTTTGGGGAAGTTTTTGTAATTCTCCTAGTCTATCCCTTTTGGTTTCATTTACATATACAGTAGAGTCTCACTTATCCAACACCCACTTATCCAACATTCTGGATTATCCAACGCATTTTTGTAGTCAATGTTTTCAATACATCATGATATTTTGGTGCTAAATTCATAAATACAGTAATTACTACATAGCATTACTGCGTATTGAACTACTTTTTCTGTCAAATTTGTTGTATAACATGATGCTTTGGTGCTTAATTTGTAAAATCATAACCTAATTTGATGTTTAATAGGCTTTTCCTTCATGCCTCCTTATTATCCAACATATTCACTTATCCAACATTCTGCCGGCCCGTTTATGTTGGATAAGTGAGACTCTACTGTATGTAAGTTCCATTCTCATATTATCATTAGAGAAGGAACACTTTATTGTTGCCTTAGTTTGCTCCAAGAAAGGTGTAGTACGCTACTTCACTAGGGTGGGGGCATGGATGTGCAAAATAGTTGAAATCATATGTGATGGATGGACTCCAGAAATAGTGCATTAATTTGACTCTGAACACAGCAGGTGATTGAACTAGTTCTGTTTTCTTTGCTCATGTAGGATTTGCCAAAGCACAAACCGTGTTTTCTCCAGTTAGTTTATTTTTCAGTTTGTGTGGAAGCAGCAATGACTCAGAGTTGCCTCCTTTGGGCCTCTTTGTTTTGAAATTCAGATGGATGTCTTAATGAAACAAAATGCCTATAGAGATCATTTTGCTGCATGGTATTGGCGGCATAGCATTTATACCCTTTCCAGCTGTGCAGTATACCATATACTAAGTAAAATAACAGTAGATTAGCCTTGTATACAAAATAAAAGTCATGTACTAAGAACTTTAGCAATATTATTCAATAACCCCATAGCCGAGCAAAAGTCATTATTTCTGAAAGGTTTCATTTTATGTATTATTAATGGCTCTCACTCGTTTGATACAGCAAAAATGTGCATTCAATTTATTTTGTTCCTTGAGGGAAAAGTACTTTGCTATGCTGTTTTCAAACTTTTAAAAATTGTTCTATAAAGTCAATGTCTACATGATACCAGCCAACAAAATAAGAAGAACCAGGAATATCAATACAACTTGTTAGTGATGGTGGTACTTAGTGGTATATGCACATTGAGCTAAATGTAGTATCTCACATATATATTCACTCCCCTTCAACTGTTTCAACATTTTGTTGTGTTACAACATGAAACTGAAATTGATTTTACTGAAGTTGTTATTACATGATATACACTGAATGTCCCTCTTGGATATTCAATACTAATGAAGGTGCAAAATAGTTATATTGAGTCAAAAAGGTGAAGTAAATAATAAAAAAACACTTTATGTTTGCATAAATATCCCACTGCTTTCTTGTGGCACTTTTAAATAATCTCTCAATAAGCCCCTTGGATAGCTCTATCAAAGTTCAGCAAAACTCTATATTGGCCCCATTGATACACCACAAACACACTTAATGTTTGGAAATAAGCTACAATTGAGTGGCCTCTTAATCTCACAACACAAGGAATATAAAATTGTTAATTGCACCACTATGGTTTAAGCCCCTTGTAGACCACCCGTGGAAACTCAAGGAGCAAGCCACACACTCTGCCCAGTTGCAAGGCAAACCTTCTGTGAATAAATCTTGCCAAGAAACCCCTAGGATTGTGGTGCAAGAATGTGCACGGCATCAACAATTAATCACACAATTTAGAATTACTTAAAATAGCCTAAAATGTGGTTGATTGGGGAGGAAATGTTTATGGAAAACTGTTTTGTAGATAAGTTTTGTTTTGTTGAATTGTCTAGTAGATTATACTTGGTATTCCACATAATGTTTCCATGGCAAATAAAGTGGAACAACAGTACTATAATAGTGTGGTGTGATAGGGGTGTCAGTTTAAAAAGGGAATTGCTATTTATTTATTTTTTGAGAAATACAAGTCCCAAGAATCTCTTACTGTTCCCAGAACTAGTCATATTGTACTTTGGATCCTTCAGAGCTTAATCTGGAAGAGCATATTTATTTATTTGCGTATGTCTTCCTTAGTTTAGAGCAATGCTGTTCAAACTGGTGGCCAGTGACATCTGTTGACATCAGTCCATGGAGAGCTTCAAGGGAAGGAAGGAACAAATGTAGTCAATGGGAGAAAAGCATGCCAAACCTCTACATCAGGTCTGGTAACACAAAAAAATTACTGGTTCAGAGGAGCATATAATTTGTTTATTTATTTACAGTATTTATATTCCACCCTTCTCACCCAAAGGGAACTCAGGGCAGATCATAGAACACATATACAGCAAACATTCAATGCTGATTATAACAATAACAAGACAGACAACAGATAGAGACTTTTCCATCTTTTGGCATCTTTTGGGGGCTGTGCTCAGTTCTGGTCACCGGAGGGTGATGTGACTCCATCTCCCTGCCAAAGAGTTTCTTTGTAAACTTCCTTTTTCTGATTGAAATGCCAAGCCTAAATACCTCCCCGCTTTAATGCGGTTCTTATTTATCTACTCACATTTGTTTTTGAACTGCTGGGTAGGCAGAAGCTGGGCTAAAGGACAGGAGCTCACTCTGAACTGGGCTTTGAACTCTCAACCTTCCAGTTGGCAGGATTTATTGCAGCTTGGTGACTAACCCGCTATGCTAAAGTTCCCTATAACATAGCCTGGAATTAATTTCTCACTTAACTTGTTAATAAATGATTATTTCAATTAATTCAAAAGTCGTGTCTAGTGGATTAGGCTAGATTTTTTTCCAATTAATGCTGACATTTCTCAAATAAAGCTTTGATGGATTGAGGATTAGAATTTGTCAGAGCCCCTTCAACTCTTATGGGCCTCTATGGAAGGAAAGTGTTTGACATCTTTCTAAGTGGTTGGGATGCATTGTAACTGTCTTCGTTAATTTTTACTCATCTATTATTCTATTCTGTACCATTTCCTATTGTATGGTGCATGATCTTGTATAATATTATTTCAAGTGAACAGCAATTAATCCTTTTGTAATTTATTTTGCTCACATAGGGCACTGCACTTAGATCATTAAAAGTTTCCCACACCTCCCCACTTCCTATTTTCTCGACTTCTTCCTTTTGCCCAACACTCCTATTCTTATTATCCCTTTCTTCTTCATTTTAATCACCCTGTTTAATTATTGGCTTTTTAGATTATGATCTTTAAACTAAAAATGCCATGAATGTCATTGTACACAGTACAACCCCAGTATCTGTGGGGGATGCATTCTTGAACTTACCATGGAAACAGTGAATAGTAGCAAATACTATTAAAATGAATGGCCTATTTATTTTGTTAGATGCAGGTAGGTGAAACCATGGGTTCCAGTACCATGGATATGGCTTCCACAATGTACCTGGTATCTGCTTGTTAAAACATGTGCTCTACCATCAACGTTTGGAGAATATGTGCTTTGATTGGGAGTGTGGAAGGAAAAGGCATTCAGTTATGCAAAAATTCATATACTCAGAGGCTTTCAAACAAATTTTGATTAAGATTTTTTCAGCTTTGATACAGCCACTGATATTTCAGTAGCTGATTCTGTAACTGATCTTACAGCTATCCTTCAGATGGATCAGTGTCCTCTAAATGAATTAATTACTTGCTATTAAATTTTACCAACCATTTTAGCTGAAGAGTAAATGAAATGTGATATAAAGGAAAGAGAAATGGGGAAGAGTAACAAATAAGGAGATTGAAAGATGAGGACACATGCTGTGGTGCATTTCTTTATTGGGTAGGACTTCCACCACTCCCAGGCAGCAATCTTGCTATGGGGTTTTAGTTCATATGGGGGGAAATTAAAAAAAAAAATTTCAAATTAACTAAGGGCCCTTCTACACTGTCCTTATATCCCAGGATCTGATCCCAGATTATCTGCTTATCCCAGATTATATAGCAGTGGAAACTCATATATTCCAGTGCAAAGCAGATAATGGAATCAAAGCCTGGGATATAAGGACAGTGTAGAAGGGGCCTAAGCATATGCTCTTCTGAGATCAACAATGATGACCTTCATGTGAGTCTCTGTAAATCCTATGATTTGTTCCTACCATACCATCCAAAACAATGAGTTAATCACCAATAAATCCACCAATAAAATACATCCACCAATTATTCATGTTTATGACCTTTTGCTTTATAGATAGAAAGTGCTGGATTTCTCTATTCAACATGTTTAGCATTAGCATTTATCCTAAACCCATGATATTGCCTCTGTTCAATGGCCATGCTTTTATTCTGTGAAGCTGTGTTTTAGAGTTGATATATTAATCTGTTGTAATTGTTATGCATTTTATATTATTGTATTTTATACTGTGTATTTTATAACGCTGTATTTTATTGTGTGTTGTTGGGCTTAGTCCCCATGTGAGCCGCTCCAAGTCCCCTTGGGGAGATGGGGCGGGATACAAAAATAAAGTAGTTATTATTATTATTATTATTATTATTATTATTATTATTATTATAAACTAAGAAGTCTCCAGACATTTTAGTCTCAGGTCTATGATTACTATAAACACCCACTAAAAATGGACTAATTGATGAAAAGAAAAGTGCAGCCAATAACTAAAAGAAACCAATGTTCCATTGTGATTTGAACAAATAGTATTGAGAAAGAGGGACAATTTTCAAGATTATTTTCATGTGCTGGACATTTACAATAAATGCTGTTAGATTATATGGGTACTCAAGAGAGAAAAGACTTCCCAGAAAGAACAATTACTTCTCTATTATTTCATCCCTAATGCATCCTAGTCCCTTCAGCAGAAACCTTAATAGGTCATAAACTAACCTCAGCTGACCTTTGGAGGTTTGTTTTGTCTCATACTATTATATGTGCTAGATCAAGCACAAGAGCAGAGATATTTGAAGGGAATTTAGAAGGCAAAGGGAAAGTAATGTCTAGCAATGACCACATAAATGGGATTCTATTTATTTAAACTCCAAAATGAATAGACACCCCTCCACAGTTCCAGTAACGTTTTGGTTATTTTAAAATTAATCTTTATTTACTTGGAGGGGGAGAGGAGATCAATCATGCCCTCTGACATCACTTCTGGGGATGCTGAAACAGAAATGAATTGAGATCATCACATAAGATAGTTTGTGGCACCGTGGCATGATCACCGGCTATTGATGGAGTTTGCCTGTCAAAAGTAGGGGACAAGTCACAGGGAAGTGGCACTGGCACATTAGCAATGGGTTGTACATGCTGTTGTGCAAAAAACAAAACAAAACCATTACCATAGGTTCCACATCTATGCTGGATTGCCTCCTGTCCCTTGTTGTTCAATGCAGGCCTAAATGTTGTTCAAAGTAGACCTCTTACAGTCCTTCCTGTTCAGTAGGATGCAAAACCAGCTTATGTTAGGGATTAATTTAGTACCTGAACCTACTAATTGGTTGCCTAACCCCCCCCCCCCCCAAATTCCCTTCCACTGGCAAATGTCACCATGATCTGTGACAAGTAGGGGTTTCATGGAAGACTCTGGTCTCATTGACTTATTTGTTGTGATGTCTGAGAAGAGAAACCAGAGGATTGTTAGATTTGTAATTTTACATGATGACTGTCTTTAAGCTAAAGTAAACATTGCCTAAATGCCACATTTTCGATTAACATGTAATGGGTATGAATTGCTTAGCAATTCCCAAGAGTTCTTGCTGGTAATAAACAGGTTTATCTCATTCAAAAGAAAAAAAATATCTTTGAAGTGGTAGCTGCAGAACAGGTCATGTAACTTGCAGTGATGTAGACACAAGGAAACAATATTTAATATTAAGTGGGAACACTTTACAGCAGGCTAAAAGTCATGGCAATGATTGCCAGTTAGCAAACAAGCCTCTTAAAATGGTAGCAATATCCCCCATTTACTGTAAATAAATGAAGAATTACTTTCTAGGGTAGGTTCAGATCCATAGTTGAGATACTTGCTTGACCCAAATAGCTAGGCACTAGTTGCCAATTTAGTTTATGAAACAAGCCCAAAACAAAGGACTCAAGCTTATGCCAGGCTCTAGAAATAATTACAATGGCAGATGTGAACTGCTCAGAGACAAATTATGCCATGTGTTAGCATCGTGTGTTTTCATTGATGATTGTGTTACTGATGCCAAACCAGTTCACCTGAGCCTTGCAACAAAACAATCAGAGAAGTGTATGGCATTTTTAGCATCCATTTCTATGCACATTTGAAGGCAGCGGGGGCAGAAGGTGTTCCCATGAAACTTAGTAGAACTTTCTTCTCAGTCAGGGTAGACCATGTTTTTAACTTCAAAGTTGTGTTGGTTTGGGAAATAGGGCTGGACATGAGCACAGATATAAAGACACATAGGCTGAGGCAGGTTTTAAGTTGCTTCCTACCCTATCTATCCTACACAAGGTCATGGCTCATCTTACCACCATGATCTAACCATCACTGCTTTGTGCATCTGTGCTATTAAAATACCCACAGTTAGTTACATTTCAAATAAGAAGTTAAATGGCTGTATTACGACTGAAGACATCAGGCATAGCCAACACAACACAAGTCTTTTTCCATCCAGGTATGAATTTGGATCCATGATCAGTTGTCAAGAAATAGAACAATACTGTCTGGCGTTTGACCAGAACCAATTGTTTTCCTCATTTTGAAATCCTGTTTTAACTTCAAATAAGTTTCAACTCCAGCCTATAAAGAAGTCAGCAGGGAATATCTAAAAATACACTCACTCATGTAGGTTTTATAAAATAGATGGCTATTATAGCCATGCTAGATTTTCCTAAAATAAACCAGCTGTTGTTTGTCACTTTTTCTGAAAACAGGCCTGATGTTGCTTGCATGTAACTTACAAAAATGCAATTAATGAAGTCTTTACTTAGATCCAAATTACACATTTCAGGGAATCATGCACACACCACTGACCCTTATGTCTCCCATCCGCTCCCCTTATTTCTGTGAGTATGTTTTTGTGTTATGAAAACATGATGTTTTCATAACTCACCTGAACATTAGGAAGAACTTCCTAACTGTGGGAGCTGTTTGGAGTGGAACTCTCTGCCCCGGAGTGTGGTGGAGGCTCCTTCTTTGGAGGCTTTTAAACAGAGGCTGGATGGCCATCTGTCGGGGGTGCTTTGAATGTGATTTTCCTGCTTCTTAGTAAGGAGTTGGACTGGATGGCACACAAGGTCTCTTACAATTCTATAATTCTATGTTCTTATGTGAGTTTCACAACTATCAAATGAGTAACACTACCTTCATATGCTACTCCATATCTGCTCAAGGAATAAACTATTACACTACAGTACATATATCTTTTTATTTCAGACCCATTTCACTAGAGAGGAACACTATGGGTTTAGTGGTGCTACCCCCCCCCCCCCCCACACACACACACACACACTGTGTAAATTAGGCCTGATATTTATTCTTCAAGAGTGAGAATGCCACCATTGGAAGAGGTCATTATTGGTAGTACTCATTCTATCTGGTTGATTGCTTAGAATCATAGAATCATAGAATCATAGAATAGTAGAGTTGGAAGAGACCACATGGGCCATCCAGTCCAACCCCCTGCTAAGAAGCAGGAAATCGCATTCAAAGCACCCCCGACTGATGGCCATCCAGCCTCTGCTTAAAAGTCTCCAAAGAAGGAGCCTCCACCACGGCCCCGGGGAGAGAGTTCCAGTGTCGAACAGCTCTCACAGTGAGGAAGTTCTTCCTGATGTTCAGGTGGAATCTCCTTTCCTGTAGTTTGAAGCCATTGTTCCGTGTCCTAGTCTGCAGGGCAGCAGAAAACAAGCTTGCTCCCTCCTCCCTATGACTTCCCTTCACATATTTGTACATGGCTATCATGTCTCCTCTCAGCCTTCTCTTCTGCAGGCTAAACATGCCCAGCTCTTTAAGCCGCTCCTCATAGGGCTTGTTCTCCAGACCCTTAATCATTTTAGTCGCCCTCCTCTGGACGCTTTCCAGTTTGTCAACATCTCCCTTCAACTGTGGTGCCCAAAATTGGACACAGTATTCCAGGTGTGGTCTGACCAAGGCAGAATAGAGGGGGAGCATAACTTCCCTGGATCTAGACGCTATTCCCCTATTGATGCAGGCCAGAATCCCATTGGCTTTTTTAGCAGCCGCATCACATTGTTGGCTCATGTTTAACTTGTTGTCCATGAGGACTCCAAGGTCTTTTTCGCACACACTGCTGTCAAGCCAGGCGTCCCCCATTCTGTATCTTTGATTTCCATTTTTTCTGCCGAAGTGAAGTATCTTGCATTTGTCCCTGTTGAACTTCATTTTGTTAGTTTTGGCCCATCTCTCTAGTCTGTCAAGATCGTTTTGAATTCTGCTCCTGTCTTCTGGAGTGTTAGCTATCCCTCCCAGTTTTGTGTCGTCTGCAAACTTGATGATCGTGCCTTCTAACCCTTCGTCTAAGTCGTTAATAAAGATGTTGAACAGAACCGGGCCCAGGACGGAGCCCTGCGGCACTCCACTTGTCACTTCTTTCCATGATGAAGACGACGCATTGGTGAGCACCCTTTGGGTTCGTTCGCTTAGCCAATTACAGATCCACCTAACCGTAGTTTTGTCTAGCCCACATTTTACTAGTTTGTTTGCCAGAAGGTCGTGGGGGACTTTGTCGAAGGCCTTACTGAAATCCAGGTACGCTACATCCACAGCATTCCCTGTATCGACCCAACTCGTAACTCTATCGAAAAAAGAGATCAGATTAGTCTGGCATGACTTGTTTTTGGTAAATCCGTGTTGACTATTAGCAATGACCGCATTTGTTTCTAAGTGTTCGCAGACCACTTTCTTAATGATCTTTTCCAGAATTTTGCCTGGTATTGATGTGAGGCTGACCGGACGGTAATTGTTTGGGTCGTTCTTTTTTCCCTTCTTGAAGATAGGGACCACATTCGCCCTCCTCCAATCTGCTGGGACTTCTCCCGTTCTCCAAGAACTCTCGAAGATAATTGCCAGTGGTTCTGAAATAACTTCCGCTAGTTCCTTCAGTACTCTTGGGTGTAGCTGATCTGGCCCTGGGGACTTGAATTCGTTTAGAGAGGCCAAGTGTTCCTGGACAACTTGTTTCCCTATTTGGGGTTGGATTTCCCCCAATCCTTCGTCCATTCCGTGTTGCTGAGGTTGAAGATGGCTTTCTTTTTCTGAGAAGACCGAGGCAAAGAAGGTATTGAGCAGTTCTGCCTTTTCCCTGTCCCCTGTCGCCATCACCCCATCTTCTCCTTGCAATGGCCCTATCGCCTCCTTTTTCTTCCTTTTTCTACCAACGTAAGCAAAAAAGCCTTTTTTGTTGTTTTTTATGTCCCTGGCAAGCCTGAGCTCATTTTGCGCTTTAGCCTTGCGAACCTTTTCCCTACAGGTGTTGGCTATACGTTTGAATTCTTCTTTGGTGATTTCTCCCCTTTTCCACTTCTTGTGCATGTCACTTTTGAGCTTTAGCTCAGTTAGAAGTTCTTTGGACATCCATTCTGGCTTCTTTGCACTTGTCTTATTTTTCTTCTTTGTTGGCACTGTTTGCATTTGCGCCGTGAGTATTTCACTTTTGAAAAACTCCCATCCATCCTTAACTCCCTTGTTTTTTAATATCGGCGTCCATGGAATGCCGCTCAGTAATTCCTTCATTTTTTGGAAGTCAGCTCTCTTAAAGTCCAGAAAGCGTGTTTGACTTGTCTTAGTTTCAGCATTCCTTTGTATTGCAAACTGCAGGAGCACATGGTCACTTGCCCCTAAGGATCCAACCACTTCAACTGTATTGATCAGGTCTTCCACATTTGTTAAGATTAGATCAAGAGTTGCTGATCCCCTTAGATCTCTTAGCTATGATGTTCACATATTGAGCATTGACAGGATAATTTAGATTGTAGCCATAATGTTAGAGTAGCACGATGTTTGCCTTTCATGATACAGTGGAACAGCCTAGTAACATTCTTGAAAATGATAGGTTATAACTGTTGCTCACTTCATGCTCATTTTTGCCCATATGATAATAATGTATGTGCCTATGGAGATTTCATTAATCAATGTGTCATTCTTAGTATGTCACTTGCCCTGAATTTCCAGTGAACTTCTTGAAATAGCAACTTTAACAGACCGAGTTTCAGAAAGTAGAATACAGTGTTGTAATCCTTCATTTGTTTGGCTGTATTAAACTTAGAATTATTTCCTTAAATCAGTAGGATGTTGTGAACAGATACACTACAACCTACTTTTAGAAAACTCTGACAGAACTCCCTGATACTTAATGGGCAGCTGTGATTGTTGAAATAGCAGATTATTTATGATATGTTTGAACGTCAAGTTGATGCCAACAGGAGATCAGAACTTGTGCGGTAGGGGAAATAGTGAGATCAGTCGTGTATACAACTACTTCTGCAAAGCTTTTTAATTTGTAATGCCTTTGCAGTACACTCACAAGTTAAACACTTTATGCAACTATATTTCAGTACCCACAGTTTGCTGAGGGAAAAGCAAGATAAATTCCCCCTCACCCAGCCTGCAGTTCAGTAAACTCTTTCATCAGGCTGTTTCTGTGTATGAATATGAATATGAATGTGTGTGTCACATCCCAATAAAGGAGACATTCTTAACCTTGGGAGATTATAGAATCTGCAAAAAGCAATGGACCCTTATCTGGAGGATAAATTCTGTTTTCCGAGTAACAGGAAGAAAATCAGAGGGAAAAAATTAAAATTGTGTCCAGTTCATGTACTTCCTAGATCCATGGACCTTATTTCCCTAACATCCTTGGACCATCAATTAAGTAATACTTAAAATAAGAAGCCTGCCAAAAATAAAAATCCTTCGTTTTCAACAAATGAATATCCTTAAAGAAATACCAGCAGGACTTGCTGCAGTGTGCTGTTTTGGATCTGGTATGATCACCTATTTTCAATCACAGGCTTTTAATTAAGAAAAGTAAGACCAGAATCTCGTTGGGGAATGACGAATGTGCAACCTAGCATTACACATTAATAACTGTTTGGCATTCACAATTCCTACATGTTCTCTACCTAAAGGAACACACACGATTGTGAAAGTCCCCCAAGTATCCACTGTAGACCAAGAAGCAGTATCTTCTGTAGATCAAGTAGCAGGTGAATGACATTCCTACTCACCTTCCTAATATGAACAACTCCTGAGGTGAGATAATTGCGACAGAGACTCTGATCTGTCGCACCGGAAATTGCTCACAAGAGAGGGTAGAAACAGCACCTAACTGTATTCCAAGCAACATAAACCTATTGATCTGGTAATTGAGCCAAATTAACAAAATTAACCAAATGGCTAAGACAAGAAATTGCAGTTAATGTAGCTGGTGGGCATAGCAAGGGAACTCTTTCAGAGCAAAACACTTCTAAATTATTGGCTCTATGTACATTGACCAAATGATTAATACAATGAAAATATGTAACTGATGAGTAGGAACTCCTTATAGCACTGCATTTGGATTTTTTTTTGTGCTTTAGAGATCCTACCTACTTCCATCCAGAATGTTGTACATATTAAATACATTATAATTTCTACAACTAAGCAAAGTAATGCTTAATCAGTGTTCGGATGCGAGACTACCAAGTAGTGCCAGATATCTCCAGCTACAGCTAGGAAAGATTCCTGCTTGAAAACCTGGAGAATTGCTGCCACTCAGAGGTAGAAACTAGATAAAGAGGTTTTTGTTGTGTTTTTATCCTCAGTTGACCAATAATTCACTTTCTTTCTGCTCTTTTTTTCAATTATGATCCAAGTGGGTAAAAGCAAGTTGCCACTATAGGTGATCTCCATGTCTGACAATGCTATTCCACCTAAACATATGCCATGCTTTCCCTTCACCTTAGTGGACGTGGCCTCTGCCATCAGGCAAATGGAATTTAGAGTATTTTTTGACATCCTGATCAATACTTCACTTTTTTCCAAGGACATAAAAATAGTTAATTTGTATTGAGTAGGCTTTGTAGGTAGTTTAAGGCTGGGAAAAGGTATGCAGCTAGGAAGGGAATGCTGTGGGTAGGAGTGAACTTTCCTATAAGCAATCAATTGGTACAGTTTTCATATTGGTTAAGATTTCTCCATCCTTTCATTCCTTTGCTTCCTTCTGTACTATACAAGCCTAGGAAATCATCTTTCATTGGCTTGCCTCCAGGTTCAGCTAATGTAGATATTTCTTAATGCTGTACTCTTCCCATACCCACTTTCTTAGGCTTTGATGTCAATGAGCTTATCATGTCTGAGCTGGCAAGTTTAGAAAAGCACAATAAGACAACTTAGTCAATCCACATGTGCCTAATGCCAGAGTGTCTAAAATGTGATTTCCCCTTTCTTCTCATCTTTCGAAAACAGGTGAATGTGTGCTATCTAATCATGTTTGTGATTGTGAGCAGGGAATAGTTCTGGAACAAATTTATACAGAGTACAAAGATATGATCTTTTGCAGAAGAGGAAATTTCATATAAAAGAAGAATGAAATCAATGTTGAATATAGCTCTGCATTTTGCATTACTATGGCAACCTGTTTATAAAGATGTAAGCAGAAAACCTGCTATTGTGCGCCAATGTTTTATTTTCTTCTTGATTTTCCTGATGGAAGGTGGAGGGACATGTTGTAAAGAGCAAAGAACTTTAGTTGGAAAATATGGTTCTCTCTTTCCTCTCACTAACATTTTCTACATCTTTCCTCCTATCCTGGTGTTTGTCCATTGGGAATTGCACTGTCTCAAAAGAGATGGAAAAATATTTGAAAAAGTTCATAAAATGATTAAAAATATGTTTTTAAGTGATGAGAACCCTGAGTTATAGTGTGTTCAGTAGTTAAGCAGAATGGCTTGGAGAAACTAGGCTTTATTGTAGGAATTCCATTTCTAAGATAGGAAAAGTACTCAGGAAGCTAATCTAAGTGAGCTATCTCTTGGAAGGTAGAGAAAGGATTTCCAGAAGAGGAAGAAATGGAGAATAAAGAAATACCTAAAAGTTACATCAGTTTACATCAGAAAGGAAGCAGGATAAGTGAATAAAAGAGGGAGGTCTCTTCAGGTCAAACACTATCTAATCTTATTGTTACTGCCCACTATGAGGCACTCTTCACTTTTCAGCACTAAAGGTAAAGGTTTTCACCTGTCATTAAGTCTAGTTGTGTCCAACTCACCTCCATTTCTAAACCAAAGAGCCAGCATTGTCCATAGACACCTCCAAGGTCATGTGGCCTGCATGACTGCATGAAGCACTGTTACCTTCCTGCCGGAGCAGTACCTATTGGTTTACTCACATTTGCATGTTTTCAAACTGCTAGGTTGGCAGAAGCAGGGGCTAACAGTGAAAGCTCACCCCGCTCCCTGAATTCAAACTGCTGATCTGTCGGTCAGCAAGTTCAGTAGCTCAGCAATTTAGTCTACAGCACCACCAGGGGCTCCTTTCAGCGCTAAACGTTGTTGTATTTCCAACAACCTGAAGTCCTAATGAAAATCAGGACCCATGCTGTGCAAAAATTTGCATGCGGTTGCTTTGCACAGAAAATAGTATTTTATGCACAGTAAATGATACAATTGAAGATTTATTCTACACAAAATGTGCTTCTGCACAGAAAACAACATTTTCTACATGATTTTGAAGACTCTCACAACAAGAAGAAAATTGTTCCAATTACTCATCAATTTCTTTGAGAAAAAAGTAAGGACTTTATCACAGAAGGCAGGCAAACCTGCATTATAACTGGAACATAACTTTTGGTGATGGCAGTTCTCAAATGATGGTGTGTGGCATCCTGTTGCCGGTTTCCCTTCTCTTCATGATTGTTATATCCCTTTTAATTGACAGATTAAAAAACCCAGCAATAGCAACCTATTCCCTTACATACCTTAACATGATAGGTCCCTTCCACTTCTATACCAGGATGCCAGAAGTATGTGATGTTTGTGGACAGGATTCTCCTTCTCTCTCATCTCCCCTTCGCTATTTCCAATGGGGTTGTTTTGCACGGATATACACACCCACCCACACACACACACCTCCATGTGTTTGATATTTTTAGTGCTACAATTGCACAAAAATAAAAAGACAAATAAATTAACAACAAGAAATGCTGGGTAGGAAATAGGGGAAGAAAGTTGGGTTACAGAGACTGTGCAGAAGATTGATTCCAGGACCACAGATTAGCAATCCAGCGCAGTTGTGATAAGGAAAAGAGGTGTGATTATTAGAGTTTTCAACTTCGTACATACCCATTATACTAATGTGACTGTTTCAATACAGCGGGCTAGTGTGATAAAGTACTTATTCAAAATTACATTCCTTGACCCCAATGGCAATAGATGTTGTCACTATGATGAAACCAGAATATTGATGTCACTTCATGCATAGAATCCTCTTGGATCTGAGACAGGTTTTTTACTGGAATTCCTTTTTCACCCACCAACCCAGAAGATTAAAGAGCCATTTTGGAAGAGTGTAGGAATGGTTCAAAACATGATGGAGAGGTAATGGAGATGACTGCTTGCTTTTATGCACTGTAGCAGTGGTAGCTTGTTCACTCTTCTACTGAAGCAAGAACATCCCATCAGCAGAGCGATGCCAAATGAATCCAACCCATGATGGAAATATTATGGAAGGAGAGAAGTCACTTTGCATTCACTGTAGCAATTTAAAGTTCGTTTTTTCTTCTCATTTCAAAAGCATGATTTAACCTGCTCTGTACAGCTTGCCTCCCCCTGTACTTTTCACCCTTGGCACATTCTTCTCCTTTCTCTTTATACTGTCAATATATTTAGATTTCAAGGCCACTCAGCATATGAATTTTGTCACTCTTGTGACCTCCGTAGCATCAACACCTTCTAGCTGCTAAAGAAAAAATGATGTACTTGTTGTTCGAAGAGCCAGTGCTTCTGCAAAGAAGAAGAAGAAGAAAAAAAAAAAAACAGAATCAGAACAAAGATTCAAAAAGATTTGGAGAGCTCTCCTAAACTATACACCGCCCTATATCCCAGGATCTGATCCTAGATTATCTGCTTATCCCAGATTATCTGGTAGTATAGACTCATACAATCCAGTTCAAAGCAGATAATCTGAGATGAGATCCTGGGATACAGGGCAGTGTAGATACAGCCCTAGTTTCTCACATGGTCCCAAGCTGAATTTCATGTCCTGTTATGTTCAATGTTACTCTGTGTACCTGTAGTCAGGAATGCACCCTTCAGCCCACATGGCAAACTGTGTACAGATTGCAACTATCCTACTTCAAACCACAATTACATAAATAATAAATAACTCCTTAATGTAAATAACAAACCCAGGAAATTTATATAGAACATTGCTTTCTATATGATGTTTTTAGTTTTATTTTTTGCATGGAGCAGTGTTGTCATTCCCATTTATTGTGTAACCATTTGTTGTGTAATCTACCAAGGTCTATCTTCACAGTAGGAACTGGGTCATTGAGAAGAACAGCACGTGTGATACAGGAATTTGTCTCCATCCACCTGCCAGTAAAAACATATTAATAAAAAATCAGTTGCTACCAACTTCCTGTATTGCCATGACTGAAAACCTGCTGCCTGGGGCATGTGTCTCACTCCTTCTAATCATAGGGCTTCTCCTCTTCTTGTCACACATACTTGTACAAATTCAGACAAAAATTTCCAGGAACAGAGAGATTTTCCAGTAATACTCTACTGAAAGGCATTTCTCACTCAAGCCTTTAAGACAAGGCCTCCCACAAAGAAAAATTAATGCTTTGTGAGGAACATTTCAATTATTTAAATTTACAATTAATTAATTAATTTACTATGTCTATGAATAACAAATATTTTAAGCTTAGGTGGTGCATGTCCTTTTTAACAAGCACCGTCTGAGATGAGAAATGTATTACTTATTTGGAGACCATCTAATTGTTAAGACTATGTGCTTTAATTGGCTAAGATGCTATTAAAATCCAGCAGAGAAGAAAATTCTGCCAGTGTTGCGATAACGGATAATTTTTCATGCCTCTCTATTCAGAAGCCGTCTTTTTCTGGAGTGGCTAATATCTTCGAGGCCTGCTTCTTGAGGCCCTTAGAATCAAGGCACAATGGGAGAGTCCACTTGGGAAATCATTTGGGAAAAAAGGCACAGCTGAGAACCAGGTTAGAATTAATGCAATTTGAGACCACTTTATGACTCATTGCTATGGAATCCTGAGAGTTATCCTGATTTTGCAGGAGTATTCCCAATTAATCATCAGCCACCCCAATTTTTCAGTTGTTTTAAAAATACAGTGAGTCCTTGGTATCTGTTGGGGTTTGGTTTCAAGTCCCCAAGTGGATACCAAAATCTGTGGATGCTCAAGTCCCATTATGTACAATGGCATAGTTAAATTGTGTCCTTTATATGAATTGGCAAAATCAAGATTTGCTTTTTTAGATTTTTAAAAAATATATTTTCAATCTGTGGAAAAAATCCATTGATGTAGAGGCCGACTGTACCCTTGCTTCTCTCTCTTTCTCCCACTCTTCCTCTTTGTCCTCAGGTTACTTCACTTGCTGCAAACTGAGCTTGAAGCACAAAGTAGTTTGTCTTCATTAATCATTTTTGGCCTCTTGACCACATGCTGTTGTTGTTTATCTACACATGCCTTGTTTTTTATTTGAGAAATGTTAGACAACATGGAACATAGCTGGTATTAGTGGGTTAAGATAAATAAACTCCCTCTTCACATCCCAAAAATATGGTAATATTGGCTAATGCTAGAATAGTAGCAGCAGGCCCTGAGAAGACTGGAACTGATTGTAGTTATTAGATATGAACTCTGCTGACATTCAGAGACTCTCCCTCCAGCAAATTTCATACAATCTGAATGCCTATCCTTAAATCTAAACCAGGGGAAACAAATTTGTTCAATATTTGGATCCATGCTATGACCCCATGAACTGAGGTTCACCTGTACATCACATTTCACATAGAGGATTTGCATACAAAAAGCCCCACATTTTCTCCCTGACATCTCCAGGTTTTGGTTTTTTTTTTTTTCGTGTCAGGAGCAACCTGAGTCGCTTCTGGTGTGAGAGAATTGGCCATCTGCAAGGACGTTGCCCAGGGGACGCCCGGATGGTTTTGATGTTTTTACCATCCTTGTGGGAGGCTTCTCTCATGTCGCTGCATAGAGCTGGAGCTGATAGAGGGAGCTCATCCGCACTCTTCCCGGGTGGGATTCGAACCTGGCAGCCTTCAGGTCAGCAACCCAACCTTCAAGTCATGAGGCTTTAACCCATTAAGCCACCGGAGGCTCTCCAGGTGGGGTTGGATACAACTCTGGAGATGTGATGCCATGCCAATCAATATAGGTATTATTGTGCTGTGCAAATCAATGGTTTGACTTTGTATAAACAAGCTTCTTTAAAAAAACAAACAAACATAGTGTTACTTTTTCATGCTGTCCCATCATTATGAACACAACATATCAGGCAGGCATTTGGTCAAAATAAAAACTGAGAAAAGGCGTTTTATCGCTTGTTGTGAAACATATCTCTAATACCACAGATATCTATATAAAGTGAAAAAACAAAGGCTGTTTACTGCTGTAAGCACTGGTTATAAATAGTTCTTAAGTTCTTAACCATCAAAAATCACTTCATTATAGCTAGTAAAGTTGAAGACCAAGTATAAATGCTGTTGTGAATTCTCCCTCCTGTGAGAGGTTTCTAGTCCAGTTGTTTTCTTTTCAGCTGTATCCTGAGTTCAAATAGTAAATGTAGAACTAAATAAAAAGGTAAAGGTAACGGTTTCCCCTGACATTAAGTCCAGTCATGTCTGACTCTGGGGGTTGGTGCTCATCTCCATTTCTAAGCCAAAGAGCCAGCGTTGTCTGTAGACACCTCCAAGGTCATGTGGCTGGCATGACTGCATGGAGCGCCGTTACCTGCCAGCTGGAGTGGTACCTATTGATCTACTCACGTTGGCGTGTTTTCGAACTGCTAGGTTGGCAGGAGCTGGAGCTAACAGCGGCTGCTCATGCCGCTCCTGGGGATTGAACCTGGGACCTTTCGGTCTGCAAGTTCAGCAGCTCAGCGCTTTAATGCACTTTGCCACCAGGGCTCCCAGAACTAAATAGATACTTACAACACTTTTGAAGAAGCTAAACATTGCCAACAAGGGTCCCTGGGTTGTTTTAACCTCATTTCGGGAAGCTTTCCCTTTGTCAGGTTTCTGTGATAACTTCACTGAAAGCATTACTTTTTCAATGAAATCCTAAGTTAACAGAACAACAAAATAGATGTGCTAGAAAAGCACCCAATTGCAGTCAATGAAAATAAGAAAGGTATACAATAAACAGTTTACAAAGAACAAGGTTGTATGAATGTTGTTACTTACATGGGCAAACATGACACCGTTCGAATTGGACACTATCAAAAGACTGGCAAATATGCAGGACTACATTTGGAAACCAGATAAGGGAGGAGCAGTAGTGTTATTGAACACAAGGGATTATATAAAGGAGGTAGAAAGACACTTGAAGGATACATCCTTCTACAAACCCATCCATAAGATCCCATCGAGAAAATAAGATTTCTAATCCACACAGTTTGCCAAGAAGGACTTGTAACAGGTTACATTTTGTTACAACAGTATGAATTTCTGCAGAATAAGAATCCCAGAGCACCAGCTTTTTATGTATAAAGTGTAATGTATAAAGGGGTTATACCCCTCCCAGTAGACACATAGTATCTGCTACTTCCTTTTGATGGTTAAGTCTCAATAAACTGATGTTTGCATTCTTAAGAACCATTTATAACCGGTGCTTACAGCAGTAAACAACATTTGTTTATTCCCTTCTTGTGAAACATATCAGACCACTTTCTGATCTCTCTGTGGTTCAGTCACTCCAAAGTAGCTTTAGAATCACAGATTGAACTAATGAATGTAAAACACATTCTATGTAGTGTAGGTGAAATTCAGGGGACTGCTTTGAATAGGATCTGTTAAGGCAAGCTAACAGTACATTTCTTTTGTTCATTCAGATGAGATCTGAGTGAAAAAATGTATATTCTGTTCTCTGTTGGGATGGGGGACCAGCAGCATTTTGATCCAACAATTTTGGCAAGTGAAATGGTTATTTTAGAACAGCAACAGTAACAAAATATAAAGTAACTTAATCTCTTGCATCTTAATTTCAGGTATCACAGTTTGCTCACTCTGCTTTGCAAAGGCTGCTCTCTGCCGCAGGAAAATCTTAAGTTCTATGTTTTTATTAGCTCACAAATCCCTTCTTAACTCACACTTTCATCTTGGCTGCTTCAGGTAGACTTCTGATCAAAGCAAATATTACTCCACCTGGCTATCTTTTAAATCAGGCTGCTATTGTTATTGTTTTTTCTGCTGTGCACTTTCAAGTAATTTCTGATTTGTAGTGGCCCTAAGGCAAACCGATCATGGGGTTTTCTTGGCAAGATTTGTTAAGAGAGGTGTTTGCCTTTGCCTTTCTCTAAGGCTGAGAGACTGTGGCTGGATCTACACTGCCATATAATCTAGATTATCAAAGAAAATAATCCAGATTATATGATTTGAACTGGATTATGAGTCTACACTGCTATACAATCCATTTCAAATCAGTTAATCTGGATTTTATATGGCAGTGTAGATGGGGCCTTGTGCCTTGTCTAAAGTTATCCAGTAGATTTCTATGTTCAAGTAGGATATCAGTCCTGTTTTCCAGAATCATAGTTCAGTGTTTAAACTACTACATCAAGCTGACTCAAGAGGAAAAAAGTTGCTATTTTAGAATAAAAAACCCCCTATTTATACATAAGAAAAAATACTAGTTTGTAAGTTGTATTATCCCACTATAATTTCCAATTCATATTTGATTAAGCAGTGTTACAAATGTTTAATGTTATTATTATCAAATAAAATTATTTCTCATTTGTTAACAAATGCATCCCAAACTGAATATCCTTGATTAGTATCATACACACAAACAGGGCCATAGCCAGCCCGGGGGGGGGGGGGGGGACTTTTTTTTAGAAAATCATGAAGAGTAGTTCCACAAGGCAAAATTATTTAGAAATCAGGCTCCATAGATAAACTTTAGTGGACACCCATGGGGATTTGGTTAATTGGTTAAAGTTCAGGAGTAAACCAGGTTTTTTTTTTTAAAAAAAAACCCTGAAAAATTTCAGGGGGGGGGGGGGTTGAACCTCTAACCCCTCACCCCATCCCCCACCCCGGCTACAGCCCTGCACAAACACAAACACTTTAAATTGTTGGAAATGGCAACTTTCTCAAGCCTCCACTAGTTATATGTTGTGTATATAATTCTGATTGCTTACTGTATTATATATGTGTGCTTTGGTTTGCAATTTTACTTTACCTCTTTATTGTGGGAGGCGCTGCAGGCCATGTGTAGAAATAAATAAATAAATGTGATCAGGTCTGGCTTTGTTCAGGGGTCTGACTCCATTTTAGAAAGGCAGAAGCCATTAGACCTTCAATGTAAAGACTTTAGTAGGAACAGTGTGCCTTTAGAAGACTGCAGGGACAGTATAGTTTAGACTTCAGTAGAGAAATATGCTTTGGACTACAGACTATTGATTATGAGAAGGATGCCCTGTGTTACCTATGCAGAGAAACTACCTCAAATCTATTTGTAACTGGATTGATAAGCAAAGTATCTGTATGCTGAACGCATGAAATTTGTGACTAAACCAATTATGTTACTTTTAAAGAAGTCTGCTTATTTTTGTCTTATGAAAGCATGATTTAAAGGCATAATGGAGCGTGCATAACAGAGACCTGGTTGGACAAGGCTGGGGGAGCTAACCTCAACCAGCTTTGTCCACCAGGGTATACCGTGCAGCAGCAACCAAGATCTGGAGGGAGGGGAGGAGGGGTTGCAGTGGTCTATAAGGAGTCCATCCCCCTGACCAGGTGCCCCATCCCGCAGTCTACCTTGATTGAGTGTGCCCATCTGAGAGTAGGGGGCCGGGACAGTTTAGGGATTCTGCTAGTGTACTGACCACCCCACTGCACTACAGTCTCCCTGCCTGAGCTAGCGGGAGTGGTCTCGGGCCTGGCTTTGGAGTCCCAATGGCTCATTGTGCTGGGGGACTTCAATGTCCATGCCGAGACCACTCCTTCCAGTGCGGCTCAGGACTTAATGGCCGCCATGGCAACATGGGGCTGTCCCAACTAGTATCTGGCCCTACCCACAGAGCAGGGCACACACTTGACTTGGTTTTCTGCCAGGGATGGGAGGAAGGTGGCTGTGTGGAGGAGCTTACCATCGCTCCGTTGCCATGGACCAACCATCACCTGATCAGGTTTAGACTGGCTGCACCCCCTAACCTCCGCAGGGGTGGAGGACCTATTAAAATGGTCCGCCCCAGGAGACTTATGGATCCAGATGGATTCCTGACGGCTCTTGGGGAGTTTCCCGCCACCTCGGCTGGTGATTCTGTCGATGCTCTGGTCACCCTCTGGAACAAGGAGGCGACTAGGGTAATAGACACAATCGCTCCAGAATGTCCCCTCTCGAGTACCCGAACTAAATCATCTCCTTGGTTCACCAAGGAGTTGGCAGCAATGAAATGAAAGAAGAGGGAACTAGAGGGCATGTGGCGTTCGAAGCTCAGCGAGCCAAACCGAACACGGCTATGTTCCTATCTTAGGGTATATGCCACAGCAATAGATGCTGCAAAGAACGTTTTCTTTGCAGCTAATATTGCGTCCGCAAAGAACTGTCCGGCTGTTCCGAGTTGTCAGAGGTATGTTATATCCCATCCCTCAAGACGGGATCCCTGACAACCCGGCAGCCTGCTGTGAAGCATTTGCGGACAAAGTCGCTTTGATCCGTTCTGGCTTTGACACCATATTAACGGCTGTCTCCGAGGATGTAGCAAGAGCACCTGCTTGTCCAATTTTGATGGATTTGTTTCAATTGGTTCAGCCTGAGGATGTGGACAAGTTGCTTGAAGAGGTGAGGGCCACCACATGTATCCTAGACCCCTGCCCATCCTGGCTGGTGTGAGAAGCCAGAGGGGGATTGGCCAAGTGGGTGAAGGTGGTGGTGAATGCCTCCCTTCAGGAAGGCATATTTCCAGCGAGCCTTAAATTGGCTGTTATCAAACCGCTGTTGAAAAAGCCATCACTGGACCCACTCAATTGGACAGCTATCGGCCTATTTCCAATCTCCCCTTTTTGGGCAAGGTTGTGGAACATGTGGTGGCCGCACAACTCCAGGCATTCTTGGATGATACTGATTTTCTAGATCCAGCACAGTCTGGCTTCAGGCCAGGGCATGGTACCGAGACAGCCTTGGTTGCCTTAGTCGATGATCTACGCCGGGAACTGGGCAGGGGGATTGTGTCCCTGCTGGTTCTGCTGGACCTCTCAGTGGCCTTCGATACTGTCGATCACTGTATCCTTCTGGGGCACCTTGCTGGAATGGGGCTTGGGGGTACTGTTTTACAGTGGCTCCGGTCCTTTCTGGAGGGTTGTTCCCAGATGGTATCTTTGGGGCACACCTGCTCGGCCCCACAACCATTGACTTGTGGGGTCCCGCAGGGTTCAGTACTGTCCCCCATGTTGTATAACATCTACATGAAGCCGCTGGGAGAGATCATCCAGAGTTTTGGGGTGCGGTGTCATCTGTACGCAGATGATGTCCAGCTCTGTCACTCCTTCCCACCTGTCACTAAGGAGGCTGTTCAGGTCCTGAACCGGTGTCTGGCCGCTGTGTCGGACTGGATGAGGGTGAACAAATTGAAACTGAATCCAGACAAGACAGAGGTCCTCCTGGTCAGTCACAAAGCTGAACAGGGAATAGGGTTACAGGCTGTGTTGGATGGGGTCGCACTCCCCCTAAAGACACAGGTTTGCAGTCTGGGGTTCTCCTTGACTCATTGCTGAGCCTGGATCCCCAAGTCTCAGTGGTGGCCAAGGGGAGCATTTGCACAACTAAGACTTGTGCGCCAGCTGCGCCCATTCCTTGGGAGGTCTGGCTTGGCCACGGTGGTCCACGCTCTGGTTACATCCCATCTGGACTACTGCAACGCTCTCTATGTGGGGTTGCCTTTGAAGCTCCAATTAGTACAAAGGGCAGCGGCCAGATTAATAACTGGGGCGGCATACAGGGAGCACACTACCCCCCTGCTAAGCCAGCTTCACTGGCTGCCGATATGCTACCGAGCCCAATTCAAAGTGCTGGTCTTGACCTATAAAGCCCTAAACGGTTCTGACCCAATCTACTTGTCCGAATGTATCTCCTCCTATGAGCCAGGAAGATCCCTAAGGTCATCTGGTGAGTCCCTGCTCTCAGTCCCGCCTGCCTCACAAGCGCGGCTGATGGGTACGAGGGACAGGGCCTTCTCGGTGGTGGCTCCTCGGCTGTGGCACACCCTCCCCAGAGAAATACGGCAAGCCCCAACCCTTTTGAGTTTTAGAAAAGTCCTGAAAACATGGCTATGTGCCCAGGCTTTCGAAGATCAAATGATAAAGACGACCCGGACTGATTTACGGCTACAGCACGAGGATTTTGGATGAATGGATTTTAACCATATGTTTTATATTTTATACTATATTAATTGTTTGTAATAAATTTTATATGCTGTTTGATTTTAATTATGTGTCGGCATCAAATTGTTGCCAATTGTATGCCGCCCTGAGTCCCTTCGGGTGAGAAGGGCAAGATAGAAATATTGGAAATAAATAAATAAGAAAGAAATATCTTTTAAGGGAGAGTAGATGTTATTGGGCAACTAAAAGGAAACTGCTAAATATATATATATGTTTGTGCATTGGCATATCTTTGTCCCTCACAGTTCAAAGAGATATTTAGGTTATCAGTTTAACAGCTGAGAAACCTAGTTGCCTTGCATGAATGTTGGTGAATGCCATTTTCCAAAAAGGGTTATGACTCTAACAGGTCATGCTTTATACCAAGAGGTAATGGCTTCATTTTTCATAAGGTATGACTTCTAACAAGGTCATGCCTTTACAAAGATCATAAAATCTCGCAAAAGGTTCTGGAGATTTCAATTTTCCAAAATAAATGCTCTTAAATTGACTCCTGAATATGATATCAACTGAAATCAATGGGGATTGTCATTATCACCATTAATAACAGGTTTCCCCATTAATTTTGGGGTATTTAGTGGTGTGGGGCACCATATTTTAAAGTCAGGAGATACATAGAGCGCACGGACTGCATTTGAGCATTTAGGATAAAATGGGCCTAAAGTGACATGGGTCATCATTCTTTTACTTCTGAACTATCCCCATTTCAGAGTAGAGTCAGAGAGTACAAGCCCCTCACAACCAAATGGGGCACCTATAGCAAATTCCCAGTCGTCTTTATTCAGAAGCGAGGGAGCATTTAGAAATAATTTCTGCTGAGTTCTCTAGAGCTTATCCTTGGGTAATGATTCCTATACTATAAACTGAGGATAATTTCATCTGGCAATGTTTCTGGATCCCGGGAGTATACATTCATAAATTTGTAGATAGATAAAGACATACAGACAGATGGAATTAATATGGAAAAACATGTAGGCACCATAGTGCCCCAAATCCCTTCCTGACTCTGTTTTGTTTTGAGCCATTTTTAATATCCTGTCTCGCCTTATATAAGCCACTTGCAAAATGAAAGAGTTAATTAAATAACATAAGCATTCTATACTAAACTTTAAGAATTCCAGAGTATGCCTATATTACCGTATATACTCGAGGATAAGCCAATCCAAATATAAACTGAGGCACCTAATTTTACCACAAAAATACTGGGAAAACTTATTGACTCAGGTATAAGATGAGGTTGGGAAATACAGCAACTACTGGTAAATTTCAAAAATAAAAATAGAGACCAATAAAATTACATTAATTGAGGCATTAGTAGGTTAAATGGTTTTGAATATTTACATAAAACTGTGATTTAAGATCATAATAAGACTTTAATAAGATACGACTGTCCAGCTCTAATTACCTATATACTTGAGTATAAGTAGACTCGAATTTAAACTGACCAGGACCCTCGCTCGAGTTTAAGCCAAGGGGGGCTAAAACCTCAGCTTATACTTAAGTATATACAGCATATGGTTCATAGAGAGGATACAGCAGAATAAGTAACAAGAATAAGGCAATAGGGAATTTTAAGAGCCTTTGCCTCCTCATCCATATTTCGGGTAGATGTTTACTGCTTGTGATCTTGACTGTGCAAAAATTAATGTTGAAAGGTCATATATGTATTGATCTAGTTCTTTCTGTCTATATCTGCTTGAGCAGCCAATGTCCAAATTCACCCGTCATCACTGGAATTATTTAATGGGGCTGGATGCATTTTATACATGTATGCACACACAGAGTTTTTCCTCAGATAACATTGAGGGCATTTTCATTGGTTTCGGATTTTGCACTATCCATTCTATCCATTCATGGATAGATTTTTTTTAAAAAAGCTGCTACAGTTTCCTTAGCAACAAGCACTCTAATTTTGCTCATTAGTGGTTAGACAATTTAGCATTTGAGATAGTATGTGATCCTGGCTTATTCACAAATAACTTATGAGAAATGCTGCTTTACATTTCTAGAGGTAACTGGCTGACAATTTGAACATGGGATGACCGATAAATAGCTCATGTACATAAGTCTTATGCATTCCCCCCCCCCAAAAAAAATATGCCCTGACCTTTTGCCATCACTATAGCTGCTATATTTAAATTAGCAAAAAGCACTTTGTGCCTTTAATAACTTTTTTTCCCTTTGTCACTGGGAGGGATACACCTTTCTGCCTTAGTCAGTAACAAGCAAAGTGCCTTTATCAGAAATCTCCTGAGATCAGATATATGTTTGTGAACGTAGTACAAAAGTCCCCCCCCCATTAGACAAAGTCCACATTAAAAGCATGATTTTAAAACTGTTTTTTAAATGCATTTGAAATACAATGATGATGATACAAATACAACACATCCTAATTAAAAGACCTTCTGCAACTGAGAATTAACACTCAAGGAAAGGTAAAGAGTTGGACACATTAAGTCTAGTCGTGTCCGATTCTGGGGGTTGGTTCTCATCTCCATTTCTAAATTGAAGAGCCGGCTTTGTCTGTAGACACCTCCACAGTCATGTGGCCAGCATGACTGCATGGAGCGCTGTTACCTTCCTTCTGGAGTAGACCTATTGATCTACTCACATTTGCATGTTTTCAAATTGCTAAGTTGGTAGAAGCTGGGGCTAACAGCGGGAGCTCATCCCACTCCCCAGATTTGAACTGCCAACCTTTTGGTCAGCAAGTTCAGCAGCTCAGCAGTTTAACCAACTGCACCACTGGAGGCTTCTAACACTTAAGGTTTGCATAAATAGGTTTTAACCTGACTATCCATTTCAGTGACCAGCCAATGTCTTTCTTTTTTTAATGGTCTCAGGGGAAATATCTTGATGGTATTGCTGGGAAACTGATTGCATCCTGCCCCAAATCTTTCTTGTGCAAAGTCAGCTTCCGCATCCTCAGATTATGGCTCATTTTGAGTTAGGCAATTTCACTGGCAGCCAGTGGCGTCTATGTTAGAGAGGTGATAAATCCACCCTATGCTTCAGTCTGGTTTTCAGAGAAATTATCCAAAGTCAACCTGTTAAATATGTCCAGCAGTTTGGACAATTCCTTTAAAGCTCGCGGTAAGGATTTTATCACACAGCTTTGGCAAACTGGCACAGTAGTGGTTTCACAGATGGTGGCAGCAGATATTTAGAAAGGGGCTCATATCTGATGTCAAAAATGGTGGAGGAAGGAGAAGAAAACTCACAGTGCACCCCCCCCCCTTTAATCTTTGCTTCCACAGAGTTAGCAGGGGTTAAACAGAAGAAGTAACCCACACTCCTGTCCTTGAGATAACTGAGACTTCAAGGGGGTGTGCATCCAAATCCACAGGAGGAGTAGATGGCCCAGATATTTCGGCCTATTTGGGCTTCTGAGTTCAGTTTCAAGGAAGCAGTTTATATGCAACGGGTTATCTCCCACAACTTTTAGTAGATTAAAATTTACTGGTATTGTGGTTAACAGACACAGAGCAGACCAAATGCTCCATCACACAACTCCCCTCCATCATACAGTCTCTGCTTTTCCAATTTTAGCCAGCTTCTGACTTTTTAAATAAATGATCAGGCACTCTGAAGCAGGATGTTTGCTATGGTCAAGGGAAAGTAAAGATCCACTGACATCTGTCTCAAGATGAAGAGACTTTTACAGAAAAGCTCATTAAAATTGAAGATATGTTTAATTTCGGGAACTTGCAATCATGTAAAGGGACAGCAAAGAGCCACTGACTCATATTGCTGACTGAGCAATTTTACCAAAAATGCTTAGCTTTCTGTTCCATTGGAACCTTTTAATGTAACTCAAATTTTCAGTGCAGACTATTTTAACCAAGGAGTAATATGGTATTTCATTTTCTAGCAATGCAATAAGAGTCGAAAACCCAGTTTGAAGACTTTGATAAAGTTTTTGTACAGGTTTTTTCATACTGTTCTCCAGAGAGTTTAGAAAAAGATCAGGTAAACTTTAACCTTCTTAATAATAATAATAATAATAATAATAATAATAATAATAATAATAATAATAACTTTATTTTTATACCCCGCCCCATCTCCCCGAAGGGACTCGGGGCGGCTTACATGGGGCCTAGCCCGATAAGACAATCAATATCAATAGCACGACTATAAAACAATTATACCAGTAAAACATCAATAGCAATAAAACAATTGTTAAAATCAGCAAAAAGCATACAAAAAACATACAATATTAAAACAGGAGACTAATTCATAAAATCCAGAACAGAATGGACAATAAAGTGCAAAATAGCATTGGCAACATCTCAGAAAAGGGGGCTATTATAAAATGGGCAGATGGATCAGTCCAACATATAATAATAATAATTCTTGAAGTTTTTGACGTTGTCTCATAGAAACTGTAGTTGGCATGGCCAACATTAAAGGATGATAGGATTTGCAGTCTGGCAATTTTAGAAGGGTCAGAGGTTCTGGATTAAAAGGTGAAGTTCCTCACTTTACCATTGTGATTCTTGGTTTGAATGATGCTCTGCCCAATATAACTAAGTACAATGTGAGTTCTGAGAGACGGGGTATAGCATCCATCATTATGGATAATGATTTCTAATACTTCAATGAATTGCTGAGGATAATATTTCAGACATGATTTTGTGGGTAGGTAATGTAGAGCACCACGTACACACACACACATCCAATATCAAAAGTCATAAAATCACAGAATCTTAGAGTTGGAAGGGACCATCTAGTTCAACCCTTCACTTTGCAGAATACACAATTAAAGCAACCCTGAATGATGCCTATCCCATCCAACGACTGTTATAAAGACCTCAAAGGAGGACAGTGTTTGTGGGTGACCTTGGGCATATCACACACCCTCAGTCTCAGGAGAAGGCAAAGACAAACCTCCAAACAAGTCTTGCTAACAAACTACTGTGATCCTTCTACACTGGTCAAACAGGGGGCCAAATGGGGCTGAAACTCCACCTTTTTGGCTAGTGGTGGCCAGATATGCACCATGCCGATTCATGATCAGCACGGAGGGGCAGGTCATTGCCCCCTTTCCCTTAAAAAGAAAGGAAAAGCCTTTATAGAGAGACAAGAGGCTTGCCTTGGCTCCATAAAGCTAAAAATTACCACTGTGGAACTTTCGAGGGGGAAATTTCAAGCACCAGGAAGCTAATGCAAACCTTCTGCCCCCCTACAGAGATTTTTCCTCTCTTTTTAAGGGGGCAGGGAGGCTGGTACTGCCACCCCTCCTCCCCAGGCTGCCTGAGCTTGGAGAGGTAGGATGGCTGTGGGGATGCCTTCTGGGAGCACAAATGGTGATCCTAAGGGACAGTTCCCACTGCCTCCATTCCTGTAAATGTCCGGATCTTCCAATAAGATCTGGACTTTCTCAGATACTTTTAAAACTTGGAATAAATATGGGTAATCAGGTGTATTTCAAGTTAAAATGGATTCTCCTGGAGCATCATTTGGAGGCCCCAAGATAATCTGTTTCCTATTGAGCCCCCAGTGCACAGCGGGTTAAACCGCTGAGCTGCTGAACTTGCTGACCAATCCAGGGAGCAGGGTGAACTCCCACTGTTAGCCCCAGCTTCTGCCAACCTAGCAGTTCGGAAACATGCAAATGGGAGTAGATTGAAGGTACCGCTCTGGCGGGAAGGTAACGGCGCTCCATGCAGTCATGCCGGCCACATGAGCTTGGAGACATTTACAGACAACACCAGTTCTTTGGTTTAGCAATGGAGATGAGCACCAACCCCCAGAATCAGACACAACTAAGGAAAACCTTTGGGTGGAACCTGTGATAAGGTTGCTGTCAGTCAGAAATGACTTGGACTTGGAAGCACACAACCACAATCTGGTCCATAGTGATACCACTGGAGAATATATTTTACTATGTCTAATATGCATGGCGCTACTGGCTGAGAATGATGTTGTTCAGTAATTCTCTAGGTCCCCCAGTTGGAGAAGGCTGTTCTGAGGCTACATCAATATCCTGATCTTTTAAGCTGTTCTTTTCCTCCTCCCACCCCCCCACCCCCCGCCGCCCCAGAAAGCCTACTGCATGGGAAGCCAAGTCTTTGCTGGCCTAGTAGGAGACTGGTAATCCAAAATACCTCAAGGGCAGTCAGTTCCCTTTCCCTTGAGGTCCTCCCTCTGTGTTTCTTCAAATTCCTTTTTTTCCCTTTGAAACTTTGGACAAAAATGCCTTAGTACGCATTCTTAACTGAAATGAAAGATGTACATGCAATGGAGATGAGTCTATATCTTCCTGTTTGACTTCACGGCCCGCCATCAAATTTTAAGCTCTAAGATCTTCCAACACTGATTCCATGAGAGAAATGTACAGCCCGGTCTTATAAAAATTAGTCAGAAGCACATTCACACATTGAAATTAGGTTGCACTTGGGCATTTTCTCAATTGTAGCTTTAACTGCCACGGCAACATTCTCTAGAATGCTGGGATTTGTAGTTTAAGGCCAGACATGGGGAAACGTTGGGCCTCCAGGTTTTTTGGACTTCAACTCCCACAATTCCTAACAGACGGTGGACTGTTAGGAATTGTGGGAGTTGAAATCCAAAACACCTGCATGGCCAAAGTTTGCCCATGTCTGGGTTAGCCAGAGAGTTATAGGGTCTCATTAGACTACAAACACAACATTCCTTAGAATGCTGAAGCCAAGAGATTGTTATGAAATATTAGACAGGAAGGCAGGATTGCAGGTTTTCTTAGCATATGTTTAACCCCCTTCTCAAAATAAACTTGAAAGTACTTAAATGTAGATGAATTATAATTTTATTTAACTTTACTTTTTTTTAAAAAGGGATAGAACACAATCTTAATTAACCTTGCTTATGCATCTGTCATCAAGCAATGAGTACAAACAGTTTTTATCATAATTTATGGTGGCTGCATTTGAATTCAGAAGGCTGTATCGCTTTTAAGATCGTGTTTTAAATCAGAAACAGTGGCCCATCTGTAGAAGAGGGGGAAAGATTTAGCAGAGATTATTTCTCATCACAGCAATCAAAGTAATCAGTGAGAAGTGTAATGGAGAGCAAAAAGAGTGTGACTCGTTGCTTTCCTCCTGCAGGTAATCTGTATTAAGGTAGATAATTTCATATCCGATTGAATGCATCAATGCATTTATCTCACTCATTTAAAAGTACTTATCATTCATTTTACAAACAGATTGATAAAGTCAATGGGACTGAACTAGCAAACAAGGGCAATCTCTATATGTGAGCTAGTCCTTCACAACAGAATATAGTATAACAATTTTATGTCTTTCTCTTATTTGGTTTTCCACGTGGCTTTTACAGACTGAAGGTTTGTTTGGGCTAGACAGGGATTAGAGGGGGTTCATAAGGTACCCATCCCACACAATGTTCCAGACTAGTGTCTGCAGGGATGTACATTTGTGTGCACATGTTGAAACCGCCTTGGGTCTCATGTTGGTAGGAAGTGAAGATATAAATAGCTGCAATTCAGCATGGGACGAGCATCTGCAGGAAACAGTATTGAGTAGTTTCATATCACCTTTATTCAGCCATGGGGTGCAAAGACATTAATACTACATAACTGAGCCAGCAAAGTGCAAAAAGGACCATTGAACAATGCTATTGATGTTCCTTAGCTACTCCCAGTGCCCATCTGGACAATGGATAGGGACTGATAGGTTCACCGTAGAGTTGTCATAAAATGAAAATAATGTGAAGGCACACAACAATAACCCCAATTCTTTCCGACATGAATATATGAACTAGGAAACTGTTCTACACTGAAGAGCCAGCCCAGTAGTGTCACCTTTGATTGGCAGAATTGCTCTAGAACAGTGGTTCCCAACCCGTGATCCTCAAGAATGAAAATATGGTCCGTGGCCTCACCATTACTACACTGTTGCCTCGAAACCATGCAGCAACGTGAGTGACTAGTCTCACAAAACCCTCTTATAGTGCTGAGTCAACGGGGATGTCGGAAGGGGACTACCCACAAAATATTATTACTACCACATGAGCTCTAGATTATTAAATATAGTTTTCTGTGGGTGACTACTGGATGGTAAATGTTCTGTATCAGAAACTAGAGCTGTATCAGAAACTAGAGCTATCCCATGCAATTTTCTGAATCAGCACCCCAAATAACCAAACCGAATCTAAAGTTGACCAAAAACTGATTTGTAACCTTTTTTGGTACTAATGTTGGAGAGTGGTCCTTGGTCAAAGTGGTCCCTGGTAAAAAAAAAAAAAAAAAAGGCTGGAAACCACTGCTCTAGGGTTTCAGGAAAGTTTGCAGGAACACACAGTCAAAACACTCCTGACAAATGGCCATCCAGCCTCTGCTTAAAAACCTCCAGAGAAGGAAACTCCAACATCTTCCAAGGCAGCATATCCACTGCCAAACAGCTCTTACCATCACAATGTTCTTCCTAATATTTAGGTAGAATCTCTTTTCCTGCTATTTGAACCAAATGCTCCACGTCCTAGTCTTCAGAAAACAACCTTGTCCCCTCTTCAGTCCTATCTAATTCCTGGCATGACCTGGAAGTCTATCATCAAAAGTACTGTATTAACCAGGTTCTATCTTGCTAAGCTTCCAAAACACAGACAAGGTTGGTGTGACATTTAATCCATGCAATTTTATGAGCAATATTTTCTTTTTTCTAGGAAAAAAGTAAGACCATTTTTCATTTCTGCTCCCTATTTTCTATTTTCATTATGTATCAATCTCCTGCTTTTTAAATTACAGACTGAATATGATTTTCTTGTTCTGCAAATTAGAAGAAAATCAAACTATCAGAGAGGATAGATCTAGAAAGAAAGCTCCTGTTTCAAATACAGTAACACTAGCCAGTGAGTTCTGCCAATTTATTGTCTTCCAATATACATAATAATAATATAATAATAATAAAACTTTATTTATACCCCGCCACCATCTCCCCAACGGGGACTCGGGGCGGCTTACATGGGGCCATGCCCAAAACCATACAATATGACAAAATATAAAACAACATATCATAACACAATTTAACAATACAATAAATAATAACATACATTACAATCCAAAATTCAGAAAAAGCAATAAAAATCAGGGCAGGCCACATGAACACTAAATTAAAACTTGGTGAGAAAGACATATGAATAAAACCACGGGGAGCAGGGACATAAAATAGTGGAACAGTCTAGAGGATAGATATCCCAAGGGAATAACCGAAGGAAAATATGACAGTTACTCTCCAAAGGCACACCGGAAGAGCCATGTTTTTAAGTCTTTCTTAAAGGCTAGCAAAGTGGGGGCTTGCCTAATCTCAATGGGCAGTGAATTCCACAGTCGGGGGGCCACAGCCGAAAAGGCCCTCTCCCTTGTTCCCACAAGACGGGCCTGAGATATAGGCAGAGGCGACAGGAGAGCCTCCCCTGACGATCGAAGAGATCGGGCGGGTTTATGATAGGAGATACGGTCACGAAGGTAGGTGGGTCCCAAACCGTTTAGGGCTTTATAGGTGATAATCTGCACCTTGAATTGGGACCGGAAAATGAACAGCAGCCAGTGGAGCTCCTTGAACAAGGGAGTAGATCTTTCCCTGTAGTTCGCCCCCGTTATTAATCTGGCCGCCGAGCGCTGGACCAATTGTAATTTCCGGGCCGTCTTCAAGGGAAGCCCCACGTAGAGCGCATTACAGTAGTCCAGCCTAGAAGTAACTAAGGCATGCACCACCGTAGTCAAGTCAGACTTCACGAGGTATGGTCGCAGTTGGTGCACAAGTTTGAGTTGTGCGAAAGCCCTCCTGGCCACCGCCGACACCTGAGCCTCAAGCGTCAACGCTGAATCCAGGAGGACTCCCAAACTGCGGACCTGTGATTTCAGGGGGAGTGCAACCCCATCCAGCACAGGCTGCCACCCAATACCCCAATCAGACGAGAGACTGACCAGGAGGGCCTCTGTCTTGTCAGGATTGATCCTCAGCTTGTTCCTCCTCATCCAGTCCGCCACAGCGGCCAGGCACTGGTTCAGCATCCGAGGGGCTTCCTTGGAGTTAGATGGAAATGAGTAGTGGATTTGCGTGTCATCTGCGTAGAGATGGTAAACGTTTAGCCACAATGTTCCAGAAGAATTAGTTCAAGAGCTGCAGCTTCATTTGCATTAATTTCTTAAACTCAAATAGGAAGAATCAAATTCAAAAAACACTGTACCTGGTGTGAGTGGGAAAATGAATCGAATACCTTGTGCTTTCTTGCCCCCGACTAGTCACGAGTGGAATATACTCATTTAAAATTAAGCTAATGCATTCCTTAGAGCAGTGGTTCCTGAACTGTATTCTGCAACATTTTATGTGCCATCTGAACAAGACCGATTCATACCTAGTTGATTTTTTATTTTGAGTCCACATTTATTTTTTTCCTTTCCTGTACAGTTTTTGAGATGAAAGCCTAACTGCCATGACTCCATTCTATGAAACCCTGGGATTTGTAGTGTTGTGGCATCAGAGTTTTCAGAGAGAGACAGATAGATATATCACAAAACTACACAGCCTAGAATAGAATGGAGCCATGGCAGTTCATGCAGTCAAACTGCTGTAATCCTGCAGTGTGGACACAGCTATGGCCATGCGTTTCCCAAACTTTGGTCCTCCGTCTGTTGCCAGATGGTTGGGAATCCTGGGAGATGAAAGCCAAACTACAGTAGAGTCTTGCTTATCCAACCTTCACTTATCCAGCATTCTGTATTATCCAATACAGTCTGCCTCCCCCCCCCCCCCGAATCCACAGTCCTAGAACCATAGGTCCCTTCCACACAGCTGAATAAATCCTGCATTATCTGCTTGAACTTGAAAATATGGCAGTGTGGACTCAGATACTCCAGTTCAAAGCAGGTATTGTGGGATTTTTCTGCCTTGATATTCTGGGTTTTATGGCTGTGTGGAAGGACTCTTAAGAGTCACAGAGCTGGAAGAGACCACATAGGCCATCTAGTCCAAACTCCTGCCATGCAGGGAATGCACAATCAAAGTACCCTCAACAGATGCTCATCCAGCCTCTATTTAAAAGTTTCCAAGGAAAGAGCTTCCACCAAACTCTGAGGCAGAGAGTCCCACTGTTGATTAAATCAGCCCCCTCCCTCCTGATCGTCCACAAGAAAGTGAAGACAATGCTCTTTGACCAAGCCTTCGGAAACCTGGTGCAGTAATAGACATGACACGGAACTGACCAATGGAACGGCCTGGACTTTGCTCTTGGATCACATGATGTTAATGGTTTTAATTGTGTTTTAATCGTATTTCAATGTGTATTTTAAATGTCTTTCTTTGTATTTTGTTTTGTTTCTTTGTATTTTGGCATTGAATTACTGCCACATTGTCAAGCCGCTCTGAGTCTGCACAATCCCTGGTCAATCTCCTTCGCCTGCCAGGTGGACATTTTTGGAATTTGGAAGGTTTTGTGACTCCGACCTCTGGATAAGGGAGGCTCAGGGCCCTTCCACACAGTCATATAACCCAGAATATCAAGGCAGAAAATCCCACAATATCTGCTTAGAACTGAATTATTCAAGTCCACAATGCCATATAGGTCACTTTCACACAGTTGAATAAAATCCCACATTTTCTGCTTTGAACTGGAATATATGGCAGTGTGGACACACATTACCCAGTTCAAAAAAGCAGATATTGTGGGATTTTTTGCCTTGATATTCTGGTTATATGGCTGTGTGGAAGGGCCCATAGTCCAGTTCAAAGAAGAAAATGTGGGATTTGATTCAGTTGTGTGGAAGGGGCTTCACCTGTCTTCCTTCTGTGAGCAAGGATCTATCTACCTGCCGGGAGCCCTGGGGCTGGGGACTCCTTTCTTCCTGGCGGAAGGATCCTGCCCATTCCGCAGAGTGAGGAGGCTGCCCCACTGGGTTCCAGAATGGCCTTTCCCACTCTCTCCGTGGGCAGAGCTTTGAGAAGGACATGGGAGAGAGGCTAGGGAACAGGAGGGTAAAGGAACATTAAGACATAAAGGCCAAGAGAGGTCCCCTTTGGGACCGCAAATACATAAATAACTATCTGGTGAAGCCAAAGTACACCATAGCTCAGGGTTTTCAATGCAGACCAAGGAATTTGGTGAAATATTCACTTAAGAAAACAAGTCTCCTTGTTAGAGAACAGCAGTTATATCAGTTTGGAGGGTTGAAATTACCGCTATTTCACCTATGGAATGGTTGGATTCTCACGGATTTTCCTGAAGAGGCAGTTATTTAAAACTGCCAAGAAAATTATAGACAGCAGGGAAAACCAACCCCCATAACACACAGTTGAATAAAATCCCACAGGTCAGGATGCTCAGAAACCATTTTGATCCAGATTTTTAAAATCCGAGGCAGTTTCACTTTGTTGTAAGATTGACTGTAGGTTATTATACTCAATTATAGGTATGCAGCGGAAGAGTAGTTCTGTGGACCTTTTCTGCACAATCGTGAGGCTGTTGTGAACCGTATCTCCTTTGGCCACCCTTTGAAGGCTTACGCAGTGAGTTATTTTGATCCATTTGAATAGAAGTTTTCATTTGAATGGAAGTAGTTTCCATTTAGATCCAAATATAAAGAAGTTTCCAGCTCTGCCATTGTTGTCTTATGTTTCTTCCTTTTTCAATATTGCCTGGATGATAGCCATGTTTGATTCCCTACCATCAACATGCTGGTTTTCTCTTGATTTTGTAAATATTTATGGGGCCTTTGTAGGTGTCTTGTTCTCATTCTTTCATATGCTTTCCTTCTATAGTGTAGATGTAACATTAGTCTGGATTTCTACTGGTTTTCTTTGGGGGAACTGGGAGGGCAGGGGAAGCACTGGGATCTTGGGATTGCTTTTCATAGATCTGTGGAGGAACCCAAGAAGCTGCCGTTTCAATGGACAGAAACACAGGTGAGTTGCCTTTTTGCTCTTTCCATGCAAAGTCAGAATGTTTTTGTGGGGGATTTCCTTTTGTATGTTGTGAACAGTTGTGGTCTAACAACCCATTCTTCACAATCAGCCACAGAAGTCATGTTGGTAAGTACCGCTGCATTCCTCCTGCTCAACATGGAAATGTATCCTTCTATTTATTTCTATGGGATTCCTGATTTGGGGCTGGAGGCATTATGAGATTACCTTTCACAGGTCAAGAAACTCCCCGACAGGTGAATTTGCACAGGTAATTTAATTCACCAGGTATTATTGTTCATATTTATTATTATTATTATTATTATTATTATTATTATTATTATTATTATTCTGTATTGTTATTGTTGTTGTTGTTGTTGTTTTATTATTATTGTATTTCCTAACAATGTGTTGTTGTTGGTGGTGGTGGTGTTGTTATTATTCAGTATTGACAGAGTCTGGTATTATTCATATTATCATTCCAAGCAAGGTGTTATTACTATTATTCCACAATTTCGTGACAGCCAGTTGTTGTTATTATTATTATTATTTATTCTCAATTCTGAAAAAGCCAGGTATTATTATCATTATTATTTCTAGGAAGGCATTATTATTATTATTCCTCAATTAAGAGAAATATAGGTGTTATTATTGTTGTGCTGTTGTGGTTGTTTCTCAATTTAGAAAGAGCCAGGTATTGTTGTTGTTGTTATTAGTATATTTATTATTAATTTCAAAAAATACAGTTATTATTATCATTATTACTAGCAAGGTATTATTATTATTGTTCCTCAATTTAGAGAAAGACAGGTATTGTTTTTGTTATTATTATTATTATTATTATTATTATTATTTCTCAATTCTGAAACAACCAGTTATTGTTGTTGTTGTTGTTGCTGATATTTCTCAATTCTGAAAAAGCCAGTTATTATTATTACCATTATTGTTACTCCTAGCAAGGTATTATTATTATTACCTGCTGTTGTAGTTGTTTCTCAATTTTGAGAAAGCCGCATACTATTATCATTATTATTTTAGAATGATGAAAAAGTCAGGGATTATTATGATTCCTAGCAAGGTATTATTAGTATGATTATTATTCAATTTTGAAAAAGCCAGTTATAGTTATTGTTGTTATTATTATTTTCCAATTCTGAAAAAGCCAAGTATTATTATGATATGATTATTATTCAATTCTAAGAAAGAATTCTCCATTGGGTCCATGTTTTGGACACAATGTTTTGAAAAGGTAGTTTGCTAAGCTTCTTTCAGGTGACAAGAAGAAGCTGTTCTGAAGGGTTTTCTTTTTCCTGAGACAACACACTGCTGTTGTCTCAGGTTTTGCTTTTCCCCTTGTCGCATTGCTAGAAAAAAGCAAAAGGCGCTGGTGGTTGGCACTCCTGGCTTCCAGGATGGGGTTCAAGTCCCTGCGGTGCCCATGCTGACCTCCCAATGCGACTGGGTCTTTTTTCTCTCTAGGGGATCCAATATCAAGGGGGTGGCAAACCAGTTCCAGCATTTAGTTCGAACTTGGAAGGAGCATTCCTTGGGGCTGGAGCTAGTTTTAGGTTCGACTTCAGCACCTCGAATCTCATCAGTTATTTGAAGGACTTTGCAACTACTAGGGAGGGTCCACTGCTGAGATTTATTTTCCATTCTGATACTGAGTACTACAAGTTCATTTTCTTCTCTATGTCTATGTGTTGTCACGAAAGCTGGACAGGGAAGAAGGGTGCTAGTCTTGTCTGAAATCTTGGGGTCCATTCCCAGTGTGCCAGGCTCCGATCGAGTCCATTTCAAGACACACAGACATCAAAGACAGTCAGAGGTTGCTTCATTGCTCTATTTGGCCAAAGAAGAATGTCAGGAGAATTCTCCAAGATCTGACATGTTCCATGCTCACAGACATTGACGTTTTATAGACAATTGAAAAAGTTGTGACTGATACAACTTACAATTCCATTGATTCAAAGTACAGTAGAGTCTCACTTATCCAACATAAATGGGCCGGTAGAACGTTGGATAAGCGAATATGTTGGATAATAAGGAGAGATTAGGGAGAAGCCTATTAAACACCAAATTAGGTTATGATTTTACAAATTAAGCACCAAAACATCATGTTATACAACAAATCTGGCAGAAAAAGTAGTTCAATGTGCAGTAATGCTATGTTGTAATTACTGTATTTACGAATTTGGCACCAAAATATCATGATGTATTGAAAACATTGACTACAAAAATGCATTGGATAATCCAGAATGTTGGATAAGTGAATGTTGGATAAGTGAGACTCTTCTGTACATTCATTGTTGTCATGTTTACAGATTGTGATTAGTGTACAGTGTGGTGGGAAACCTAATAAAGCCTTTTGTTGAAAGAATGATTGTGTCTGTCTTCTGTACCTGCGTCACCCCTTTTCACCTGCAGGAGCTCATTAACATAGGGAGTGTTTACTTTGAGCAAACAATGTTTGCAGAGGGATATAAGGACAGGAAAGGAGAAGATTCCTCAATGGTTGTGTCTTCATGAGATATCTACATTCCAGTCTGTGTCCTGAGCCTGGGGCTTGACTGAAGCTCCATCCTACTATAGGGAGAGGAAAGGAGGACGCTGTCAGTGAGGCTCTTCCTCCTCCCTGTTTTCACTTGGAATGAGCACGAACTCCCCCACACAACTGAGCAGTACCTGGGAAGACAGAATGGAATCAAGAGCCTCTCACTTGTTGCTGGAAAGCGGGCAGCAATCATGCACAGGGACCACCCTCAACCACTTCCAGTAAGTATATTGGTGAAAATGTGTGCTCCATTAGTACAATTCAGGACCTCAGTGATGGTGTCAAAAACAATAACTATTGAGGACTCAACAAATCTGCTTTAGCCAAATGCAAATGTATACATATTTGTATCTTTCCTGCAGCTGTAGGATCAGAATCCCCCCTCCAGGCAGAACACACAGTTTCAGAAAATCCCAAAGTGAGATCTTTCAATAGTGTAGTCTATAAAACCATGAAAACAATTGTTTTCTTCTGCTCAGTAGTAACATCTTCATCACCAGATATGATCACAGACAATGTACAATTATTGATTCCAAAATCCACCTTTCAAGGTGGCTGGATTTCAATACGCATAACTCCCTGATAGGTAAATTGAGAAAAAAATACTTATTTTTCAGTGCAGTAACGTGATACAAAGTGGTGCAATGATAATTGGAATGGCCTTGGATTACAATATTGGATCACATGGTTTTAAATTTTATTTTAATGGTTAATATGTTTTAGTAGTTGGTTTTTAATGCATAGAGTTATTTGCAGATGTATGTTTGTATGGCATTGAATTGTTGTCAATTTCTATGAGTATTTGAACCACTCTGCGTCCCCTTCGTTGTGAGAAGGGCAGGGTACAAATACGTGAAATAAAAAAAATTCTGTCTTGAAGTTTCTTACCTGCTGTAATTGTACCCTTCAGAATAAACACACCTCTAGGGTACAGCTAAGGTCTAGCATCTCTAGGCATGTAGCAATGTGCTTGAAGGGGACTTGAGATACAGGACCAAATCCCACTCTCAGTTCTCTGTGTTTTATAGTTTAGAATAGATGATATGGTTTGAAGTATAGGTCTGCAGTTCAGAAGGCTTACAATAATTCCTTAGGGCTGACTATTGGGGACCTAAAGTTAATCCATAGGACTTACTGGTCTCACTCCTTGTTTCCCGTAATGGTGTTGCCCATTCACTCTGTCCTCTCTCTCTGTCACCAGTTCTCTCTGTAGAAGATGGACCATTTAGTGCAGTGATTCACAACCTTCCTAATGCTGTGACCCCTTAATACAGTTCCTCATGTTGGAGTGACCCCCCCCCCAAATATAAAATTATTTTGTTGCTACTTCATAACTGCAATTTCGCTTAAGGAGGGGTCAGTTAAGGGTAAAGAGAACAAGCGATGGCACCCTAAATGTGACTTGTCAATCTCACCTTCACCCTAGAGACAATCCACTTTTGCTCACTGTAGTTTTCCTCACTTCTATGTTCATACCCTTCAAACAGGTTTCAAAATGAGATCTATCCCTTGTAAGACATGAATCCATACCCTCCAGATGCTTGGGCCTCCAACTCCCAGAAGCCCTATCCAGTTTGTCCAGTGGCCAGGAATTCTGGGAACTGAAGTCCAAAACACCTGGAAAGCCATAGGTTTGACACCATTGCCTACACCATTTCTCAGACTAAAACTGTAATGGTTATGGCCAAAGAACATCCGAGTGTAGTCAAGAGGCCAGAAATCAGGACAGTAAATAAAGAACACTCAGACAAGAAACAATCAGAATCAGTTAATCATCTCCCAACAAAGGATTCCCCCAGGCAGGAAGCAGCAAAGCGTTGAAGTTGCAAGGCTATTCAATACCAATCAAGGTGATCAACTGCAACTGGGATGGTTATGGCCAAACAACATGAGAGTGTAGTAAAGAGGACCAAAGTTAATAAATGAGGCAGAACACACTGGCTAGGACACTCTGCAGCAGTTTGCTTTTGCCTGAGCCTCCCAGGAAAGGCAAGATTATGCCCCATCTAATACTCTCCCTGCTGCTGAGATGCATGGGAATCGCTTTTGTACTTAGATGAGGACAAAGGGGGAAAGTAAGAAGTAAAGAAATTGACATTTGAAAAGCAACTTCATGAAAGGGATGACAGAAGAGTAGTGGGTAATGTCCCTGCCAAATCAGGACATGTGGAGAGCGTGTAAAATGAGGTCTATGTTACGTTCTCATGCACAGCTGCCACTGAATCAATTCACATAAAAATCAGTACCTTTAATCCAATCTCATCCTCTCTGTGGTTTCTTTAGTTGTGTTTGTTCCTGTTGGGTTCACCCCTGCACTGCTCAACCTTTTGCTGATGTCAAGTTCCTAGTCATCCAAAAGGAAGCTATTCAGAGACAGGGCTGAGCTTAGGGAATCCCGCACATTCCTGTGTGTTTGAAAAGTCTTGTCTTTTTTCTCTTCCCAGAATCTACTGTCTCCTCCCCTTTTGATGACATAGCAATGTAATTCTCAGAGGGAACTTGGTGTTGTAAAAGACTGCCCTGGGCAAGAAGGCCATGCGTTCTTGGATGCCATCTTTACCTCTTATTTTCTGTCTCTCTTTCTCAGAGCATGCTTTTTGCCTCTGAGTGAGCAAAAAATGTAGTTTTTGGATCTTTACCTTTTGTCTTGTTCTTTTTTAGAAGATGAAGCTTAGCAAGCTAGTTACCTCCAAACCCTTTCTATCAAGAATGTAGTTCTTTCAACTTCTATAATTTTTGAAACCTTATTGGAATTTGCAATCCTTAGACATCCTGAGAAATAAATCATATTTTTGCACACCACATGATGAGTTTCCGCTGGTTACGGACTTATGTTCCAGCACTTTGTTATATTTTGAGGGAATTTTCCTAACGGGAAATTATTTTGGTGCTTAGTTGACCCAGATTCCACAACAGTATCTCTTTATCTCAGGGCCCTTCCAAACAAGCCCTATATCCCAGGGTCTGATCCCAGGTTTTCTGTTTATCCCAGATTATCTGGCACTGCGGACTCATATAATCTAGTTTAAAGCAGAAAACCTGAGATCAGATCCTGGGATATAGGACATGTCTGAAAGGGCTCTCAGAGAAGAGAAAGAAAGCTAGCCAGGCAAGTAGTGTTGCTCTGAGCAGGGCTTGGGATGCTGTTCATATACCCTTGGTTGTTTCTACTAAATTAACACATATACTCATTACACATGGAATAAACTCATTTCAACATTTCCAAGTTAAATAATAATGATATAATAATTATATTAATAATAATACTTTATCTGCCGTCCTATTTCCCCGAAGGGACTCAGGTTGATTAACAATGAAGTCAACAAACATTCAGTGACATACAAAAGAAAAACAAACAAATAACCATCCCACCCAAAACCCAATACTTGGAAGTCCCTCCTTCAGCTTCACAGGTGGACATTTTTGGAATGTGAAGTGTTTTTGTATCTGGGATCTCCGGATAACAGAGATTCAGCCTGTGTCTGGGGAGCAAGGATCTTCCAGGTGCCTTGAGCCCTGAAGGCCAGGGACTCCTTTCTTCCTCTCCTTCTACAAGGCCAGAACAGATTAATGGCATTTCAGTGGGGAAAATTGCTTTGAGATAAGTGTGATTTGAGTTAAGACCTTGGCCACGGAACAAATTAAACTCTTAATTCAAGGTAATCCAATCTCATTCTTTCTGTGATTTATTTGGTTGCTCAAAGCTGTTGATTGTGGTTCCTTCTTATCTCAGAGAACAGAAAGAATGGTAGCCAGGCAACTAGTGTTGCTCTGAGCAGGGCTTGTGATGCTGTTCATAAGCCCTTGGTTGTTTCTACTAAATTAACACATATACTCATCACGTCACTACTATCTCCATTCCTTTGAGGAGGAGCTTGGTATTCCCAGGCCAACTGTTCCCTCCTGTTAAGCTCTGTGGGAGTTGAAAGAGGAGGAAGAGGGCACTCCAGAGAGTATGCAGCTGAGCCCATGTCCTGGGCATGGAGGTTGTCTGTAGCAGCAATTGCAACGAGCAGCATTTGAAAAACATTATCTTTCAATGAGTGATAGAATCATAGAGTTGGAAGAGACCTCGTGGGCCATCCAGTCCAACCCCCTGTCAAGAAGTAGGAAAATTGCATTCAGAGCACCCATGACAGATGGCCATCCAGTCGCTGTTTAAAAGCCACCAAAGGAGCTTCCACCACACTCCGGGGCAGAGAGTTCCTCTGCAGAACAACTGTTGTCATCCAGATTTTCATCCTTTCCTTTGGAACTGTCTGCCAATTTATTGTCTTCCAAACTTTTAGCCGGATCCTCTGAAGATGCCAGTCACAGCTGCAGGTGAAACATCAGAAGAAAATACTGCTAGAACATGGCCATACAGCTCGGAAACCACGCAACACTCCATGATTCCAGCTGTGAAAGCCTTCGACAATACAATAATAATATATTATAATATTATTATTCGACAATACATTTTAGTTACAATGTTTCAGAAGAGTTAGATCAAGAGCTGCAGCATCACTTGTAATAATTTCTGAAAATTAAATAAGAAGAATGAATTCAAAAACACATTTTTCCTAAGGTTGAGTGGTAAAATAAATTTAATACCTTGTGCTTGTCTGCTCCCTACTGGTCACAAGTGGAATACATAATTTCAAAATTGAACAAATGCATTCCTTAGAGCAGGAGTTCTCAAATGTTTTCAGCTGCTGAGCCCCTTTTCAAGCAAAATTTTCTCATGGTGCCCCAAGAAATGTTCATATATTATGTAATATATTATATTATGTATAATGTGTGTGTGTGTGTGTATATATATATATATATATATATATATATATCACATGGGCTAACTTTTGGACGCATTAAAAGGTAAAGGTAAAGGTAAACGTTTCCCCTGACGTTAAATCTAGTCATGTCAGACTCTGGGGGTTGGTGCTCATCTCCATTTCTAAGACGAAGAGACGGCGTTGTCCGTAGACATCTCCAAGGTCATGTGGCCGGCATGACTGCATGGAGCGGCGGAGCGGTACCTATTGATCTACTCACATTTGCATGTTTTCGAACTGCTAGGTTGGCAGAAGGTTGGGGCTAGCAGCGGGCGCCCATTCTGCTCCCAGATTCGAACCTGCAACCTTTTGGTCCTCAAGTTCAGCAGCTCAGTGCTTTAAAACACTGCCACTGGGGCACAAAATTTGACAGAAGGGCCATTGGCAGATGGATTGGGGGGGAAAATGAACAAATGCATATGCAGTGATACATATCTCATTTATAGTGAGGAAAGGAAAGACGGAACAATATAATATTTAAAATGAAGAACAATTTTAACCGGCCTAAACTTAACAGTAGTTCAATGGAAGGCCCCAGGAGCCAACCTGTCAAATCCCTTCTGCCATGCAGTAAAAGAACAATCAAAGCAATCCCAGAACGGTGGGAGGGAAATAGGGAAGCATATAAGGTGGGGGACAACGAAGACAAGGTAAAAAGGCCTTTGGTGGCAAGGGAAGCGAGAAGAAAAGGCTTTTGGCAGCAAGGGGTGAAAGGGAGGCGCACGAAAGAGGAGGGGTGCTTGGTGGAGCCCCTCTGCAGCACATTTTAAGGACTGCTGCCTTAGGGTTCTTCCACACAGCCATAAAACCCAGAAATTTAAGGCAGCAAATCGCACAATAGCTGCTTTGAACTGAGTTAACTGAGTCCACACTGCCATATAAAGCAGAAAATGTGGGATTGTATTCAGCTGTGTGGAAGGTGGCATTGGGCCCTTCCAGACAGGCCCTCTATCCCAGGTTCTGATCTCAGACGCTACATGCCTGTCAATATCTGCTTGAGATAGTGCCTGGAGGGACTTTAAATTTTTTGTGTCTCATAGGGATTTGGTTAAAATTCATGAGTAACCCAGTTTTTTTTTTAACCTGAAAATTTTCGGGGGGGGGGGGTTCAAACCCCTGGCTACAGGCCTGAATCTCAGGTTTCTTGCTTTAAACCGGATTATATGAATTGAAACTGTTAGATAATCTGAGATAAACAGAAAACCTGGGATCATATCCTGAGATAGAAGGCCTGCCTGGAAGGGCCCTTAGAGCAGTGGTTCCTGAACTGTATTCTGCAACAGTTTGTTTGATATCTGAAAAGACTGATTCATAGCTTGATTTTTCACATTGAGTCCATATGTCCTTTCATTCTTGTACAGTTTTTAAGATGAAATATATTGGGAGAGGATATTGGGATATTATTTAGAAAAGAGTGTTGTCGACCGCGTTTCTAGGGGATCGGGCCCCTTAAGGAGAGAGCCGATCCGGTCCTGAGAGAACGGACCTTGGCGGAGCCAATAGGAGAAGGTATGAATGAAACGTGGAGTGCGCCCGTCCAGGCACCCTCCTGGCAGCTGTAGGGAGGGTGAGGGTCCTTGGAGAACTATGTCTCCCCAGCGGGAGGGCGATCCCCCATCCCCAGTTCACAGAAAGGGACCAGGGATCTCCTAAAACCATTCCGCGGGTCGCGGGGAGAGGAAAGTCCGGGCTAAGGCTGGAAGAGAGCAGTCTGGCTTGAAAAGAGCAGTCAGTCCCGTTTGACAGTCAGCTGATGAGGTGCCGAGAACTGGACCGATTTCGGTTCCGTTGGTGGTCTTCGAGTCAGGAGCCTTAGAAAGGGTTAGGACTAAAAGAGGAGCGTTCTAGGGGTAATTTTGATAAAGATATGAGCCAATTTGTATCGTCCTCCGTATTAATCTATGGCGGAGAAGCCTCCGCCAGGGTTTAAAGATCGGACGGGTTAGTGAGAGAGAGAGAGAGAGAGAAATTGCATGCAAAGGAAGGAGTCAGAGAAAGACACAAAATAACCAGATAGAGAGTGTTACTGTTAAAAATGAAGGCTACTTTTATTGGGGGATTTGTTACATAGTTCAGGGAAGGGGAAAGTGAAGAAAAAAAAAGATCTTTTAATAATAGTCTGCTGCGGTCCCGCTCCGTTCCTTTTGGTGATGGATCTGCGGAACTCTCCGCTGCGGGTCCAAATCAATTTGAAAGCCGGGGTGACGGTCATCAAGAGCAAGAGGAAAAAATGTACTGGAATTAGTGTAAAGTGATCCAGAATATATATTTTGATTTAACAATTCAAGGATAGAGTTAAGATTCCATGGAAAATAAATGTCTCCTGAAGGGTTTCAAGACTGAAAAAAGTTTGGGAACCAGTACAAAGTAGACTATCTGAATTCAGAGACTGGATTATATTGCAGTGTAGATCCAGCCTTAAGTGCCCATCCACATTGTAGAGTTGTAGCACTTTAACTGCCAGGACTCCATCCTATGGAACCCTAGGATTTGTAATATTGTGGCATCAGTTTTCAGACAGACAGATAAATACCTCACAAAACTCCACAGCCCAGAATAGCATAGAGTAATGGCAGTTTATGCCGCCAAACTGCTAAAATCCTGCAGTGTGGATACAGCCATGGCCATGTGAGCCTGGATCAATGTTTTCCAAACTTTGGTGCTCTAGCTGTTTTGGACTTCAACTCCTAGAAGTCCTGGCCAGCTGGGAATTCTAGGAGCTGAAGTCCAAAGGAAATGGGAGACCAAAGTCTGGGAAACATGGCCTTGATGGTCCCTGGTCAGTCCTTGGGTGTCCCTCCTTCAGCCTCCCAGGTGGACGTGGAATGTGGAGTGTTTTGTGTCTGACCTCCGGATAAGGGAGGCTCAGACTGTCTTCCTTCCTTGAGCAAGGATCTATCTCCCTGGCAGGCATCTTGAGCCCAGAGGCCAGGGACTCCTTTCTTCCTTGCGGAAGGATCCAGCCCATTCCACAGAGTGAGGAGGCTGCCCCAGTGGTTCCAGAATGGCCTTTCCCACTTTCTCCGTGGGCAGAGCTTTGAAAAGGACATGGGAGAGCGGCTGGGGAACAGGCAGGCGAAGAAACATTAAGACATAGGTAAAGGAAAAGGTTTTCCCATGACATTAAGTCCAGTTGTGTCCGAGTCTGGGGGTTGGTGCTCATCTCCATTTCTAAGCTGAAGAGCGGCGTTGTCCGTAGCCTCCAAGGTCATGTGGCCGGCATGACTGTATGGAGTGCCATTACCTTCCCACCAGAGCGGTACCTATTGATCTACTCACAATTGCATGCTTTCGAACTGTTAGGTTGGCAGAAGCTGGGGCTAACAGCAGGCACTCATTCCGCTCCCCAGATTCAAACCGGTGACCTTTCGGTCCGCAAGTCCAGCAGCTCAGAGCTTTAATGCGCTGCGCCATTGGGGGCTCCCTGCATTAAGACATATAGGCCTTAAAAAGCCAAGAGAGGAACCATTTGTTGAAGCCAAAGTGCACCATAGCTAAGTTTTTCAAAGCAAACCAAAGAACTTGGGTGAAATATTCCCTTTCGAAATATTAGAGAACAGGAGTTATATCAGTTTGGAGGGTTGAAATGCCTTACCACTATTTCACCTATGGAATGGTTGGATTCTCATGGATTTTCCTGAAGAGGCAGTTATTTAAAACTGCCAAGAAAATGATAGACAGCAGGGAAAAGCAACCCTCATAACACAGGTCAGGATGGTCAGAAACCATTTTGATCCAGATTTTTAAAATCTGAGGCAGTTTCACTTATTTTTAAGATTGACTGTAGGTTATTATATTCAATTATAGGTATGCAATGGAAGGGTAGTTCTTGTGGACCTTTTTGGCACAGTGGTGAGGCTGTCCTGAACCGTATCTCCTTTGGCCACTTTTTGAAGGCTTGCACAGTGAGTTATTTTGATCCATTTGAATGGAAGAAGTTTCCATTTAGATCCAATTGGAAAGAAGGAGATTCCAGTTCTGCCACTGTTGTCTTACGTTTCTTCCCTTCTGAATATTGTGTAGATGATAGCCATGTTTGAATGCAAAAGCTACTCTGTTGTCGATATGCTGGTTTTCTCTTTTTGTGTGAATGGGGCCTTTGGAAGGGTCTTGTTCTCATTCTTTCATATGCTTTCCTTCTATAGTGGAGATGCAGCATTGGTCTGGATTTCTACTGGTTTTCTTTGGGGGAACTGGGAGGGCGGGGGAAGCACTGGGATCTTGGGATTGCTTTTCATAGATCTATGGAGGAACCCAAGAAGCTGCCATTTCGATGCACAGAAACACAGGTGAGCTGCCTTTTTGCTCTTTCCATGCAAAGTCAGAATGTTTTGTGGGGGATTTCCTTTTGTATGTTTTGAACAGTTGTGGTCTAACAACCCATTCTTCACAATCAGCCACAGAAGTTATGTTGGTAAGTACCAGTGCATTCCTCCTGCTCTACATGGAAATGTATCCTTCTATTTATTTCTATGGGATTCCTGGTTTGGGGCTGGAGGCATTATGGTTTTACCTTTCACAGGTCAAGAAACTCCCCGACAGCTGAATTTGCACAGGTAATTTCCCACTCTGTTTTCATCAGACACATAAATTAGATTTTAAGAAACACAAAGTCTTGTTAGCTGTGATATGCCATAGGAACAGTAACCCCAAACTCCTGGTTTATACCATAAATGTCTCTGGAAGCGCGCTCAAAGCTGGATTTTCTAGCAGCTTTTGTTTTTAATGTCTAACTTGCAGAAAAGAGGAAGCATTGACTGAGTGCTGAGATCAAATCCTACACAGTGCTGCAAGTCTGAAGGTAACATGTTTTACAATATTACTTTTCTTTTACTATTTATAGCAGTCAGCTTCTTTTACCCATAACTTCTCACTTGGGATGAATATTAGCCACACAATTGAATTCTTCTAGATAATGAATTGTTTTGGATAGGACAAGCACATAAGCAATATTTAAATACCATACTGTCAAATAGTAAGAATATATATGTGTGATGCATTCTGAATGTGGAACTGTTTATAAAAGCTTTTTTATTCATTTATTTTAATTGTGTTTGAACTGCTTTGTTGTAATACTTGTACAGTTCTAATTCCATTTAATTTTACTGCTCTTACAGCATAAGCCAGGTACTGTTATTTCTGAATTCTGAGAAATTCAGGTTTATTGTTGTTGTTATTGTGGTTACTATTGTTATTATTATTTCTTCTAGCTAGGTATTATTATTATTTCTCGATTCTGAGGAAACCTGTTTTTGTTGTTGTTGTTGTTGTTACTGTTATTTCTAGCCAGGCATTATTATTTCTCAATTCTGAAAAAGCCAGATATCATCATCATCATCATCGTCATCCTTCAATTCTGAAAAAGCCAAGTATTTTTATTGTTATTATTTCTCAACTCTGAAAAAGCCAGGTATTATTATTTCAAGCAAGGCATTATTATTATTATTATTATTATTATTATTATTATTATTATTATTATTCAATTTAGAGAGAGCCAGGTATTGTTGCTGCTGCTCCTTCTCAATTCTGAGAAAGTGAGGTATTCTTATTGTTATTGCTATTATTATTCCTCAAGTTAGAGAGCGCCAGGTATTATTTTAATTTTTGTTGCTGCTGTAGTTATTTTTATATTCCAGTTATGAAAAATCCAAGAATTATTATATTCCTAGAAAGGTATTATTACTATTATTATACCTCAATTTAGAGAGAGCCAGGTATTGCTGTTGTTGTTGTAGGTATTACTGTACTTCTCAATTCTGAAACAACCAGTTATTGTTGTTGTTGCTGTTATTATTATTATTAATTCTGAAAAAACCATTTATTATTATTGCCATTATTGTTATTCCTAGCAAGGTATTATTATTATTATTCCTTAATTTAGAGAGAGAGGTATTATTATTGTTGTGTTGTTGTAGTTGTTTACTAATTTTGAGAAAGCCGGGTATTATCATTATTATCATTATTATTTTAGAATTATGAAAAAAATCAGGGATTATTACTATTACTAGCAAGGTATAATTAGTATTATTTCTCAATCTTGAAAAAGCCAGGTATTGTTATTGTGATTATGTTCCAATTCTGAAAAAGCCAGATATTATTATTACTATTATTGTTATTATTATTATTATTATTATTATTATTATTATTATTATTATTATTATTTATCAATTCAGAAAACAAATTATCCATTGGGTTATGTTTTGGACACAATATTTTGAAAACGTAGTCTGCTAAATCTCTTTTGAGACACAAGAAAGATGCAGTTCTGAAAGGTTTTCTTTTTCCTGAGACAATACACTGGTGTTGTCTCAGGTTTTGCTTTTCCCCTTGTCGCATTGCTAGAAAAAAGCAAAAGGCGCTGGTGGTTGGCACTCCTGGCTTCCAGGATGGGGTTCAAGTCCCTGCGGTACCCATGCTGACCTCCCAATGTGACTGGGACCTCTTTTTCCATGGGCTCCAATATCAAGGAAGTAGTGAACCAGCTCCAGCGTTCAGTCCGAACTTGGAAGGAGCACTCCTAGAGGCTGGAGCTAGTTTTAGGTTCGGGATTGACACCTCGAATCTCATTGGTTATTTGAAGGACTGTACAACTACTAGGGAGGTTCCACTGTTGAGATTTATTTTCCATTCTGATACTGAGTGCTACAAGTTCATTTTCTTCTCTATGTCTATGTGTTGTTACAAAAGCTCGACAGGGAAGAAGGGGCTAGTTTTGTTCGATATCTCAGTGTCCATTCCCGGTGTGCCAGCCTCCGATCAAGTCCATTTCAAGACACACTCATCGAGGACAGAGTCAGAGATTGCTTCATTGCTCTACTTGGCCAAAGAAAGATGTCAGGGATCTGACATGCTCGATGCTCACAGAAATTGGCGTTTTATAGACATTTGAAAAGAACTGAAGTTGTGACTGGGACAACTTACAATTCCATTGGTTCAAAATAAATTCATTGTTGTCATATTTATAGTTTGTGATTGGTGTACAGTGTGGTGGGAAACCTAATAAAACCTTTTGTTGGAAGAATTATTGAGTCTGTTTTCTGTATCTACACCGCCTCTTTCTGCCCGTGGGAATTCATTAACACTAAGAAGTGATTACTTTGGGGAAACAATGTTTGCTGAGAGATATTTATTTTTATGTATATCTTTCCCAGTTTTCTCCCAAGATGGGTTTCAAGGGGGCTAGATTTCAATACGCATAACTCCCTGATATGTAAATTCAAAGTTTTTTACCTGCTGTAACAGTACGATTCAAAGAAAATACACCTCTAGGATATAGCTAAGGCCTGGCAACTCTAGGAATGTGACCATATGCTTGAAGGTGACTAGAGATACATGACCAAATCCAACCCTTAGCACTCTGTGTTTTACTTTTATAGTTAAGATGGCATGGTTTGAAGTATAGCTCTGCAGCTCAGAAGGCTTATAATAATCCCTTAGAACTGGTTACTGGGGACCTAAAGTCAATCCATGGGGCTTGAGTGTAATTTATTATTATTAGTTATTTATTTACAGTATTTATATTCCGCCCTTCTCACCCCAAAGGGGACTCAGGGCGGATCACATTATGTGCATATAGGGCAAACATTCAATGCCCATAAACACATCGAACTGAGACAGAGACAACAGACAGACAGAAAGAGGCAATTTAATTCCTGAGGGGATGTTCGATTCTGGCCACGGGGGAGCAGCTGCTTCATCATCCACTCTGATGGCACTTCCTCACTTCCTCATTCCAACGTTGTAAATTAGTTAAACTTGCCTCCCCACTTTTATAAGTGGTACCTTATTTCCTACTTGATAGATGCAACTATCTTTCGGGTTGCTAGGTCAGCAACGAGCAGGGGCTATATTTTATTTTTTAATTGACGGGTGCTCACCCCGCCACGGGCTGGCCTCGAACTCATGACCTCATGGTCAGAGTGATTTATTCCAGCAGCTGTTTACCAGCCTGCACCACAGCCCAGCCCCAATTAAGAGGTCAAAAGTTATTAAATGAGGTAAAACACACTTGTTAGGACACTCTGCAGCAGTTTGCCTTTGCCTGAGTCTCCTGGGAAAAGCAAGATTGTGCCCCATATAATACTCTCCCTGCTGCTTTGTTGCATGAGAACCGCTTTTGTAGTTTTTAACTCTGTTTGCAGTAATTGGAATTAGATGAGGACAAAAGGGTAAGTAAGAGGAACAGAAATTGACATTTGAAAAGCAACTGCAGGATTAATAGGGAATGTATCTGTCAAATCAGGATATGTAAAGTGAGTCCTATGTTACATTCTCATGCTCAGCTGCCGCTGAATCCATTCACATAAAAATAAGTATTGTATCTCTAATCCAGTCTCATTATCTCTGTGATTTGTTCGGTAGCTCACAGCTGTTGATTTTGGTTCCTCCTTATCTCAGAGAATAGAAAGAATGGTAGCCAGGCAACTAGTGTTGCTCTGAGCAGGGCTTGTGATGCTGTTCATAAGTCCTTGCTTGTTTTTACTGAATTAACATATATACTCATCACACGTCACTATTATCTCCTTTGTTTGAGGAGGAGCTCGGTTTTTCTCAGGCCAACTGTTTCCTCCTGTTACGTTTTGTGAGAGTCAAAAGAGGATGGACAGGGCACTCCAGAGAGTATTCAGTTGGGTTGAAGAGTCCCAGGTATGGAGGCTGACTGCAGCAGCAGCAACTACAAAGGGCACTATTTAAAAAAACATTATCTTACAGGGAGTATTATCACCCAAAATTCCATTCTCTCCCTTGGAAATGTATGCAAGGGGAGCATCCAGGTTCTGAGACTTGAAAAAAGTCTAAGAATTCAAACTATATCATCCTTCAGTTTGTATCTTTTAACATACATCTTTCATTACCCGCACTGGCTGACCTGTTTATATTTTATTTACGGTATTTACTTTATTTAAGGCAGCTAACAATCCCACACTTTGGTCACAACTTAAAACAAAGCAAATACAAAAATAAAACATCCAAATAATACAGTGGATTTAGGTTTTTAAAATCGGTTAAATTAAATAATTACACTTAAAATACCATTTCTCTTCTTACTGAACCATTTTCTAGACATCTGACTTAAAAAAAATTGGTAAGACTTTGCCTTTTGTGGGATGCCTGCTTAAAGACTGCTTTGCCGCCTTTTGACTGGCTTCATTTTATGATCCAGCTTTTCTGACCACACTTCCTTCTGAATAAAAAGATAAAAGCAGTATTTATAAAAACAAGTGCCTTGTTTGAAAATATGTTATCTATCGGGAGATTATTAATGGAATGGAGCTGTCTTCATCCTACGTATCAACCCTCTTCCCTACAGGCTCAGACCAGTAAATTGTATTTCTCATGTATTATTATTGTCTTATTTAGCTTACCATAAAGTTGGATGGAGTCCTGTGGTCCATCAAGTCCAACCCTGTACTTAGTGCCCGATCTTCAACTAAAGCATCTCCATTAACTCTCCAAGCTTGTGAGGAAATTTGTCATGCCAATGGCAAAACATTTATCAGATGACACTGAGGAAGCAGTTATTATAGACCATCCAGGAAAAAAATTATAATTCGAAATTATAATTCATTTATCCATCCATACTCCCACAATCAAAAACCGCTTTGCTGGCAAAGTTCACTGATCCTTTCCAAAAGATGGGATGATGTACCAGGCATGTCAATGCGCTTGCATGGAAAGCTTTTGAATAATCTTAGAAAGAAAAGTGCAAAAGAAGATTTACAGCTGAACATGAGGGAAACAAAAATAGTGATCATGGGTGATTTATATAACTTTAAAGTAGATAATAAAGACAATGAGATGGTTCAAGGTTTCTTATGCTATAGTACAGTCATTAATCAAGACAGGGACCACAGACAAGGAATCAGAAGAAGACTTGGAAGGGAAGGTCTGGACAAGATCCTGACGTGTAAAGCGATATAATTAAATAACAAAATCAGGATTATGTATGGTTGTGAAACTGAACAGTGAGGAAAACTGACAGAAAGAGAGTCAACATATTTGAAGGTTTTACAGATACCCTGCTGTGCCAAAAAAGTAAAAAAGGAATTAGAGCAAATCAAAGCCAAACTAGAAGCCCAGGTGGGTATATTGAGACTTTTGTACTTCGCCATATCATGAGAGGATATATCTCACGGGAAATGGCAACAATGTGAGGTGAACTATATTCCAGATGGATGCATCCAATCAAGGAAGCCACAGCGCCAAGTTTTCAAGATCTGAGCAAGGCTTTTGATGCCAGAGTAATTGAGAGGACTACCATTCATAGCATCACCATAAGCTAAAGTCAATTTGATAGCAACTGTCAACATGCTAAAATGTACTTACTAACATTTCCCCCTTACTTTTCAATTTTATTGCAATACTTAAGAAAAAGTTAAAGATATTATTGTTTCTGAAACAAAGTGCTAAGCACAGCTTCACAGTTTGAATTAACTTCCATCCACAAAATCTTGTGGTGCAAAACATTTTCTGAGAAGGAAAAGACTATGTATATTGTGTCTTCAAGTTGTTTGTCAGGCGGTCCCATGAATTTCCTAGAGATTTCTTAAGCAAGGGATGCAGAAAGAGATGGTTTTGCAAGTTCCTTCTTCTGAAATGTAGCCTACAGCAAATAGGTATCTAATGTCATGGCCCTTCTACACTATCTGCTTTGACAATCTGGATTATATGGCAGTGTAGAAGGGGCCTGTCTTGCATCCAAATATTGTCCAGGGCTGACCTTGCTTAGCTTCCAAGATCAGACAGGATCTGGTGTTTTTAAGAGTATATAGGTAGAGAAAAATCATTTGTTTGTTTCCAACTAGAGAAAGGGATTACATCTATGGCCCTTTCTACATTGCTATATAATCCAGATGATAAAAGCAGATAATTCACATTATCTGCTTTGAACTAGATTATATGAGCCTACACTGCCATGTAATCTAGTTCAAATCAAATAATCTGGATTTTATATGGCAGTGGAGAAGGGGCCTACGGCCTCTTCTACACTGTCATATAATCCAGATTATCAAAGCAGATTGTTATGGTTGAGCCTTATGGCTCCGATACTGGGAGACGTGGTCGTAAGACTCCTCGGGAGTCAGACTCTCTTGAGGAGCGAGAAAGGAAACGGCTGCGGGACTTATTTGCAGAACCAACTGACGAAGACTCCTTTGAGGGTTTTACCGAGGGAATGGAGGAAGAGATGGTTAGCTCAGAGGAGGATGATATGGAATGGACTCGTGTGAGGGAGGATTTGGGTGCCACCGGCAATGATAGTATGGGAGGCGACTGGGGAGTTGCAGGATTAGACCCGTGGACGAGCTGGAGGGATGGGACGGGATCCACAGCTGGGGATGCTGTGGGGCGTAGTCAAAGGTGTTTTAGCTCTGATGAGGAGGAGGATGATGAGACACCTGGAATTAGGGTAACAGCTGACAGCGATGAGGAGTTGTAAACTGGTATAAAATGGGGTTTAGAATCCAGGGCTAATTGCGTTGGGCAAGGTAATCTGGACGAACGCTTGGGCTCTTGTTGGGAATTTCCTGAAGACGGGTGTGATTCGTTTGCTGAATACGTAAGTTACCAAGGACACTGGGCATAGACGGCGGGAGGAACTGTGTGGGCTTTTCCTGTGCAACTTGTGTTTAATCTTAATAGCTTGGACCTCCGTCGTCTTTTTGACGGACATTAATTGCCTACTCTGGATTGACGCTGGACTGACTGACTGACTGCGACCTCGGACTATCCCTTCTGTGATTATCGGTGGAACTGGTGAACTAAAGACGTCTGTACCTGGCCTTCGACCTTGGACCGGATTGGGACCCCGCTGACTGCTTCTGCCCTGATTGATGTGTTTGAACCCGGAGTTCGCTTGCTGCACGGAGGAGTAGTAACTTAGTTAATCAACCACAGCTGTTGAGTAGCAGAGAGTAATCTGCTGCCAGTTATTTATGTTTCTTTGAATCTTTGTTTACGAGTTTTTGTTTGTTTTAAGTGCCAGGCTGAAGTAAGCATTTTTGGTTTAACCCGGATTAAACTCCCGTTTAATCCGGTTTATCTTTTGAACTGTTTTTTAGTGTCTTTTCATATTGAAGGCGAGTCTTTGCCTAGCCCTTTGTCTTTTACGGGCATTTTTGGTTCTGTATCTTTAATAAACTGTGTTGAATCTTATCTGGTGGCGTTCTGTCTGTGACACAGATAATCTACATTATCTGCTTTGAACTGGATTATATGAGTCTACAGTGCTATGTAATCTAATTCAAAGCAGATTATCTGGATTTTATGTGGCAGCATAGAAGGGCCCAGTTCACCTGTTTTGTTACAGAAGTGAATGTTGGCCTATACTCTTTGTGTTATGCCTTGTGCATCAGATGCTCTGCTGGAGAAATCAACTATGATGCTTTGTATTTCCCAACACTCCGGCCCCTTCTACACTGCCAAATAAAATCCAGATTATTTGTTTGATAATCTGGGTTAGAAGACAATGTAGAAGGGGCTGGATTCATGTGCTAATTCAAGCATAACACAACCACAAGTCACACATTCCTACATTGTGGCTGTTATATTCACAGGTACAAACTGATGGCTGTTTTACTAAGGAAATGTATGTACTAAGGCATGGCCATTTAGAGTAGGCATCTACTTGTGGAATGGTTTAGAAGAATCATAGGGTTGGAGGAGACCCCTATCAACTAATGCCAGCCCACCAGAGAATCACATGTTCAATGTGTTGTCGATTCTCTTTCATGGCCGGAATCACTAGGTTGCTGTGAGTTTTCTGGGCTGTATGGCCCTGTTCCAGAAGCATTTTCTCCTGACGTTTCACCCACATCTATGGCAGGTATCCTCCGAAGTTGATGAACCAACCTGGACTCAGCATATTTGAGAACACAGAAATCCTGGACCACTCTAATAGCTATCATGTCACTACACAGAGAAGCCATTGAAATCCATAAGCATGTGGACAATGAGCATACAACTCCTCTGTTGAAGCAGCTTTACTGGCTGCCTGTTAGCTTCCAGGCACAATTCAAAGTACTGGCTTTGGCCTACAAAACCTTAAACAGCTCTGGTGTCCTGCAGATTAAGATCTTTGAGTGAGGCCCTGCTCTCGGTCCCGCCGCCGTCACAGTTGCGATTGGCAGAGACGAGAGACAGGGCTTTTTCGATGGTAGCTCCACAGCTGTAGATCTCCTTGCCAAGGGAGATTAGGGAAGCTGCCTCACTCATATCTTTTAGGAAGTAGCTTATTTTTTTTAATTTCGTGTCAAAAGCATTGTACGACAAATACATTTCAAAATGATGGGGGGGGGGGAGGAACTTCACAGAACCCATCAAGTCATATCAACTCATATCTTAGGATGGGCCAAAAGCTTGGTCCCACAGCCAGGTCTTCAGCTACTTCCTTAACCCAAAAGCATTGGATGAAGGAAGTAGCTGAAGACCTGGCTGTGGGATCAAGCTTTTGGCCCATCCTAAGATATGAGTTGATATGACTTGATGGGTTCTGTGAAGTAATATTAAGTCGAACGCAGACTGGCTCTGACTTTGGCTCGAAACTGCCCCTGTTGTAATGGTCACATGGTTTTAATTGTTTAAATTTTATTTGGATACCAGCTTTTAATTGTGTTTTATGTTTGGTTTTACTACATGTTGTATTATATGTGGCATTTAATTCTGCCATTGTGTAAGACCGCTCTGGGTCCTCCTGGGGGAGAAGAGTTGTATATAAAATAATAAATAAATTTCAACAGAAAGGAGAAACTATGACAATGAACACAATCTGGCTACCAGTATTAAAAAACTCTAAAATCAGGACAGTAAATAAAGAGCAACATTCAGAAAACTGAGGAATTCCAGACACAAATCAATCAGGGCCAGCTAACACTTCCTAACCAAGGATGCCCCTAGGCAGGAAGCAGCCAGGCTTTGAAGCTGTAAGGCCATTCAATGCTAATCAAGGTGGCCAGTTGCAACGTTCACTTTCCTCTTTCTCCCACCCTGGAGCTTCCACAGATATATAAACCCCACTTGCTAGTTTCCAACAGACCTCACAACTTCTGAAGATGCCTGTCATTGGTGTGGGCGAAACGTCAGGAGAGAATGCTTCTGGAACATGGCCATACAGCCCGGAAAACGCACAGCAACCCAGAATCACATGTTCATTAGAAAGCTTTTAAAAGGCTGGTAAAAGGAGAGAAAATTGTGTGCTTGTTTTGGGAATGTCGGCTGAGAAAATTAAGGAATGAGCTGTGGTGATTGACATCTTCTCCCCAATGGGGAAGCTGAGAGCGGCGCGCGGCCCGCTCCGGAAGGAAACAGACGACGGGGCTGATAAAACTATAGAGTGGCGGGGAGACGAAGGAACGTCACCAGCGGCGGCGTGGCCTAGAACGGATTTTCAGCTCTATGGTTCGGTTTTTCAAAAGTCACTCGGAAACACACCCTTCCCTCTCCCCTCCCACACGCCCCTCCTCTGCAGCCAATGGGAGCCGGGTGGGCGGGGCCAGCCTCGCTTTCGTCCGCCGATGCCTATATAAAGTGCTGCTCCGGCGCCTGTTCTTTCTTTCGCTTCGTCGCGCGAGGAGGTGGGTAATGTGTTAGGGTTTGCCGCCATTTTGTGGGCCATTTTCACCTCACTTTTTCAAATTGTTTCTTCCCCTATATATATGAATGTTTTCTAAATGTGTATCTGCTGGAGTTTTGCTGCAGGGACTGTAGATGCTCAAGCCCCGGTAAATACAATTAGGTGGTAAAATGGCGTCTTAAAATTATGAAATCGGAGTCGCTAAAATATTTTACCGGGGAGGGGTGCGGAATTTTAATCGGTGGGTTCAGAATTCACAGACACGGAAATCTTAACATTATATTGTGCCTTTAGAGCAGGCATGCTTTAGAGTCGAATAGCAGCTAGAGGGAAGCTTCTAGGCAACAGAAAAGCGATGGCAGGAAATGGCCTCCTTGCTGTCCCAATGTGGTGTCTGCCTTTTCTCTCCATCCCTCTGCTTTATTAATATCCAGCCTAATCAGGGTTGTAAGCGAGCCTCATTAATTACAGATTATGAGCGGCTCCAATGTAAATTCCTAACGGGGATTAATGCTCAAATTCAAGAGTGCAATCATGAATATTGTACTTTCTATACTGTATCTACACAGCCATATAATGTAATTTGAATTGTACTGAACTGTATTACTGGTGGAGGAAGCAACCTTCTCAAGCCTCCTCTATTTGATGTTAGTCTGTTTTATTGTATGTCAATAACATTTTATTATGGTCCAAAGACCCTTACTCCACCATAGTTGTATACGGTATGCAGAATGATGAGATTAACAAAACGTTGATGGGTAAAATTTACAACACTTAAAAACTGCATAAAAACATGTTGGTTAAAAACATAGGTAAAAGGCTACAAGAAATGTTGGCATCTCTCTGCCTGTGTCTAAAATTTTGAATTTTCTAATCCTGGCTGCCTCAGAAAAACTTGGCCAAGGTTACGTGGGGAAGGTCATCACCAAGTAAAAACTTGATGTCATTTTATATCCTAAAACCTATTTAGTCTGTGGTTATCGCTATATACCTAACACAGTGGGAGGTGCTGCAGGTCATGTGACTGCTCAGTGGCAGTTTAGAATATTCAGTTTTTAAAAGGATGACAGAAATGTCAGTTGAGTCTTGACTCAGCTCGTGTATCGAAGTCTGTTAGACTGCAGAAGGCAGTGTAGGAAGTTGGAAAACAGTTGAGGCTTGTGTTTTCTTTGAAAGTAGTCTTATTAAAGAAAACTGTACAAAGCAATATAGTTTATGAAGAGACTGTTAAGTTGATAAGATAAAGATACAAACTGAAACATTTTGAGGTTTTCAACCTGGACAAGAAATGTGCCTGTATCTTTAAATACGAATAGGAATGAAATATCAACTTGCCCAGCAATGATTACCAAATAAACTGCTACCCCATTAGGTTGTGATCCTTACAGGTCATAATCTATCAGCCCAATAATTATATTGGCCTATGCTGACCATATAATGCAGTTCAAACTATAAAAGCTTCTAGTGCATTGGGTGGGATTTTTCATTTATAGGTTTGATGAGTGTGCACCTATATTCAATATAAAGCATTTTCAGTGAAATGGATCGGAATGGCCTGTTGGGGAAGGCTTCTTGAAATCCCATGCTAGAGTACAGTATAGTGGGGTAATTTGTGTTGCCCTTTTTAAATATTCAGAGCAGGTTTTTTTTTACATTTGCTTGGTTGCAAAGCCATTGCATGAGTGTGATAAAATAGTTATAACCATTTTGCTTAATGCCGCTTAATGATTTCATGGAAAGAGGTGAGGCTTGAATTTTGGACATGCTGATTCATTCATATATATTCTAAATCATATATGTTTAGGTAGATTCCTGTTAATTCTGTTTGGCATGTAGCTTTGGTTCTGAGTGTAACATTCGCTTCCTTGAAAATAAGTGCCTTAAGTCCCAGGGGCTTTCCTAAATTTGTACAAAACAGCATTCTCAGTTCATTAGGGCCAGCTAACACCTCCCAACAAAGGATTTCCTCCAGGCATTAAGCAGCCACACCTTGAAGCTGCAAGGCTATGCAATGCAAGTCAGGGTGGCACGAGTACACTATTCACACTTGCCTCCAACAGACAAGAGTTCTTTCTCTCACCCTGGGCCCTTCCACAGATATATAAAACCCTACTTGTCTAGTTTCCAACAAACCTCACAATCTTTGAGGATGTTGCCATAGATGCAGGCAAAACATCAGGAGATAATGCTTCTGGGACATGGCCATACAGCCTGGAGAACTCACAGCAACCCAATGAATTGTATAGAATGTTCAAATATGGTTAAATTGTGCCCTGTATATTTTTTTGAATGAGATACAAATAAAATGAAGTAACTTGTCAGAATTACATTATTTAATTTTAAGTTCTCTTTAATTTTGTTTTGCAGGAGCCATGAGACTAAACACTATGTTTGTACTGCTGCAGTGCAAAATGTACTCTGGTAAGTCTCATGCATTACTTGAAAATCTTTCTTGTTTTCATATTCAAAAATATTTTGTAAACCAAATGCAGTTTGATGACTTTGTGGCAAGTTTTTGTTAGAATAGCATCACTTGACCTGGTGCCCAGGAGCAACTTTGTATGTGGGCTATGACAGAAGGTGCTAGTCAATAAGACACAGGGAGGACATAAGACGTGATGTGGGCTATGATTTATTGTATTTTATTTTTATTTTATATCCCACCTTTTCTCTCCCAAAGGAGGCTCAAAGCAGCTTAACATAAAAGCATCAGCATGCAATTTAAAATATTGAAAAATGCAAACATGAAACAGGAGTAAATATAAACCGTATTTTAATATTGCCAGTTAAAAACCATTAAAACATGTTCAAAGTTAAAAACCACATAGAACACCCTGAATTGATCTTAGAAACCTTCATTTTTAAAAGTGTCTGAATATCTGCTGCCAGAAGGGCAACGGAGAGGCCATTCTGACTTCCTTGTGCAGGGAGTTCCAAAGTCGAGGGGCAGCCACCGAGAAGGAAGGCCTGCTCCCGTTCCCTCCAACTGAACTTACGATTGAGGTGGGACCGAGAGAAAGGGCCTCCTGAAGATCTTTGGGCCTGGGCAGGTTTGTACAAGTATATACAATTCTGCTAATGGCGTGAAGCTTAGCTGGATACTGATGTGAAGAACCTATTTGCCTTATTCTGGAACACAAGCTGCTTTTGACTTAGTTGAGATTATTTTCTGAACTTGTGAATTTTATTTTCAGGTCATAAAAACATCCACATATTTAGAAGACTATTTGATGGAGAAGGATGGCTGATCCTGAGTATGAAAAAGGTATTCAGTCTAAAAAGGATGCAATGGAACCCAAATAATGGTTCCTCTTAGTTTAGCTGATACTACATACAATTAGGAAGATAGAGAGTGCTGTATTAATGCTCTGCCTGCCAAATGTATTGTCACTTGATTGGCTAAAAATATCAATCTTTCTAAAACAGTATTGTCTTAGGTCTATGTTTTTAGATCTAAGCAGAGTGGATTTTATGACCACTGAGAGTGTATGCCAATGTTGATTTTATTTTGTATGTAGTACTCAACATATTTAGACCTGAATGGGTCCCAGTGAGTCATCTGCATTTTTATAGTAAAGACTGAATTTCAGGAAGAGCCCGGCCTTAGTAAAACACCACTTCAATTATGTGTTTATTGGAATTATATCTAGTGACTTGGGATTGGATTTCCTTCGTTGATCAGTTGGGAGGAATTTTCATATCTTCAGAATGTGCCTAGAATGGGATGGGGTGTTTTTCCGATGTATCTGTTCTGCTGTTGGGCAGATGCATTTGGAAACAACTCTTGCACTAAAAGAAATACAGTTAGTTTCCTAATGACCTAAAACCTAACTAGGAGAAAGGAAAAGTATTTCACACTTAGTTTTTTCTTTCTTTTCAGACTTGACAAAAGATATATTAGGAATAAGGTAAGTGTATTAAATGCCTTTATTCAGTAAATCATTAGCATTGATATAATCATTGATGAGACTATCCCGAACCTGATTTCTTTGATGAAAAAACTGCCAATATGGATCCGGCTTCTGAGGTTATATCATTAGTCAATAGATTTGCTATTTGGTTTAAAAAAACATTCCTAGTAACTTCTGTTAATGTATATGCTATTTTCTTTGTACTTTTTGTCGATTGGTAGCTGGATTTCAGGTAGCAAGAGGGGAAGGATTTAATTCAAGACCTCCAGTTTTGGATTGCAAATTACAAGTAAGTATAATATCGTTGATTAGAACATGTGTCATATTTCCTAAAAAATCTAGTTTACATGAAGTGCTGCTAGTTTTATCAGAAAGAAATATATTAAATATGGTAGAATATTTGAATAAGCGTGCACTTTGGTGATGTTGGAAATCATACTTTAGCCTAGATTGGAGTTGCGGAAAATACTGCTCTAGATCTCTACCTAGCCTTGACGGCAAGCAGCAATCACTGATTGCTTTAGCTGTGTTGGCATCTAGAATCTATAAAGCAGGAAAATTTGTGGTGATGCTGGTTCAAGTGAGCATAAAGCTAGTAAAATGTCCCATTGGATTTTTTTTTGAACAGTGATGTGAGAGAAATCTTTGGGTAAAGACTGGATCACCTTCATGATGTATATGGGAAAAGAAAAAAATGTAAGGCATTTGAATTGGAAAGTGCTGTATAAAGAAGCTAATGATCAGTGGGCCTCAAATAGCAGGCCTATGGGATCACCAGTGTAAGATTATATTCTGGTTAAATTATAAATGTAGTTGAAAGCCTTCCTTCAGGTATTATACTTACAAAAAATGGAAATGACTGAACACTGAAATGCATACTATAGAAATAGCCAGTATACAAGTAGCATGCTACATATCCTGCCTCCATTTACCAAACTAATTATCACCCTAAATGAAAATAAATGCACTTCACCAAGTACAAATCATTAACGTGCACATGTCACACTATTTCAATAAAAATACCAGATTTCCTTTTAAAATGCAAGATACACTTGAGATTGCTTTGGTTCTGGTGGGAATTGTCACCTGTGGCAAATGGGGAAGGGTTTACCCTTAAGAACTGCTAAAGTAGCCTGCCCTGGCCTATTGGGGAAAAGATAGGTGCAGAAGTAGAAATCTAGAAGTTTGTTTTAACTGAGTGAGATCATCGTGTAATTGTAATGTCCTTTTTTTTTACTTTTTCATTTTTAGCTCTAAGAAGTCAAATGGAGACATGGTTTGACGTGTTCCCCAAGGAAATTACATCCGCATAGGACCAAATCAACTTCGATCGTCTAGGTAGATCTACGTAGAGTACTAGACAGGGAGAGAGTGTCCCTTTTGGTTCTCCTGGCCTTCGTTACCGTTGACCATGGTTAACTTCTGGGCCGTCTGGCTGGAATGGGACTTGGGAGCACTCTTTTACAATAGCACCATTCTTTCCTGGAGGGACGGACCCAGAAGGTGGTACTGGGGGACTCCTGCTCAATCCAGTGGCCATTGTTCTGCGGGGCCCTGTACTTTCCCCCCATGTTGTTTAACAGCTACCTGAAGCGGCTGGGAAAGATCATCTGGAGTTCTGTGCCATCTGTATGTAGATGGCACCCAACTCTTATTACTCATTCCACCAAAAGCCAAGGAAGTGGCCCAGACTCTGAACTGGTGCCTGTCAGCAGTAATGGGCTGGATGAAGATTTAAAAAATTGAAATAGAATCCAGACAAGACAGGGCCTGGTCAGTTGCAAGGCAAATCGGTATAGGGTAGCATCTTGTGCAGGATGGGATAATATTCCCTGAAATCACATGTCCACAGCTTGCAGGTCCTCATGGACTCATAGCTAAACCTGGAGGCCCAGGTTTCAGCAGTGTCCAGGAAGGCCTTTGCACAATTATGTTTTACCTTGATTTCTTTACATGTTTTATATTCATACATTTGATTGTTTAATTTTGTACTGTTTTTAACAAGCTGGGAGATGCTTTGGATCCCCATTGTGGGAGAAAAGTAGCATATAAAGATTTACTATTATTAAGGATCTGAGCACACTAGTTTGGGAACTGGTGCTACAATTATGGAAAAGCTTCATTTGGAACTAAAGTTTGTGTGATGATGGATCTTAAGTCTTAAATGTTGAATGCAGCCAAACTAATAAAATGCTGAAACTTTACCCTTGACTGGTTTGAGAATTTTATCTTAATTGTGCTGTTTGATAAAAAAAAAAGATGAAGAAAGAAATAAAGTGTTTCTTAATGGAAGATTCTTGGGAACATTCCATTAAAAATGTGTTTAATTCTTCATAGCATTGTGGTCCAAATTGCTATAAAGTTGTATATGTTCAACTGTACACACTATGAATCTTATGTCCTCAGGATAAACAAGGTGATATCCCTGTAAATATCTGACAACACAGTTAGGTGCTAGAGAGAAATGGAGCAATACAAGCAGACCTTATGTGTGGCTAATTTTGTGTTACCATTTATTTTTGAAGAAAAGCACAGTAGTTGCATGCTTTTTGTACAAGTAGTTCCAAGTTCAGCATGGCACCTTCAAGTCAGGTGGGATTTATCAAACACTTGTATGCTGCTAATTAGGTAATACTGGTTAGCTGGTTATTCCTAAGACTACTTAAGTGAGCATGTGATAATCCTCTTAAACTGATGAAGCTTAGATATTTATGTAGGTGAGGTGTTGAAGAAGTCTAGGTACAAGGAAATATTTTTAGGACAGGCCATATATAAAGTCTGGGCTATACAGTACTCCCCTCCTGCAAAGGATAGGATAGGACCATATTCTAATTGAACAGTAATTTAATCTGGAGGAAATTTGATGGGGTTTGGGAATCTTCTGTAAGATAGCTAAAATGTATGTAGGCCATTGAGTCTAGCCCTCTACTCAGTGCAGGTACAGTGGGTTAAACCTTTGTGCCAGCAGGACTGCTGACCTGAAGGCTGCTGGTTTGAATCCAATCCAGGGAGAGCATGGATGAGCCCCCTCTATCTGCTTCAGCTTCTTGCGGGGACATGAGAGAAGCCTTCCACAAGGATGGCAAAAACATTTGGGCATCACGTGGGCAACGTCCTCGCAGACTGCCAATTCTCACACCAGAAGTGACCAGAAGTAAAAATGGCAAGAATGGTGTCCATTTTAAGGCAGGGGGAAGAAACGAATGCTCTTAAAGAGAAAATGGAAGGAAAAAGGAAGAGGAGCCAAGCAAGGGCAAGATTGATGGTATGCTTGAAGTGTCTGGCTTGACCTTGCAAGAACTGGGGTGGTGACGCCAACAGGGAGCTCTGGCGTGGGCTCGTCCATGTTGGAAGTGGCTGAATGAATAAACAATGCTGTACATCTGAAGTTTGGCAATACAATTCCCAACCAATTTTGGGTAACAAGGTGGTCTACTGTAGTATTTGACTAAACACTTGTTTCAAATAGAAGGACCTCAATCGAACCATCAAGAATGGTGCTGATAGTGTAATGCTTAGGGCCTGCTTTGGTCATTTAGGACTTGGAACAATTTTATCATTCAGACACACCACAGCAGGAGTCCCCAAACTTTACACGGGGCCAGTTCATTGTCTCTCAGACTGTTGGAGGGCTGGACTATAGTTTTTTAAAGAACAATGAACAAATTCCTATGCACACTGCACATATCTTATTTTGAAGTTTTTAAAAAAACAGGAATAAATACAGCCTCAATATAATCATAATGATAATAAAAATAATAAAGAGGGTTGGAAGACACTCTTTGGGCCATTAAGTCCAACCCCCTTCTGCCTTTGTGCACTAAAAGCACCCCTGACAGATGGCCACCCAGCCTCAATGTTGTTAATAGTAATACATCACACTGTCCTAAACGCTTGGGAAGTGTACAACTTGTGATTTTGCAATACGAAATCCTGCATATATATCTCATTTGCTGTATTATATTGTGTCTGTGTCAATAATACAGTAGAGTCTCACTTATCCAATATTCTGGATTATCCAAGGCAGCCTGCCTTTTAGTAGTCAATGTTTTTGTAGTCAATGTTGCAATGTTTTGGTGCTAAATTTGTAAATACAGTAATTACTACATAACAGTGTGTGTTGAACTGCTTTTTCTGTCAATTTGTTGTAAAACATGTTTTGGTGCTTCATTTGTAAAATCATAATGCAATTTTGTGTTTAATAGCCTTTTGTCTTAATCCCTCCTTATTATCCAACATTTTTGCTTATCCAAGGTTCTGCCGGCCCGTTTATCTTGGATAAGTGAGACTCTACTGTGATAATGATGATGATGATAATAAACAGGATTGGAAGAGACCCCGTGGGCCATTTAGTCCAACCTCCTTCTGCCTTTGTGCACGACAAGCATAGCACCTCTTAATAATTAGAAATCAATTAAATAGTAATTAAAATACCATTATAAACAAGCAAAGCTTTGGAAGGCACACACCAGGTGAGGGAGGAGACAGGAAAGGTGCGCATTTTTCCCTCCTCCCTCGTGCCACACGCACCTTTCTCGGCGGCTTCCTCGGAGGAGGGAGCGGCCGCCACAGAGGTCAGATAAATGGCTTCGATGGGCCGCATGTGGCCCCTGGGCCTTAGTTTGGAGACCCCTGCACTACAGAATGGTTGACAAAAGTGGCCTGCAGATTGCTGGTTCACAACAAGTTTCTTTGAAAGAAACAGTTGCATGAATGGGCACAGGTGAACCTCTCGGGGTGCGGGGTGGGTTGCAAAGACTTCATTCAAGAGAAGATTGCCTTTTTCTTCCTCTAAGGTTGGGAGAGTGAAATTCCCCAGTTTATTTCCATGGCTGAGGGATATGAACTCTGGTCTCCAGAGCTCATATCCCAGTACTCAAGCACTTACACTACACCATACTGTCCTCTCATTATCAGGAAACTTAAAAGAGCACTGTTTCTGAAGGATAATTTTCAGATCACTTGAGAACTATTGATCTGAAGTGGGCTGTGCAGCACAATAATGATCCTAAGTATGCAATCAGATGTGCAAGGAACTTCAACATATCACAGAGCTAAAGTCAGATTGACTAAGTGGCAAAAAATGCTTCATTTTTAAGGCACTGCTTGAATAGTTACTGAATCTAAAAGTACACATACAGTAGAGTCTCACTTATCCAACATAAACGGGCCGGCAGAACGTTGGATAAGCGAATATGTTGGATAACAAGGAGAGATTAAGGAGAAGCCTATTAAACACCAAATTAGGTTATGATTTTACAAATTTAGCACCAAAACATCATCTTATATAACAAATTTGGCAGAAAAAGTAGTTCAATATGCAGTAATGCTATGTAGTAATTACTGTATTTACAAATTTAGCACCAAAATATCATGATGTATTGAAAACATTGACTGCAAAAATGCACTGGATAATCCAAAACATTGGATAAGCGAATGTTGGATAAGTGAGACTCTACTGTACTTTGAAAAACACAAGTATTCACTGTTGAATCACTTGTAGATGAATAAATGTTCAAAATGCATTGTGTGTATAATTTGTTTACTGAGATGATTTGTTGTTCCTCATCTTGGCATTTACTTCAGTCAAGACTAGGTTGGCAGCTGTCTCACCCAGGGCACTTTTCTTCAGCCACTCCTAAAGTGTGCAGCAACCCATTAAAATATTTGACAGCTAAATATGCTAACTGAATTTAAAACAACGTTAAAAACCAGTTGTTCCAGCAGGAGGTCTATCCATCTGGTTTTCAAATTATAAATCTCAGGACTGGTTGTTTTAATATGTATTGGTCTTATATGTCTTTAAACTGATGTTCTATGTTTTAACTGATATTATAGGTAGCATCTTATTATGCTGCCTTAATTCATGAGTAAGAAATAATGAGGATATAGATGTCACAACCTAAAGAGGTTCACAAATTTTGAGGTGGTTTAGTTCAAAGGAAGTAAGGGGAAATATGATAGGGGTGTACTGAAAGACGCATTTTTGGAGGGGAAAAGTTGAATAGGATGAAGCTTTTCACCATCTCATAAAATTATAACCCATGCTGGGTGAGGTGGGCCTTTGATCTATTCGGGCTTTCCTTATACTCCAAATCTTTAGAGAATGAGTATTTTGTCATGGCTGGTGTTAGATGATTTTTGAAACCCCGCCCCTTTAACATTTTAATACTTTGGGGAAAGACAAACTGCAGCTTCTGGGTTGTGGGTTTTCTGGGCTGTATGGCCATGTTCAAGAAGCATTCCCTCCTGACATTTTGCCCACATCCTTGGCAGGTTGTGAGGTCTGTTGGAAACTAGGCAAGGGAGGTTTATATATCTGTGGAAGGTACAGGGTGGGAGAAAGAACTCTTTTTTTCTTTCTTCTAAGCTGGCTAATTGAAACATTCACACTTGCTTCAAACAGACATGAGCTCTTTCTCCCATCCTGGACATTCCACAGATATATAAACTCTTCTCTCCCTGGGGGAGAAGAGCGGTATATAAATCAAATCAAATAAATAAATATATCTCACAACCTCTGAGGATGCCTACCATAGATGTGGGCGAAACGTCAGGAGAGAATGCTTCTGGAACAAGGCGTGGAAAAGGCTTCCAGTGATTCCAGCCATGAAAGCCTTTGACAACTGCAGCTTCCTTTCATTTGCACCAAAACTGTATTCTGCTTCCCTTCTGAACATCTGGGCCGCTAATCATAATTTCACCCTCATGTAGGAGTTTCAGAGTATTTAGTAACAGAATCTTTCTGGACCATTTAGTTGCCCCTGAAGTAATTTGGGTCTTTTGTAAATTCAAAAAAGTGAAGAGAGTAGATAGTTCTTCCTTCCTTCGACTTGCAGTTTGTCAGTCTCATGCTATTTTAGTATGGATCACATCTAATATCCTAAATCCTAACCATAATAGGCTCATACTAAGATAAAGGAAGCAGTGCATCATGTAAATGAATTTTGCGTTCAGACTTGGGCCCCATCTCCAAAATACTTCATTATGAACATGTATGCAAGTACAAGTATTCAAAACCTGTATTCTGCTCACAAGCATTTCGGGGAATGGCTACTAATTTTGCATTTTGAAGCACCAGAACATTAAAACTATCCCGAACTTACTGTTAGACTTAAGACTTGACTATTCCCCAGGGTGCAGCAACACTGTTGCCTAGTTTAGATTTAGTTTTAACCTAGATGTGCCTAGTTTAGACTTTCAAAGGCCGGGGTGGGATGGAGGCGGGCGAAAAAGCAGGCCTTGTCTCAGCAACAACGTGGAATTCTTCCTCTTCCTGAAAAAGTACAGCGTGGACGAATTGGCCTTGTTTGCGCATGCGTGCCACCGTCGCTTGGACTTAAAACTCCCCCGCCAGCGAGGCCGGGCAGTAACCCTTTTGGATTGGCCTTATCCGCGCATGCGCAGACTTAGCCACGCTTGTGCCTCCTGCCTGCTTGCTGGGTGATCGCTCTCCTGGATTGGCCTACTAGACGCATGCGCATCGCCCATTGCCGCCCACCCACCTACCTGCTGGAACGAAACCTCAGCCGCCAGCAATGTGCTGATTTTGGCGCATGCGCACTCTCAACCACGCCGTGGAGTAACGCTCACCCGGCGGCGATGCGATAACTCCTGCGGATTGGTCGTGTTCGCGGCGCATGCGCGACGGGGAGATAACCCTTGTGGCTCTGCTCAGGAGACCCCGGCGTTGGGGCGACGCCAGCGCGCGTGCACGGCCCCGCCCCCTCCTCCTCCTCCCTCCCTCCCTACTTCCCTCCCTTCAGGAAGGGAGGGGGAAAGAGCAGGGGTTGGTTGGTGCCAGCAGCGGCGTGAGCGCTCGAGAGCAGCCGCCATTTTACGCAGGCTCCTCCACATTCTCCGAGCACACGCTGTGAGGGAGCCGAAGAGAAGGACGGGGCAGCCCTGCAGCCGCGCCTCCGCCTTCCGGAGCCCTTTCGCTCGCCTCTCGTCACCCTCCCCGCACAGGTCAGCCGCCTTTCTCTGTGAGGGGAGGGGGGAACGGCCAGAAAGAAGAAGAAAGGAAAGGAGGGGGGAGGGGGTCTCTTGAGGGGTGGTCAGTGAGGGAAGTCTCTGTGTTGGCAGCATGCTCTCAGTCATGAAATCCAACGAGGCTTGGCTAAACAATAGAAGCCTAATCATACTAGCAGTAATATTAATAATCATGATTAACTGTGGTGGTGGAGTGAGGGCCACAGCCTAGGCCCCGCGGGCATGACAGGGGGAGAGGGGAAGGGGCTGCTCCTCGCCCCTGCCCCTCCCCTCGTTTTTTCCTCGCGAAGGAAGGGGCTCGCGCCGCCTCATTGTCCAAACGGCAGCGGCGCCATTCATTGGCCACGAGGCGCCTCGCGGGTGGGGCGGGGTGGGAGGCCGAGAGCAAGGGAGGAAGAAGAATAGGAAGGCCAAGGCAGGGAGGGACTGTCACCGGCGGGAAGGGGAGCCTCGCCTTCCGAGTCCCATTGCAGGAGGAAAGGTCCCACCTCAACCATAGGAAGAACTGGCTTGCTGTGCGTTTTCCGGGCTGTATGGCCGTGTTCCAGAAGCACTCCCGACTGTCACCGGCGGGAAGGGGAGCCTCGCCTTCCGAGTCCCATTGCAGGAGGAAAGGTCCCACCTCAACCATAGGAAGAACTGGCTTGCTGTGCGTTTTCCGGGCTGTATGGCCGTGTTCCAGAAGCACTCCCTCCTGACGTTTCGCCCGCATCTATGGCAGACATCCTCAGAGGTTGCGAGGTCTGTTGGAAACTAGGCAAGAGGGGTTTATATATCTGTAGAAGGTCCAGGGTGGGAGAAATAACTCCTGTCTGCCTGAGGCAAGTGTGAATGTTGCAATTGGTCACCTTGAGTAGCAGTGAATAGCCTTGCAGCTTCAAAGCTTGGCTGCTTCCAGCCTGGTGGACGATTTTAACAGAAAAGAGGAAACCATGAAAATGAACAAAACCTGGCTACCAGTATTTTAAAAAGCTCTAAAATCAGGACAATAAATAAAGAACAGTCTGAAAATGGAAATTCCAGACATGAAACAATCGGGACCAGCTAACACTTCCCAACAAAGGCAGGAATCAGCAGGGTCTTGAAGCTGCAAGGCTTTGCAGTGCTAATCAAGGTGATTAAGTGCAACATTCACACCTGCCTCCAACAGACAAGAGTTCTTTCTCCCACCCTGGACATTCCAGAGATACATAAAACCTCCCTTGCTTAGTTTCCAACAGATCTCACAACCTCTGAGGATGACTGCCAAAGATGTAGACGAAACCTCAGGAGGGAATGTTTCTGGAACATGGCCATACAGCCCGGAAAACTCCCAGAAAACCAGGAAGAACTGTTTGGCAGTGGAATAGGCTACCTCAAAAATGTGGGGTCTCCTCTGGATTGGCTTTTAAACAGAGACTGGATGGGCTTGGGCTGTGTCTTCATTCCTTCCGAGGGTGGAATGGCCCTCTCTTCTCCATATGGGAGTTGGGAAAGCATGGCGTGCTGGTGGTGTTCTAGTCTTGTTCCGTGTGCATTGTTCCAGACCATAGGAAGGTGGCGTGCGCTCATTTTGTTCCCTTTATATATGTATGTGTGTGTGTGTGTGTGTGTGTGTGAAATCTCTTGCTTCCCTCTCCCTGACTTTCCGCTCCCTCCCTCCCCGCGTGGTGGCCAGAGAGGGCCCTGGGTGTTGCAATTCTTCTGCCGGAGGGGGAAAAGGGGAGCGGGTGGAGTTGGGGGGAGGCAGGCAATAGGCTGCCTTTCCGGCAAAGGAGGAGGAGGAGGAGGGAGGGACTGAGGGAAGGGAAGTTGGTCGCCGGAGGAAGTTGTAAGACATTGGAACGCGTCGAGCACGTGTTTTCGTAGGCTCATGGCGGCCGCCGCCACTCCTGGTGGGAAGCGCTTTGTTCCTTTGGCTTGGGGCGCAGCTACACGGTGGAATGAATGCAGCTGACACTACTTCAACTGCAGTGACTTCATGCTATGGAATCTTGGGGTTGTAGTTTGGTGAGGCCCCAGCACGCTTGGGCAGAGAAGGCTCAAGACATGTTGCAATTTTAGAGGGCCTTCTCTGCCAAAGAGTGCTGGAGTCTCACCACGCTTACAAGTCCCAGGGCCCTCCCACACAGCCATGTAACCCAAAATATCAAGGCAGAAAAATCTCATAACATTTGCTTTGAACTTGGTTATCTGAGACCACACTGCGATATATCCCAGTTCAAAGCAGACATTGTAAGATTTTCAGCCTTGATATTCTGGGCTATGTGGAAAGGCCCCAAGGATGCCATAGCATGGAGCCATAGCAGTAAAGTGATGTCAAGTTGCCTTTATTCTACAGTGTAGATTAGTCCATGGTGGTTTTCAGGGCCTGTCCATTGAAACGATACTACAGGTGTTGTGTAGACAGGGGCTCAATCCTGGATCGCAATTGTGCAGTTAGAGTCAGCACAGAAGTGGATGGCGGTGGTGTACAGTTGTGTCTGCACATTTCCTTTCTTCTCTGCTTCTTCAACTGCCATTACTCCATGCTATGGAATCTTGAGGGTTGTAGTTTGGTGAGGCCCTACCACGCTTTGGCAGAGAAGGCTTAAGACAGTTGCAATTTTAGGGGGGCTTCTTTGCCACAGAGTACAGGAATTGCACCAGACCACAACTCCCAGGATGCCATAGTTTGCAGCCATTGCAGATAAAGTGGTGTCCAGTTGACAGTGGATTATAGTTGTGTATACTTCATCCTACAGTGTAGATTCACCCATGGTGGTTTTTAGGTCCTGTCCATTGAAATGATATAGCAGGTGTAGTGTAGACGGGCTCAACCATGGATCGAAATGGTGTGGTTAGCGTCAGCACAGAAGTAGATGGTGGAGGCTCCACATTTCCTCTCTTTTCTGCTTCTTGTGTCATTTTTAACTTTTCCAGAGCTACTTAGGGCGTGCTAGAAAGGTAGGGCCATGAGTCAGAGTTTAGCTGGGCTATGTGAAAAAGCCCTGAAGTGTAATATTAACATCTCTAAGCTATGGCTGTAGGAATATGCCTTTGGTTGGTTCTTTTGCTGGAAAAAGACTTCAAAACCCTTTGATATCAAGGTGGCAGGGAAAGCCAGCTAAGCTTTGTAATCGCCTAGGAGGCAGCTGCATGTATTGACACCCCAATTGTGTGGCTTTAAGGATCCTAGCTTAATTATGCCTATTGCGTTTGAACAGATATCTGGAAACATGGCTTCTGAACATGTTAATGGGAATGGTACTGAAGAGCCCATGGATACTTCTGCTGCAGTTACCCATTCTGAGCATTTCCAGACATTGCTTGATGCTGGTTTACCACAGAAAGTTGCTGAAAAACTAGATGAAATTTACGTTGCAGGTAAGAAATAAAACTTGCAAAGTCACTATTTTCTATTGGACTTTTCCTTGCTTTGGGCCAAAATAGCAACTTTTTGTGGTTTCCAAAAAAAGTATGGGGACTGCAGTTTTCTTAGTAATACGTAATGTCTATACGACCCGAGAGCAGCCTCTGGTACTGAGCAAAGGGGTGGTGGTGAGGGAAGGCATTTGGAACTCAAGTTCAGGAATAGTTGATAGTGGATTATAGTTGTGTATACTTGGAGCACTGTGTAGTGTAGCAAGTGAAACTAATTGTGTGCATCTCTGATTTTAATGGTTGGTCCCATGGGTACTATGGAGCATTCAGTTAAGTTCTGGAGAGCCGCTTTGGGAGAGCAGTAGAATTGTTGAGTGATTTTGCCTAATAACTTACACTATTTTCAGTGTTTGAAGAAAATATTTTATGTTAGTTTGATTCTTCTGTGGAAATCTTGATTTTCTTTAGAATGTGGCAAAAATTACAGAATCATTCATGTGTAAGTACTAAAATATATGGGAAGATTAAGGTACTGTGCAGACTAATGTAATTTATAAAATTAACAATTCTAACTTAATAATGGATATACTGACCAGTGTGTCTATTTTAAAAATACAATAAAATGGCTGTTTGAAAGTTACACTCTAAATATTTCTTTTTCCAGGGCTAGTTGCTCACAGTGATTTAGATGAAAGAGCTATTGAAGCTTTAAAAGAATTTAATGAAGAAGGTGCATTAGCAGTGCTTCAGCAATTTAAAGACAGCGATCTCTCTCATGTTCAGGTAATGTATGACATTGATATTTTCTTATTCATTGATTAATAGTTTGTACTACTACACATGTAGAGGTACTATTGGGAATTTTTTAATATATAGTTGAGCTGTGATTAAATCTATCTATATTATTACTTTAGAACAAAAGTGCCTTTTTATGTGGTGTCATGAAGACATATAGGCAGCGAGAAAAACAAGGGACCAAAGTGGCAGACTCCAGCAAAGGACCAGATGAGGCAAAAATTAAGGTATGTTTTTAAATGGAACATTTTAATCTTTGTATTTTGCACTTAGTACTTTGCCTGCAGTATGTATGCAAAGTAGTTTGTGTTGGAATATCTAACAGCATATTGGGCTTATTATTTCAAGAATGGGGTGCTGAATTTCTGGGACGTAAGAATTTTGCTATTACTTTTGTAGTAGTGTGTCACACTCCACTCAACAATGCTGCTGTCTGAAATGAGTCCTATGTAGCATCTGATAGAGCAGTGGTTCTCAACCTGTGGGTCCCCAGATGTTTTGGATTTCAACTCCCAGAAATCCTAACAGCTGGTAAACTAGCTGGGATTTCTTGGGAGTTGTAGGCCAAAACACCTGGGGGACCCACAGGTTGAGAACCACTGTGATAGAGGCAGATGTTGGTCACTTTCAAGTGTACTTCTGACACTTATGATTGGTTGGTGACATTGGCATTATATCATGGTGTAGTAATCTTGGTACCCAGTCCAAACGCTTGATGTTAACATCAAGTTTTGTTTGCTTAATTTTTTTCTTTTCTGAAGGATAGTCTTCGATATTTGTTCAGACACAGATGACTCAAGAGCTTTTACTATCACTCTTAACACATTGTAATCTGATCTGATTGTGTGAGATTGTAGTTGTAAGTAAGTTAGGTACTGCACAGTCTGATACTACAGAGACTGATAGGTCTTCAGTGCTTAGTTGTGATTAATCCATTAGAGCTCTTGGGGAATTACCCTAAGGGTGTTTGCATCACTGATCTTTATGCAGGAGACGCATTAAAAATATTTCAACGTGTTCTGACAGGAGAAATGACAACTTTTTGGAGGGTAATTTTTTAAGACTTAGAAGGATACATTCAAACTGAATAGAAAGATATTAATATAGATACATTTTCATGTTCATGTCCCACTCCTTGTTTTGCCTCTGTTTTGCACTACATACTTCAATTCTAAGAAACCAACCAATTAATAATAGTTCCATATTGACATATGTTAATGTATGTTGAGATCTATACAAATAGTCCATGTAAGCCATATACAGTGTTCCCTCACTACTTCATGGTTCACTTTTTGCGGATTCACTGTTTTGCGTTTTTTCAATAAACTCTAAAATAATATTATAAGTCATAGAAAATTACAGTTTACAGCCTAAGGAAGGAAGGAGAAGCCAAAGGGAGAGAAAAGGAGCCCAAGCGGCAACGGGAGGAGAAGGAGGCTATTTATCCACACACGATTGGTTGATAAAGACTTAAAATAGTGTATAACTATTACAATAATGTATAAATATAGTGTCCCTACTTCATGGAGGTCATTGTTGGATTCTGCCCACATTCTTAGGATTAAGAAATGAGGCTGCCTTGGAGCCAGTACTCAGACTAAGAATATTTCAGAATTGAGGTCATCATGCAGCGACTCAAAATCTGCTCTGCCCTATATATCTAGATTAATTCAGAAAACATGTGTTTATGGTTGTTAAAGAAATGATGCTTGGAAACCCTTTATGATTGCTAATCACTAAAGATCTACCAGATGCCACTCTGCCTTTTTCCTGTTTTTGCTCTAAAGCATGGTTCCCCCATGTTATGACATATGTAACTATAGGCAATTTCCCCTCTCCTTGCATTTTAAGAGTATAGATATTCCAAATAGAACTGGGATCTAGTCTGCATATGGACACAAAGGGATGTTGAATGTCCTGATACGATACATAGAGGGACATCCTGCAGTAGGGGTGTCAAACTCATTTTCACCAAGGGTCCACATCAGCTTTATGGTTATCTTCAAAGGATCATATGTAATTGTAAGACTGTATAAATGTAAATACTCCTTAACATATTATTAAATAACCTAAGGCACCATATCGCACACCATCATTATCAATTAATCATGTTCTGAAAATAACAAAATGCAAGCACAACCTTTCAAATGTATTAAAATTCTGTATTTAAAAATACTTGCTGTTTCCCTGTGGGGCTATGCCTCATGGGCCACAGAAAATGGCATGGCGGGCTGTATTTGGTTTGTGAGCCTTGAATTGAACATGTGTCCTAGAGGGATAGATTTGCCGATACAGTGCATTTACTTTGGCAGCTATGTAACCAGCACAGATGCACGTGATCAGAAACAGAAAAACGGTTTTAAAGTCTTTGCAAAGGATTCAGGATTTTGAACTATAAAACATTTCTATTGGGATTGTCTCCTTTTGTGCACAAAAAATTGGTTTGTGAAAAAGTGTGCTCACTAGAAAACAATATAGTTGGGGTTATATTCAAATCTTGAATAAATGCAAGTTTTAAAAACATTGGACACTGCAGAACTAAGCAGTTTACAATCATGCATTTCCTTTTTTCTATTTGGATAAATTGTGTTGAAAAAATGTAATTACACTAATTAAAAATTCTGAATCTGAAGGCACTTTTGGAGAGAACAGGATACACACTTGACGTAACGACTGGGCAAAGGAAATATGGTGGTCCGCCTCCTGAGTGTGTCTATTCAGGACAACAGCCTTCTGTTGGCACTGAGGTAAGCAAAATAATATTTTGGGATGGCAAGTGTTGCATTTCCATGTTTACCCATGTGTGATGTGCTGAAAAACTTTTGTTGCAGATATTCGTGGGTAAGATTCCAAGGGACTTGTTTGAGGATGAGCTTGTTCCATTATTTGAAAAAGCTGGACCTATTTGGGATCTGCGTTTAATGATGGACCCACTGACAGGTCTAAACAGAGGATATGCTTTTGTCACTTTCTGTAACAAAGAGGCTGCACAGGAAGCTGTTAAATTGGTAAGTTTCTCCTTATTTTCTGATACCCACAATTGCTTTGTGTAAATCATTTATTCTTATCCCCCTTAGTTACTGAGAAATATCTTCATCAGTTTCAATATGTTAGATTTCTTTAGATGTAGTAACTTTGATAACGTGTGCATTATTTTCTTATTGGCAAATTAAAACTTGAGAGCCATTTTATTTTGCATTTCTCTGGAAGATGACTAAATTGAGCATTTCAACATTCTCTTCAGCACAGCATCCTGAAGCTAATGAACCAATTTACATGTCGCAATAAGAATTGCAGTGTTCTGGCTGCTAACTTGTCTTCATTTGACTTGTCCTATGCAGTGAAAACTTTACTACTTGTGTATTTTAAAGGATTTTGTGTAAACGGCTCCCCTTCAGGTTTTGTACTACAGTAGAGTCTCACCTATCCAACCTTTGCTTATCCAACGTTCTGTATTATCCAATGCTGTCTGCCTTTAGTAATGTTTTTGTAGTCAATGTTTTCAATAGATTGCAATGTTTTGGTGCTAAATTTGTAAAATCATAATGTAATTTGATGTTTAAAAGGCTTTTCCTTAATCCCTCCTTATTATCCAACATTTTCACTTATCCAACGTTCTGCCAGCCCATTTATGGTGGATAAGTGAGACTCTAGTGTATTAAAATGCAAGAGTTGTCAGGAAAATACAGCAGGGTCTCACTTATCCAAGATAATTGGGCCGGCAGAACATTGGATAAGCGAAAATCTTGGATAATATGGAAGTATTAAGAAAAAAGCCTATTAAACATAAAATTACATTATGATTTTACAAATTAAGCACCAAAACAACATGTTTTACAAGAAATTGACAGAAAAAGCAGTTCAGTACACAGTAATGTTATGGTAGTAATTACTGTATTTACAAATTTAGCACCAAAACATTGCAACATTTACTACAAAATCAATGACTACTGAAAGACAGACTGTCTTGGATAATACAGAACCTTGGATAAGTGAGACTCTACTGTACTACAATATTCTGGTGTATGGTGATGTGAACAGCCAATGATGGCAGTGAAGGAATTGAGATTCTCATTTCATTGAGCTGATTTAAAGTGCTGTCCTACACATGGTATTCTGAAAATGTTTGGCGGGACTCACTTCCTAAGAGGAATTGTGAGATAGATAGTGTCATTAGTTTTCTACCAGAAAAAGGGGTATGTTGATGCCCTAAGAGTGATGCAAGTTCTAACTTGTTTTTTTTCTTGAGTACTGTAAACATATCACAATGCCTTTGTACCACAAACCTTTCTAGATTGTTGTTGTAATTATACAGTGTTTTGAAAAGATGGATCCAGTTTGAAATCGCTATATTTCTGCAACCATGAATCACCTATGAATAAAACTTACCATTTGAAAGGGTGGGGCATAGAGTTTCAAATGATAGTTGTTGATGCCTCACCCAGTGCATGAATAGATCCATGTCCATTTGCAGGATGGATGGCTGCCCCACAACACAAGGCTTCATAATCTCTATTTGTGATTTGTGAAGTCATTCTGACTCAAAATGATTAAGACAACTTGATATGTCATTAAACCATTTGTAACTTTTTGTGTAATTGTGACATGTTACCATCGTGAAATATGCAGCCTTGAAATTGGGTCCATTATTTTAAAACACCTTGTAGGAAGGTATATAATTTTGCATATCCTTGCAGTAGAGGAGTTCTCAACTTCCACATTTTATTTTCTTTGACTAATGGGAGTTGCAGTCAAGCAGGATCTGGAGGGTCAAATGTTTCCATACCAATTTCAATGAATTTTTTGATGTCATTCCTGGTAATTGATGGAATTTTTCACATTTTACTCTTTTAAAGAATCAGGTTAAATTTGAGGGCTTCCTTCTTGGCATTTTTTAAAAAAATTCTTGGTAAAGCGATATGGAAATTTCTGTCACCATGTGCTGGTTTAGCCATCTTTGATTTCATTGCTATATTTAAATAGCAATGAATATACACTTAATTTGGTTTCTTGTATAGATATGCCACTAGTTCATTGTAGTCCATTGCTACAATTAAATTTTTAGTTATCTAATGTTCTTTATTTAAAGCAGTGTTTCTCAAACTCTGCTCTTTCAGGTGCTTTGCACCTCAGCTCCCAGAAATCCCAGTTGGCTTAGCAGCTGTTAGGAATTTTGGAAACTGAAGTCAAAAACATCTAGAAGAACAGTTTGAGAAACACTGATTTAAATAATACCAACATAGCAAACAAACTGATACATTATTTGCCAACTATAATTTTTTAATTTTATCTGTAGTATTTTAAAAAAAACGAGAAATGGTCTGTGGAAGTGGAAGACAATTGTCAGTATTTTATAAAAGCTGCCTTGCCTGCTTAGAGTAGATTGCTGTTCGAGTTGGACGGGCCAGTGTCTATTTCCAAGACCATAGTAGTGCACTTAACTTTTTAGCTTTTTAGGCTAAGTGTTAATATCCAGGTTAATAAACATTCATTGTGAGATTGAGTATGATCTGTAGTATTAAAGCATGACACAAAATTGGTACAGGACAAAATGTCATGTTTTCTTTAATTTTCTCTTTAAAGTAGTCCCAGTGTATCTAGTTTCACTTAAAATAAATGTGACTAAAGACTTTCCCACATCTTTTTACTTAAAGATTAATTGCATGTGTGCTTAGTTGCTGACTTTCTATCTAAAAAATAAGTGCAGAAGAGTGATTAAAGCTATCTCTGCTAGGCTTTAAGAGCAAAGGGATAACTACAACTCTCTAGAACCATTAATTACTAAACTGAGGTTGTACTTTGGACATGTCATGAGGCAGTTTGATAGTACTTGGTAGTAAAGTTGAAGGTAGTAGAAAAAGAGGAAGACTAAAACACAGCTGGATTGTCTTAGTCAAGGAAACCCATGGTCCTGAGTTTGACACTATTAATAACAATGTGTCCTCAAAGTCTCCTTTATATTGTCAAAGCTGACTTGACAGCAATTTGCAACAGCAATGACATCAGTATATAACTAAGCAGTGCCATAATGCATCTGTTCCATGTAATGGACTTAGGCACACTGCATTGAAGGACCAAAAGAAAAGAATGGGAAAAGAATGGAAAACTAATCTTTCATCCAGTCATTGACAACTCTGTTAGTCAGAGCAGTAGGACATTATGGGTCATAGCCAGCCTTAATTTTATACCATAATTATATACCGTATATACTCAAGTATAAGCCGACCCGAATATAAGCAGAGGCAACTAATTTTACCACAAAAAACTGGGAAAACATTGACTCCAGTATAAGCCGAGGGTGGTAAATTTCAGAAATAAAAATAGATACCAATAAAATTACATTAATTGAGGCATCAGTAGGTTAAATGTTTTTGAATATTTACATAAAGCTCAAATTTAAGATAAGACTGTCCAACTCTGATCAAATCATTATTCTCATCTTCTTCAATGTAAATGTGCTTATGTATCCTTTTAATAATGAGTAAAATAATACATGTAATAATAAAGAGTAAAATAATAAATGCAATAATAATATCAAAGTGAAATAATAAATGTATTTATAATAAAAATCGAGTAAAATAAATGTAATAGTAGCAACAATAATAGAGAAAAATAATAAATGTAATAATACCAATAATAATAGAGAAAAATAATAAATGTACCATATATTCTTGAGTATAAGCTGACCCGAATATAAGCCAACCAGGACCCTCACCCGAGTATAAGCCGAGGGGGGCTTTTTCAGTCTTTAAAAAAGGGCTGAAAAGCTAGGCATATACTCGAGTTTATACAGTACCTATAAACTTATGTTCCACTGTGTTTCCAGATTGTTTTGAGTATAATTAAGTTTGGATTCAGATCTTGCCTTTTAAAAACATTCAGTAGTGTGTGTAAGGCAGTTCATGGTTTAGCTCTTCCCCCACATAGTGAGATAAATTGCTCATCCATTAAATTGATGTAAAAAACCCCTATTTTTATAATAAACTGAGGTCTAGATGGCAGGGAATATTGTCATAGTTCAAACTGTTTTGTGCTTTTATGTTAAGTATCTTGCTTCACGGGAAGTGGGAAGGGTAAAGTCATTTTGCTGTTTTGTGTCCTGTGACTATAGGTTGCTGTTGGCTTCTAGGATACCAGTTTTGTTAAGTATGAAAATTTGGTCCTTCTAGGAACCTTGGCTTGTTTATCCTCACTGCTACCTCAGGTCATGGTTCACAGTTTTCTATAAATTACAGTGGATTGACCTCATACTTGTAGATTGTGTTTGTAGCCACAACTGCAAGATCCTCCAACAAGAGCCAAGTGCAAAGTGAAGTAATTTTTAGTGCACAAATTTGTTCATTAAACTGAACTAAATGTAGTTTGCACTCCTTTCACACAGAAGTTGCTTGCTTAATTTCAACAATAGAATTTAGGTCAGTGTGTGTGTGTGGGGGGGGCAGTCACTTTATTACTACATTTAAAAGATTGGCAGCCAGAAATTCTTGCTAGTGTTTTGCAAACAATTTCAGACATCTTCCAGTAGGTGTTAATCTACCTTCTGCCAATCCCAGTTATAAACTATGCTGAGAACTTGTTATATAGTGATTCTGTGTACAGTACTGCTGCTGCAGAATTTGTTTATTTCATACAAATCAATTATATGTTAAAGAATTTTTGGAATTCCATGATGATGAATGTCTGGTGTCTGCTGAGGTGCCTGCACTGTCCATTTAATGCAGTTTGAAGCTAGCTTCAACAAACACCCACAAAAGTGTGAGAAAGATAGCCCTTAATGTGCATCAGTGCTATGTGGTTTGTGTAATCACTATCCAGCCCTCAAAACTGGTTCCAGGATTTCCTATGTAATTATCTGCACAGGAAAACCACTTTTTTCAAGAAGGACTTAAAATTGCATTAAATTGTCAGTGTAGATACCCCTATGATGGTTCTATAGAGAGCAAAGTTACTTAAAATGAATAAAGACCCTTCTTGCTATTAATAGAGTGGAGCCTCCGGTGGCATAGTGGACTAAAGCCTCGTGACTTGAAGGTTGGGTTGCTGACCTGAAGGCTGCCAGGTTCGAATCCCACCCGGGGAGAGCGCAGATGAGCTCCCTCTGTCAGCTCCAGCTCCCATGCGGGGACATGAGAGAAGCCTCCCACAAGGATGGTAAAACATCCGGGCATCCCCTGCGCAGCGTCCTTGCAGACGACCAGTTCTCTCACTCCAGAAGCAACTCCGGTTGCTCCTGACACGAAAAAAAAAAAATAATAGAGCAAAAATAAAATTGATAAGTTTTCACTTTTCTTTGTTCAGTTTGTATTTTTAACATGTATTAGTTTGTTGCTGAAACGACATTTCTTGAGGCACTTTAAAATTTATTCAGTAATGTTACTATATTCAATTTGATCATGGTTCAAAGACCCAGTTAGTCCTCTGTATTGTGGCTCAATCAGTTGAGAACACATTGGCATATGGGGAGAATAACTGGACTATGAAAAGGGAAGTTGAAAATTCCAAATATCTCGTGTTAGCAAGAGAATCATTCTGAAACCTTCATTACTGAACAAACACTACCTGCATTCAGAAATATGGGTGTATTAGTCTGAAATATTGGTATGCAAGGGTTCTTGTAGCACCTTGGAGACTGAGAGAATAAAGTTGGTAACAAGCGTTTGTAGACTAAGTCTACTTGCACAGAAATTTGTGAAAGTTTGTGCTGCCATCTTAGTTGTCTTTTAGTCTCTAAGGTCCTATAAAGATCCCTGTGCATATTGACAACCTGCATTGGCATTTTTCAGTAAAGCAAACACACGGGATGTGTGAAAGAGTAAACAATTTGGGATAACTTATCTTTGTATAACTTTCTTTTTTCTAGTATAATAATCATGAAATTCGTTCTGGAAAACACATTGGTGTGTGTATCTCTGTTGCCAATAATAGGCTCTTCGTTGGCTCTATTCCTAAGAGTAAAACCAAGGAACAGATAGTTGAAGAATTTAGCAAAGTAACAGGTAAGTTACTGGATATCTTCGGTGTGTGAAGAAAAAAGGAAAACATTCCTTGTCAAGTGATCAGTGATGATTTTTTTCACCATCTTTCGGCTGATGTTGAATGATGATAACATTGTAAACTGAGATCATAAGGAGTGTTTTAAAGTAGAAAAGAAGTGAATCAATGTCTAATGCGGTTATCTCTATAATGCTGTCATCAAATGTGCTTGCTTAGCTTTATTTCAGTATTTGTTTTGTTTTCCATAAGGGAAGGAACATATTTCCATCAAAGGGGACATTCTCCTATCTTGCGAAATTGTATCAGGCAATTAAAACAGTTTTGAACATTCCATGAAATTATTGAATGCGCCTTCATTGGTCCAGTATTTCAGTTTAGGACAATATATTGGTAGTCTAGAAAGACTGTATTTGACTGTTGACTGAAACACTTAACATCATATATTTGACCCCATGCATGATGAGCACATTGAGTTACAGCTTTTGTCTTCTCAGTTAGAGATTGTTTCTCTGTATAAGCAAGTTATCTTAGATTGAGAATGTATGAAGTCTCCTTAAAGCTTCATAAATTTTGTTGGGAAGGCACCTGTGAGGAAAAGAAATGAATGGAATATGCATAAGGAATGTGAACTTACTGATACAGGGTAGAAGAAAGAATTCTGGAAAACTTGGTAGCTTGTATTGCTACATATCTATTAAGTGATGAAATGAGGATATATCAAAATATTAATGAACATACTATTTTGATAAATTTAATTATTGCTATATATTGGTATATCTTCTGGGTGAATTGAACCTATCCAATTGGCTTCAATTTCAGAGGGCCTCACAGATGTAATACTGTATCATCAGCCTGATGACAAAAAAAAGAACAGAGGTTTTTGTTTCCTTGAATATGAAGATCACAAAACAGCAGCACAAGCAAGGCGAAGGTTGATGAGTGGAAAAGTGAAGGTCTGGGGTAATGTTGTTACTGTTGAATGGGCTGATCCCATAGAAGACCCAGATCCTGAAGTTATGGCAAAGGTAAGAGATTATTTTTTTCCATTTGGGGTGGGGGGGTGTTCTGATTTTTTCTAGCCTTCAATGTCACTTCAGGTACCAATCTACAGCAACCTGAAAAGCAGAGTCATTTTGTTTTGTAAGACAGTATTACATAAACAAAGTGTTGTATAAAGGTGTATAAGGTTTGATCCTTACACATACATGTTCTTGCTATAATTTGGAAGACCCTCAAGAGCAAGAATTTTTGCAGAAGTTTGCTCAGATTTTTAACCTAATTATGTAGGCATGATAGCATATTCACACGTAGCCAGATTTCTGGCTATGAAGACTGATGTAGTGAAAGCCTTCCAGTGGAGGGGGAGGCAATACTTTTGCTAATACCTGATCCTTTAGCAACTACCAGCACTATATTCAAGAGGATCAATCAATTTTAGGGCATATTTCTTATATGCTCTTCACCCGATCCTGACTATTTTTGGATGCTAAGAGGGTGCAAGCTCTGGTTAGTACTTAAATGGAAGACTGCCAATGAATACCAGATACTGTGGGCTAAAAAATGAGTAAGACCTACTCTGAGTATTCCTAGCCTAAGAAAACTCTATGAAATTCATAAGGTCACCATAAGTTGACAGATGACTTGAAGATGTGCACACATAAGGAGTTTTGGCGGAAGAAGAAATTGGCAAAGTTGACTCCATTCTAAATCCTTGCAGTGGTAGAATTGAAGTTACAACTACAAAAAGGCCAACAAAATTTAACAAATAATAGGACTGATGTAATATTCACTAAATGTAATTCTAATTTTTAGGACAAGTTGGGAATAATTTAAATTTTAAATGAGCTTTTCAATCATGTTGTAATTAATAAAATATGTTTGCATTGTTCACCCTACATTCATCAGGCTTGTCTTGCAAGGTTTGATAGTTAACAAATGTTTTAACCCTTTACTTTGTATCAGAAGCTTTTTTGTCTTCAATTTCACAATTCTCTTAATATATTTATTGAAACACAATAATTTCAAGTCTAACCCCTCCCAAATCTATACATATATATAAATGTTCTGATAGTTTCCCCCTTAACTTAAACAACAAAACTACACAACCAAAAAACACCAAATTTGGCCACAAAAGACATGGTCATCCAGTCTGTGTTTGTATATCAAAAAAACAAGAAAAAGTCTTAATTAGAGGGAGGGGAATAACTTTTTTCCCCATTGCTGCCAGTTATTTATTTACTTACAGTATTTATATTTCACCCTTCCCATCCCGAAGGGGACTCAGGGCGGATCACATTGCACACATATAAGGCAAACATTCAATGCCATAACATAGAGCAGAGACAGAAGAGGTTAGAAGGTTAGGCCCTGCTCACTTGTCTCCTAGCAACCCACTCAGCCATTAAATGGCGCCCAGGGCCTCTTCAATCAGACCTCTTCCACACTGCCTATAAAATAGATTATCTGATTTGAACTGGATTATATGGCAGTGTAGACTCAAGGCCCTTCCACGCAGCTAATATTACCCATTTATAATCTTATATTATCTGCTTTGAGCTGGATGATCTTGAGTCCACACTGCCATATAACCCAGTTCAGTGTGAATTTTATACAACTGTGTGGAAGGAGCCTCATATAATCCATTTCTAAGCAAATAATATCAGATTATAAATATACAGTAGAGTCTCACTTATCCACCATAAACACCCTGGCAAAACGTTGGATAAGCAAATATGTTGGATAATAAGGGATTAAGGAAAAGTCAATTAAACATCAAATTACGTTATGATTTTACAAATTAAGCACGAAAACATGTTATACAACAAATTTGACAGAAAAAGTAGTTCAATGCGCAGTAATGCTATGTAGTAATTACTGTATTTACGAATTTAGTACCAAAACATCACAACGTATTGAAAACATTGACTACAAAAACATTGACTACTAAAAGGCCGACTGCGTTGGATAATCCAGAACATTGGATAAGCAAATATTGGATAAGTGAGACTGTACTGTAATATGAAATAATTACTGTGGTATAATAATACAGAACAATATAATCTCTAAAACCAGGACAGTAAATAAAGAGCAACACTCTGAAAGCAGGGAAATGGGAATTCCAGAAAGGAAACATTCAGGGCCAGCTAACACTTCCCAACAAAGGATTCTCCCAGGCAGAAAGCAAACAGGCTTTGAAGCTGCAAGGCCATTAAATACTAATCAAGGTTCCTAATTGCAGCATTCATACCTGCCACACTGAGACTATTAATTGCTATTCAGACTGGCCAACCAAGGATTTCGCAAGGTAGAAAGTGGCCAGACTTGCAAGCAGCAAGGCTATTCAGTGCTATTGGCCAACTAGGATTTTCCCTAGATAGAAAACCCCCAAGCTCTGAAGCCACAAGGCTACTCTGTCCCATACAACCAGGACTAGAAAGGATGCCCTATGTAGAAAGCGGCCAGGCTTTTAAGCTGCAAGACTATTCAGTGCCATTCACGCTGGCCAAACACGGATTCCCCTACAAAGGAAGTAGCCAGGCTTGATTGAGGGTGCTGCTCCAGAAAATAGCCAGGCTTTGGGGCTGCAAGGCTATTCACTGCTATTTCACCTGGCCAACAAATGATTTCTATAAGCCACAGCAACATGTAGCCGGGCAAATCTAGTCTTCTATAAAGAGTGTTATTACCTGCTGGTATAAGCCTTCAGTTCCAGTAATGTATGTGCTGAGTTCCTCCAGGTGTAAAAACTGATGTTCTTGGAGCAACAATCTTAACATCAAAACTACTAATGTCATTTTATCCATGTTCCAACTGCTTATCAGAGGTTTTGTTCTTTGGGTTCAGGACAGCCAATAGTTTAAATCAAATATAGAAAGCACTGCAAAAATAAACATACCAAAATAGAACTTTCTAGGAGGAAAATTATTTTTTAAATTAATATTTGTAGAGGAAACTTGAAATCGGTAATCTGAATATAATTGAAGTGGAAACAATTGTGCATCTTTAGTTAGGATATATACTGAAACAATAAAAATAGTGGCCAGGATCCTACATCAGTCTATATTTTGTAGCTTTACAAATCTGTAGCTACATTGAATAAATACAATGAAATCAGGTTAGTAGTTTGTGAAGGTGGCTATCCGGTCACTGGCAAAAGTACTCCAACATATATTAGGCACTGCTGTTTTGCTCTGACACTTCTCAGGTATAACTGAATACACTTTAGGGAACACCTTGACGTGCATCAGGACCATTAGGCACCAGGACATTGCACAATGGGTAATATATGTTATATCACAGCAAGCCCTAGGTGAATATGGATGTTGAGAAATTAGTCATTTCAGTTTTGCTATTCATCAGGTCACATAAACCCCAAGCACAAGACAGTTTCAATAGAAGCTGTCATTTGAAATCTTTAATGAGAATTTCAAATTTTAAAATATAGTTTAGAACAGGCATGGGCAAACTTGGGCCCTCCTCCAGGTGTTTTGGATTTCAACTCCCACAATTTCTACCAGCTTGCCCATGTCTTGTTTTGAAGCTAAAGTATATTCTTGACAAATGTAATTGTGAAAAATTGCACAGCTTTTTAAAATCAAGTGGACAATTTGTTTCAGGTGAAAGTGTTATTTGTGCGGAACCTTGCAAATTCAGTCACAGAAGAAATATTGGAAAAGGCTTTTAGTCAGTTTGGAAAACTGGAAAGAGTGAAGAAATTGAAAGATTACGCTTTTATACATTTTGATGAACGTGATGGTGCTGTAAAGGTAGGTTTTTAGTTACAGTGAAGTTTGATCGATTAAATTCTTTTAATACGTGCTATGATCTTTAGCTAAAATATTTTTAAAAAGTTTTTGTCCTCTGTCTACATCATAGCGATGGTTTCTGCTCTGTTTTCCATGATTTGCTATATAATATCATTTCAAAGCTGAGAGCTAAACTTTTAGCAGAAGGAAATATCAGATAAGAGCATTACTAATTCATGTAATCTATGAAATTTTAAATTGTTTATTAAAATGTGAGGTTTTTGGTGTCTTTGTCTTGTATTTTTGTGCAGCATTTTTGTAAAGTGTAACGTAATGCATATACACAGCTGGTATAAGTATACCCACTGATATTTGAGACTCAGGGTGCATTTACACAGTAGTTCGATACTACTAGAATTGCATGGCTCAGTGCAGTGGAATAATGGAAGCTGTAGTTTTACACGGTCTTTAGCCTTCTCTACAAAACACTGCTAGTGCTTCACCAAACCAGAAGTCCCAGCATTTCATAGCATTGAGCCATGGCAGTTAAAATGTTACCACACTGCATTGCTTCTACAATGTAATGCTGCTGCTGCTCAATCGCATTGTCGTTTCTGACTCTTCGTGACCTCATGGACCAGTCCACGCCAGAGCTCCCTGTTGGCCACAATATAATGCACCATTAGTCATAATTTAAGTTTCATTTTATTTTCCTGCATATACATTGAACAAACATGCTTATGCTTTAATCCAACTTCATATCTTTTTTTACAATTTTTTTTTCTATGGTTCATGCAGTTTTCTATTATCTCTTTGTTTTAAAGAAATTGATTTTAAGTTCAGCCTTTTTACAATATTCTGTGTAACTTTGCATAGTTCGTAGAGGAATTTTTTTCAAGTATTTGATTTTCTGTTCAGATCTTTGTATAGATTTGGCTTCCTGGTTGCAGATAACACTTTGAAAACCAAAACAGTGACTGATCAAGGAATCAATGAGGGTGTATAGTGGACAAGAGATAGTCCCTAATCTTTCTCTCCCACGAATTGGAAGTATCTACAAAGGTTGTGTTCATAACGTGTATTGATCATAAAATACTTTAAGAATTCATTTTATAGTTCAAAACTTTTCCTTCACAGGCAATGGAGGGCATGAATGGAAAAGAGTTAGAGGGAGAAAATATTGAAATTGTTTTTGCAAAGCCACCAGATCAAAAAAGGAAAGAAAGGAAAGCTCAGAGGCAAGCTGCTAAAAATCAAATGTAAGTGTTGAAATAATGAATCTGACACAAATATTCTTGTTACGTATTTTGGGAATGAAATATTAATTCTACTCATTTTTAAATGGCCATATACATTAGTAATAAAATGTGCATTAGTGCCAAAGAACATGGTTCTGTGATCAGTTAATACTCAAGGTATCCACTTCCCTTATGATGGATGGTTTTCCAAAAATAAAAAATGCTGTCTGTGCTTTTGGTCTATTTTTAAAATAGCAAAGAGAGAATGACTATTTAAATTGAATCGCACTTGCAAGTGGTTGCTAGGGATCTTTCTTACTTATTCTTATAGATACATTATTTCGGTTATATACTCCTGGAAGTGATGGAGCCCATCCTGCTTTGTTTCCTAAGGTGGAAATATTGTGAATGTCTCCCTAATGTTTTCAAAAACATCTGGAGTATGTAGCTGATGTATACAGTCATGTGGATGACTTTACATAGTTTTGCTGAGGATAGAGAAGGGTTGTAATGGTCCAAAAATACTACATGACTGTTTAGAATATGATTTCTTTCAGAGTGTTATGTCAGTTGTTCTGATTGTTTCTATGCTGTTTGCAATTCTGAAAAAATGCAAGTAGAGTTACTTTTACTAAAACTATAAGAAATGTGCAGGGTTCCAATATGAAGAGGACTGCATGCATACATTTCTTGAACTTTTGAGAAAGAATGATATCAAGCAGGCCCAGGAGGAAGGGATATCTAGAGCCTAAGTAGCACTATCAAAAAGGTCCAATTCTGCATAAGCTGACACCAGGCACAACATTGATCATGGGATGTGTTGTCTACATTTCTTCTTCGCTCTCTTGAAGTTTTGAGCAATGTTTTTCTGTTTCCTGAGGTTCTGAATGCGGCAGTGTGTTGTGATTTCTGAACTTAGGCAATCATAATCACATTATGCCTACTTTGCTTTCTTTACGCTGGCTGCACATAGAGCAACAGATTAAATTTGATTGCACTGCTAGTTCTTAATTGTGAATGGTGCATGCTCTGACTGGAATCAGGTCTTCTTTTGGAATCTCACTGTATGAGTTTCAGCCTTTAATTGGAAAGTCGTCAGGTCTTTGCTCTATTGGGCCCCTGGTAGTGGAAGATTTATCCAAACAGTAGTCTTTAGTCCTCATTTGAACTCTTTAAAGAATTTAGGAATCTACTTACAAAGGCTCCACAATTAACCCTTTCTTTATGGTTTAAGTTCCTTTCCATTATTTGGTCTCTTTAAAATCCATTTAGAATGATGTTACGAATTATTTTCAACCCTTTGCACATGCAAACTTTTAAATAACCACTTCTATTTATATTTAGAGTTTATGAGAAAGTAGATGTCCGCTGAGATTTTCCTTTAACATGTCTCCACTGATTTTTTTACTTTAATGAAGAAATTTTATCTGGGTATATTGTTACATGAAATTCCGTATTGTAATATTTAAACAGTCTGCATATCTTAGCTAACATGCTTTGTATATGGTTATATATATGCATGTGGCAATCAAGACGTTATAATCAAAAACTCAACCCTTAAAACCTGTATTGACATGTCCATGGTTCAGCATAAGTCCTGTTCCTTAATTATTAGCAAAAGAAATTTTCCCTCCTCTTGAGTAGAGTGGTGAAAGGCAAGTGCTTCTCTGTCAATGAGAACCTAAAAGAAGCATCTCTCCCCTCTACACCACTGCAGCCACTTTCAGCCTTTTTTGAATGTTTGGGCAGGAAAATGGCTGCAGCACCTATATGGACCTTACTTTCAAAGCAGTGCTGAGAGAGTTGAAGAGGTTGCTGTTTCTTCCAGGTTTTTCTGGGATGGACTAAGCTCATGCCTTTTGCTATCCAACTCAGGGAAGATAATGGTTCCTTTTTTGGTAAGAGATCATACTGTACATCAGCCAGGAACGACGGTCTCTCTCCGACAGTGGTGGTGCTTTCCCTATCTGTGGAATGACCCCCAACCTATCCATTCCAAAATCCATAATTTTGTCCCTGAAACCTGCCCTTGTCTTATACAAGAAGTGTCCTGCCCTTTTCACTTACAATGGCCAGTACTGTTCATCTTTTAATTTCAGGTTAATCACTGAATTGTTCACACTTGATTTCTTAAATGCAAATGAAAAGTAAACATAATATTATACCTTAACTTTTACTTGAAAAAGAGGGACCACCCATATTTCTGAGTAAAATGGCAAAAGGCCTTTGTGGAAAACAGTTGTAATGGTGGCCACTTTCCTCTCTCTACAGAATGACCCTTATCCATGAGTTATACACATCTATAATTTCCGCTCAACTTATTCATGACTTTGCCTTGTACATGGATATGTATAGCATGTATTTCCTCTAGGGTTGTCAATTTTCTTAGTGAATACGCTGGCCTTTGACAAATAATTCATGTCTTATTGAAACTGTGTAGAGCTTGGGGTCTTTGTAAAGGCTGTAGAGCAGGCCAAAGTTTGGCCATGCCTGCTGTAGAGTAACAGCCACTTTAAAACACTGCTTTAAAATTTGCTCTACGCTATTGTGACAACCTTTTTAGATTCTGACTTTATTTCAATGTAATGTTAACCCATAATTTAGATGTCACAAGAATACGTTGCAGGGAACCTGTGCTTATGTGCTCTCCCCTCATCTTATAGTGGGGCCATAAGAAAACACATTTTGCTTGCTTGAATATTTAAACAAATATAACAAATTATAGTTAACTCTGCATTTTTGAAGCAAACTAACTTAAATTGCCTAGAATCCTTCTTCATAGGCATTTTGGCATTTTCATCATTCTCCTTAAAGACCTCTTTATATAAGCAGTGACAATGGTGGGCAGGCTGCCTCAGCTACCTGCATGTCATTGCTGTAATAGGAGATAGCCCATAAAAAATGTCTTCCCATACAGTGTGGCTTAATGAAGTGCTGCTTGGTTATTTTATGTATCATATAGGTGTTAAAAAAATGAATTGTTATCAGTTAAGGTCTGCTAACTTATGCATGGCAAGATCGTATAACAGTAGTGCAACAATACAATATCAAAATAAAACTTTAACAAAACCTTATTTTAGTATACAAATTAATTTGATTCTTTAAATCTTTTCAAAGTATTGTTTCAGACACAAAATTAAAATGCACATAATTTCTTAACAGGTATGATGACTATTACTATTATGGTCCTCCTCATATGCCCCCACCAACAAGAGGTCGAGGTCGAGGAGGCCGAGGTGGCTATGGATATCCTCCTGACTACTATGGATATGAAGATGATTACTATTATTACGGCTATGACTACCATAACTATCGTGGTGGATATGAAGACCCTTACTATGGTTATGAAGATTTTCAAGTTGGAGCT